>NC_073241.2:47915000-48540000 GCF_029281585.2 Gorilla gorilla gorilla
CCATAGTCACCAAAACAGCATGGTACTGGTATAAAAACAGGCATATAAACCAATGGAACAGAATGGAGAACCCAGAAATAAAACCAAATACATATAGTCAACTGATCTTTGACAAAGCAAACAAAAACATAAAGTGGGGAAAGGAGACCCTATTCAACAAATGGTGCTGGGATAATTGGCTAGCCACACGCAGAAGAATGAAACTGGATCCTCTTCTCTCATCTTATAAAAAAAATCACTCAAGATAGATCAAAGACTTAAATTTAAGACCCAAAACCATAAAAATTCTGGAAGATAACATTAGAAAAACCCCTCTAGACGTTGGATTAGGCAACGATTTCATGACCAAGAACCCGAAAGCAAATGCAACAAAAACAAAGATAGATGAAACTTAAACTAAAATGCTTCTGCACAGCAAAAGAAACAATCAGCAGAGTAAAGAGACAACCTGCAGTGTAGGAGAAAATCTTCACAATCTGTACTTCTAACAAAGGACTTATATCCAGAATCTACAAGGAACTCAAACAAATCAGCAAGAAAAATCAAACAATCCCATCAAAAAGTGGGCTAAGGACATGAATAGACAATTCTCAAAAGAAGATATACAAATGGCCAACAAACATAAGAAAAAAATGCTCAGCATTACAAATTATCAGGGTAATGCAAATCAAAACCACCATGCGTTAATACCTTATTCCTGCAAGAATGGCATAATCAAAAAATTAAAAAAAAAAGATGTTGGCGTAGATGTAGTGAAAAGGGAACACTTTTACATTGTTGGTGGGAATGTAAACTAGTAAAACCATTGTGGAAAACAGTGTGGAGATTGTTTAAATAACTAAAAGTAGAACTACCATTTGATCCAGCAATGCCACTACTAGGTATCTACCCCAGATGAAACGATAGAAGTCATTTTACAAAAAAGATACCTGCACACGCATGTTTATGGCAGCACAATCTGTAATTGCAAAAATATGGAACCAGCCCAAATGCCTATCAATCAAAGAATGGATAAAGAAAATGTGATATATATACACCAAGGAATAGTACTCAGCCATAAAAAGAAGTGAAACAATGGCATT
Organism: Gorilla gorilla gorilla; assembly: GCF_029281585.2. Classification (NCBI taxonomy): domain Eukaryota; kingdom Metazoa; phylum Chordata; class Mammalia; order Primates; family Hominidae; genus Gorilla; species Gorilla gorilla. The sequence continues at coordinate 47,916,083 of NC_073241.2, forward strand.
CGCAGCAATGTGGATGGAATTGGAGACCATTTTTCTAAGTGAAGTGTCTCAGGAATGGAAAACCAAACACTGTATGTTCTCACTCATATGTGGGAGCTAAGCTATGAGGATGTAAAAGCATAAGAATGATACAATGGGAGATCGAGACCATCCTGGCTAACACAGTGAAACCCCGTCTCTACTAAAAAATACAAAAAATTAGCCGGGCGTGGTGGCGGGCGCCTGTAGTCCCAGCTATGCGGGAGGCTGAGGCAGGAGAATGGCGTGAACCCGGGAGGCGGAGCTTGCAGTGAGCCGAGATCGCGCCACCGCACTCCAGCCTGGGCGACAGAGCGAGACTCCGTCTCAAAAAAAAAAAAAAAAAAAAAAAAAAAAGAATGATACAATGGACTCTGGGAATTTAGAGGAGAGGGTGGGAGGGAGGTTAGGGATGAAAGACTACACGTTGGATACATTGTACACAGCTCGGGTGATGGGTGCACCAAAATCTCAGAAATCACCACTAAAGAACTTACTCATGTAATCAAACACTACTGGTTCCCCCCAAATCTACTGAAATAATAATAATAAAAAGATATGTACACATTGCAAGTGGTAAAGGTAGGATTGAAACCCAGGCTTCTATATTCTATATTAAGCCATACCATATTGATATTCTCTTTTTTTAAGATGGAGTCTCACTCTGTCACCCAGACTGAAGTGCAGTGGCACGATCTTGGCTCACTACAACCTCCACCTCCCAGGTTCAAGTGGTTCTCCTGCTTCTCGGCCTCCCAAGTAGCTGGGATTACAGGCACACGCCACCATGCCTTGCTAATCTTTGTATTTTTAGTAGAGATGGGGTTTAACCATGTTGGCCAGGCTGATCTCGAACTCCTGACCTCAAGTGAATCACCTGCCTCAGCCTCCCAAATTGCTGGGAGTACAGGTTTGAGCCACCACACTGTAATGCTGTTCTTATTCCCAACAATGATTTTATTGCTTCACCAATAGAATGCAATTTCTACATATAATTTCTTAATTGTGGTGAAGGATTTACACCCCTTATCCGTCTTCTCTTGCCCAATCCCACTTGTGACTAATTGGACATATTTTCTATGATCACATGATAAGAAGGTATAAGAAGGTATCTTAGTTTTAAGATACTTAGATATTAAGTATTTTAGTTTCCTAGAGCTTCTGTAACAAACAATCACAACCTGGCTTGCTTAAAACAACAGATGTTTATTTTGTTATAGTTCAGGAGGCCAGAAGTCCAAAATCAGTTGTCATCAGTTGGTTCCTTTTGGAGGCTCTTAGGGAGAATATTCAGTCGAAATTTTGTCAGAAAAGCAGAATGTAGTAAGGAGTAATGGTTAAGTGACTCTCTCTATTAGCGATAATAAAATCCATAATTTATTTACCCCTGCATTTCTTATAGAAGTGAATATTGGACCAGTGTTTTTTTATGGTAGATATTTGCTTTTCTGAAGGCAAGGCATAGATCCACAAAATATCTTGAGTTGTCTTCTGCCTGGATTTCTATGTCTTGAATATAGCAAGAAGGGTTGAAATTCTGTGTAAGTAAAAGAAAAGAAGAGGTGTATGATTAAGGGCTGATTCTAGAAAAGAAAAATTGTAAACTCCAGCTTCATAGAACTATCTATATTTTTAAGTCTATATTTCAGGATTTATTTTGTATTATTACAATGTTCCAGGGGGACTTGATGTAAGTTCAGCCCAAGGTTCTTGCATGTATATTTTATTTCCATACTAAGGAGATGAAAAAAGCAATAATGATGACAAGTGAATAAGGTCCAATAAAAGAGTCAGTGATATTTAGGTAACGAGTGAATGAAATTTAAATGAGGGAAAAATATTCTTTAAGTGTAAAATACCTTTGTTTTGTTGTATCCCAAACACTCATTGTTCAGAATAGAAGACATGGTCTGTGAGCCTTAATAATTCTCTGATTTTTATCATTCATACAGGTCTGACCTTGTAATATATTAGATAATAACTTCTGGTTAAATAAATGTCAAATCTTTCTGCTCTAATCTCTCCTGCGCAAAAGCTATTGTTTTCCTTTATTTTCTTGTATTTTTGTTCTTCTTTTCTCATTAGAGTGGATATTAGGAAGCTCCCTTTGCAGTTGACAATAATAATACATTAATTTAGAATTCCCATTCGGTGCATACTGGTCGGGATATAGGATCTTAGGGCAACTTTCTGACTCTTGATTCTTCACAGAACAGAGAAAGCAGAGAAAGTAAATCTGCCTAAAATTCAAGTGAATCTCTGAATATTTGTTTGTAAGAAGAGGTGGGTGAAGACAGCAGTAGTGTTCCTGCTATTACCACTCAGAGTTACCATCTAGAACTTTCCATTGCCTCCTAGGACCAAAAGGAGGATTTTAGGAGGGTAATAACCACCTTCTTCCAGCATCCTCCCTAATCTCTACCAAATCATTGGCAAGGAAGATAATGTTACTTTAAATGTTGTCCACCAATGCCTGTATTCTTTCACTGATTATTAAAAAACTTTTTTTTGTAAGTATATTATACTCTCTGTAACTTTTCCTGAAAGAAGCAAAGGTTTAGGTCAATACATTTCACAATTGAAATTTATTATGTTATGTTACAGGCATACCTCAGACATGTCAAGGGTTTGATTTCAAACCACTGCAACAAAGTGAATATCATAATAAAGTTAGTCACACAATTTTTTGGTTTCCCAGTGAATATAAATGTTATATTTATACTGTACTATAGTCTATGTAGTGTATGGTAGTATTATATCTAAAAATGTACATACATTAATAAAAAATACTTGATTGCTAAAAATGCTAATGAACATCTGAGTCTTCAGTGAGTCATCGTCTTTTTGCTGGTGGGTCTTGCTACAATGTTGGTGGCTGCTGAGTGATCAAAGTGATAATTGTTGAAGGTTGGGATGGCTCTGGCAATTTCTTAAAATCAGACAATAAATTTGCTCTATCAATTGACTCTTCCTTTTAAAAAATATTTCTCTATAGCATGTGATGCTGTTTGATAGCGTTTTACCCACAGTAGTAGAACTTCTTTCAAAATTAAAGTCAATGCTTTCAAACCCCGATGCTGCTTTACCAGCTAAGTTGGTGTAATATTCTAAATCCTTTGTTATTTTAACAGTGTTCACAGGATCTTCACCAGGAGTAGATTCATGTCAAGAAATCAATTTCTTTGCTCATATATGTGAAGCAACTTGTGTCTGTTAAAGTTTGATCTTGAGATTGCAGGAATTCAGTCAAAGCTTCAGGCTCCATTTCTAATTCTAGTTCTCTTGCTATTTCTACCACATCTGCAGTGAGTTCCTCCACTGAGGTCTTGAACCCCTCAAAGCCTTCCCATGAGGGTTGAAATCAACTTTTTTCAAACTCCTGATAATGTTGATATTTTGACTTCCTCCTATGAATCATGAATGTTTTAATGACATCTAGAATGGTAAATATCTTCAATTGACTTTGCCCAGGTCCAGCACAGGAATTACTATCTTTGGCAGCTATAGCCTTATGAAATGTATTTCTTAAATCATAAGACTTGAAAGTCAAAATTACTCCTTGACTCATGGGTTAAAGAATGGATGTTGTGTTAGCAGGCATGAAAACAATATTAATCTTATACATCTCCATCATGGCTCTTGGGTGGCCATGTGCATTGTCAATAGCAGTAGTATTTTGAAAGGAATCTTTTTTTCTGAGCAGTAGGTTTCACTCCTAGGCTTATAATATTCAGCAAACTGTGCTGTCATTCAGATTGTGTTGTTCCATTTCTAGAGCCCAGCAAGAGTAGATGTAGCATAATTCTTAAGAACCATCAGATTGTCAGAATGGTAAATGAGCTTTGGCTTTAATTTAAAGTCATCAGCTGCATTAGTCCCTAACAAGAGAGTTAGGCGGTTCTTTGAAGCTTTGAAGCCAGGTATTGACTTCCCTTCTTTAGCTATGAAAATCCCAGATGGCATCTTGTTTCAATAGATGACTGGTTTGTCTCTCTTGAAAATCTGTGGTTTGGTGTAGCCACCTTCATTAATGATTGTAGCTAGATTTTCTTCATAACTTGCTGTGGCTTCCACATCAGCATTTGCTTCTTTACCTTGTAGTTTTGTTAGCAGTGGTGAATCTGTATGGGTCTTCAGCCAACTTAATGCTTGCCTCCTCAGAAGAAAGAATTTGACCAAGGAGCATAAGGCAGAGGGAGAGACCGAGGCAAGTTTTAGAGCAGGTTTGAAATTTTATTAAAAAATTTTAGAGCAGGAATGAAAGGAAGCAGAGTACACTTGTAAGGGGCCCAAGCGGGTGACTTGAGAGATTCAAGTGTGCAGTTTGACCTTTGACTTAGGGTTTTATATGTTGGCATACTTCTGGGGTCTTGTGTCTCTTCTCTCCTGATTCTTTTCTCGGGTTGGGCTGTCCACATGTGCAGTGGCCTGTCAGCACTTGGGAAGGGCTGTATGTGCAGTGTAATTACTGGAGTTGTACGCATGCTCACTTGAGGCATTCTTCCCTCACCAGTCAAGTGTTCCTAGAAGGTCATATACCAGTTAAACTCTGCCATTTTGCCTTTTAGTACACATGCTGGAGCCCACTCACCCAATTCCTGAGACCTTATCAGGAAGCAGGTGATCACTAGCTTCAGGTGTTTTCTATCTACCTGGAGACGGCCTTTTTCTGGTGCCAGCTGTGACCAATTATTATCTTAGCGAGACAGTTTAACAACCACCCGACCATCACCTGATGATTGCCTGACATTTCTGGTGAGTGGAGAGCCCTCTCCTGCCTTATTCTTGTCTATTTACTGTAACTCTTTTATGCTATGGAGACAGTTTCTTTCCTTAAACCTCATGTAACAACCTCTGCTAGCTTCTGACTTTTCTTCAGTTGCTTCCTCACCTCTCTCAGCCTTCATAGAACTGAAAAGAGTTAGGGCTTTGCTCTGGATTAGGCTTTGGCTTAAGACAAAGTTGTTGCTGGTTTGATCTTCTGTTTGGACTACTCACGCTTTCTCCCTGTCAGCAATAAGGCTGTTTTGCTTTCTTGTCATTTGTGCGTTCACTGGAGCAGCAGCTTTAATGTTCTCAAAGGATTTTTCCTTTTCATTTACAGCTTGGCTAACTATTTGGCACAAGAAGTCTAGTTTTTGGCCTATCTCAGCTTTAGATATGCCTTCTTCACTGAGCTTAATTTTTTTCTAGGTTTTCATTTAAAGTGAGAGATATGCGACTCTTCCTTTCACTTGAACACTTAGATGCCATGGGACGGTTATTAATTGGTTTAATTTCAATATTGTTGTGTCTCAGGGAATAAGGAGGCTAGAGGAGAGGGAGAGAGATGGGAAACGATTAGTCAGTGGAGCATTCAGAACACACACAACCTTTGTTGATTAAGTTTGCTGCCATATGGGTATGGTTTGTGGTACCTCAAAACAATTAAAGTAACATCAAACATAGATCACCATAGCAGATATAATAATAATGAAAAGGTCTGAAATATTGTGAGAATATTGTGAGGATTACCAAAATGTGACACAGAGACGTGAAGTGAACACACACCCTTGGGAAAATGGCACTGATAGGTTTTCTCAGTGTAGGGTTGCTGCAAACCTTCAATGTGTGAAAAACACAGTATCTGGGAAGTGCGATAAAGGGATATACAATTAAGTGAGGTATGCCTGTATAATAAAATGTTTTTGAGTTCTGAATTATAAACTACATTTGGATGTTAAATTATGTGGTCACCTCACTTCTCTCCCTTTGATGCTTCCTGTTATTAATTGGTCAAATATTTGCTGTGAGCCTCCTGGGCCACACATGTGATTTAAGTTGGTCACTTAAGTTGTTAGCATTAATATGGGTATTCTATCTTTAAGATACTTCTAATATGTTGACATACAGCTTTTAACCTGGGATAGAGACTATATCTTTTTAAAAATGAGCTCTGGGTGGGTACAGTGGCTCACATTTGTAATCCCAGCACTTTGGGAGACCCAGGTGGGAGGACCACTTGAGGTCAGGAGTTCGAGACCAGCCTGGACAATATGGTGAAACCCCGTCTCTACTAAAAATACAAAAATTAGCTGGGTGTGTTGGTGCACGCCTATAATCCCAGCTGCTTGGGAGGCTGAGGTACGAGAATCACTTGAACCTGGGAGGTTGCAGTGAGCTGAGATTGTATCACTGCACTCCAGCCTGGACGACAGGGTAAGACTCTGTCTCAAAAATAAATAAACAATAAAAATGAGCTCTGTCTTCTAATTAAAAAGAAGACTATCAGAAATGTCCATTCCTGGACATGTGTAATACGTAGAAGGAAACAGACTGTAACAGCAAGGAAATGAAGTAGAAGGTTCAGTGCTTGAAGGAAATGTGTAGTTGGTTAGGCTGAAAGAGTTCTCCAGAAGAGTCATTCCACTAGATGGTAGCAATTGAGCTCCTCAGGTGGTCACAGTTTTGTACTAAGGGTCATGGATCTCTGTGGAAAGTGTAGATAAAAGCTAAATTTGATGCACACTGTTACAGAAATAAGGAATAAACACTTGGAAAATTTTGTAGCAATTTGACATTTCTATGACATTCAGGCTTGGGATCAGTGGCCTTGTTCCATAGATCATGTATAGACTGGATAGTGTGTTGTCAGACTTGCATGTGTGCATTGTGAACCAGCCATGCACAGTACAACTACATAGAGGTTTGTGACAGAGTTGAAATAATAATTAAAAAATACTGGTTCTTTCCCACAAATAGTTGGAGAGCAGTGATGTGGGTGATATTGTCTCTGTTTTGCAAGATAAACCAAAGCCTTGAAACCCACAGGTGAAGTAAGTGGCTTGCAGAACACCTCCAAAAGAATTGTCAATAAACCATTATGTAAATAGAATGCATAAGTGCTCGTTGAATTACTAGAAAAGAGGGAATGAAGAAATCTGATTCTTTGCCAAAAAGAAAATGACAATAGTCTGGAAGAGAAGGATCATAAAGTTTATGCTCCAAGTGCGAAATTCCATAAATTGTATTTAGTGACTATTTAGTATTATAAAATACTTTGAAATTGACACAGAAAGTGCCACACTTAGTTAACTCCTAGGTCTTTCAGCTAAAAGAGTACTGACCTTGCTCTCTTCAGCACTGGCTAGCCGAAAACGGTGTGGGATAATTGGCTGATGCCAATGCTCACGGTAGACATAAATGTGTCTTCTTGTTTTCCAAGCTGGCTGGCATTTTCCTATCCAGCAAAAGGCACACCGTGGAGGTCCTGTGAATTGACTGCAGAAATTGTTTACAGTAGTCAGTTTGGTAACCTTGAAACCAGGCATATTTCTCTGGTAAGAGAAACATTAAGTTTTGACACTTAGTGACTACATTGGAACAATGCAGACATTGCTTCTCTAGCAAACCAAGAGAAAACTTTGTGCTTCTCTAGGGCCCATTTAATCACTTTGTACCATATTAAAGTACACGGATTGCATATCTCAAATGTTTCTTTCTACACCACTCATGTTTCGATGTAGAAGACATATTTCTATATTTTCCTTCTAATATTTTCTCTTAGCATTAGAATGTAAACTCATGAACAAAAGTTGTATATTTTATTTCTTTTACTTCATACTTTGAAAAATTGTACAATGAATTATTTACTAGGCACTTAATATGTGTTTCTTGTAACCATGGAATTATCAATGCATCATTAATACAGCACAAAGAACTGTGGGCATAGCTTAGCCTTCAAGGCTTAACACTGCTAGTTGCTGGTAATGTGACCTTGGGCTGTATTTAACCTTCTCTAAACTTTAATTTTCTCATTATGAAAATGTATAACAATTCCTGCCCTGCTTAACAAAAGATTGCTTGAAAAGTCAAGTTACTTCATATGAAAATGGTTTTAAAATTATAAAATATTAAGAAATAAAAATATGGCAGAAGCTTGTTCATAATTTCATAATGCCTCAGCTAAAGAAATGAAGTTAAACCATTCTGTTCTAAATACACTAGAGCTAAAATTTGAATGTAATTGATTAAAACAAATACAAACCAAAACAAAAATGATTCACATAAACTTTGCTAAACTTCTTTATTTCAGGGTGTATTACTCAGGGTTCTCTATGGGGACAGCACTAATAGGATAGATGTGTACATGAAGGGAACTTATTAAGGAGTATTGACTCACACGATCACAAGAGGAAGTCCCACAATAGGCCATTTGCAAGCTGACGAGCAAGGAAACCAGTCTGCCTCCCAAAACGTCAAAAGCAGGGTAGCCGACAGTACAGCTTTCAGTCTGTGGATGAAGGACTGAGAGCCCCTGGAAAACCACTGCTGTAAGTCCAAGAGTCCAAAAGCTCAAGAATTTGGAGTCCGATGTTTGAGGGCGGGAAGCATCCAGCACGGGAGAGAGATGGAGGCCAGAAGACTCACGTTCCTTCCACGTTCCTCTGCCTGCTTTATCCTAGCAGCGCTGGAGCTGATTAGATGGTGCCCACTCACATTGAGGGTGGGTCTGCCTCTCCCAGTCCGCTGCCTCAGATGTTAATCTCCTTTGGCAACACCCTCTCACAAACACTCAGGAAAAATACTTTGCATCCTTCAATCCAATCAAGTTGACACTCTATATTAACCGTCACACAGGGGTCAATCACTTTAGGAGGTATTTTTTTTTTTCTTTTGAGATGGAGATCCTAAAGCAGGATATTTGATATTCCTACTTGTTGTAGTATATGTTATAAAACATTTCAGCATGAAAGTAATGAGAAGAGGCCAGGCGAGGTGGCTTATGTCTGTAATCCCAGCACTTTGGAAGGCCGAGGCAGGCAGATCACCTGAGGTCAGGAGTTCGAGACTAGACTGGCCAACATGGTGAAGCCTTGCCTCTACTAAAAATACAAAAATTAGCCGAGTGTGGTGGCACGTGCCTGTAATCCCAGCTACTCTAGAGGTGGAGGCAGGAGAATTGCTTGAACCTGGGAGGTGGAGGTTGCAGTGAGCCAAGCAAGATCCCTCCATTGCACTCCAGCCTGGGCGACAAGAGCAAAACTCTGTGTCAGAAAAAAGAAAATAATGAGAAGAACTCTCTCATCTTGGGTCATAGTGGGATTGAATACAATGAACCCTCTTCAATAGAACCCTCTTCAAGCACTGAAATAGAAATAATAAACATAATTTTTTGGACAGCAGAATAAAATTCTTTCTAGTGTAATTATAGCATCTATCTTAAAGGGGAGTTGGGAGATTAAAAGAGAAACAATATTTATGAACCAGTCTGAGTTCCTTTAGCAAGAGACACTTTAGCAAGTCTAGAGTGAGAATATATAACTTTTTATGAGTAATTTTGGCAAAAAATTTGAACTTTGGTATAGCTTATATAAGAAATCAGCAGCAATCATCACAGTGATAGTTTTAAAATGCCTCTTCCCATTTCCAATCTTGTAAAACTGAAGCATTTCAAGGGAAAAGAGATATTTACATGTGCTTAAAATACATGTGATGTTCTTAATCAAACATAAAAGCAGAGGGTTCCATTTCTTTAAGGAAGAATATTCAGAAATGCTGCCTTCCAAATATAACTTTATATTTTGCTGTCTAAATATAAGGAAATGTGCCTTTTGTGGAAATCAGATGATATGTATTAAAAAAGCCCACACAAAGCAATATAATAAAATTTTGTGGCAGACAGTAAGATCATAATAAAAAGTGGAAATATATTTTACTCCTATCACTGTCTGTAACACTAAAATGAGCTAATTTTGAGCATGTTCTTAATTTAGGATCTGCAATAATGGAAAATGATACTCATTCCTACAACAAAAACTCTAGCTATAAAAAAACTTACATAAAAATAAAACTCCCAATTCAAATGTCGAACCCAGGAACTATGTTATTCCTTGGATTTGGAAATATGGTGTTCTTATTAGTGGATGTTTTCGTTAACTAAATTTTAACTTTGGGCAAGCAAGGACGATTAGTTGTGAGTTTTTGAGAAACAAAAAGAAAAAGGGAGGGAGGAAGGAGAGAGAGATAGAGAAAGACTTAATACTTAGCATGAAGTTAAACTTTCAGAGGCTTCTGTCTGATGATCAGGCTTATCCCTAACTGACCCATGTTCCCTGTCATATTACCAGGCCATTGCTTCTGGGTTTGTCCTTACCCTGTTGCTTCAGAGGCCTTGATTCCACTTTATTCTATTACTTTTTTAAAAATATAAAGTATATGAAAAAATGTGCACCAGATGAGCTATCTAGAATAAGACTGTGAACAAAATCTTTGTGCCATACAGAACCTATAGGAATATTTATTAATGGATTTCTTTAAATATGTCATAAAGTTTGAATTTTCATTTCTATTTTTAGGCATGGCAGGACCCAATCATTAAAAAACGAGCCATTAAAAAACGAGCCATTAAAAAACACGAAGGTTTTCCTGCAAAGAGGTAGCAACTGAATAAATATTTGAACTCAAATGAGATTAATCTGCCATTAGGTCATGAAAACGGAAAACATCTCAAAGACCTAAAATAAATCCCTGAGATAAACAAAAACAACAAAAACTATGTTAAGCTGTTTATTTCTCAGTACGATGCACTCAGAGTCCATGGACAATGAAAATAATTATTTAATAAAACCTCTGAAGCTTAATGAAGGTAAAAGACCCGTGTATAAGCAAGTGATGAAACAATGGGGAAGGCATTTTTGAAATCATCTCTTGAGGTCTCATTATTGTTTAAAGATGCTGAAATTCTTAGTCTATAGAAATTTGTAATGGAGTTTAAAACAGCATAACTGAGTCTAGAGTAGATATTATCATAGCTTTGATAGGATTGTTTTCACTTTTATAGAAAAGTGTTTTAAAATGTTATATGTAATTACCTGGACCCAAAGGAGCACTTGCTACCTAATTGGCCTTATTTGTTAAAGAATGATTCAAAGGAAAAGCTTTATGTTTCATGACTTAGGAATAATCTCATATGTCACAAACATCTTCTGCATGGCACATATCATTACCTGTTAGTGCCAAAGAGATCACTACAGCATATGCATGTGTTTTGAGAAACACTGCTAAGAATTTATCTGTGGAATGGGGCTGAGAGTCACTCTGTCTGTGGTTAGAAATCTCAGGTTGTGAGAAAATAGAGGCTTCATCTGGTATACATACATCAGCAGACGTCTATCTAGGGGTGCTGTTTTGAAGTTCAGCAGGTGCACATCTATAAACAGAGTACATGTACACACTTTTTTTGGCTAACGCTTTTCTAATATTTCTCTTTCTTCTGAAATTGTGTTGGATTATGGAATCTTTGACAATTTCTGGGAGGGAGAGAAAATTCTTTCCTGGAGTATATAATTTTTAGTGTAAGCCAAGAATATTTCCAGACTTTCTGGGAGTGAGGATGCAAAGATAAAAACTGGGCTCTCCTGACAATTCTGGAAAGGCTAGGCAAACTATTAGACAGCAGATCTGTGTCCTTGCAAATAACTTCTATCCGTATAAGAAGAATGCATGTTTCTTTCTTCCTTAGTGTTCCTATGTTACCTAAAGTTGCCATCAAAACCATGCAATAATTTATGATGCTGCATTAAAATTGCGTGTTGCCTTTGTTTAAAAAAAAACTCATTATTTTAACTTTATAAAAGCACAGAGTCAAGAGAAACAACAGTAAAACTATTTTTAAAGCACCTCTATTTTATTCTAGGGTTTAGTACAATACATGAAAAAAATGTCAATTTTTATTATTCTCTGCCTCAAGGTTTCTGCTGCATCCCTTTATCTTAGCTTAGATCCATACACAGAAAACAGGGACGTTTGTTTCTTTTTTTTTTCTTTTTGGAGGCAGAAAAATATTCAATATGTACTGTAAGTATAATGAAAGGGGAAAATCATTTATACGTTTGTTCAATACCGTCATAAATCTGCTATGAAATGTTTGATGATTCAGATGCTTAATATTCTGTACAGTCAAGAAGAGAATTATACAGGTGCTATCTGGAACTATCTTTTTTGTGTTTTGTTTGCTTTTCAATCTGATGTTGGTTTTCATCCACTTCTGATTCAATTTCCTTTAGTGCTTTCTAGCCTTTTGTAGGAAATTGCTTTAAATGTTTCTATATGGGAATAAAATATATTTAAAATAACATTTGTGCTCCAATTTAAAAGTAATACATTTCCATAACTTTGGAACAAACAGAAACCTTTAAAGAATAAAATTATAATTAGGCCTCTTTCACTATCTGCAGATAATCCTTGTTAGCATTTTGCCCTCTGGTCTTTTAAAGTTCATATGGAAAATATAAATCTATGTATAATATACATTTTTATTCATAGGAAATATAAAAATACATGTAATGTTACAAATTAGACTTGAGTTTATATTTACATATGTATGTATTTAAAATTAAGTGAAAAAATAGGATTTTTTCACTTAATGTTATATTATTATGATGGATTAAAGATCCTTTGCCAATCCTTCTATTAAAAGAAAATCTTCAGCCAAATTAAATTTAAAGGAGTTTAATTGAGCAGTGAATGATTTGCGAAATCAGGCAGCCCCCAGAATCGCAGCAGATTCAGAAAGACTCCAGGGGTGTCTCATGGTCAGAACAAATTTATAGACAAAAAAGGTAAAGTGACGTACACAAATCAGAAGTGAGGTACAGAAACAGCTGGATTGGTTACAGCTTGGCATCTGCCTTATTTGAACAGAGTTTGAACACTCAGCAGTGTATGACTGGTTGAAGTATGGTTGCTAGGATTGGCGATGACTAAGGGATTGTTACAGGGCATACTCCTAAATTAGGTTTTCAATCTTGCCTACCTATTAAGTTAGGTTGCAGTTCATCCACAAGGACTCAAATATAGAAGTACCAAGTCCTTCTCAGGCCATATTTAGTTTGCTTTAACACTTCCATTGAGAAGCAATCTCTCTTCCCCTCCCTTGAAACAAGGTTGGCCCTGGGATTTAATTTGATGAATAAAACACAGCAGCCGAAGTGATGCTGTGTAATTTCTGAGACTAGGCCTTAAGAGATCAATGTCTTCTGCCTTTGCTGCTTAGAACAGTTCTTCTTGTGTTCTAGTCCCCATTCTTCCAGGGAGTGTAAGGAGCCACATGGAGAGGCTCATGGAAGATAACCCAGGTCCAGGCACATGAGGGTGGCCATTTTGGACCTTTCAGACATCCCAAAATTGTAGCCAAAATCATGCAAAGCAGGAGAGTCACACAGTCAACCCATAGGACTGGGAGAAATAATAAACTGTTATAGTTTCAAGGCATTAGGTTTTGGAGTGATTTGTTATATAGCAACCTGACTGAAACAGAAATATTTTCATGCTGTTAAAATCTTTATAAACATAATTTTAATGGCTTCATAATATTGCATTAGATATACACACTATAATTTACTATTTTTCTAATGTTAGACATTTAAGGAATTCTTATTCTTTTCTATTATAAAAACGTTATAAAATAATATTTGTACATAGAAATCTGAGGATGGAATTGAGATCATTTCCTTGAGCTGGATCTCTGGAAAGGGTATTATTGCTTCAAATAATGTCAACCTTTATAGGACCATTGGTAAAGCTTTCTAAATTGCTAAGTGGCTTCTGCTATATCTCTCTTTCCTTTTTCTTTCTTTTTTGTTTTTGTATTTCCTTCAGGAACTTGTTCTACATAATTTGTGCTTTGTGCAGTAAATTGAAGTTTTCTCTGTGGGCTGGTCATGGTCTATTTTTGTAAACATCTGATTTATGGAAGCATTTTCTATATCTGGGTTACAAAGTTCAGTATTTATTAATGTAACTTTGTTATATAGTTCAATTCTTCCTTGCCCTTATTTATTTTTTATTCAATTGATTTTTCAAAGATGGATAGTAGTGTGTTAAAATATCTCATGATTGTATAACTGTCATTTCTACTTTCACTTGTTATAGTTTTTTTGCTATATATTTTGATGTCATGTTATTTTTTGCAAAAGATTCATGCCTCTGTCTCATTCATCCATTCACCATTTATCAAATGCTGGAGATAAAAAGGTAAAAAGACACAGTCACTCCTCTAGAAGAACTACAGAGTTGTGGGGAACCCCACCAAGACAAATGATGTCAGTTGAGAGGGTTGCAAGAAAGGTGAGGGGGTTAGGCAGAAACCTAAACCAGGTTGGATGGAGAGAGGAGAGCTCCTGGAGGAAGTATCACCTAGTGGAGACATTGCCTTCTTATGAATTGCATCATTTCGTCAAAGTGATTCTCTGACTTGTTTCATTATTTCTTCTTGAATTGTACTTCATTTCACAATTTTACCACTATATTTCCATTTTTTTGTATGCTGCATATAATTGGATTTTCTTATAAAATTTAACCTGAGGGTATGACTTTTAGTAAAACAGATACTGAGCTCCTACTGTTACCGGTAGAGGGTGTCCAGGTTCCTGGCGTCTTGAACAAATAATTGGATAAAACGCACAAACAAGGCAAGGAAGGAATGAAGAAATTTATTGAAAATGAAAGTACATTCCACAGTGTGGGAGCGGGCCCGAGCATAGGGGCTCAAGGGCCCCGTTAACAGAATTTTTGGGGGTTTAAATGCCCTCTAGAGGTTTTCAATAGTTACCTGGTGCATGCCTTATGGAGAGGATATTTCCTGTCATAGCTGAAGTGTGAGTCGGCCATATGTTCCCTGCCTCCAGACCCTATTTTCCTGCCTGACTGCTATGTGCCAGGTGCCTGGCTAAGCCTGGGCATAAAGGACAACTGCTCCTCAAGGAGCTTGCAGTTCACTGCAGGAGTGGCAAATAAAGAAACTGACAAAGCACAAATGAAGCCCAAAGGAAAGGTTCCTAGTCTAGACATAGTCTTAAACCCTGAGAGATAAGTAGGAGTGATGAACTAGATGAGGCAGGCAGACAGAGATGGGTGTTGGGTAGACAGGACACAGCATGTCCTCTGGCCAAGAGCTGAGAGAGCACGTGATCTGTTTCAGAAACCACAAGTACATAGTCCCCCCTTACCCACAGGGATACATTCCAAGACCCCCAGTGGATGCCTGAAACCATGGATAATATCGAACTCTATATATACTATGCTTTTTTTCCTATACATACATATTTATGATAAAGTTTAATTTATAAATTAGGCACAGTGAGAGATTAAAAACAACAGTAATAAAATAGAACAATTATAACAATATGCCAGCATTGCTACTCTTGTGCTTTGGGGCCATTATTAAGTCAAATGAGGTTTACATGAGCATGCGCACTGCAATACTGCAATGGTTGATCTGATCACTGAGTTGGCTGCTGAGTAATAAATGGGTGGGGACCTGAGGCAGCATGGAGACACAGACACAGGGATAATTCCCGTCCCAGGTGGGATGCAGTGGGATGGCATGAGATTTCATTATGCTACTCAGGACGATGTGCAATTTAAAACTTAGGAATTGTTTATTTCTGGAATTTTCCACTTAATATTTTCAGATTGTGGTTGATCGTGGGAAACTGAAACCTGTAAAGCAAAAGTGGATTGCAGGGGACCACTATAGTTCAGTATGGGGGATCACTGGGGCTGAAAGACAACAGGAGTGAGCGGTGGGAGTTGTGAGATGGAGGTAAAAGATGGGGGCAGATCATGATGGACCCCAAAGGAGGTTTAACTTTAAGTTGGTGAGTGGCACGACTGGATTAGCTTTTGAGTGGCTCCTTTAGCGATAGTGTCTTCTACCTAACAGCTCTGATTCCTGCTCTTCATCCTGACTAGTACTGACTGCTGCTATGAGATACTATGCTAGTACAGTAGCAATTTCTGCTACTGTGTAACTCAACTTACTTTTAATTTTGACTTGCCCACGGCACCTTTCAGCGCAGCTTCTCCATTTTAGTTACCGCTCCTGAGGGCCTGAATACTTCTGTAATTTCAAATTACAATGTCAGAGATCAAGAATCAGATCGATTCAGATCGTTCTCACGAGAATGGAGCTTTTTTGCTGTTGTTATCACTAGAATATCTCACGGAGCACCCGATGTTCTTGTGCATTAATGGGCTATTGCGTCCTGGCCCTCAGTTTCAAATCCCTTGTCAAATACGTTCCTGGATGCCCACTTCTGTACTCATGACTTCTTATGAGACATAGGAGAGAGAACATTAGGGCACGTAAGAATCTCAGGGGATTTTATTGAAAACTTTTTGAAGGTTAGCAAACATTGAAACAGGTTATACCCAAACTTAAGCTCAAGTAAGGAAACTTATAAAAATTTTTACATTACCCTACCTATGTCCATGATATCTTATCTCATGTTCTTCCAATGATCCCCTCTGCCAACTCCACGACCACTCACATTCCACAGTGGACAGTTATAGCCATTGGCAAAAGACATAGGGTGGGAGAACTCTGATATTTGCTTTTTCAGGGGTCTTATGTAGTATATTTTTTCATTCATCATTATATAATGATTATTTCACCAATTTAGACAGCTAAATTAACGATGTCACCAACTATTCAGAACACCCAGGACCTCTGCCATAACGTATCATCACTCCTTACATTACGTATCAAAGAGTTCAAATTGCCTATTTTTGCATATCAAACACAGTCAAATTAAGTCAATAGGGCCTCAAACCACTACAGAGGAAAAAGGCAAAGTCTAGGAAAGGGCATTATAGGCCACTGAGCTGGAAAAATAAAGAAAAATCATTAGAGAAGTTAAAGAAGACAATAAAAGGAAAGACATCCAGTGTTCACAAATTGGAAGATTTATTATTAAGATAGTGACGAACTACAGATTCAAGGTGAACTACAGATTCAATGCAGTATCTATTAAAATCCCATTGATAATTTTGAAGAAATAGAAAAATCCATCCTAAAGGTCATAATGGAATCTCAAAGGACCCCAAGTAGCCAAAACAATCTTGAAAAAGAAGAACAAAATTGGAGGTCTCACACTTCCTGATTTCAAAACTTACTACAAAGCTACAGTAATCAAATTAGTTTGGTACTGCCATAAAGACAGACATATAAACCAATGGAATAAAATGGAGGGCCCAAAAGCAAACCCTCACATATACAGTAAATGATTTTTCAACAAGGTTGTTAAGACCATTCAGTGGGGGGAAAGACAGTCTTTCAACAAATAGTGTTATCCAGCAATTCCATTTCTGGATTGTATCCAAAAGGATAGAAAATAGGAACTTGAAGAGATTTTGGTATACCCATGTTCATAGTGGCATTATTAACAATAGCCAAAACATGAAAGCAACTGAAGTCATCATTAATAAATGAAAGGATAAACAGAATGTGGCAAATTCATGCAACGGACTGCTGTTCAGTCTTTAAAAAGGAAAGAAATTCTGACACTTGCTACATCATGGATGAAATTTTTTTGTTGATGTTGGTCAAATGGTATGTCCTTTTAATTTTAATTTAATTTAATGTGATCAATTTTTTAAAACTTTTATTTTAGAATCAGGGGGTCCATAAGAAGGTTTTTTACAAAGGTATATTGCGTGATGCCAAGGTTTGCAGTACAAATGAGTCTGTCACTCAGGTAGGGGGCACAATACCAAATAGATAGGCTTTCAACTCTTGCCCCACTTTCTCCCTCCCTCTTCTTGTACTCCCCAGTGCTTATTGTTCCTATCTTTATGTCCATGTGTACCCAATATTTAGCTCCTACTTATAAGTGAGAACACATGGTATTTATTTTTCTGTTTCTGAGTTAGTTCACTGAGGATAATGGCTTCTAGCTGCATACAACGCGGATGAACTTTGAGGCCATCATGCTAAGTGAAATAAGCCATTCACAAAAGGGCAAACACAGCAATGATTCCACGTATATGAAGTATCTAGAGTAATCAAATCCCTAGAGACAGAAAATAGAATGGTGGTGGCCAGGGGCTTGGAGGAGGTAGGAGTTATTGTTTAACGGGTACAGAGTTTCAGTTTTGCAAGATGAAAAGAGTTCTGTGGATGAATGGTGATGATGGTCGTACAATGTGAATGTCACTGAAATTTACAGTTAAAATGGTTAAGATAGTAAATTTTAAGTTATGTATATTGTACATACATACATTTCAAAAAAGATATTAGACTAAACTCAAGGTCTTTGAGATTTGGGATGAATTTTAGATCCATGGTTATGACAGAGAATAAGGGAAAGTGGGAAATTAAATTTTTTTCTTACCATTCTACATGGCCCACAGTAAAGATCTATAGAACATTAAACTTTTCTATGATTAAGATTAGCCCTTTGCAACAAACACAGACAGTAACACGATTAAATAATGGGCGAGTCATGTGTTCTGCCAAGGACTATTCCTTATAGGATCTTAGGTAGGATATATCATCTTAGAAAAGAATGCTTTGTGTGTTTGGCACCAAGACAGGTGTGCTATGAAGAGGAAGTGTGTTTTAGGGTTGAGGGGAGAAAGGTGGATGTTTAAAAGATGTATTTTAAGACAAATTGTGTTCAACAAGGATATGTCAAACATGGCACATATTACTATGCTCACAGATGAGTGAGCATAGGAATAAGAAAAATCCATTCTCACTCTTTTTCAGTCACCGAGAGCCTTGGCGCATACATCCTTTTAGAATATTTTCTACCCTGAAAGGATATTTCTATTATTTATCTTTAATAAAATTGTCTTAGTGTACATTAACTTTTACAAAATGTAATAATATATTTGACTCTTTCTATGTTGGAAAAAATAATTCTTGAACATCACCATAATTGGTTTGTAGAATTCCACATGATAGAGGTGCACAATTTACCTAGTCAGTTCTCCATTATTGGACCTATAATTTACTTACTCTTTCACAGGGAGCATGATATGATTTGCAGTTTTGAAACATCATGCCAGTAGCTTGCAGTCAAGTTTAACTCGGCCACTTCCTAGCCCAGCAACTTTGGGCAAATCACTTAACTTTTCTGTCTCATTCTCCTTGTTATAAAGTAATAATAATAATGATAATTATAAATCTAATATTTATTGAAAGCTTATTATGCAGTAGGTATGGTGCCAAGTGCTTTTACATCCATTGTGTCTTTTATACATTAAACACAGGGAGTAGGTACTACTGTTATTACCATGCTAGAGATGAGTGCTGACTTAGGTATCGTGCCCAAGGTCATACATCTAGTAAACAGGAGAGCCAGGACAGTACCTGCTTCAGAGTTTCCATGACGACTAAATGGGAAAATATACACAAATGTATTTTTAAAAGTGATTTTTCCATGTAAACCCTGAGATGACTCCTGCCATTTTCATTGGGGAAATAAAATAGTGGCCGGAAGGTTTAGATAGTTTTTTTTTTTTCTATTTTTAGAATAAAAACTAAATTCTGAAGCATGGTTCACATCACCAGTTTGCTTAAATACTAGGCAATCATTTCCTGTGGTTGCCAGGATTAAACACCAATACCTCACTGACAATTTCTAGTTTGACCTAATGGCTCTGACAATTCAACTCCGTCCCTCCCCATGCTATGTGCCTCAGCCAGAGTGGGTTCCCTACAGTTTTCTTCTTTTAAATTTATTTTCTTTTGATGCATAATAGATGTACATAATTTTGGGATCCATGTGAGAATTTAATACATTCATATAATTTGTAAAGATCCAATCAGTGTGCTTGGGATGTCCATCACCTTAAACATTTGTCCTTTCTTTATGCTAGAACTATTTGAATTATCTTCTACTTATTACGAAATATACAATAGATGACTGTGAACTAGAATAACCCTACTGATCTCTTTAACTCTATGTCTTATTTCTTCTATCAAATCACATATTTGTATCCATTTATAAATTTCTTTTCATCTCCCTCTTCCCTACACTTTTCCGAACATATCAATTTGTCTTTCCTCATCATCTTAGCATGTTTTCCTCTGTGTCTGGAATATTCTCCACCAGTCTCTAATTATTGATATTCTTTGAAATGATCTCAAGTGCCAATGTAGCCATGAAATCCTTTCTAATATTTACAAATGAATATACATTTCCACTTCTGCTGTTCTGAATTGACGCTCACCTTACTGTGCCTTTTATTGTGAACATTCATTTCCTGGTGTGTAGGTGCTTAAAAGCCAGGATTAATGTACCAGCCATTTGGCATCTCTTTCAGAACCTGAGATTTAAAGAACTGGAAGAAAGCCAATGTGTGGGGATGTGTGTACGTGCACACATGTGGGAGTGCTGAGGGAGTGATGGATCATTTCGTTAATTTCTTTCAACAGCACCCAAACAAATTATTAGATACCTGCCTTGTGAATTTTGCCTTAGGAATGTTGTTCCTTTCAACGAGAGAAATTGAAACCAGAAAATACCAGGTCAAATAGGAATAAGGAAAGTTACTGTCACTTAGATGTAATTAAAATCTAGCCTAACAGTGAGAGGAGGTTCCAGCTGGGCTTCCTGGGTTGATTAGGGGCTCAGAAAGCTGTGAAACTCACTCCTTTCCTGCATCAGGACTTACTTTGGTCCTGGATGAATAATATTAAAGATGTATGCTTAAAATATTCCTAACATCAAAACTTGGGCATGTGTTTTCTTCCCCCAAGAAAGCTATAAACAGCGAAACTTTTGCTGTAAGCTTCCCTGTGTCCTCGCTCCCTCTCTCTCTTGCCCCTCCCCTGAAACTAAAAGGAATGTTAAAAGCCCATTTTCCTGTGATCAGCAGACCTTATCTATGTCCCAATTCCAATTCCTTGTAAACACAATTTGTAAACTCCGGTGAGATCCTGTCTCCTTTGCCATGCCGCTGCAAGGTTATAAAGCAGATAAAACTTAAGTTACAATGCCGGTTTTCCTCAAGATCTAAGATATCTTAATTGTCTGTTTTTCTTGCTCTGGTAACATCTTCCCATGGCACGTATTTCCCGCCTTAAAGAGTTTAAAAGGTGATCAAAAAATCTAACACTGGCTACCCGCTCGGGACCCCTTCCACGCTGTGGAAGCTTCGTACTGTCACTCTGCTCAATAAAGCCCACAGCTTTTTTCTCTCGGTCCGATCCGTGTCTCTCTGTCACTGCAGGCTGCCGCCACACCAAATCTTTGGCGTGGCTAAGGCAAGAACCTTTGGCGTTACAGTTTTGGCGAGCCAGCCAGGAAGATCTCCAGGAAAGGCATCTAGATCGTCACGTGGTGAGTACGATCGGACCCCTTTCCTTTGCTATTCTGTCCTGTCCTTTCTTAGAATTCGGAGGCTAAACCGGGCATCTGTCGGCCACTTAAAGGCGATTAGCGCGGCCGCTGGACTAAAGACACGGGTGTCAGGCTGTCTGGAAAAGGGCGGTCTTAACAACCCCTGACCCTCTGGGGCTGGGAATGTTGGTTAGTCTGGATCCAGTTCATACTCTTTCACTTTCCGTGGCGGTCCCGAAGTACACCCGGGAGTTATCAGTGGACGTTCTAGTCTCCCAGATTTCCTGGTTGAGATCAGGGCCCTGCCAGAGGCTCCCCCTGCAAGGGTTACCCAGCGTGAGGCCGCCACATCTTCTGACCCCTGCCTCCTGGGTCCTAATGTCTGCCGGCTAGACTTCTTTCCTCGTCTCACAAGCAAGGTTATTCCCACTATTGTAGGATCAAGATTCCCTATTTAGAAGTCTTAAATTCTCGGGGTGGTGCCCAGAAGATTCCCGTTCATGGTGCTCTCCGGGGTTTAGGCAGGTGTCGCCGTTTGATGGCTATTTTGAAGGGCCAGTTCCCCACCATAGTGTATGGTCCCCCACATCAGGACAATTTAAAGACAGGTCTGTAATTTTCATGTGGATAGTAGAAGGCTTAGGGCATTTCCTCCATTGCTCCCCAGAGAGACTTTCCCCTTCCTTGGGGCCTCTCAAGTACAATCTGTGGTGCATGGGTACAGCTCTTAGAGCCGCTGAATTGCTATTTGAACCATTCAATAGTTGGTATTGGAAGGAAGAAAGGAAAAAAATATAATCAGTTAGGACACAGGATACTGGTACCGCCTTAAAAGAGGGGCTTACTCCTTTGATGGCAAGTGGGGACAGAAGGCTAGAGTACAGCAGCTGTTCTCTCGGCCCTGGCCTACAGGTCATCCACCACCCCCTTAAAGCTTACTAAGCCTCTTGTCGCTAATTCAGAGATTCCTCCTTGAAGGATAGTTTTATGGCCAGGCCCATGTAAATTGGGCCTTAGCATGCAAGCATCAGTGGTGCCCCCCGACCCAGGCCTTGCCACCCTGGAACAGGTAGGACACGTTGGCAGAAGGACCACAATAAATCCAACAGTCCTTGTGCTCCATTCAGTGGTCAGTGGGCGCACGGCAGGGGTAATCCCGCCAGTAAGCATGGTTAAATCTGGTAGATGGAGGGTTCAGGAAAAGTGGCCATGAGCTTTGAGCACAATTGGACCTGACCCTTGGGGGACGCCCTAAGGGAAGACAAGTCCCAGGACTAACCAGGGGTGCGGGCATCCCAGATGCCCACCCAGATGGGCACCACACCTTCAAAACCGGACACTCCCTTAAGATGTATCCCGAATAACTGGGACAAATTCGACCCTGAAACCTTAAAAAAGAAGCGGCTGATTTTCTTCTGTACCACTGCCTGGCCACAGTATTCCTTACAAAATGGAGAAACTTGGCCCTCTGAGGGAAGTATTAATTATAACACCCTTCTACAACTAGATCTTTTCTGTAAACAGGAAGGTAAATGTAGTGAAGTCCCTTATGTACAGGTTTTCTTTGCCTTCGTGACAATACTGGCCTGGGCCAAGCCTGCAGGCTTTGCCCAAATGACAGAGGCCCACAGTTGCCTCCATACTCAGGGCCTCCTCCCTCAGCCCCACTCTCCTCTCCTACTGACTCTTCTCCATCCGGCCCCACTGAAGTGTTAAAGGCACACTGGAAACAGAACGTAAACTCCTGAGCCAGGCACCCAAACTATGTCCCTTACAAGCAGTAGGAGAATTTGGGCCCATTCACGTGCATGCCCCCTTCTCACTCTCAGATTTAAAACAAATAAAGGTGGAGTTAGGAAAATTCTCGGATAATCCTGATAACTGTATAGATGTCCTGCAAGGATTGGGGCAGTCCTTTGATCTAACATGGAGAGATATCATGTTGCTTCTTGATCAGACCTTAAGTCCTACTGAAAAAGAAGCAGCTTTAGTAGGAGCCTGGCAATTTAAGGATCTATGATACCTTAGCCAGGTAAATGATCGAATGAACCTGGAGGAGAGGGAAAAATTCCCCACAGGGCAACAGGCAGTCCCCAGTGTAGACCCTCATTAGGATACTGACTCAGATCACGGAGATTGGAGCCACAGGAATTTGCTAACTTGCATTTTAGAGGGGTTGAGAAAGACTAAGAAAAAACCTATAAACTACTCAGTGGTATCTACAATTACACGGGGAAAAGAGGAAAACCCCTCCGCTTTTCTAGAAAGGCTAAGGGAGGCCATAAGAAAGCACACCTCCCTAACTCCAGATTCCGTAGAAGGCCAACTTATTTTAAAGGATAAATTTATCACCCAATCAATGGCTGACATTAGGAGAAAACTCCAAAAGTCTGCTTTAGGCCCAGAACAAAATTTGGAGACATTATTAAACCTGGCAACCTCGGTGTTCTATAACAGGGACCAAGAGGAACAGGACGAAAGGGAAAAGCAAGATAAGAGAAAGGCTGCAGCCTTAGTCATGGCCCTCAGGCAGGCAGACCTTGGTGGCTCAGAGGGATCCAAGAGAAGAGAAGGCCAATTGCCTAGTAGGGCTTGTTATCAGTGTGGTTTGCAAGGACACTTTTAAAAAAATTGTCCAACAAAAAACAAACCACCCCCTCCCCCATGTCCAATATGCCAAGGCAATCACTGGAAGGTACACTGCCCCAGAGGACAAAGGCCCTCTGGACCAGAAGCACCCAACCGGATGATTCAGCAACAGGACTGAGGGTGTCTGGGGCAAGCGCCAGCTCATGCCATCACCCTCACAGAGCCCCGGGTAAGTTTGACCATTGAGGGCCAGGAAGTGGACTTCCTCCTGGACACTGGTGCGGCCTTCTCAGTTTTAATCTCCTGCCCCAGATGACTGTCCTCAAAGTCCGTTACTGTCTGAGGAAACTTAGGACAGCCTGTAACCAGGTATTTCTCTCGCCTCCTCAGCTGCAATTGGGAGACTTTGTTCTTTTCACATGCCTTTCTTGTTATGCCCAAAAGTCCCACCCCCTTATTACGGAGGGACATATTAGCCAAAGCTGGGGCCATTATCTACATGAATATGGGGAACAAATTACTCATTTGTTGTCCCCTACTTGAAGAAGAAATCAACTTTGAGGTCTGGGCCTTAGAAGAACAGGGCAAAGAATGCCCATCCAGTCCAAATCAAGCTGAAAGACCCCACTATTTTTCCTTATCAAAGGCAATATCCCTTAAGGCCTGAAGCTCTCAAAGGATTACAGGATACTGTTAAAAATGTAAAAGCTCAAGGTTTAGTAAAAAAATGTAGCAGTCCTTGCAACACCCTAATCCTATGAATACAAAAACCCAACGGTCAGTGGAGACTAGTGCAAGACCTCAGAATCATCAATGAGGCAGTAATTCCTTTATATCCTGCTGTACCCAACCCCTATACTCTGCTCTGTCAGATACCAGAGGAAGCAGAATGGTTTACTGTTCTAGACCTCAAAGATGCCTTCTTCTGTATTCCCCTGCACTCTGACTCCCAGTTCCTTTTTGCCTTTGAGGATCCTACAGACGCCATGTCCCAGCTTACGTGGACAGTCTTGCCCCAAGGGTTTAGAGATAGCCCTCATCTGTTTAATCAGGCATTGGCTCAAGACCTGGGCCATTTCTCAAGTCCAGGCATTCTAGTCCTCCGATATGTGGACGATATACTTCTGGCTACCATCAAAAGCCTCATGTCAGCAGGCTACTCTAGACCTCTTGAACTTTCTAGCTAACCTGGGGTACAAAGTGTCTAGGATAAAAGCCCAGCTCTATCTACAGGTTAAATATCTAGGCCTAGTCCTAGCCAAAGAAACTAGGGCCCTTAGCAAAGAGCATATTCAGCCTATACTGGCCTATCCTCGCCCTAAGACATTGAGACAGTTGCAGGGGTTCCTTGGCTTTTGCTAACTGTGGATTCCTAGATACAGTGAAGTGGCCAGGCCATTCTATATCCTGATAAAAGAGATTCAAAAGGCAAACACCCATCTAGTGGAATAGGAACCAGAGGCAGAAACAGCCTTCAAAACTTTAAAGCAGGCCCTAGTACAAGCTCCAGCCCTGAGCCTCCCCACAGGACAAAATTTCTCTTTATATGTCACTGAGAGAGCAGGAATAGCTCTTGGAGTTCTTACTCAGACCCGTAGGACAGTCCCACAACCAGTGGTATACCTAAGCAAAAAAACTGATGTAGTAGCCAAGGGCTGGTCTTACTGTTTACGGGTAGTTGCGGCAGTGGCCGTGTTAGAGTCAGAGGCTATTAAAAGAATACAAGGAAAAGATCTCACTGTCTAGACTACTTTTGATATAAGTGGCATATTAAATGCTAAAGGAAGTTTGTGGCTGTCAGATAACCGCCTACTCAAATACCAGGCACTACTCCTTGAGGGACCAGTATTTCAAATGCGCACGTGTGCGGCCCTCAGCCCTGCCACTTTTCTCCCAGAGGATGAGGAACCAATTGAACATGACTGCCAACAAATTATAGCTCAGACTTATGCCGCCCGAGAAGATCCCTTAGAAGTCCCCTTAGCTAACCCTGACCTTAACCTGTACTCCGATGGAAGTTCATTTGTAGAAAATGGGGTATGAAAGGCAGGCTATGCCATAGGTAGCGGTGCATTAGTACTTGAAAATAAGCCTCTTCCTCCAGGGACCAGTGCTCGGTTAGCAGAACTAGTGGTGCTTACCTGAGCCTTAGAGCTGGGAGAAAAAAAAAATAAATGTATACACGGATAGCAAGTATGTTTATCTAGTCTTACATGCACATGTGGCAATATGAAAAGAAAGAGAGTTCCTAACCTCTGGAGGAACACCCATTAAGTACCACAGAGAAATCATGGAGTTATTGCACACAGTGCAAAAACCTAAAAAGGTGGCAGTCTTACACTGCCAAGGCCATCAAAAAGGTGAAGGAGAGGAAGCAAAACAAACAAACAAACAAACAAACAAAAAACCGCCAAGCAGACGCTGAAAACAAATTTGCTGCCAGACAGGACTTTCCTCCAGAAATGTCCATAAAAGGACCCCTGGTATGGAGCAGCCCCCTTCAAGAAGTTAAGCCACAGTATTCCCCAACTGAAACAAAATGGGGACTTTCACGAGGACGTAGTTTTCTCCCCTGAGGGTGGCTAACAACAGAGGAAAAAAGGGTGCTCATACCTGAAGCCAGCCAGTAGAAAATACTTAAAAACCTCCACCAAACTTTTCATATAGGTATTAAAAGTACCCATAAGATGGCCACATCCCTATTTACAGGGCCACACCTCCTCAAAACCATCCGGCAAGTAGTAAAGTGTGCCCCAAAAAATTACCCCTTAGCTCACCATAAAGCCCCTCCAAAAGGACAAAGAACAGAACATTATTCTAGAGAGGACTGGCAGTTAGATTTTACCCATATGCCAAAGTCAAGAGGATTTCAGTACTTACTGGTCTGTGTTAATACCTTTACAAATTGGGTGAAAGCCTAACTTTGTAAAACAAGAAAGGCCCAAGAGGTGGATAAAGTCTTAGTTCATAAAATAATTCCTAGATTTGGACTTCCCCAAAGCTTACAGAGAGACAATGGACCAGCCTTTAAAGCTACAATAACTCAAGAAATTTCCGAGGCACTAGGAATACAATATCACCTTCACTGTGCCTGGAGGCCATAATCGTCAAAAAAAAGTCAAAAAGGCTAATGAAACACTTAAGATACATTTGAAAAAGCTAGTGCAAAAAACTCGTCTCCCATGGCGCACTCTCTTGCCCATAGACTTATTAAGAATTCGAAACTCCCCTCATAGAATGGGACTCAGTCCATATAAAACGCTGTATGGACGGCCTTTTCTCACAAATGACCTCCTGCTTGATCAGAAACGGCCAATTTAGTCAAAGATATAACTTCTCTGGCAAAATATCAACAAAATCTTAAAACTTTACCTGAAAAGTGTGACAGGAAAAAAGGAATAGAGTTGTTTCAACCAGGAGATCTAGTATTGGTCAAGTCTCTCCCCTCTACCTCTCCATCTATAGATCCTTTATGAGAGGGACCATACTCGGTTATCCTGTCTACCCCCGTTGCAGTTAAAGTGGTAAGAGTGTAATCCTGGATTCACCAAACCCGAGTCAAACCTTGGACACCTCCTAAGGAACTTACAGATCATCAACTCAGGAGTCACAAGGTCAGCCAGACCAGCCTCAATACACCTGTCAGCCACTAGAAGCCTGCGTTTCCTACTTCGGAAAAAAAAACCTCCCACCAGAAAAACTCCTGCAGTTAATCCTAGAGAGGAACTTCTTCCTACCTAAAAGAGGATAAGTAAAAAACCTACATGACCTTTGACATCTCTCCTTGCTCTCTTTAATAGAATCCTTCTACTGTTTCATTACATTATTAAGCAGTATACTAACTATACTCTTTGCAGTAGGATTATATACTATAGCTCCGGCCAGGACAAAAATCCTAATCACATCAACCTTTCTTCTATCGTCCTTCCTTCTAACAGCAATTTACTCTTTTTTCCTTCCTCTTTCCTATGACCGTTCCACCTACAACACGTCATGACTCCTCTTAGGTTTCCGGCCACCGTCTTCGTACTTGTGTCCATTTCTCCAACTACAACACCCACCTCCCCGACCCCACCCCGTGCCAGTGTGCCTCCCTTGAAAGAGTCAACTAGCATTCTCTCAAAAACTCTTGAAGATTAGGTAGCCCCTTCCGAGCACCCACATCTTTTGCCACATATACTTACATAAAAAAAGAATGTTATAAAACTGCTTCTCTCTGTTCTAACAATGGCCATACATATCACCAAAAAAAAAAAAAAAAAAAAAAAAGATCTGAGGTGACTGCCCTGAGAAATGGGGGGCCAACGCTTGTTGTACATATTATACCCATATAGGTATGTCTGATAGAGGAGGCGTCCAAGATGAGGCCAAAGAACAGCATATCCAACAAGCAATTAAAAACTTAGTCCAGCTCTCCAGTACTCCCAGTCCATACAAAAAATTAGACCTTTCCAGACTACAAGAAACCCTTAACTCTCATTCTCATCTCTAGATCCTGTTTAACACCACCCTTAAAAGAATCCAAAAAGCCTTTCCTAGTAATCCAACCAACTGTTGGATGTGTCTCCCCTTGCGTTTTCAACCATATGTCCCAGTCCCTGTCCCCGGACAGTAGAACTTATCCACCCCAGTCCTAAACACCACCAAATTAATCAGTCCCATAGTCACCAATTTGCCAGCCACACAGCCTCAAATCTCACATGCATAAATTTCAGCATGGCTCTCAATAAAAATACCTCCCAATGTCAGTCCTGGATATCAATAACCTCAGGTTTCACCTGTCTAACTTCAGGCATTTTTTAAATCTGTGATAACACAGCCTATCAACGTCTAAACAGCACTCCAAAAGAACTATGCTTTCTCTCCTTTCTAGCACCTCCTATGTCCATATAGACTGAACAAGAGTTACAAAGTCTCCTTATACCCCAGTCTCACCACACGCAAACCCTTAATGTCCCTTTTATTGTAGGAGCTGAAATACTGCGTGGGCTTGGGACTGGAATTAGAGGCATAACCTCCTCCACCCAATTCTTGCTCTGGTAACATCTTCCCACCTCAGGTATTTCCCGCCTTAAAGAGTTTAAAAGGTGATCAAAAAATCTAACACTGGCTACCCGCTCGGGACCCCTTCCACGCTGTGGAAGCTTCGTACTGTCACTCTGCTCAATAAAGCCCACAGCTTTTTTCTGTTGGTCCGATCTGTGTCTCTCTGTCACTGCGGGCTGCCCTCACATCAAATCTTTGGCGTCGCTAAAGCAGGAAACTGGCGTTACAAGGGCAAATACCACCCAACCCAGTCTGGCCAAGCAATCGGACTCAATTTTCAGATTATCTTACAATTGGTAACAAATAGGGGTCCTGCAAGGAGAGAAAGCTTTGTCAAGTTGACGTCCTCAATCCTATTTTGAATGAATAGGCACAGGACGGACTCATTACGTTAGCACTGTGTAGAGCAGCAAGCTTCCTGCTCACCTACAGAGAATACATAATGCTGCCTTCCTCTTTGGCTTGTAATTTTACTCAAGGACACACACACACACACACACACATACACACACACACTCCCACACACTGACCTTTCTTTTACCTACTTGTCTCAGAAACCTCTTCTTCAGGAAAAAGTTTTTTCTGACTTTTGAAAATGTAGCCTAAGTAAGGGATGAGCAAGGCTTAGGCTTCTGCCAAAATGGTGGGTGTGGAGAGAAGTGGACGGATATAGAAGGCTTTCCCCTCTCCAGCTCTAGTCTCCAGCCGCCATCTTAGTTTAGGCCCTCATTTGTTTCTCACCCAGTTTACTGCAACAGCTTTCTCATTCGTCTCCTGTCTGATGCCTCCCTTTCAAACCAACCTACACATGGCTACCAGACAGATATTTCTAAAATTCAAGCCTGAACATAACACTCCGCTTTTGAAGTGGTCCAATAATGTTCCACTACTTTCAAAATAAAGCTCGTAATAAGTTTAGCACGCAAGCTTCTCTATTATCCAGCCCCTAGTTCTGGCTCCTGCATCATCTTTAGATATATTGAACCTCTAGCAGCGCTGGGATAGGGTCATGCCTTATGATGCTCTATGGCTTCCCACATGTTCTTCCCTCTGCTCAGAATGACTTCCCACCACCTGTTTTCCTAATTAATGTGTACTCTACCATCACATCTCTGCTCAATATCACCTCCCTTGAAAGGAATCCTGGTGCTCCTAATCTGATTTACATACCCCTTGCTACCCAAGCAAGAGCTAAGATAATTACCTGACCCATGTGCCTATCCCAATTCATTGTGAAATTCTTGAAGTCAGGGAGTATCTTGTTCCAATTTTGTATTGAATGAATTGTTAAGGTTCAATCATCAATGGAGATGTAGTTGATACTCATCAACTACAATATGTTAAATACAATTAAAATTTTATTATTCAGCATTAATTGATTATATGAAATAGATCGTTTAGTTTTTCAAATGTAGAGCTTTGTTGTAAATAATTTACAGTTATTTTAAAAGTATTAGCTGCTGTCTGGCTTGGTGATTCCCTGATTGCTCAATCCATTGTCCCTTTGTTGTAGACGTTGCTGCTTTGTTGACTGAGGCATTTTCCAGCCATCTGTTGGCACAAATGTTGGGCATCTTGGAAACAGGAGCAAATAATATAAAAACACAAGATAAATGATCACACTGAGAAATCACCGTATTTGCCTCCTATGCTGCTGTAAAATTAGTACCACCTGGGGAACTAAAGTGTTGCAAGTGAATCTTAAGCTCCATGAGCAACTGATAATTTAGTAAAGGCTGTTTTCAAAAGAAAACACTTTGGCAATAGAAAGTTTCTGTTGTCATTTAGGGTTATAGCCATTACAGGTAATTCTAAATATTCTCTACTGTTCATTTTTAATTAAGTAATTTGCACAAATTTGGAGAAAAATCTGACTAGCCTGATTAGATTCTTAGGATTACCAGTAGGGTTGTGAGAAGATGATTTCTGAATTGTGACTTTTGTTTTTAGTAAAAAAAAAAAAAAGTGAGATCCCTGCTTATAGTTATTTTAACCAGTGTTGCAATGAGTGGCATGTAAATGATTTATTTTAAATAATTGATGGAAGAGCCAAGGAAATAAAAAAGGGTGGACCATTGGGGCAATATAAACTGAAAATAGTGAAACTTTGATATACTAGAATCCCTCCATTTTGCCAGATAGATACACTTACTGAATTTTCATGTAAAATAAGTAAGAAATATTTTAATTTTAATTTCAAAATAAATGTTGTAATGAATTTAATAGAAATCTTAATAAATTTCTTCTGTTTGTGTAAAAAATAACTTATGTCAATATGTACAAAAATGTACATGTTATCTTCTCCCACGAAAAAATAGAAAATACACTAATAACATTTTTCAAAGGCCCTATTAAGAGAAAAAGAGAAATAACATAACATTAATAATGTTTTGTTGAAATAGAATAAGGTAATTTTTTTAAAGAACAAGTGTGGTTTTACTTGGGGAAATAAGAAATGACTGATGTCTTATTGAACCAATGGAATTTGATTAACATTAATACTCCATTATTCAAGAGATCAGTGTATCAGACGTCAGTTCACAATTCTAGGTGGATCACATTTGGCTAACCATTGATAAATGTCTCAAAATTAAAATTGTGACAAAATAATCACTTTTTAAAACTACACCATTTCATCTCTTTCGTTCATAGTTTTGCAACTTGATTAATGAAAAAATCATTTGCTTGGCATTCAAATTAAAGCTTCAAATATACATATTTGTGGAATATATATATATATCTATATATCTCACATTAAAAAATCAAGGCATCAAACTATTGCATAGTTATAGTCTATATTGATAGCAAATTGTGGTCTGTAATTAAACCACAGGAAAAAAATGGAGAAATGTGATGTTTTAAGATGAGACATAAAATGATATTTTGAATTCAGACAATGAGCATTCTTATCAAAGAGGATTTTTTGTTCAACACTTCTTATAAACGTTGCCCTAATTTTTTTGTTCACTCGGATAATTAAATGCAATTGATATCTTTAGTTAAATACTGAATATATTATAAAAATAATATTCAAGATGTTCTGAGTCATTTACAGAAAATGTTGTACCCTGTAAAACCAATAATTAATGGCAAGTTAAAATCAAGGAAAGCAGCTACTAATAACTTTACCATCAATGTAAGAGGATATTAAGTTATAATGCATGATGAGTCAGATCATGTTTTATTAAAAATGAATAGTCTCTACACGTGAATAGTTTAGAGATGGCGAGTAGTCAACCTGCTCTTTTCAAGACTCTCACTTATGACTGTTCTTAGACATCACAAATTGATCATAGCACTGTTTTTATGGAACCTGAACTGAGCCTCATATTTCTTTCCACAACTCAAGACATCATTACCAATCAACTGGATGTGACACTTGAGATGAAATTTCTTTACCATCCCTGAGACAGACAATTCTTTTTCTCAGAAAAGGGAACCGAAAGAGGGATTATGTGACTTGGCTCAAATCACATCACAACTCTGTGACTACATCCCAGATTGGTATCTGTCAGTTTACTGAGTTCTTTATGTTCCCCAGTTTATTATTATTATTTACTGTATTTGATTCTCTGGGGGTTTAGTATAGATTCTACATATAGTAGCCACTCAACAAATATTTTTAAATGACAGGCTCAATACTAAGCATAAGTTTCTCATTTCATTATAAAGTAAATGAAGCACATTAACTATTATGGAACTCATTAGATGGTATTTCTCTTACACACTTTTGGCTGAGTGCAGATTCTGAGACACTGGTGCTTAAGGGAAAAAGGAGCACCTGAGTGACAGAAAGAGTGCTTACCTTTTACTTTTAGAGAAAGTGAAACTCTGTAAATTTAGAGAGTTTTTCTGTGAAGTCAAGAATATACAAAATAGGAAGCCAAGATCATAAAATTTTAATTCATTTATTCAACTGTGGGGTTATGAGAAAAAGTAGGTAATAGCTTCTGTTGAATAGAAATATAATAGAAGTTAAGAAAACAGCTTGGGTAAAAGGTATTAAGTTATAGTATAGATCTATATTTGCTGAATGGATAAAGTATTGATGAGGGCATGCAAAGTAGGTTAGAATTAAAGCTGGGGTAGGGTTAGTTTGGGAAATTTGTGTTTTGGAGTAGAATTTTAGCTCTAAAGTGATTGTCTTCTCAAAGAGCCAACAACTTATATTAAATTTTTTTTTTTTTTTTTGAGATGAAGTCTCACTTTGTTGCCCAGCCTGGAGTGCAGTGGTGCAATCTTGGCTCACTGCAACCTCTGCCTCCCAGGTTCAAGAGATTCCCCTGCCTCAGCCTCCCGAGTAGCTGGGACTACAGGTGCCTGCCACCACGCCTGGCTAATTTTTTGTATTTTTAGTAGAGATGGAGTTTCAACGTATTAGCCACGATGGTCTCAATCTCCTGACCTCATGATCCGCCTGCCTGGGCCTCCCAAAGTGCTGGGAATACAGGTGTGAGCCACGTGCCCGGCCATTAAATGTTAATTACAGCTCACACTGATGCATTTTAATATCTGATAAGCCAGTTGTTCTCTTGCCTTGTTGCCCTGGCTAGAGCCTTCAGTACAATGTTGAATAGAGTTGGTAAGCCTGGATATCCTTGTCTTGTTTCTGATATTGGAGGAAAAGCATCCAATCTTGCACCATTAAGTGTGATAAGTTAGCTGTGGGTTTTTGTACGTGCCATTTTGATAAACCTTAACCTGTTGATTGAGGAAGTTCTCATCTATTACTAGTTCGTTGAATGTTCTTGTCATGAAATGATGTTGGATTTCGTCAAATGCTTTTTCTTCATCTATTAACATGATCATGTAATTTTTGTTTTTTATTCTATAGATACAAAGTTTTTTCAGATATTAAACCAGCTTTGTATTCTTGTGATAAATCCCATTTGGTTATGATATATAATTCTTTTTTTAAAATTTTTTATTTTATTTTATTTTATTATTATTATACTTTAAGTTTTAAGGTACATGTGCACAATGTGCAGGTTTGTTACATATGTATACATGTGCCATGTTGGTGTGCTACACCCATTAACTCGTCATTTAGCATTAGGTATATCACCAAATGCTATCCCTCCCCCCTCCCTCCACCCCACAACAGTCCCTGAAGTGTGATGTTCCCCTTCCTGTGTCCATGTGTTCTTATTGTTCAATTCCCACCTATGAGTGAGAATATGTGGTGTTTGGTTTTTTGTCCTTGTGATAGTTTGCTGAGAATGATGGTTTCCAGTTTCATCCATGTCCCTACAAAGGACATGAACTCATCATTTTTATGGCTGCATAGTATTCCATGGTGTATATGTGCCACATTTTCTTAATCCAGTCTATCATTGTTGGACATTTGGGTTGGTTCCAAGTCTTTGCTATTGTGAATAGTGCCGCAATAAACATACGTGTACATGTGTCTTTATAGCAGCATGATTTATAATCCTTTGGGTATATACCCAGTAATGGGATGGCTGGGTCAAATGGTATTTCTAGTTCTAGATCCCTGAGGAATCGCCACACTGACTTCCACAATGGTTGAACTAGTTTACAGTCCCACCAACAGTGTAAAAGTGTTCCTATTTCTCCACATCCTCTCCAGCACCTGTTGTTTCCTGACTTTTTAATGATCGCCATTCTAACTGGTGTGAGATGGTATCTCATTGTGGTTTTGATTTGCATTTCTCTGATGGCCAGTGATGAGGAGCATTTTTTCATGTGTTTTATGGCTGCATAAATGTCTTCTTTTGAGAAGTGTCTGTTCATGTCCTTCGCCCACTTTTTGATGGGGTTGTTTTTTTCTTGTAAATTTGTTTGAGTTCATTGTAGATTCTGGAAATTAGCCCTTTGTCCGATGAGTAGGTTGTGAAAATTTTCTCCCATTTTGTAGGTTGCCTGTTCACTCTGATGGTAGTTTCTTTTGCTGTGCAGAAGCTCTTTAGTTTGATTAGATCCCATTTG
Source organism: Gorilla gorilla gorilla (assembly GCF_029281585.2). Taxonomy (NCBI): domain Eukaryota; kingdom Metazoa; phylum Chordata; class Mammalia; order Primates; family Hominidae; genus Gorilla; species Gorilla gorilla. The sequence goes on from NC_073241.2 coordinate 47,950,798, forward strand.
TCAATTTTGGCTTTTGTTGCCATTGCTTTTGGTGTTTTAGACATGAAGTCCTTGCCCATGCCTATGTCCTGAATGGTATTGCCTAGGTTTTCTTCTAGGGTTTTTATGGTTTTAGATCTAATGTGTAAGTCTTTAATCCACCTTGAATTAATTTTTGTATAAGGTGTAAGGAAGGGATCCAGTTTCAGCTTTCTACATAAGGCTAGCCAGTTTTCCCAGCACCATTTATTAAATAGGGAATCCTTTCCCCATTGCTTGTTTTTCTCAGATTTGTCAAAGATCAGATAGTTGTAGATATGTGGGATTATTTCTGAGGGCTCTGTTCTGTTCCATTGATCTATATCTCTGTTTTGGTACCAGTACCATGCTGTTTTGGTTACTGTAGCCTTGTAGTATAGTTTGAAGTCAGGTAGCGTGATGCCTCCAGCTTTGTTCTTTTGGCTTAGGATTGACTTGGCGATGGGGGCTCTTTTTTGGTTCCATATAAACTTTAAAGTAGTTTTTTCCAATTCTGTGAAGAAAGTCATTGGTAGCTTGATGGGGATGGCATTGAATCTATAAATTACCTTGGACAGTATGGCCATTTTCATGATATTGATTCTTCCTACCCATGAGCATGGAATGTTCTTCCATTTGTTTGTATCCTCTTTTATTTCCTTGAGCAGTGGTTTGTAGTTCTCCTTGAAGAGGTCCTTCACATCCCTTGTAAGTTGGATTCCTAGGTATTTTATTCTCTTTGAAGCAATTGTGAATGGGAGTTCAGTCATGATTTGGTTCCCTGTTTGTCTGTTATTGGTGTATAAGAATGCTTGTGATTTTCGCACATTGATTTTGTATCCTGAGACTTTGCTGAAGTTGCTTATCAGCTTAAGGAGATTTTGGGCTGAGACAATGGGGTTTTCTAGATACACAATCATGTCACCTGCAAACAGGGACAATTTGACTTCCTCTTTTCCTAATTGAATACCCTTTATTTCCTTCTCCTGCCTGATTGTCCTGGCCAGAACTTCCAACACTATGTTGAATAGGAGTGGTGAGAGAGGGCATCCGTGTCTTGTGCCAGTTTTCAAAGGGAATGCTTCCAGTTTTTGCCCATTCAGTATGATATTGGCTGTGGGTTTGTCATAGATAGCTCTTATTATTTTGAGATACGTCCCATCAATACCTAATTTATTGAGAGTTTTTAGCATGAAGAGTTGTTGAATTTTGTCAAAGTCCTTTTCTGCATCTATGGAGATAATCATGTGGTTTTTGTCTTTGGTTCTGTTTATATGCCGGATTACATTTATTGATTTGCGTATGTTGAACCAGCCTTGCATCCCAGGGATGAAGCCCACTTGATCATGGTGGATACGCTTTTTGATGTGCTGCTGGATTCGGTTTGCCAGTATGTTATTGAGGATTTTTGCATCAGTGTTCATCAGGATATTGGTCTAAAATTCTCTCTTTTTGTTGTGTCTCTGCCAGGCTTTGGTATCAGGATGATGCTGGCCTCATAAAATGAGTTAGGGAGGATTCCCTCTTTTTCTATTGATTGGAATAGTTTCAGAAGGAATGGTACCAGTTCCTTCTTGTACCTCTGGTAGAATTCGGCTGTGAATCCATCTGGTCCTGGACTCTTTTTGGTTGGTAAGCTATTGATTATTGCCACAATTTCAGCGCCTGTTATTGGTCTATTCAGAGATTTAACTTCTTCCTGGTTTAGTCTTGTGAGGGTGTATGTGTTGAGGAATTTATCCATTTCTTCTAGATTTTCTAGTTTATTTGCGTAGAGGTGTTTGTAGTATTCTCTGATGGTAGTTTGTATTTCTGTGGGATCGGTGGTGATATCCCCTTTATCATTTTTTATTGCGTCTATTTGATTCTTCTCTCTTTTCTTCTTTATTAGTCTTGCTAGCAGTCTATCAATTTTGTTGATCGTTTCAAAAAACCAGCTTCTGGATTCATTAATTTTTTGAAGGGTTTTTTGTGTCTCTATTTCCTTCAGTTCTGCTCTGATTTTAGTTATTTCTTGCCTTCTGCTAGCTTTTGAATGTGTTTGCTCTTGCTTTTCTAGCTCTTTTAATTGTGATGTTAGGGTGTCAATTTTGGATCTTTCCTGCTTTCTCTTGTGGGCATTTAGTGCTATAAATTTCCCTCTACGCACTGCTTTGAATGCATCCCAGAGATTCTGGTATGTTGTGTCTTTGTTCTCGTTGGTTTCAAAGAACATCTTTATTTCTGCCTTCATTTCATTATGTACCCAGTAGTCATTCAGGTGCCGGTTGTTCAGTTTCCATGTAGTTGAGCAGTTTTGAGTGAGTTTCTTAATCCTGAGTTCTAGTTTGATTGCACTGTGGTCTGAGAGACAGTTTGTTGTAATTTCTGTTCTTTTACATTTGCTGAGGAGTGCTTTACTTCCAACTATGTGGTCAATTTTGGAATAGGTGTGGTGTGGTGCTGAAAAAAATGTATTATAATTCTTTTAATATGTTGCTAGATTTTGTTTGTTAATATTTTGTTGTTAAGTTTTTGTATCCATATTTATAGTTTTCTTTTTTGTGTGATGTTTTAGTCTGGTTTTGGTATGAGAGCAAAGCTGGCCTCATTAAATGAACTAAGACGTGTTTTCTCCTCTTCCATTTTTTTGCAACGTTTGATAAGAATTGGTATTAACTCTTCTTTAAGTGTTTGATAGAATACAGTAGTGAAGCCATCTTGGCCTAGGCTTTCCTTTGTGTGTAGTTTTTTGTGCTGTTAATTCAATCTATTCACTTGTTAGGTCTATTCAGATTGTCTATTTCTTCTTGAGTCTGTTTCACTAGTTTGTGTCCTTCTAGGGATTTCGTCATTTAATCTAATTTATTGGCATACAATTTTTAATAGTATTCTTCTATGCTATTTTATTTCTGTAGGGTCATTAGGAATGTCCTCTCTTTCATCTATGATTCTAGTAATTTGCTTCTTCTCCTTTGTTTTGTGGTCAATATATTAATAGCTGATGGCTTGTCAGTTTTATTGATCTTGTCAAAGAGCCAACTTTTGGTTTCATTAATTTTTCCATATTATTTTTCTATTCTCTATTTCATTATTCTAACTATAAACATTATTATTTACTTTATTTTACTTGCTTTGGACTTAGTTTGCTCTTCTTTTTCCAGTAACTTAAGGTGAAAGTTTATGTGATTTGATATCGTCTTTCTTAATATAGGCATTTACAGCTATATATTTTTCTCTAAGCATTGCTTTAGCTGCATCCCATAAATTTTGATATGTTGTATCTTCATTTTAATTAATCTCAAAATATTTTTGGCTTTCCATTTTATTTCTTTTTCAACCCATTGATTATTTAGGCACGTGTTGTTTCATTTTCACATATTTGTGAGTTTCTCAAAATTTTTCCTGTTACTGATTTCTAATTTCATTCCATGGTGATCATATAGTACACTTTGTATTATTTTTGTTGTTTTAAATTTACTGCAGTTGGTTTTATGGCTGAACATGTGCTCTATCCTGAAGAATGTTTTATGTGTACTTGGGAAGAATATATATTCTGTTGTGGTTGGATGGAACGTTCTATAAATATCCTTTAGGTCTAGTTGGTTTATAGTGTTATTCAAGCCTTCTATTTAATTGTTACTCTTCTGTCTAGTTGTTCTATTCATTATTCAAAGTGGGATATTAAGTCTGCAGCTATTATTGTTGTTCATTTTTCTCTCCGTTTCTGTTAGTCTTTGTTTTGTGTATTTTGGTATTCTGCTATTATGTGCATATAGTTATAATTGTTATATCTACCTGATTGTCCCTTTTATGTTTATAAATTGTTCCTTTTATTTCTAGCTTTTTTGTTTTAAGGCATATTTTGTATGATAGTGGTATAGCACTCCAGTGTTCTTTTGATTGTAGTTTGCATGATATAACCATTTCTATCCTTTTGCTTTCAATTTATTAATACCTTTAAGTCTAAAGTGTGTCTCTAGTAGATAGCATATAGTTGAATTATGTTATTATGCAGTCTAACAATCTTTCCCTTTTGATTGGATTCTGTAATCCATTCACATTTAATGTTTTCATTGATATAGTTGTATTCATGTCTGTCATGAGTAAGAGGTACCTGGTAGGTATCCTCTGAAGAAAAGGTAAAGGAAGAGAGAAGTGTAAGTGATGTGGACCTTTGCCTTTATCTCATGTGAGTGACTTACATGTATATCTAGCATATGGTGAACTCTCGAGTACTTAGAATTATCAAAGGGGAGGGGAGAGGTCAACAGAACCAGGCACCAGCCACTTAGTGCAGTTATTCTAAGCTCAGTACTTACTGCATGAAATTGAGTAAGTCACTGTTCTTTTTGAGCCATAACTTCTTTATCTGTAAAGTAGATGTAGTATTACATACTTTGCAGGGTTGCTGTGAAAATTAAGTGCCCTGTTGTGTGCAATGGCATTTGGAACTAGGCCTAGCTTTTTGTATGTGCTCTCCACCCTTCTCCCTTTAGCGCTCCGCTTCGTGGAGGGATTTGAGACTATAGCATTGAATAGAGATTTAAAAAGTTTTGTGAGTGATCCAGTACCAATTTTAACACATATAGCAACTCTCAGTAACCATGCGCATTACACTCTTGTGTATCTTTATAAAGGAAAAATTCTACCATGTGTCACTTTGAATAAATAGTGTATAAGCCAAAGGGCCTGTCTGAAGAAAACCAGTGAGGATGCAGAACCTTGTTTAAATAAAACAAGATTCTAGATGGCTAGAAGTAGTGAAAACTAAACTAATAGTTCCAAAGTTCATGATAAATGATTTAGGAAAGTAATCAAAAAGGCTTAGCAAAGCGGTGCAGTCATTCTTCATCTTAATGAATCTCTTAAAGAGTAAATAAAAGGAGGAAGATGAAAGTAATTATTGACTGTGTACCTAGTTGTTGGAGCTGCTGGTATCTCCAAGGAATACAATTCATAAAGCTGAGGCTTTAGGTGAATATACATATATATCATGTAGCTGCCTCAGAGCTGGGGAATGATATATCATGTTTACATAATGGGCGTATAAATACTTAGTTTAATGAACATGTTATGTAGAACTCCATCCCTCTGTCAAGACCGCTGAATTTATAGAGTGAGTTTCTTGGGTGTTAGGAGGGCTAGAGAGAACATGGCAGTAAGTGTCAGATGCTTGAGTTAGCTCTCATTTTAGCAATCCTTGCTGGGTAGAGAAGACTTTAAATTTCCCTGCCTGCTATTGAACAGCAAAAGAGTCAGAGGAGACAAATGAAGAAGAAAACATTTTTGGCAAGTGTTCCATGAAAAGAAGAGGAATGATCCATAATATTATTATTGCTATGAGAAATGTAACAAATGTTCTTTCCGACTATTGGGTCAGAGGCTGGGTTTGCTGGTGCAGATTTTATTTGAGTCAACCCAATAGAATACTATTAGAGCTGGGAAATTCCTGTTCATTTTAATGATGAATAAAGAATATGCAGATTAGCCCGGTCATTTGGACTGACACAACAATTAAATCATCTTGTCCAATAAGTTGTATAATAACTCTGATTATATAATGATCACATTACTTTACATAGTGGGTGGGGATCAGAGCAGGAGGAGACCACACAATACTTAGGGGCTGGTTGCAGTAAAGTTCTGGATAAAAGGTAATGTGTCGGCCAGGCGCGGAGGCTCACGCCTGTAATCCCGGCACTTTGGGAGACCGAGGAGGGCAGATCACGAGATCAGGAGATCGAGACCATCCTGGCTAAAACGGTGAAACCCCGTCTCTACTAAACACACACACACACACAAATTAGCCGGGCGTGGTGGCAGGTGCCTGTAGTCCCAGCTACTCGGGAGGCTGAGGCAGGAGAATAGCGTGAACCCAGGAGGCGGAGCTTGCAGTGAGCCAAGATCGCGCCACTGCACTCCAGCCTGGGAGACAGCGAGACTCCGTCTCAAAACAAGCAAGCAAACAAACAAACAAACAAACAAACGAACAAACAGACAAAAAGGTAATGTGTCCAGGATGAAGCAAGACACCAGTCAGCAGTTGAAAGTTCCAGAACAGAGAGAAGATCTGTTGAAGCAGGTTGCTGGGGCCCCAGTCAAACAGAATTCTAGTTCCAGCCCACTTTTTAGTGTGGGCATATCCAGCTGTGTTGAGGATACTGGAGTCCTGACTGTAGCTGTTTTAGGAGCTCAAGTTGCAGACACTTGACTAATTTCTCTCCTCACCTCCTGGAGAAGGCGAGGTGCTAAATATCCAACAGATTTGGTTAGAATTGACACAAAGATTGAATGTAACTACTTTTTTCCAGCTGAAGCTCTTTAGGGCCTGATACTGAGCAGGGCTGAGCAAGGCTGAGATTGACATACTCTTTGTGTAAGTGTGGTAGAAATGACAAATGTGTGGCCCAAGGCTGCCTTTCGGTTTGCAGATACAACTGATATTTACGGAGCCTCTTGTTGTCTGCCATTTAGGTTATGTCTAGACAGAAAAATAAGCCCGAAGAACAGTCAATCCAAAAGTTCAGACATTTTCATAGCGGAATTGAATCAACTGTAATCAAATAGATATCTTATGTTTAAACCAATCCTAAAATGACCTTCCTCTAAAAATAAAGAACCGTTCTGAAAAAGGTCAATTCTGTCGTACTGTGTGGTCAAGGTCTAAAATATTTGCCTCTTAAAATCTTTTCTAAAAGAATGTTACAGGGATGGTCACTAGGAAAACCTGCCTCTTCCTGTTGCTTTCTTGAGTCAGAACTATTATACTGTGGTAACATGGAGCCCATGATAGCAAAAGCTTGCCCCCTGATTTCTAGGAAAGCTTCTAGACCACATCCTCTTTAGCCTCCAGTCTATGGCGAAAGCTACACCTAGTTTGTTAATCACCAGGAAAACCATGTTCTTTCTTTAGAATCTCTAAAGGTATGACAATGGAAAAAGTGTGAACTACGTTTAATTTTGTTTGCTGATCTTTAATAAATGAGTTAATCAATATGTGTAATCTTTTCCCAGCTTTGCTAAACGTTCAGAAAATTTGAACAGTTAATATTGCCTTACTAGAGGAGATTTATATGAAAAAATTCTATTTTTTCCCCCAAATTAAAATTATGATGGCACATTAAAGGGAAATATACTACACATTGTGGGTGTCTAAACTCCAGGGACTACAATTTTGGCCAAGATTGAATTTCTACTTATACATAATTTGCTATTATATTCTGTTATAGTGGGTAAATCTTTAAGATAAGGGACAGAAGGAGGAAAGAGAGACTATGATTATAGTTTATATGCTGTAACAACATATTTCTTATTGTTAAGTAAATTAGATCCGGATATTTAAAATAATTAGTGTTGAATGATGTAAAACATTCAGCTGTAGAGTTTACACTTTTTTATCTCAAATCGGCATCATTAAATTCATATTTTGCAATGTGAAATTCCTTAAATTTAAGATAAACATAATGAAATTCTGACCATTTTCAATGAACCCTATACATTTTCCTGTACTTTGATCATATATTGCTCTCTCTATAGTAAATTCAAAGTTTGGTTTAGTGGAAAGGGTGTTGGTCTTGCAGTCAGAGTATCTGGCTTTGAATCCAGATAGCTCTACCTATTAAGTGTGTAAACTTACAAGGGTTAATTTATTTAATCCTGTCAAGTCTCAGTTCTCTCATCTGTAAAACAGAAACAATAATAATTTCCTCACTAGGTAATAATGGAGATGGACTTTGAAAGCAACTAGACTAGTGTTGATGCTTGGTAGTGCATCCATGTGGTGGATGGATGGCTGTTCCAGGTGACCTTGAAAGTCATACCCAACTTTAGTTTCTTTGACCAGTGGGTTATAAAGGGTCCTTTGCACTGTTTTTCATTCAACTCACATACTATTGGGCATTTACTATGTATCAGTTACTCCGCTGTGTCCTTGGTGGGTACGTATGGGGGACGTGAGCACATGGGGAAAAGGAATACATTTGCCTCTTTTCTGCCTTGCTTCCTTGTCTTCACTGTGTACTGTCACCTTCCAGCTCATCCAGAACTTGTCCCTTGTCTCTGTCTCCATCGACTGTGTCCAGTGTCCTGTACTTTTTAGGACCCATTCCCCATCCTCTGAGGTTTTTTGGAGGGTAAATGAATTAATACAATCAAACACTTAGAGCAGTTTCCTGGCATTAAGTAAATACTCCACAGTTTTAGTTATTATTGTTATCTGCTCATTTCTCCTGAGCTGTGGTTTATTCTACTGGGTTGGTCACCTTCTATTCAGGTTCCTTCTGGGCAAGAAGTTCCCTTACTGTCTGTGAGGAATACAAGGAAGATGAGAGCAAGGATAAGAGTGTTGGTATTTAGGTTAAAAACATTGAGTATGACCTTTGTTAGATAAGAAACTGCAGAGTTATCCACAGGACAAGCATATCTTATGTGATAAAATGTTGACTTAAAAAGTATTATTTATAATTTTTCCTGTTTTATCTATTTGTCATACTTTTCATATTTCTAAGTTTTACAATGTATATAAGATATCAAAAAATGAAAAAGACTACAGAGAAAAGCATCCATGCACATCACATATCTTCTGCATTCTCTAAACAACTCAGTTTACTTCCAACAATTGCATCAGAAAATTTCTTACCAAGGAAGAGTGACCTTTAAAAGGAAAGACCTGACAACCAGAAAAACTACACACCATTTACAGAGGGATTCAGTGGAATTTACTTCCCCTGTTTCCCTGGCCCCTGGAGGAAATTATTCATTCTGGAAGGGCACAGTTGATTGAGGAAGAAAGACAGTGAGATAGAAAGAGACAATGCTTTCGAACTGTGTTTTTGGGAGAGACCTTTAGATTCTCATCTATAAAGGGAGGCATTTGGACCAGGTTATTTTAAAGGAGCAGGTCAAACAAGGTGAGCTCTGCTGTGCTAAGCTACACATATTTGTGCCACTTAGGTAGAAATCATAAGGTTGTTACCAGACTGCAAATGCCTAGCTAGATGAGTCCAAGAACTTCAGCTGACTAGTTCTTGAATGCACAGTACGTAGCCCAATACCTGGCCAGTCTTCTGTGTTCTGTCTATTACACCTGCAGAGAGATACTTCAGAAGAGATGTTTTACCTTGCAAGAGTGTGGTGAGGGGGCAAGTGAGGTAATGCATTTAGATGTGCTTAGAAAGCTGAAAGATTGTTTTCCCCTTTAGAGTTATAAAATGAAGGAACTAAAGATAGAGTGAGGATATTTCTTTGATTTTGAGAAATCTAGAGCTGGAAGAGAATGTAAGCATAATCCAGTGCAGCCTACTCATTTACAATGGTAGGAGTAGTTCTAGAGGTAAAGTGACTAGCCAGTAAGGTAGCTGGTGGCTGGCAGATAATAGAAAGCAGAAGTTCACAGTTCTGAATTCATGAACCTGCAGTTTTGATCAGTTAATATCAATATTCATAAAAGATCATAAAGAGACATAAAGCAAAAGAGGTTACCTGCACCAATATAACACCCAAGGCCATTGTGATATTTGCACTTGAAAATTTCAACTAAATAAGTAATAGACATTTTATAAAAGAAAGCTATATTGCAAGTCAGGCTTTTTTTTCATAAAACAGTGGAAATATAAGTTTAAATATGGGAATAATTCTATGCATCTTTTAGTTGGTGACTCTTGATCTACCATGGGAGGCTTTGTACAGTAATTGCATTTATTTGCCCTCATTGAGTTAATTTGCATATATGCAGAGCACAATTTAGTAGTAATAAACAAGGTCTTCATTTGGTAGTAATGAACCAGGTCTTCGGTTTATTTCATTGTTTTTTTTTTTTTTTTTTTTGAGACAGAGTTTCACTGTTGTTGCCTGGGCTGAAGTGCAGTGGCACGATCTCAGCCACTGCAACATCCACCTCCTGGGTTCAAGGGATTCTCCTGCCTTAGCATCCCAAGTAGTTGGGATTACAGGCACCCACCACCACGCCTGGCTAAATTTTGTATTTTTAGTAGAGATGGGGTTTCACTATGTTGGCCAGGCTGGTCTCGAACTCCTGACCTCAGGTGATCTGCCATTCTTGGTCTCCCAAAATGCTGGGATTACAGGCGTGAGACACCACACCAGACTGGTTTCTTTCGTTTTTAATGACTATATCTAGCTATTTGTTTACCAATGTACCAATGTGTATTTTCAGCCCAAATCATTAGAAGTTTAAACATATTTACTTCTTATAGTTGCAACTTTTAAGTGAAATGTTTGAGAATATCTTTGATTATCGGGCTCAGAAGGGATTCTATAAGCTCAGAAAAATGCAAAAAATCTGCTCATGTTGTATGTGGATGTCTTTAGGATAATCTGAATTTTCAAAATTTATCCACAGGTAATTAGCATTGGTGTTCATCATCTCTACGGAGTCTTTGCAGTGGGGATGGTTTGAGTGGGAACTGGCAATGTGGCAATTAGCAGGTGAATACTCCGAGAGACCAGACAGAAGCAGAAAAAAATAAGAAGGGTTAAGCACACTTTTCACATATATCTTTAAAAATAATGGTCTATTCTTATACATGCTCATTTTAGAACATTTAGAAAATACCAAAAAGCACAAAGAAAAAAAGGAAAACAAATCCTGCAATCCTGTTATTCAGAGATAACAACCATTACCAGTTTAGTATGTAGGACCTCCAGACTGTTTTTAAAAAAATATATTTAAACAATATGTATAAAGAAAAATGAAATCTTACTGTCTTATAATCAGTCTTCTCTACCTACAATACCATAATTATATTTTATATAATTAAATACAACATATGCTTTCAGTCACATATTGAAAAAAAGATTTCTTAGGATCATTCGAACCAAATACCACATACAAAGACTTCATTTGTAAAATATCTTAAATTGTTTAATTCCTATCAAGCTCCCACCTTGCACTGTGCGAGGGATATAAGAGATTTTACAGTGATGATTTTTTTGTAATGCAGTACTAACAGATACATTTTTGAGGATAATTGTTTGGATTTTTGCAGGGAACTTGTGGTTTTTAAACCTACAGCACTGGTTCTCAGAAATACTTGTAATTTAGAAGTAGCAAGTCTTCTTCCCAGAAATATTCCCTATATGTTTTTCCTTCATAAGGTGAGGAGAAGTAGGGATTTTAGAACTTCTGGACAATGCATTTTATAAGACAGTGTAATAAAGTTAGCTAGATTGTGATGGGGTGATGTCTTCTTCGCCTCAAGGAGAAATATATTTTGAGCATAGATAATTTTTAAATAGCTAAGGCCATGGGCAAACCATTTAATAACATTCTCTATAGAAAAAGAGAATTCTGTTTATAGAAATGAATCTCAAGAGATTGTGGGCCATTAGGTTGGTCCATGAAGAGTAGAGAAGGGTGGGGATTCTAGAGAATTGGGATACTTTATTTACCCCTGAGGTTCAAATTTGGTGTTGTGGCCATTATTGAGAGTATCCAAAATAAAAAGAATGGGTACACGTTTACACGGATAAACGCAGAGGTTCTTTTATTTTATTTATTTATTTTGAGACAGGGTCTTTCTCTGTCACGCAGGCCGGAGTGCAGTGGTGCAATCATGGCTCACTGCAGCCTCAACCTCCTGGGCTCAAGAGATCCTCCTATCTAGCCTCCTGAATAGCTGGGACTACATGTGCATATGTAAATATATATATATTTGCCTGGGTAATTTTTTAAATTTTTTGTAGAGGTGGGGTCTCACTGTTTCCCCGGCTGATTGTGGACTTCTGGGCTCAAGTGACCTTCCTGCCCCAGCCTCCCAAATTGCTGGGATGACAGACATGAGCCACTGTGCCCCTCAGAGGTTCTTTAATCTCCTAATCCACTCCAGGAAAGGAGAGCTGAAGGTAGGGAGAAGGATTCTCTTGCTTCTGCAGTGAGCCTTATTGATCAATTCCTATTTGCATAATGAGCACTGCCAACTTTGAGACTGCTCACAGCCTTGTTTTTTGTAGAATGCTTATCTCTTTACTTGTTCCAATTTCAGAATGCAGCTCAAACTCATTGCACTCTAAACTCCATGCAGAACTGTGAAGTGGATAAATATGTATTCAGTGCCCAGAGCAGTGTTTGCAACATTTTGTACATATTAAGTACGTCTCTTCCCTCCAAGAATTCTAAACAAATTGAGACATAAAGTAAAGTGTAAGAAAACTTTAGTATTACCAGAGGCTAAATTGTAGGTCATAGTGAAGGGTGAGAAGCAGATAGGCCTGCTAATCTCATTCCTGTAAGAAAAATAGGCAGAGTGGAGCAAAGCATGGCTGTTTATTCTTCCCAAGTTAATTAATTAGCTAAGTCCCTCCACCTCCCAGGGATGGAGTGAGCAAAGGGAATTAGAGGGAATTTAGGAATGTGCTTTGGGAAAATCCCTCCTCATGAGAACCAGGAGTGAGGGAGAACAAATTCTTCTCTATTAGCAGATTCTCAGTAGAGAGTTTGAGTGTCAATGAATGACTGAATGCATGCATTAATGACTTGTGGATGTATGAATACCATTTCTTTCCAGACTCAAGTTTTCCTGGGTGATAGTCAGCTAACCACCCATCATGGGGCTGATGGTTCTTGGGGTCACCTTGGAATTGTTGTACCTGGCATGCTCAAGTGACCTTGTTACTAAATCTCACCTGTAAATAGCTCCCTTGAAGCTTGGAATCTGGCTCTGTATCTTAGTCTCCAGACTGGGGAACTTGACCTGGGCACCTGGATCATGCTGGCCTCTTCCTAGGGCACTGTTGTCCAGTTCCTAGGCTCTATGAATTTTCCTTAGGTTGCCATATTCCAGCTCTGATGATCCACTTGATTTTTAAAGACTTAGTCGTTTTGAAACGTAGGTATTGTTCCTTTATTCATTTTACCCTGTAACAGTTTTTCACTTTTGTTAGTTTTTTTTTCTTTTTGAGTTGATATTTCCTAACACTCTTTGAACTATAATATATGGACTTAGACTCTTTTCTCACTCTTCCATACTAGATGGGTGACAGCCAACTTCTATAGTGGCTCTTGTTCACTTAGTTTAACTCTTTTAACTGCACTTCCCACCACAAATACTTTGGAGTTGAAACAACTATGACAGTTGTTTGTAAATTAGGTTGCAAGTCCCTAGTAAAATTAGGATCATATTTTAGTCCTTGTAAACTCAGGCAGTTAATTAATACTTACTATTATATGTAAAAAGGAATGTCTGAGGAATACTGCTATTAGCTTCCCAGTAACCATAACCCCTGAAAAGTCTCCAAATAACATAAGGCTGAAAAGTCTCTGAGTGTAGGCCATGGTGAACACAGCCAAGAAAAGCCAAAGCTAAGACAATTGAAGTAACCGATAAATCACTGACAAATAGGAAGATGTAGACCCACTAATTTGCAAAGTAATGTCTCACTGCTGCCAAAAGAAAGTCTGCTGAACACTAAGCAGGTGAGAAAGTGGAGGAGCCAGAGTGTAAGTTAATCTCCTAAAGTTATGAGGCTGGCAAGTCTCGGGGGCTGGATTCAAACTGGGGTGGTGGGAGTCCAAAGCTGACATTCTTGAAAAGCCATGTTGTCTCCCTAGGGAAATTTGATTTTCCTGGATTTAGTCTTCTTCTCTCAGGGCAGTGCCAGATAAATATTGCCAAGGTCTCATTTCTTCCACTTCCCATTTCTAGGTTCCAAGCTCACCATTGCGATTTTGTTTTTAGAGTCTTCCTCCACGTAAATTACAACAGTATGGGTTGTTTCTGTTTATTTACTTTTAAACATGTTCTAATCCATTCGCTATGCTATTTCATCCAGTCTGTTTGGATTGCATGTTAGGTATTTGCAAATCCTCTGGTTATCCAATTATCCAATATCTGGGTTATTCTCAGAGGAGCTGTCTTGAAGTGCATTCCTCTAATTGTGTGTGTGTTTTCCAGCTTTGCTGCAATCAAATTTCTGTCACTTTTAAGTCCTTGGGAATGCTTCTAATTATTGTCTTAATTTACCATTGACAATTAATAGATAAAATATGGATGGACAATAGTTGGACTATTGATGGACTATTAAACCGTTTAACTTTCGAAGAATGAGTCAGTCCTTAAGAGTTCCTAATTATTAGCTGAATCCCAACCTCACAATTATCTTTCTAATTTCATTACTAATTTTTATGAACTGGGACTGGTAAAAAAAAAATCTTGCTTGTCTCAGTTTACTTTTTTTAAAAAAATCTGCACCTAGAGATTGTCTAAGAATAGCATGGAAGGGAATTTTGTATTTATGGTTTGTAATATGATCAATTTGCATCATTAATAATGTGAATCATGGCTGTTAAATGAGCTTAAAATTTCCACCAGTGTATATTATGTCCTTCTGCAAATGAAGAGGTAACATTTGACTTAAATACTACTGGTAGGATATACTTCAGATCCTCTAAGCAATTCCTTGAGATATTTGGGGGGAAGGTGCTTTATATATTCTCCAACAAAGAATTTGAGACAGCCACTTGTGAATTACTACGTGCTGACAACTTTATCTGACTGTACCGAAAGATGTGGCATGGATTATGAATCAGCTTGTGGAGACAACTCAATTTTATGGACTGTCAATCACTTTAAAGACAGGTGAGGTCATATAATAAATACCCTTGCTCCTCCAAAAATCCTTCGTGGATGCTCAGACCTTTTGAAAGCTTTGACTGGATTTTCCTGCCTTGGCAGTAAACTCAAATGATCAGTAAAGTCAGTTGTCACTCGGTAGAATGGCAGGGCTGGCTGCCGCACTCACACCAACCAGAGGAACAGAAGCGGATGAGATTTTCTAACCCGCTTTACAGATGTGAAACCTGGATTACCCTTGGTGTTCCATTCAGTCTCTGGAGATGTTTCCATTCATAAATTATAAATTTTGTGTATTCTGTGCATGTCACGAGAGAATAGCAGATGATAATTCCAAGACTGCTATTAGAGGAAGGCAATCCTTTGGGAGAAAGGGAGGTGGGATGAGAGACAAAGAGAGGGAATTAGAAATGCATTTAGATGTGAGAAGCTGAAGTAATGCTATGATGACAATTATAGTTTGGAAGTGTCAGCAGCTGGGATCTGCTGCCACTTGCCAACTGTAGACTCTTTAGGGTCCCCATAACAAATGCATGGTTCCTTTGGAGCAAAGGGTGATTTTACAAAGCAATAGCAGAAATGTCTAAGGAGCTTGAGACTGTGGAATAGCTATTTAGCCATAAACAAACCCTATAGAGAGAGATGTGTGAGGGAGCAAGATGAAACAATAATAATACGTAGGGGAGCCGGCTGAAGTTTAAGAATTGTGTAAGTCTTGTTTAAAACTTCATTTAGCCATGGTCGTAAGAAATTATTCTTTAACACTTTCTTGCGTTGCCTAGTTTTGAATGAAACAATCTGCCTTTTGTATTTGGAAAATTCGTTTTAAAGTAATGGCCCAGAAATTGATTTCAAAATCAGATTTCAAGAAATAAAATCAGAGTAAAAACAATGTTTTTCCAAGTTCAATATATATATGTATATATTTCATATCACATGATTTACCACATTTTTTCAGATGATTTAATGCCAACACAACCATTCCCTGCCTGATGCTCTCATTTGGTTGTCTAGCAGCCAGCCACAGGAGCTGGTAAGCAAGCAAACAAAAGGCAGAAAGGCAGCAAGAGGGAAGGCAAAAGCATTCTAAGGAAGTGTATTGTATCTTCTGTCCTCCAGCAAATTGCATTAAGCAAGTACATTCTCTCTCACCAAATGAAGTGGTAAAGAAAAAACACTATGGTTCTATTTATTGTTCTGTTTTTCATTATCTGTCCCTTTCTGAACAGGCCTGAGTACTGTGGTGTGCATTAAGAGTTGAGCTTTTGTTTCTTTTTTTTTTTCCATAAAACCATTTGTTAAGTAAAAACTGGGCATAAATAACTAATTCACTATCAGTATATTCTGACTAAGTTAAGTGGGACTGATTATGTTATATTAAGCAATACAACTAAGTTCTATACTTTGATTAGGTTCTAAGGGTGTACATTTCTCTCTCTCTCTCTCTCTCTCTCTCTCTTTTTTTGAGATAGAGTCTCATTCTGTTGCCCAGGCTGAGTGGCGCCATCAGGGCTCACTGCAACCTTAACCTGCTGGGCTCAGGCAATCCTCCCACCTCAGCCTCCTGAGTAGCTGGAACTACAGGCACGCACCACCACACCCAGCTAACTTTTCTATTTGTTGTAGACAGGGT
Organism: Gorilla gorilla gorilla; assembly: GCF_029281585.2. Classification (NCBI taxonomy): domain Eukaryota; kingdom Metazoa; phylum Chordata; class Mammalia; order Primates; family Hominidae; genus Gorilla; species Gorilla gorilla. The sequence goes on from NC_073241.2 coordinate 47,966,998, forward strand.
TTCACCATGTTGCCCAGGCTGGTCTTGAACTTCTGGACTAAAGCCATCCACCTGCCTTGGCTCCCTGAAGTGCTGAAGTTATAAGCTTGAGCCACTGCGCCCGGCCTGTGGTCTATATTTTTCTCTTGGACCTAAGTTTGCTTGTAGAACTCTGGTTATTACTGCAACAATAAAATTACATATCCAATGTTAGGGGAAATGCCCGTAAAGCCACCAAAAAACCTCTGCATTTTTGGCCAAGAGTCAGTGTTTCTTTTAAAGGGTAGAAGTCCTGAAGCTCAATTTGAATTAGTTGAAATTAACAAATTTGTATATTTTCATTGATTACTTTTAATATCAGGGAAATGATAAATCATGTGATTTACTTCAGCATTACTGAAAGCCAGAGAGGAGGGGTTCTGGGTTCAGGTCTAATTTGACTTTCCCACACATACTGTGGAAACTGACAAAGACATTGGTGGGGACTCAGATCAAGGTGTCTGAGGCTTACAAGGGTCGGCCTCAGAGCAGACCAAACGAGACCCCCAAATGTATGTGGATTTGTTCCACTAGTAATTCGAAGAGATTGAGGCAAATGCTGCAGGGGATAACAGTGATCTTGCAGAAGACAAGTGCTCTTCAAGGTGTGGCAGAACTCAGTGGAAGCCTTGTGGAATGGATTCCTGGTGAGGCTGGCAGTTGGCGAAAGGTATCTTTTCTTGCAGAAGCAGAATCTTTAGCTTTTTCGCTGAGGTTCTGGGGCAGAATTGTACCATCCAGGAGGAATGCTAGCGATTTTCAAGGTCCCAGTTGCAGAGGTAGGAGCCAGAGGGCTAACAGATAGAGAAGAAAGCCACTCTGAAGAGTCCCATTTTTGTTTTTGTTTGGAGAAGTCTCATTCTCAGCACATGCAGGTGGATCACACATTTAGTTCCAGGGATGGGCCCTTGTTGGCCTAAATCAGTTAGCCTTTGTTATTCCCCTGGTCACAATGTTTGGTTTATGAATGAAAATAGCAAACAAACAATGAGGCATTTTTGAGGTTTCAGGAAGAGAGTTTTTCTCTTCTACTAGACTTAAACCAGAAAGTATGTGAAGAGCTACAGCTGTCTCACTACCACATAGATTCTTTTTTCTTTTTTTTTTGAGACAGAGTCTCACTCTGTCATCCAAGCTGGAGTGCAGTGGTGCGATCTCAGCTCACTGCAACCTCCACCTCCTAGGTTCAAGCGATTCTCATGCCTCAGCCTCCCGAGTAGCTGAGATTACAGGCGCGCACCATGACACCAGTCTAATTTTTGTATTTTAGTAGAGATGAGGTTTCACCATGTTGGCCAGGCTGGTCTTGAACTCCTGACCTCCGGTGATCCACCCACTTCGGCCTCCCAAAGTCCTGAGATTACAGGTGTGAGCCACTGTGCCCAGCCACTACCACATAGATTCTAAGCACGGCGTCAATACTGAGGACTTTGCAGCCAGGAGGTGGAAAGACAGGAATCAGATCCCGATCGTGTTGTTGGCTCTCCAGCATCAAGCTCTCTGGATGGGTTTCCTAGGATGCAGATCCTGAGCCAGAGTTAGGAAGACAGAAGGTTTGCTGAGGAGTAACACTAGTGAAAGAAAAAGGTGGCCAAGCATGGTGGCTTATGCCTGTAACCCCAGCATTTTGGGAGGAGGAGATGGGTGGATCACTTGAGATTAGGAGTTTGAGAACATCCTGGCCAACACAGCAAAACCCCATCTTTACTAAAAATACAAAAATTAGCTGGGTGCGGTTGTGCACCTGTAATCCCAGCTACTCAGGAGGCTGAGACAGGAGAATCGCTTGAACCCGGGAGGCGGAGGTTGCAGTGAGCCAAGATCACATCACTGCACTCCAGACTGGGTGACATAGTGAGACTGTGTCTTAAAAAAAAAAAAAGAAAAAGAAAAGAAAAGAAACGGGAAGAAGCCAGATTGGGCCGGGAGAGCTTCTGGACCACAAGGCAGACCTGACAAAGTTTGCCAGCCCACGGGGAGCTCTGGAGAAAAAATGTCTCACTAGAGGAGTTTCCTGTTGCATGGAAACAATTAGATCCTTGTACCAAAGATTTGGTCAGTCACTGACTGTGGTCTGATCCGGAAAGACAGCCTCTGCTCCAAATGCCTTGCTCAGTCTTTGGCTGGGGGTTGCATGGAGAGAAACATGATCGTGGCTCAGAAATTGATGCTGATCATGCCGGAGCTACCAGATGGAAGGTAACTAATCATGCTCTGAGTGCTGGGCAGCTAGTCCTTTCTCAAGGGGTGACCTGAGAGGGGCATCACTGTGTCTGCCACACAAGCCACTGAGAAAGCCAGTATATGGTTTATGTGACCAAATATATCCCCTTTAGTCTTGAAATACTGAAATACAACTGAAAAAATTCTGACTTAGGGGGAGAAGTGGAGTTTCTGCTCTGAGGTAGCAGATGAGAACATGCCTGTGAGTCTGAGATGCAGAAGCCTGCAGAGGCTGTTGGTCAGCACTGGTCAGTGAGGCCAGACCATCAAAAAGGGAAGGGGGTTTAGTGATCCCCCTGGATGAGGAGCTGGAGAAAGAAGCTCATGTTTTTTCTGTCTCAACCAGCTATGCTTACCTTTGCCTTGAGTGATTTCAATATTCATGTGGATGAGCTTTCCAAACCCTAACCTCACATCTTTGGCCTCATCATCTACCCTGGTGGCTCACACCTCGAATCCATTTTCACAACTTACCCAATAGCTCATGCTCTGAACTTCATGACCAATTAGAACTGCTTTACCTCCTAAATCTTAGACTTCAAGAACTCATTTTACAGTCACAAATTCCAATCCTTTCACCTTTCTCACTCTTTCTATAACCAATGTGATATTCAAAACACATAAAAATATCTAGATTTCCAAGTCATTCTTTTTTCCCTTTCTTGTTCTAATTTTTAGGTCACTTTGGCTTCACTTCATTTCGAGTTCAGCATGGACCCTGTGGTCAGTTTCTTAACTCTGCTCTCCTTCCTCCATCCAGCTGTAAATGAAGTGTCATCCAGGATTTTACTCTCCATCTGTTTGCTCTTCTTGAGTTGTATCAATTCCCATGACTTCCACTCCATTATTCATAGAAGACTCTCTTTAGAGCTGACCCATTATCCCTAGACCAGTGCTTTCAGTTATCTACCTCCAAATTCATGTGGATGTTTCACCGTCATTGCAAACTCACACTGTGGGCCCTAGACAGTTAATTTTCTCTCCACAGTCATCAACCTGCTATTTCTGTTAGTTACCAAGCAAAAGGGGCTCACTGCTCAATGCACTAGAAGCCAATATTATGACACTAGGTTTTTGAGAAAGGAAAAGTTTTTTATAACAAGTTGACTAACAAAGAGACAGGAATCCAGCTCAAATCTATCTTCCTGTGCTGGCTTTAAGACAGTAATTTTATTAGGAAAGATTTAAGGGGTGGATTCTGAGATTAGTAGGTGATTGATGGAAGGAAAGGAAAGGTTTGGAAAGTCCTCAGGCATGTGCATTTATCTGTTCATGCTTCTTCATGGGTCCCTTGTGCAAATTCAGGGCAGTTAGCATAAAACATACAGTGGAAATTTAGGCTGTAACATCAGCAAGCTCATTCTGTGCAATCTCTAGCTGGCCGTATTGGTTTGAACTGACTTCAGCCAGTTTTGTTATCTTACAAGCAGAGGGAGTTTCAGTGCTTAGGCAAGTTGTTTCTTTTCTTATCTGCCATTTTGCAAACCGAGGAATTTAGTCATTAGTTTCTTTAACTCTTTGGGGCCCAGTTTCGTTTTTTTGTTTTCTACCCTTGTCTGAAATACAGTCATCCTGGTTCACCTGGGCTAGTCATGGTTCTCCAGTGATTGCTCACTGCGTTCTGCCTCATTCCTCCCCTATAAAGTTCCCCATCAGTATTTCACCTAACTGGGTTTTTTTTTTTTTTTTTTTTTTTCAGCCACTGATGATTATTTTCTAGATTGAGGTTGAGCAAACACTTTCCTCAAAGGACCAGACAGGAAATATTTTAGGCTTTGAAAGCCATATGGATTCAACTTTTCAGTTGTATTGTAAAGGCAGCCATAGACAACATGCAAACTAATGAGCCTGGCTGTGTCCCAATAAACTTTACTTAAAGACACTAAAGTTTAAATTTCATATATTTTTCATATATCAAGTAATGTTATTGTTTGGGACTCTTTTCCCCAACTGTTTTAAAATGTGAAAACCATTCTTAGTTCCTGAACCATACAAAAACAGGAGGAAACCAAATTTGGCCAAACATTATAGTTTGCTTACCCCTGGTGTAGATCCATTATTTTACAAGAAGTTGCCAAACCAATATACTCTAATTCTATAATGTATACTGCATTTGATACTGGAATTATTTTATATAGATGTTTGTGTCATCAGCTATGGATATCCATAGGCACATTTTGTACTAGAAAGACAGGATAAATGCCTGATTTTTTCCCTTATTTAGTAATTTTTAGAATAATGAGTTTGTTCCTAAATGTGATAGTGAATTTTATGTGTCAACTTGACTGAGCTACAGGGTGCCCAGACATTTGGTCAAATATTATTCTGGGTGTGTCTGTGAAGGGGTTTTTGGATGAGATTAACATTTGAGTCAGTTGACTCAGATTGCCCTTACCAATGTGGGTTGGCCTCATCCAACTAGTTGAAGGTCTGGATAAAACAGAAAGGTCAACCCTCCTTCAAGTGAGAGGGAACTCTTCCTCCCTGCATTGAGCTGGATATTAGCTTTTCCCTATCTTTGAACTTGAACTGAAACTGTTTCTCAGGCTTTTGGACTTGGACCGGAACTAAACTATTGGCTCTCCTGGGTCTCATGTTTGATGACTTCTCCTACAGATCTTGGGACTTGTCAGCCTCTATAAATTGCATGAGCCAATTCCTTATAATAAATATTTTTCTCTATACCTTCTATAGGTTTTATTTTTTGGAGAACCCTGGATAGTACACAAAAATAATCAATGAAAACCTAAACTCATGATTTTTCACGTATTTTAGGTTTTCCAATCTATTACATTATGCTAATTATCAGTATCTTGATGTTCTATGTAACTCATCTTTGGCCAATGACAGCCACTTTAAGTTGAATCCATTATCCTGTTGACATGGTGCTAGCAGTACTTTTTACTTTTCTTGTTTTCTGGTATACCATTTTATATTCTAGGCTCATTAAAAAAACGGTTATTTTAAAAAGAATTATTTTAAGGAGCAAATGATATTTTGGTATAACAGTCTTAGTGCTGGGGGGTGTTCATAGCTAATGGGTTTGTTGCTGTTTCTAGACTTTTTCAGTGAAAAAGCAAAGCAAGCAAATATGCATGTATTTTTTTAAAAAGAGAAAATACATCATGAAATAATACTTATATTCTAAATTGAGAAATACTGTGTTACAGAAACTACTTTTATTTATAGGTTTGTACTCTTACATTAAAAACCTTGTTTCTTAATTACAGTAAATAATACTTATATGTTTTAACCTATAATTTTAAAATATCAACACCAATATTACTATAAAAATACAATTACCAGCAGCCAGGCGTGGTGGCTTACACTTGTAATTTTACTCTTTGGGAGGCCAAGGCGGGTGGGTCATCTGAGGTCAGGAGTTTGAGACCAGCCTGGCCAACATGGTGAAACCCTGTCTCTACTAAAAATACAAAAATTAGCCGGGTGTGGTGGTGCATGCCTGTAATCCCAGCTCCTTGGGAGCCTGAGGCAGGAGAATCACTTGAATCCAGGATCCTGGGAGGTGAAGGTTGCAGTGAGCTGAGATCGTGCCACTGCATTCCAACCTGGGCAACAGAGCCAGACTTTGTCTCAAAAAAAAAAAAAAAATACAATTATCAAACATGGCTTAGAATTTATTTGCAGTTCTAGTTGTTCTTAAGGTATTTCCCAGTAAGAATACATTACTAAATTGCCATGTTTTAAACTATTTGAAATACTTATTCTCTATATCGAGAAGCTACAGATGTCACACACACAGTTAGATTTCTTTATCTATTTTGCTTTTGATTTTAGATATTAATGTTTTCATTTTGATTTGATTTTGTTTTGTAATTATGTAAAACATTTGCATTGTTCTAAAGTCAAAACTCCATGGGTTACTTTCAGAGAAGACTAGCTTCCATCTTTGTCCCCTTTATACTTTTTTCTCTTCCCCTTCCTACCTGCCTTATGCTAACAATGTGTATTAATTTTTGATATATCTTTTTGTATTTTTAATAGAAGCAAATGTATACATGAATCCTTCTCTTTTACACAAATAGTAGCATACTATACACAGTACTTCACCATGCTTTTCTCACTTAATGCTATTTTTGGCAAACCATCCACAGCTATGTATAGATATATCGAGACATTCACATTCTTTTTTACAGCTGTGATACTCCATTGCATGACTGTACAATAATGTATACAAAAATCCCCTTTTGATGGACAGCTGGGTCCAGTCTTTGGCTTTGCCAATGGTGCTACAGTAAGAAACCTTATGCATGCGTCATTTTGCATTTTTTTTTTTTTTAGCATATGTTTGGGTTAAATACCTAGAAGTGGGATTTCTGGGTTAAAGGCAAATTGCATATGTAATTATTCTAGATATTGTCAGATTCTTCTCCAAAGTTGTTCAACTTTGTAATATTCCCTCATAAATGCATGAGAAAGCCTGTTTCCCTACAATCTTATTAAAGAGTCTTGTTAATTTAGAATTTTTTGCCAATCTGATATTCAAAGAATAGTATCTCAGTGAAATTTTATTTATTATTCCTTTTATGTTGAGTAAGATTGGCATCTTTTTATATGATTAAGAATTGTTAGCCTTTTTTCTGTGAACTCTGTATCTTTCATCATTTTTTTACTGGGGTGTTAACATTTTCCTATTTTTAAAGGTTATTTCTATAATAGTGTTTTTAATCTTTGTTATATACATAACAATTTAAAAATCAATTTGTCATCTGTCTTTTTAGTTTGCTTTTGATTTTGTTTTTGTCACAAAATACTTTTACAAAAATTTTTATGCAATCCATTTTATCAATTTCTTTTATCATGGATACCAAATTGAATCATGGTTAGAAAAATTTTACCCAGTCCCAAATCATAAAGGAATTCATTCATGTTTTCTTCTACTGCTTTTCTGATGTTGTTTTTTATATGTATATTTCTTGTCCATTTAGTATTATCTTGCTATATGAATTGAGGAATCTGATTCTATTGTCTCAATGCCAGGTATTAAAAAAATCAGTTTGTTTCAACTGCTTTGCCCTTATCATACACTATACTCATACGACTTTATCATATCCTACATTTCCGTATGCAATTTCTGAGTTCTCTACTTTGTTTCCTTTATCTGTTTGTCTGTTCATGTACCCATACCACACTCTTCTATTTTACAGAAACTGTGATATGTTCTATTTTTGGTAAGGCTAGCTTTCTTCCTCTTTATTCTTCTCTTCTTGAATCTTTCTGATTATTCTTGAATGTACATCCTTTCAAAAGGACTTTCTATTCAAATTGCTTGGTTCTAGAGGGGAAAAAACTTGATAGTTTTTATTGGTATCACATTAAATTTAGATGGTAATAAAAGGAGAATAAAATCTTTATGATGTTGACCTTCTTATGCAAGAATAAGGTTACGTCTTATTTTTTCACATCTATTTTTGTGTCTTTAAGTTTGCAGTTTTATTCGTATAGTTTTTGGACATTTTGTATTAATTTTTTGTCTATAAATTTTATTTTCTTTTGTTGTATGTTATTCAGTGGGGTTTTCCATTTTATTGTGTGTACATAGGAGGACTATTTTTTGCATTGTATGAGTATTTTTGAAAGCAACTTGGCAAAACATATTCAGAGCCTTCCACATAATCACACCTTTGATGTATTGTTACTGAGTTATTATTGAGGTATTATCCATCATATCTTGAGTTTTTTATTACACGAAGTAATGATGCAAATTCCTACTGACTGTTCCCACATTCTTCCTCCACTCTCTGTCTTTCCTGTCTCCGATTTCTAATAGCGTGTTTCTCATTTCCCAATCCTCACTTTTTTCCCATCATCTTTAGTCCCACAGCAAAATTTTCAGGGTCTATCTTTGAAATATGTCTGGAGTCAACCACATCTCAACTTCTCTACCACTATAAGCCTGGTCCAAGCACAATCATCTGTTACCTCCTAACTAGTCCTTTGGATTGCACTCCTGTGCCACTATTGTTTTTTCTCAGCACAGGCACCTGGAGTGGTCCTATTAAAAGATAGGGCACGTCATGGTCTTTCCCTGCTTAGACCCATTTTCTGATCATTCATCTCATTCAGACTCAAAACAAAAGACCTTGGGAAAGCTGACAGAGCCCTTACTGCCTCCTCGGACTTGCTGTCTTTATTCCAGACACAGTAGCTACTTGAACAAGCCAAGCAAGCTCCTTCCTCAGGGCCTCTCCACCTATTGCTCCTTCAGCCTAGAGAACTCTTTTCTAAACAATTTCATGGCTTGCTCCCCTGCTTTCTGCATGTTCCTGCTGAAATGTCACCTTTTGAGAGGCTTCCACTCTTTTACTCTCTGTCCCCTTGATTCCGCTTTATCTTTCTTCATACTTTGTATCCTCACCTGACATGTTATCTATTTAATAGTTTATGACTTGTTGTCACTCTCTCTTAAACAGAATATAAATCCTATGGGCATCAGGCCTTTGTCTACCTTTTCACAGCTGTATCTCCAGCACATAGAAAAGTGGCAGGAGCTCCATAATTACTTGAATTTTACTAATGAATATAACATATTGGAGCCTTAAGGAGTATAAATTACGGTTTAAAATGAAGACAAAAATTATTTTAAATTATGTGATGCTAACTCTACGTCCCATAGGAGTCAGGGGAAAATCCATGTGAGACTGAATCATTAACACATGCCTTCTGGAGAAGACAGGGCTTGAACAATGAGCTACATTTGGATACATGGAAGGAAGGGAAAGAGAGGACATTTCAAGTGTTGAAACAAAGACAAAGGCACACAGGTATGTGGGAATTGTTGTAGATATCAGTATAGAATCAGATAAAGGGTAAAAGCCATATTTACAAAACCCAAAATAATAGCTTAGTTTATTTCTCAGTTTATTTGAAATGTTCTAGAATGATGTGTTAAGGCATTCTTTCATTACTATAAAGAAATACCTGAGGCTGGATAGTTGATAAAGAAAAGAAATTTAATTGGCTCATAGTTCTGCAAGCTGTATAAGCATGGTGCCAGCATCTGCTCGGCTTCTGGGGAGGCCTCAGGGAGTTTTTACTTAAGGTGGAAGGCAAAGTGAAAGCAGGCACGTCACACAGCAAGAGCAGGAGCAAGAGAGAGAGGAGGTTGTGCCACACTCTTTTAAACAACTGGATCTTGTGTGAACTCATAGTGAGCACACACTCATTATCATGGGGATGGTGCTATATCATTCATGAGAGATCTGCCCCTATGATCCAATCACCTCCCACCAGGACTCATCTCCAACACTGGGGATTACATTTCAACATGAGACTTGGGTGTGACAAAAATACAAACCCTATCAAATGAGTTGATATGGGTTATAGATATATAGTTACACTTTAAAAAGAAGGCACTTTGCTTCTTTTATTTTGTTCTTTTATCTTGCTTTTTAAACATCATCTTCATGTAAATAGGTCACATATTATCTTCATTGGCTTCATAAGCCTTCATATTAGTCTATCAATGGAGCTATCATTACGAAGAAAGGAAGCTATTGAACATGTAGGCTATACTTGTGTAGAGGAAGGTCTTAAGTCACACGTTTAATGCATACGGTGGGGAGGCATATCATTCTCTTTGACACCTGTTGAGTGGGATGACTTTGGAGTAGGTGCCAGCCAGGTCATATCGGTTGTGATTTTAGAGGCCCTTCTGGAAAGGGTGGGCCATACTGTCTCTGTCCCAATTGCTTAACACTGCTGTAAGAAATTAGCCACAGGCAATAGATAAACACCAAAGGTGATCATGTTGTAATACAGTTATTTATAAGAGCAGATGATGGCTGGATTTGTCCCTTGGCCATTGTTTGCCATACTGTACTTTAGGCCAAACTCAAAATTGGACAAAGGTTGTCTCTGGTGACTTCTCTCTTCCTCTTCTTAGTTGGCCTCTTGGCCTGTGCTGGCATTTCACTCCCCTACGCCAATGATCCTCCCAGGTAGCTGACCTGGTTGGCAAGTCACCAGACAAGGTGGTCGGTGAATCTCAAGAGATTTGCCCTCTAAGGACATGTTTGCATTGAATGTTTTTTTGTTTGTTTGTTGTTTTTTGTTTTGTTTTTTAGAGATGGAGTCTTGATGTGTTAACCAGGCTGGAGTGCAATGGCATGATCATAACTCACTGCAGCCTTCAACTCCTGGGCTCAAGTAATCCTCCCACCTCTGCTTCTCAAGTAGCTGGGACTGCAGGTGTGTGTCACCACACCTGCCTAATTAAAATGTTTTGTTTTTGTTGAGATGGGGTCTAGCTATGTTGCCCAGGCTGGTCTCAAACTCCTGGCATCAAGCAATCTTCCTGCCTTGGTTTCTCAAAGTGTTGGGATTATAGGCATGAGCCACTGCATCAGGCCAAATAAAGGATTCTAAAGTTAAAATAAAAAGGCTGGTCTATGAAAAATACAGCTAATTTTATTTCATCTGATCATAAAGATGATGCATAGTGATTATCAAAAACTTGGAAAAGCAAGAAGAAAAAATATGACAAATCCTACTATAGTCAACATTTTGGAGCACGAAAGAATTCATTTCCTGTTGGAGTATTTCAGGCTCTCAGGGATGCAGTTGGCACCAATACCTTACACACTAGGCTTGTCTTAAGCTTGACATAAGAGCAGCTGCTGCCCATTTTTCTAATCTGTGAGGGCAGCTCTATTTCCATAGCCTCTTTTACTCTGTCTAGCCCTACTTTCATATCTCTCCAGTGAGACAAATTCTTTGGCAGAAATATTTAATTATAATATAACTAAAGAAAGCAGAACTGAGATAAAATAATGTATGACTTGAGGCAAGTCACATATTATCTGTGGGTCTCAATTTCCTCTCCTGATAAATGAAGGGGTGCACCTAGATGATGGTGCCCACATTCTAGTATTTTGTGAAAACTATTTTGCCTTCATGATCCCAAAGTCAGGGCCAATTTAGACAAATGCAATAAAAGTTAGCAAAAAGGTGGGCACGGTGGCTCATGCTTGTAACTCTAGTACTTTGGGAGGTCAAGACGAGAGGATGGGTTGAGGCCAGGAGTTCAAAACCAGCTTGGTCAACATAGTGAGACCTCTTTTCTACAAAAATAAAAAACAAACAAAAAACATTAGCTGGGTATGGTGGTGTGCCTCTGTAGTTACTTAAGGGGCTGGGGTGGGAGGATCGCTTGAGCCCAGGAGATGGAGGCTGCAGTGGCTATGATCATACCACTGCACTCTAGCCTGGCACTGCACTCTAGCCTGGCACTGCACTCTAGCCTGGGCAACAGAGTGAGATCCTGTCTCCTAAAAAAACAAACAAACAAAAAGTTAGCAAGATGAGAGACAAAATTAAATGAAACTATTATGGAATTAAAAGCAGAACCAATTAAAGTAGATTCTGGACCCAGTAATATAATGATATTATGGGATAAACTTGCAAGAGGAAGCCAGAGTCAGAGGCATTGTGGGAAAAATGAGAAATGAAGTGATAATTTATTTGGAATGAATCAGGTATTACAAAATACAAGAAGAGAGGAGGTAAGAATAATGAATACATCATTCATGTATTCACACCCAATATGTGTCAACAGATACATATTAACATATAATTACCATTTAGTCTAACAAGTGTTTTATTGGAATACAGAGGTCACAAATGCTGGATCATCACTAGGTCCAAATGATCTTATAAAGTAGCAGATTTGTAGTGGAGTCGGTATTGAAGACAACATTCTATAACTAAACTTATTCCTTCATTGTTTTTTTGCTGGTGAATTTGTATCCATACAGTACTGCAGCAACCTCAATTCTTGCCTCGTCAGAAGAAAGAATTCAACTGAGGGGTATAAGGCAGAAGGAGAGATTGTTTTAGAGCAGAAGTGAAAGTTTATTCAAAAGCTTTAGAGCAGGAATGAACGGAAGGAAAGTACACTTGGAAGAGGGCCAAGTGGGTGACCTGAAAGGCAAGTGCATGATTTGACCTTTGGACTTGGGGTTTTACACATTGGCATACTTCTGAGGTCTTGTGTTACTTTACCCGCCTCGCCCAACTCCTGGGATCTTATCAGGAAGCTGCTGATCACCAGTTTTAGGTGTTTTCTATCTATTAAGAGACTGCCTTTCCCTGGTGTTGGCTGTGACCAATTATTACTTTAGAAAGACAGTTAACAACTGCCTGACCATGACCTGATGGTTGCCTGACACGTGTGTGTGTGTGTGTGTGTGTGTGTGTGTGTGGCCACTCCTGCCCTGCTCATACCTGACTAGCCAACTACTGTAACACTTTGAGAAGTTATTCACACCCCAACTTTACAAAACATGCTGAAACCATATTTCCATGATTAAATTCATTTACTAATTGAACAACATATATGCAATGCCAGATTTTCACTTTAGGACCAAACCTTACTTTATTTTTTGGACAGAGATGGGGAGAGAGAGAATAAGTCCCTTAAAAATTAAATCTTGTAATTGCTGGAACAGTCTTCACCAAACCCAGCCAATAGCTTGTTATACGCTAAATATAACATGTCATCTTGTGACAAAATCCAATTTTGAGAATAAGTGAGAATTCATTTCAATTTTCTGTTGTTTAGTGTACTTGAAAACCAGAAACTTACAGTTGGACTTTTTCATATTTATTTTGTGTCAGGGGATAGGGAATGATTTCCCCCAAGTCCCTAGAAGATGGTAAGATTGATGAATTGTTTACACAGGCAATCAGAATTCAGCTCAGACACCATTAAGCAATTCATTGTCTCGACTTATTTTAGCTTAACATGATTTCACCCCTTAGTCATTTCTGAATGACACCCACAAGGAAAGTTAATTAGTTGACCTTATTCAGTTCTATGTAGTAGGTATGTGGCAGTTAATATATTTCACGGCTTGTAATTATTCTTACTGAATTACTGAATTTTCACAATAATTTATATTTCAGAGGTTAAAATGCAGTATTTAATTTGCAATATAAGAAATGAGCAACATTTAAAGCCTGAGGTGGAGGACAAAAGTATCATGAGGAGAAAAGTTAAAAGAGCATAAAGAGGTTATAACAATGTGGTAACTTTGTTTCAAAACCATTCTTTTACTAACCAATGCTTAGGCAGACAGCCAAGCAACACTAAATGGCGTCATTGTTGACGACTTAATGTAATCAATTTTCAATTACAAAAATGTAGGTGAATTTAGGCCTTGCCCTTTGTTAATTCCTACTAGTTATGCTTCCTTTTTTAGATCACAGAAGAAAATGTTTGAAAAACTTGTCCTTTTTTGACCCTAAATAAATAATTCTGCTTTTCACCAAATAAAAACTATTAATAGTAGGATTTGACGGTGAGAGGTAAGAATATTTGCTTTTGTAGAGGAAAAGCCATTTCTGTACAGATGTTCATCTGTCTTTAGTGGTTAAGGATAGTTGTGTTTGAAAAGCAGGAACAGATAAAATGAATCAGTTCTCAAAATCTTGTCTATCCTCTTTTATTTTTGTGCTTGGAAAATTGAGATAATTTACACGCAGCACAATGCTCAAATATTAAGTATAACCACTAACCAGATCAAGGTGAGATATAACGTGTTTTACTTTACCTCAAAAGTTTCTTCTTGCTCCTTTCTAATCAATAAGACTCTCTCCCAAGAGGTAACTATTTTTCCTGACTTGTATCACGATAAATTAACTTTATCTGTTTTTGAACTTCATAGTTCAAGATGGTTTAGTTCTCCGGTTATTACTTTTAAAATCCTGTCCAAATCATCAATACAAATTTGTTCAGATGTCACAGTATACCAGGCAGAATGCTTCAAACTCACCATGTTCTCTCCCCTATATTGGATTTCCTGTCAGTATCATAATTAAAAGTGGATCACTTGTGCTTTGGTTAAATGATTCTGAGCTCAAATGGAAAGGCTGTGAAACAGTTAATCCTGGTAGAATGGAGCACCCTGGCCGATGCTGGAGTCAGAATTCAGCAGGTGTCCCTGGGGAGTGGAGTTATGGGCACTTTTCCGAATCTGGGCCACCGGAACAGAGAATACACTGTGGATCTGATTCCAGAAATGGAGTATATGGTGAGGCCAGCATTATGGGAATAGGACAAGAGCCCATATTAGAATCAGCGAGCAGCAGCATGAATGTGATATGCCTCAGAATTAGGGCCTTTAGGCCTACCTGTATCCATTTTGTCTCCGAACATTGAAGTTAGTCCTTCTGCCTCTGAGGGTTAGTACCAGCCTGCAGATGGAGATCCAGTTCTGGGAGACACCATGTAAATGTTAGAAAAAAGTAGCACTCGCTTTCCCAGAGAACCTGCAAAATAAAGGCTGGCTCCCTACAGGGCAGATTCACCCCTCATTGCCAGGCCCATGCCTTGACGGGCTGGAGCTGCCAGCGCTCCGCCAGATGCACCCTGAGTTTCAGACAGCCAGAACTCAGCACAAACTGCTTCATCAGCCTCCCCTTCCTGCATTCCCACCTTTAATAAATAGCCATGTGCAGACAGTGAGAAAGCAAGCCTGGAAGACTAGCTTGTCAGGGCTCCCATCTGAGCTCTGTCACTAGCTTTGTGACTCTGGACAAATTGCTTTACTCCTCCAACTCTCAGTTTCTCAATCTGTTGAAGAGGAACATAATAGTCCTTACCTCATGGGTTAAATGAGATCATCTGTGCAAGTGGCTAGCAGCCCTCTTGGTCCCCTTTTACACTGGATGGAAAAGAAAAAAAGAGCCTCTTTCAACTACTGGCCTTCACAATTCAGCTAAAAGACTCTCTAGTCAGAGACCTGCCCTGATCCCACCAGTCTGTTCATGGTGCCTCCCTATTTTTAAAATTTTATTAATTATTTTTAGAGATAGGGTCTTACTCTCTTGCCTAGTCTGGAGTGCAGTGGCATGATGACAGCTCACTGCAGCCTTGATCGCCTGGACTCAAGATATCTTCCTGCTTCAGCCTCCTGAGTATCAGGGACTATAGGAATGCACCACCATGCCCAGCTAATTAAAAAAAAATTTTTTTTTATAGAGATAAGTTCTTACTATGTTGCCCAGGCTGGTCTCAAATACCTGGGCTTAAGCAATCCTCCCTCCTTCACCTCTCAATGTGCTGGGATTACAGATATAAATCACCATGCACCCAACTCCTTGTTTATTTTAAATAACAAACAATTTCCTTTCTAGCTCTTACTCTGGACAGTATACTACTGAGGCTAGTGATTGCGTCTTTCATGTTCATGGTTCTAGCACTGCTATGGTGTCTGGCACATGATGGGCACACAGGAAATATTTGTCACACACATGAATGAAATCTTTGGTCTGGCAATTATATATTAAACATCATTCATCTTAACTATTTATTTGTTGGTATAGCATTCATGTTCAAGTTTATTTTGGAGGGAAGGTATGAGTTTCAGCGAATCCTTCAAATTTACCTGTTGAGCTCCCCTAGCTATCTTAAATTTGCTTGACAATCAACACCAACACAGAATTACTATTTATGAAATGATTCTCCGTTGGAAGGCTCTGCAGTGACACTGTGAAAATAGCTATAATTTAGCAACCGAGTAGCATTTGCCTTAGTGAAGGAGTAAGTGGTAATAATAACCTTAGTTCTGACTGATACTACAGAAACTGTCAGATCTCTGGGATGAAGATTTACAGAGAAGATTGGCCATTAATTTCACATTATGCTTTAGTCCTTTTTATGATATATAACAGTTAAGGTTCTGACTATAAGCCCCAATGCTTGAGAAATGAGACTAGCAAGGTAGGAAACACTTCCACCTGCCCGAAATGTAACTACTAGATTCTCTGTTATTATTAGATTGTTAATATTGTGACCAAAAAAGTGCCCCTGTGCATGCCTCCCACTAGTGATGGAAGCAAGCTGAAAGTTGCAGGGACTTCCTGTAATGTTACTAGCAGTCTTCACCCACCTTCCTAGCTCTTCCTAAGGTCCTGTCTAACTAAAACATACACACATGGCATCTATGTACACCAA
Source organism: Gorilla gorilla gorilla (assembly GCF_029281585.2). Taxonomy (NCBI): domain Eukaryota; kingdom Metazoa; phylum Chordata; class Mammalia; order Primates; family Hominidae; genus Gorilla; species Gorilla gorilla. Next base: position 47,983,217 of record NC_073241.2, read on the forward strand.
CAGTGTAAATTCTTAAAAAGAGCTGTAAGAGAGGAAAAAGACTTTTTTTCTCAACCTTCATCAATTCTCAGTTGGGACAGATCCCTGTAACAAAAGACAGATTCACAAGAGAAAAACAAGCAGAAGTTTATTAACATGTATATTTCAATGTACAGGGGAGACACCCAGGGAATGAATAGTTCTCACAGAGGTGGTTTTGAGTCCCAGTTTATATGATATTTTCAACAAAGAACAGTAAATGTTTAGAGAAGTGACAAGACAAGGAAGAGGGCTTTGCATCTCCAGCGGGAGTAATGTGGGGAAAGGCATATAACTGGCAGATAAAGGCTGGTTAGTAGAGCTTGTTAATATAGATCACTCTGGTGCAATCTTCACGCCCATAAGGGTCTAAAATTGTCTTCAGTGGTTAACCTTCGTTCTCCCTGTTAGAGAGGGGAAGTGAGATTTTTTGACTTTGTAAATTCATGTCCTGCTTTAAGCCACATAGACACAGAACAGAGAGCTTTCCCGCATCTGCTGTTCCTTCTCCTTCTTCTTTTTCCTTCTTCCTCCTCCTCTTCTTTCTCTTCCTCCTCCCCTGCCCCACTCCTCCTCTTCTTTCTTCTTCTTTTTTCTTTTTAGAGGCAGCATCTCACTATGTGCCCCAGGCTGGAGTATAGTGGCACAATTATAGTTCACTCCAGTCTTGAACTCCTGGTCTCAGGTGATTCTCCCACCTCAGTCTCCCAAGTAGTTAGGACTACAGGTGTGCACCACCACAGTCAGTTAATTTCTAATTTTTTTTCTTTTTTTTTTTTGGTAGAGATGGAGTCTTGCTATTTTGCCTAGGCTGGTTTCAGACGCCTGGCCTCAAGTAGTGCTCTCTTCCTTGGCCTCCCAAAGTGCTGGAATTACAGACATGAGCCATGGCACCCAACTTGCATCTGCTTCTTAAATGCCATCAGCTGAATGATCTTTACGCCAAAGAGGAATATTTTGGGGTAGCATATTGTGGTCTTCCACAAAACAAAACGGCTCATCCTTAAACTCATAAAACTACAAGCAAGTGTTAATACAGTAACCCTCCTTGACTCCATGACTGTGGCATTATAGAGTTGATATCCTAACCGTCTTTGTTCCAGAGTTCTGTTTCCCATGCTTCTTTATTCAGGCACACACACCAATACTTCAGAACATGTATAATCATCCATGCTTCAGGGAAGTTTGAGGAATCATTGTTTAAAAAATTATTTAAAACATCTTGATGTAATAATCCTCACAGCCCATGATTGTTATCCTGGGGACACGACACTGGATAGAAATAAAAATGATGTATAGTTCCTTTATATATATATATATATATATATATATTTTTTTTTTTTTTTTTTTTTTTTTGAAATAGGGTCTCACTTTGATGCCCAGGCTGGAGTGCAGTGGTGTGATCTCGACTTCCTGGGCTCAGGTGATTCTCCCACTTCAGCCTCCTGAGTCGCTGGGACTACAAGCATGTGCCACCATACCCAGCTAATTTTTTGTAGAGATGGGGTTTCACTGTGTTCCCTAGGCTGGTCTTGAACTCCTGGGCTCAAGTGATCCACCCACCTCAGCCTTTCAAAGTGCTGGGATTACAGGTGTGAGCCACTGTGCCCGGACCAATGTTTAGTTCTTAAATAAGATGTAGGGAACTAGGAGAGATTTTACAAATTTAATCTTGGTACTGTTACAGCTCTGATGACTGGAGGAACACCAGGGTCCTTGGTCTTGCTTCAGTAGGGTTAATGTCACAGACACACGTGGAGTGGTTTTGAGGAGTGAAAAGTTTAATAGGCAAGAAAGAAAGAAGAAAGAAGAGAACAGCTCCCCTGTACAGAGACAAAGGAGGAAGGCTTGGAAAAAAGAGAAACCTTGTGTGCGGCAGAAGGGCGGTCTATTATATTGGGAGGCTGAAGGAGGTGGTGTCTAGTTTGCATAAGGCCCAGGGGACTGGTTAAACCATGTGTGTCATTCACGTAGCCCTGAAAAAATCTGGCCCTCCCACCTTAGCCCTTTACTATGCAAATGCGGGTCGCCATGATGTTTTGAACACATACTGTTATGTCGGGGTGGCCATGACACTTGCCACACCTGGTGACAAGGAGAAGATGGCGGGAATCACCATGTTGGGTAGACCCAGTTTCTGTTTGCTGGTATTTGCATATCAAAGCTTGCTGGCCTGGCTCTTTAAGCCGCCTTTCTGTTAGTTTCCACTGAGAAACTTTACCCTATATAGCTGCCTAAAAATTATTTCTTAATAACCCCTGTATTAAGTACTAGGATACAAGCTTTTCTAGAAAAGGATATAGAAAATGAGGAGAGCTCATGGAATCAAGCAGGCAGTACCCTTTCTGCATTGCTGTGATAAGCCTTTAACACCAATCCATTCTAACCTATAATTATTGAGAATTCTTTGTTGCAGCCAGTCTCTTTATCCGTGAACTTCTTAGTTTATCTGCTAATTACCTGTTTTTGAAATGACTGGAGATTTTGTTTATTAAAGTTTGCCGCAGGTACATTTTTAGAAAGTGCATTGCTTTTCCTATTTGTAATCAGCAGTACTCTGGTAACGGCTGGGCTCGAAGTGGTAATGCTAGCTGTAATATTTGGAGCACCTCCTGTAAACCAGGAAATTTACATATGTTGTATTTATTCTATTCTTAGAAAGCCTTGCAAGAGGGATCTTTTATCCTGACGTTCCAGAGTAGAAACCAGGTGTTCTTAGAAGCTGAGCAACTTGCCTGAGGTTAACCCTCAGTTGGAATTCAACCTCAGGCTGGCCTCCTCCCTAGAACCTCCACTTTTCCTATCTACCATTTCCTGCTGTGGGATGATCTATTTGGAAAGAACACACATTGTTGAAATACAGTGGTTATGAAGGGGATTGTTTTACATGTTCCTTCTGAAATCCTATAGAATGTAGTTGAATGTTTATGTTGCTGCTTCGGTAATGCTTCAGGTGTGAAGATGCAGTTCGGGTTATTCCTCTACCTTTGCACCTTCTTCTTACCAACTTTAATTTTGTTGCTAAAGATTTGGGTTACTTTAGATTTCCTAGCAATCACAAAATCATCATAGGGTATTCACTTCAGTCAACACATTACTATTCTGGTATAGGCTTCTCAGAAAAAAAAATTTCTGTAAAAGATCAGTTACCCAAGGGCAAGAACTTAGCAGCAGATCCTGAAGGTTGCAAAGAAATGATTACCATTTAACTCTTCTATCTTTATGATAAAAGTGACAGGAGCTGCTCTTATAGATTCACATGCATGTGTAAATAGCGATGGAGAAAAATTCCGTAACACTCCCAAACTGGAGTGTTTTTTATACCTATTTAATTTTTCAAGAAATAAAATGTCTTACAGCCGTTCTGTAATTAACCTTCACATCTCTTGGCTTCTCCCTGTTATTCTGATTAATTGGAATCAATAGTGCATGTTAATTATATGGGCAAATTAAGTAGACTGTATACCTAATGGTTAATAATCATTGTGGGTTCCCATCTTAGCTTCACCACTTACTCCTGTGTGATCTTAGCAAGATCATTAACCTCTCTATGCCTTGTTTTCTCCATCTGCAAAATGGAGCTGGAAAACAACTGCACACATTTCAAAGCTGAGTAGCAAGGTTTAAAAATATAGTAAGCCAAAAAAAGGTTGGAACATAGAAATCAATGAATATTAGCTATTTATTATTATATATTGTTGCGAAACCTGCTACAAGTAAAAATACTTCCATCACTTTATTTAGGGAGATAAATATATCATTGAATTCTTCTGAGGCAGAGAATAAGCTTTAAAAAGGCAGTAGAATGTGGTATAAATAAAATCAAATGTTTCTAAAACATGAAAACACTTCAATGAATTTCAGCCCAAAAAGTATTAAACCAATATATTTGATCCATAAGCATTTATCATCTTCTAAGGTGTACAAGAAAAATCATATCAAGCGTTTGCTCAGGCAATTGCAACCTAGCTGGGGAAGGCTGACACATTCGAGAAAGAGAAACAGATGATTAAGCACCAAAATGAGAGGAAACCTGCAACAGGCATTCAGTAAAGGATGAGAGCAGGTAAAGTCAGACTGGAACAGCCTCAGAAGGACAGCTGTGAGATGGGAGAATATGGCTGGATAAGAAAAGACTCTTTAGAAGGGGGGCATCATTGTACAAACAAACCAGTGCTTTTCAAACATCAGTGGATGCATGAATCACCTAGCAGGCTTGTTAAAATGCAGAGGCTGTACCAGAGGATGGAGTGGACTCTGCATTCTTAACCAGCTTTCATGTGATGTTGTAGGAACTATCACCAGCTTTCTGGTGATGTGGAGTCCAAGGAGAGAAACAACTTGTGTTTGGGAGACAGCAAGCCGAAGGTGTGGTGTTGAGAATAGTAAGAAGGCTGATTTCAGGAGTCCAAGCACAAAGTGAGAAGGGCCCAAATTGAGATAGTGGCAGTGGCAATGGAAAGAAAAGCATAAGAGACTATTCAAAAGAGGAAGAGAAAAATGCATAACACTTGGCAAAATACACAAGGAAAAGGAAGCAGCCTCAACGATAATCTTTGGGAGATGAATGATGCCATTGGCACAAGCAGGGAAGGTTAAGAGAAGAACTGGGTTGGGAAGAGAGGGGAGTGATGAAGTAGATTTTTGGAATGTTGAATTTGAGGTAATGCTGAATGAAGCATTCGAGAGGAATATCCAGTGAAGGGCTGGAAATGAATGTTTAGAATGGATCTATATAGAAGTCATAGCTGAAGTTATAAAGAAAGAATTCTGTCATTCTTTACAGGTCAATGAAGAGTGACAGGAGCAGAATGGATGACAGTACAGTTGGGGACATCTCCATTTGAGATGAAAGAGAGAGAGAGAGATGAGTCCCCACTTAGTGAGAGAGAAGGAGGAGAGGTGAGGACAGAAGGGAAGGACCTAGTGTATTAGAGTATCCTTGCACTGCTATAAAGGAATACCTGATGCTGGGGATTTATAAAGAAAAGAGGTTTAATTGGCTCTTGGTTCTGCAGACAATACAGGAAGCATGACACCAGCATCTGCTCAGCTTCTCAGGAGGCCTCAGGGAGCTTTTACGCAGAAGGTGAAGCGGAAGCAGACACATCACATGGCTAAAGCAGGAGCAAGAGTGGGAAGAAGGTGCCACACACTTTTGAATGACCACAAGAACTCACTATCATGAAGACAGCACCAGGCCATGAGGGATCTGGCCCCATGATTCAAACGTCTCCCACTAGGCTCCATGTCCAGCAATGGGGATTATAATTCAACATGAGATTTGGAAGGGGACAAATATCCAAATGGTATCACCTGGAATTGCAGATTCCCTGCAGGTAAAAGTGCCCTTGAGAGTCCCGATGCCTTGTGAATCAAACCAGAGCACAGAGGTTCATTCAGCAAATCCATCAGTAGCATTCATTTCAAGGTTTTTCAATTTAAAAATATTATGTATTCATAGGATAAAATTCTGAAAATGTAGAAAATACACAAGGAAATAAAAATCAAATGTAATTTTATTACTCAGAGAACCTATCTCTTTTTGCTTAGGTATGTGTGCACACTGTTTTATGCCTTTTCCTTTGCAAACACATGTTTTTCACAAATTGGAATCACGCTATCTATACTGTTTTGTGTTTGCTTTTAAAATACAATGTATTTTGAACACTTCCCCCTGACCTGAAGCATTCTATTGTAATATACTTTTTTGTAGATATGTTCAGTTTGCCTGGCAAAGTTAGCAACTGAAAAAGAACCTGAAAAGGCATTAGCATCAAGTAAAGATTTAGTTCCATTCAAGAACAACCAGAACATATTTTTGGGCTGCGGGGCAAGAACCTATGGAGTGATTGAAGAGAAATATTTGTTGAATGAATGAACAGAAGGTGAAGATGGTGAGAAGGCAGAGAGGGGGAGGTGACAGGAGAGCAGGGGTGGCCTTGAGAGGAAACAGGTATATTTTCCGATGGAAAAATATGTATTTGGAGCTAAAGAATTGGGCTGATGAAGAAGAGAATGCTGGATGGTGTTGATATTTGCAATAAATGAATGAGTAAAGACGTCTTTTAAGAAATGGGAAAAAGGGAAGTTAATTTTTAGAGAAGAATAGGATATTGGCATTGTTCCTGAGAGCATAAACCTGGAGAATTAAAAACACACGAGGCCATCATAAACAAATGAGCATTGTGTTATTGCCACATGAACTTAGAGCACTTGGAAATACAAATGATCCCATAGGTATTGCTGAGAATTAGTGGGTACACAGATTTTATTTAAATGAATTATTCAAACCTGCTTGGTCCTGTTCTCATGCTGCAGGTTCTTAAAATCCTCTGAAAATATACCCAAAGAAGAACTCTTTATTGACTGGTGTGTTTTGAGGAAGAAGATATTAATGTGTTTTATTCCTGTGTAATTTTTTTACTTTTATTTTTTCCATAGATGTGTGACACTGGCCTCCTTTCTAGGTGAAGTAAAAGGGCTCAGACTTTTCAGACAAATCCTTTTATGTTATTCCACTCAAAAGTCCTCATTTCTTATTCAGAGACACATAGCAACAGAGTTAAATACCAGCTATTTGGTCTGTTTTTGGGGTTTACTTGGTGTGTAGAAGTTATTAATGAGCATTTCTGTATTTCTGTAATAAAAATTCAGGCTGACAAGAAGTAAACAATGAATCTTTTCCATTCTTGTTTCTCGGTGATTTGAACATATATTTGTGTGTTTGTTTTTACTGTATACTGAGGCTGATACTATAGTCATGGTAGAAGAATGTTTCCAGAATAATTTATTCTGTAAGTGTCAGTCAAAACCATCAGCTGTAGCCTGTCTAACACTGACCTTGGATGTAGAAGATGCCTGTTCTATTCTAAGCTCTGCAACCAAATAGCCCTGGGGTTTTGAGAAAGTTATGTATCTTCACTTGTGGCTTTGCTGAAAGAAATGGTTTGACTTGATTATTTTTATGGTCCCGATCTAGGTCCTAAATTTCAAATCTATATTTAAATTTTCATAGCAGTACATCAGAATAATTAATACTTGTAATAATTGTGGTTGTAGACTGCCCACCTTGATACTACTGTGTAGATTATACCAGGATGCAAGGGAAAATGACCTCTGGAATGAACCCTCAAGTGGCTTCAAGGATACCATTGCTACTGCGGGTGTTGGTGTCTTAGAAAGCTAACCAGTGGTTTTAAAGGTCACCTATGCAAAGTTATTCATATTATGAATATGTGTTTTTCCCTACCAGATAATCTTTATGACGCTACTGAATATAACTGAAAAAGATCACACGGTACTCAATGATCCTAGGAAATGGTCACGCTGTACTAAAGGAAATTAAGGCAACAAGAGCAATTATTAGAATCACAGCAGTGAGGTGGAGAAGAAGGCTGAAATGACATTTTCAATTTAGAAATTCTATTTATAATCACTGGAACTTTCCAATACTGTTCAGCTTTGGACTAACATGTTTTGGACATATTCTCGGCTTCAAAGTAAATTTATCTGAAAAGGCTTATGTAATTCTGTTCATTCATTTGAGCTTATGCGGTATTTCAGGGAAAACAAGCTGACTTTTTTTTTTTGAGAAAAATCTAAAGATATCTTCCCAGTATATTAAAGAATAGCTAGATCTATGACTTACATATAGTGACTTACTGACAACATGATTCATTTCAAACAAAGTTCTTAGTGAGGCAAATCTAATTAAGTAATTCTAGAATACAATCTATATTTGAATATATGTCTATTTAGAATTTCTCTGGAACAAATGCTGTTTCTGCTGTTAGTAGGAAAATAGGCACCCTTTTTATTCCAGAAAGACAGTTATTGAGAGAAAGGCATCAGGTGATTAGAATCCCATTTTTTTAATACAGCATTGTAACAAGGAAATTCATGTAATCAATCAGTGAAATATACTGGCAACTCTTCCATCTATTAAGGAGCAGGGGACCAGCTGCATGTTCTCCCAGATTACTTCATAAATACTTAATAACACATTCTATCATCTGGCTATTTGCTTTACAACTAGTTGGTCTGAATCTGATTTGCAACTGTGCCAGGATATTTCAGTCACATCTGTCAAAACAAAGTGCCATTGTCTCACAGAATAATAAAAGAAAGCAAAAAGTATACCAGAAATGAATGTTTTACCATTTTATGATTTTAGGATAACAAGGAAAGCTCCTCTGTTGAACTTACTTAGAAGAAATTGAAATAAGATGTAGTGCATAATTTACTTATCAAGTTATTATTGTACATGCTTGCTGGAAACTCCCATGGCAAAATGTGTAAACAAATAAAAGCAACTGATTTTTTTCAGTTTGTCAGTCTAGCTGCTCCAGAGGGATTGCTCTCCAACTAGTCAGCCCATCAGGAAATAGACATGGAGCAGAGGTAGAAAGACTTACACACTTTTTATTTATTTCTACATCAGAGAAATGTGGGCTTTCCTGTTATGATTCATATTTGATATCTGCAAACTGTGGAAATGGCTGGCCTCTTAATACCTTGTTGAAGAATGGCAGCAACAACAAATGCATAAAGTCATCGTCATTTGTGTCACAAAACTTTCCTTTGATTCTTTGGGTTAAAAAGCCCAGTAGAAGCAAAAGTTTCAGAACCTTTTACACCTCTTGGAATTTACATAATTTAACCATCTACAAATTAAATTATTAAACAGTATTAAAGGCAGGGTTCCCAGAGTAAATGATGCATCTTTGCCATTCATTTCATTTGTCCCATTCAGTTAAATTTAACCAATAGGAAAACCTAGACTAAAACAATAATAGAAAATTACTGCAAATTAGTCAGCTGGACTTGAGAGGCACACTGTAAAAACATGTCTCATCTATTTTCCTTTGTGAGTCTAAACTACTTTTCCAATTACTTGGTGAGCCCTCTCCAACTTTACAAGGACTTTTAAGAGAGAATCTAATTAGAGATCTGTTCACTGAAGTACCTAGAGGGTCATTTCGCCAGGAGCAAAAAAAAGTTCTGCTGCTCATGAGTCATGTTTGAGGAACAGTTAGGCAGTGGGCTGCCAAATGGAAGGAAGATCTCCATGTTCTCCTCAAATAGTCTCAGCCTAGGGAGTAAAACACATGAGGACCCTTGGTACATATGTAGGGTGGAAGTCCAGCAAATCAGAAGTGTTAGAATCTAGTACTTCAAAAAATTTTTCACGTTTGAAAGTTTTTCCCTTTCCCTCCCCAATGATTCTAGTTGGAAATTAAATCCAAATCTTTTTTTTTTTTTTTTTTTTTTTTTTTTTTGAGACAGGGTCTTGCTCCATTGCCCAGACTGGAGTGTGGTGGCTCGACCACAGCTCACTGCAACCTCCCTCCACCTCTCAGGCTCAAGGGATCCTCCCACCTCAGCCTCCTGAGTAGCTGAGACTACAGGTGCACACCATACCTGGCTAATTTTTGTATTTTTGGTAGAGACAGGGTTTTACCATGTTGCCCAGGCTGGTGTCCAACTCCTGAGCTCAAGCAATCCTCCCATTTCAGCCTTCCAAATCCAATTCTAAAACAGGTACTGAGCACATACTGTGCAAAGCACATCATGGTGGATACAAAGTAGCAGAAGCCTACTCTGATTTTAAGGAGTGTTAGAAACAAAACGCTTGTTCCTCTGTGTGGTGAAGAAATAGCACTCGAACAGAAATTTAATTTTCTCAGCAAGGCAAGTTTTACTTCTGGAGAAGGGTGCAACTTGTGGATGGAGTAATGGCAAGTGTACACTTGGACAAGGGAGGGGAGGGGGTTCTTATTCCTGACGCAGGTAGCCCCTACTGCTGCATCGTTCCAGTATCGGCTAGGGTTGGAGTGCACAGTCTAAGCTAATTTCCATTGGCTATTTTAGAGAGAGCAGGGGTATGACCTAGAGTGGCAGGGTGAGTAGTTTGGTGGGAGGGGCGGTTACAGAACGGGTAACTCAGGATGATTCAGGTCAGAGCAAGTGACCAGGGGAACAGATGTGAACTACTGATTAGAACTGGCGGGAAAGTTATTTACTGAAACTGGAGGCAAGGGGGTGAAGAGAACCAGGAAGTTAAACTTTAAAATGGAGACTCAAAGAATAAAACTTAAAGTATAAAAAAAAAAAAAAAGAGAGCTGAACATAGTGACATACTGATTCTTTGAAGAGAAACTTGGAGTTCACTATATCTAACAGGAGCATGCAGGCAAATGGAGTGTTTCTTTAAAGGAATGCAAAGAACAGTGACTAATCATTGACCAGTAGGACACACCTAAAATTCCTTGCAATATTCTCCCTAAACATCTGAGTGTTCCAGTCACATTCATCCTCTTCCATCGTACATGTCCTGCTGACACACACAGATTTTCACCCTGGAAACTTGACTTGCCTTCTCTTCTAGGGGACAGAGTAAGCCTGTCTTGCTCTCCACTATACCTCCAGTATTTAGTAGAGGCATTCAATACACATTTGATAATTAAATGAATGAAATCATTTATAAGCCATGCCGATTTGATTTTTAAAACCACTTATAAGTGTATAATTCAATGGCATTAAGTACATTTACAATGTTGTGCAAACATCACTGCTGTCCATTTCTGGAACTTTTTCATCATCACAAAAACAACTTTGTACCCATAACAAAAAGTCCACATTTCCCCCATCCCCAGGCCCCTGTTCACCTCTATGCTATATTCTGTCTCTATGCATTTGACTATTCTGGGTACTTAATGCAACTGGAATCACACAATATTTGTCCTTTTGTGTCTGGCTTTATCAGAGCTTCATATCTTCTTATGGTTGCATAATATTCCATTGCATATATATACCACATTTTGTGTATCAACTCATCCATCAGTAGACATTTGGGCTGCTTCCACCTTTGGCTTAATGTGAATAAAGCTGCTATGAACGTTGGTGTACTAGACCCTGCTTTCAATTCTTTTGGGTGGAATTGTTGGATTATATGTTTAACTTTTTGAGGAACCACCAAACTGTTTTCCAAAGCGGCAGAATCATTTTACATGCCCCCCAGCAAGGCATGAGAGTTCCAGTTTCTCTATATCTATATCCCTACCAACACTTGTTATTTTCTTTTTTATTCTTTTGGATTATAGTCATCCTAATGAGCATGAAGTACTATTTTGTTATGATTTTGATTCGCAGTTCCCTAATGCAAAGATGTTACAATGTTAAGTATCTTTTCATGGTTCTTATTATTCTTTAGAGAAATACCTGTTCAACAGATTTGATCTTTTAATGATAGTTGTAGTTTCATTTGTTTCTAAGGAGTAAAATCTTGGGCAAGTCAGGTGAAACTTTGGTTATCTCTGTGCTGCCTGTGGGGGAATGTTCTGGGTAAGATGAAAGTCTGTTCCACTGTAGAAACATCTGTTGTTTTTGCCTATATTGCACCCATTGCCCCTTCTAGTAACATACTCTGATTTGGCTTTTGCTTTGAGGAATATTTTTTTCATTGTATATCATCTTGGTGGCCCTGTCAATCAAGATAACAACCCTCTCAGCCCAATAAATAGTCATGTGATCAAGGTTAGGCCAATCTGATATTCTCCCTGGAATTTAGACTCTGTACTGAACAACCCAAAGGATTTGATTGAAGTTGATTCATCCTGATTTACCGGTTTTCTATTGCTACTGTGACAACTTACTACAAACTTGGTGTCTTACAAAAACATGACAATAAATATTGCCTTATATTAATAATTCTGAAGGTCAGAATTTGGACAGGGGTTTCACAGAGCTAATATTAAGGTGTTGGCAGGGCTGTGAGGAGAAGCTGTTTCCTTGTCTTTTCCAGCTTCTAGAGGCCTCCTACTTTCCTTGGCCCCTTTCCCCTTCCTCCATCTTGAAAGGCAGATGAAATCTTTTCATAGTGCCCCTCTCTGATGCTGCTCCCATTGTCACCTCTCCTCTGACTCTGCTCGCCTGCCTCCCCTTTCCACTTTTAAAGACCCTTGCGGTAAAATGGAGCCCACCTGGGAATCCACGCTACTCTCTCTGCTTTAAGATCAGATGAGTAGCAATCTTGATTCCATCTGCAAGCTTAATCACTCTTTGTTATGTAATATGAAATATTCACAGGTCCTAGGGAATAGGATGTGAGCATCTTTGAGGAGGGCCATTGTTTTGCCTTGAAAAGTCTGTTACTATCTCCTTCCCATACCTCAGGATTGCCCTGGTTGTCATCCTGAGGACTGATTTTTGGAATTCTTTTCTGATTCTGTAAACTACTTTGCATTTTTCCAATAAACTTACTCTTTTTGCTTAATTTAGCTAGAATTTGCCCCTTTTGCTTTTGAAAAAAGAACCCAAATTGATATACATGCTTGTTAGACTCTCTGGCTGATAAATAAGGCAGCTAATAGAAGAGCCCATTTCAGCCTTATTCTCCCTCTGTACTTGCTTCCTTTCTGATAGAGGGTTCCAGTAAGACAAGGCAGTGCAGAAGTTTGTGCCTTAGAATCGTGTACCCTTTAGCAAAAAGATCCAAGGAAGATATTTAGAAATGAGACTTTCTACATTAAGTTGATGAAGAAGGCTGAAGCTCACTGCACCTCTCTTATAAGTAACAATGAACAATACTTGATGCTGTTTGTTCATGCAGGAAGGAAGCACTGAATAAGAAATATTCAAAACCAAGAGCAGAATACACAAGAAAGTAGGAGTTTCTGTTTGTGTATCTACTGTATAAAAAAAGACATAAACCATAAAAATTGAGTCCTACCAACTAGTATTGTCTTGAATCTTATCTGTTTTTACTCTTATCTGCTTATTTGTGGGACTAATATAGCCACTTAGTTTTTTAAAGAAAATAACGTTAACATAATTTATCATTTTTCATCCTTTCAATTTCATCCTACTTATGTGTATATATTTAAATGTGATTCTTACAGGGAGCACATAGTTGCATTTTGCTTTTTAGAAATCTGATCTGACAGTTTCTGCCTTTTAATTGGAATATTTGGACCATTTATTTATACTTAATGTGATTGTTGATATGAATACGTTTAAGTCTCTCTCGCTGTTTGTTTTCTATTTCTGATGGGAAATCATCTATCTTCCTTCTCTTATTCCTCTCTATGTAATGTGTTACTTTGAAGATTTTCTCTTTATCAGTTTTTTATTTTTTACTTATTTATTTATTTTTGAGACAGAGTTTCGCTCTTATTTCCTAGGCTGGAGTGCAATGGTGTGATCTTGGCTCACTGCAACCTCCGCCTCCCCAGTTCAAGCGATTCTCCTGCCTCAGCCTCCCGAGTAGCTGGGATTACAGGTGTGCGCCACTATGCCTGGCTAATTTTGTGTTATTAGTAGAGATGGAGTTTCACCATGTTGGTCAGGCTGGTCTTGAACTCCTGACCTCAGGTGATCCACCCACCTCAGCCTCCCAAAGTGCTGGAATTACAGGTATGAGCCACTGCATCTGGCCTCTTTATCAGTGGTTTAGACTGATTTGGTTCCCTTTATAAATAGGTTTGACTGGATGTTGTTTTCTTTATGTTTCCTCTGCTTGGGGTTTGTTGAGATATTAGATGTGTTGGTTTATAGTTTTTATCAAATTTGACAAAATGTTGGCTGTTATTATTTTTTACTTTGAAAAAAAAATTTTTTTTAGAGCAGTTTTAGGTTTACAGTAACACTGAGAGGAAGGTATGGAGATTTCCGATATACCTCCTGCCTAAACACATGCATAGCCTCCCCCATTATCAACATCCCTCACCAGAGTGGTACATCTGTTACAATTGATGAACCTACAATGACACATCATTGTTACCCAAAGTTTGTAGTTTACATTAGGGTTCACTCTTGTTGTTGTACATTCTATGGGTATGGACAAATGTGTAATGACATGTGTCCACCATTACAGTACCATACCCAGTATTTTCACTGCCCTAAATCTTCCCTGTGCACTGCCTATTCATTCCTCCCTCACCCCTCACTTCTGGAAACCATGGATCTTTTCACTGTTGTATAGTTTTAACTTTTCCAGAATTTCATATACTTGGAAACTGACAGTATGTAGCCTTTCTAGTTTGACTTTTTTTCATTTAGTTATGTGCATTTAAGGTTTCTCCATGTCTTTTCATGGCTTGATAGCTCATTTCTTTTTAGTGCTGAATAATATTTTATTGTCTGGATGTACCATAGTTTTTCCATTCACCTACTGAAGGACATCTTAATTGCTTCCAAGTTTTGGCAATTATGAATAAAGCTGATGTAAACATCCATGTGCAAGTTTTTGTGTGGATATGTGTTCAATTCCTTTGGGTAAGGACTAAAGAGTGCAATTGCTGTATTGTATGCTAAGAGTATTTTTAGTTTTGTAAGAAACTGCCAAAATGTTTTTCCCAAGGGGTTGTACCATTTTTCATTCCCACAAGAAATGAAGGAGAGTTCCTCTTGCTCCATATCCTCATCTGTCTTTTGTGGTATCAGTGTTCTGGATTTTGGCCATTCTAACAGATGTGTGGTGGTGTCTTATTGTTGTTTTAATTTGCATTTGTCTGATGATATATGTTGTGCTGCATCTTTTCATATGCTTATTTTCCATCTGTATATCTTTTATGGTGATGTGTCCATTAAGATCTTTCAACCATTTTTAAATCACGTTGTTTTCTTGTTGTGGTTTTAAGATTTTGCATATTTTGGATAAAAGTCTTTAATCAGATATGTCTTTTGCAAATATGTTCTTCTAGTCTATGACTTGCCTTTTTCATCTCTTCACGTTGTCTTTCACTAAGTAGAAATTTTTAATTTTAATGAAGTCCAATTTATCAGTTCTTTCTTTCACAGATTATGCATTTGGTGTTGTGTGTGAAAGGTCATTGCCAAATTCAAGATTGTCTAGATTTTCTTCTATGTTATCTTCTAGGAGTTTTAAGGTTTTGCATTTTACATTTAAGTCTGTGATCCATTTTGAGATCATTTTTGTGAAGGGTGTAAGGCTTGTTTCTAGATTCATTTTTTTGTATGTAAATGTCCAGTTGTTTCAGCACCTTTTGTTGAAAAGATTATTTTTTCTTCATTGTATTGCCCTTGTTCTTTGTCAAAGACTGGTTGACTATATTTATATGGGTCTACTTCTGAGTTCTGTATTCTGTTCCATTCATCTACTTGTCTATTTTTTGCCACTATCACTGTTTGGATTCCTTTCATTTTATAGTAGTGTAGTATCAGTCCTCCAACTTTATTATTCTCATTTAATATTGTGTTGGCTATTCTGAGTCTTTGCCCCTTTATGTAAACTTTAGAATCAGTTTCTTAGAATCTACAGAATAACTTGCTGGAATTTTGGCTAAGCTCACATTGAGCTTATATATCAATTTGGGAAGAGCTCACATCTTGACAATATTGAGTCTTTCTACCCATGAACATGGAATATCTCCCAATTTCTTTCTTTCTTTTTTTTAAACAAAGTTTTATGGTGTTTCTCATATAGAGCTTGTACATATTTTATTAGATTTATTTATTTTTTCTTTTCTTTTTTTTTTTTTTTTTTTGAGATGGAGTTTAGCTCTGTCACCCAGGCTGGAGTGCAGTGGCACAATCTCAGCTCACTGCAATCTCTGCCTCCTGGGTTCAAGCAATTCTCCTGCCTTGGCCTCCTGAGTAGCTGGGATTATAGGCACATGCCACCATGCCAACCTAATTTTTGTGTTTTTAGTAGAAATGGGGTTTCACCATGTTGGCCAGTGCTGGGATTACAATGTGAGCCACCATTCCTGGCTGATATTTTGTAGATTTATTTTTAAGTATTTTATTTTTAAGGGGATGCTAATGTAAATGGTACTGAGCTTTGAATTTCAAATTCCACTTGTTCATTGCAAGTATATAGGAAAGTGATTAACTTTTGTATATTAACCGTTGGTTAAAAAAAAAGACTTCAGTCAAATTAAATTTAAAAGAGTTTATTTGAGCAAAGAACAGTCTGTGAATCAGGCAGCCTCCTGAGCCACAGTGGGCTCAGAGAATCCAGCACAGTCACGTGGTAGAAGATTTATGGATGAAAAAGGAAAATAATGTACGTAAAATGGAAGTGAGGTACAGAAACAGCTGGATTGGTTACAGCTTGGCGTTTGCCTTATTTGAACACAGTTTGAACAGCTGGCCACATTTGATTGGCCAAAACTTGGCAATTGACACAAGAGTAGTCTATAGTCTGTTTACATCTCCACTTATTATAGCTCACGTACAGAGAAACCTTCAGGTTGAACTTAAAATATGTAAGGAGGCAGCTTTAGGCTAAATTTGATTTAACACCGTGCATCCTGAAACCTTGCTGTAATTGCGTCTTAGGTCTCAGTTTTAATAAATGGATTCTTTTGGATTTTCTACATAGATAATTACGTCATCTGCAAACAGAGTTTTATATTTTCCTTCCTTATCAGTATATCTTTTTTTATTTAAAATTAATTTAATTGATACATAATAATTATACGTATTTATGTGGTACCTAGTGATGTTTCAATACTTGTCCCTAATCTCCATAGTGATCAGATCAGGGTAGTTAGCATATCCATCATCTCAAGCATTTATCTTTTTTTTTGTCTTGGGAAAATGCAATATCCTCCTTTTAGCCATTTAAAACTATAAATTATTGTTAACTATAGTCATTCTATGGTGCTTTGGAACACTAGAACATATTTCTCCTATCTAGTCATAATTTTGTTTCCTTCAGCCAATCTCTTTCTATTATCCTCTCCCCATTTCCCTTCCAAGCCTCTAGTATGCTCTATTCTACTTTTTACTTCTATGAGAGCTGCTTTAAGCTTTCACATATGAGTGAGAACACGCAGTGTTTATGTTCCTGGCTTATGTCACTTAACATAATGGCCTCCACTTTCATCCTTGTTACCACAAATGACAAGATTTCATTCCTTTTATGGCTGACTAGTTTTCCATTATATATATACTACATTTTCTTTATTCATTCATCTGTTGTTGGACACCTATGTTGATTCCGTATCTTGGCTATTGTGAATACTGCTGCAATAAACACTGGAGTGCAGATGTCTCTTTTATATACTGTTTCTTTTCCTTTGGGTAAATGTCCAGTAGAGGGATTGGTGGATCCTATGGTGGTTCTATTTGTGGTGTTTTGAGAAACTGCTATACTGTTCTCCATAGTGGCTGTATTAGCTTGCATTCCCACCAACAGCGTCTGAGTTCCCTTTCTCCACATCCTCACCAGCATATGTTATTTTTTGTCTTTTGATAGTTGGCATCCTAACTATGGTGAGATAATATTTCATTGCGGTCTTTTCTGTGTTTCCCTGATGATTAATTATGTTGAACGTTTTTCACATATTTCTTGGCCACTTATATGTCTTCTTTTAAGAAATATTTGTTCCAGATCAATAACAAGCTCTGAAATTGAGTCAGTAATAAATAGCCTACCAACCAAAAAAAGCACAGCACCGGACAGATTCACAACCAAATTCTATCAGATGTACAAAGAAGAGCTGGTACCATTTCTACTGAAACTATTCCAAAAATTGAGGAGGAGGGACTCCTCCTTAACTCACTGTATGAGGCCAGCATCATCCTGATACTAAAACCTGGTAGAGACACAACAACAAAAAAGAAAACTTCAAGCCAATATCCTTGATGAGCATTAATGCAAAACTCCTCAACAAAATACTAGCAAACTGAATTCAGTGGCACATTAAAAAGATAATCCACCAAGATCTACTGGGCTTTACCCTGGGATACAAGGTTGGTTCAACCTGTGCAAATCATAAATGCAATTCATCATATAACATAAACAGAACTAAAGACAAAAACCACACGATTATCTCAATAGATGCAAAAAAGGATTTTCATAAAATTCAACATCCCTTCATGTTAAAAACTCTCAACATACTAGGTACTGAAGGAACATATATCAAAATAATAAGAGCCATCTTTGACAAACCCACAGTTAACCTCATACTGAGTGGGCAAAAACTGGAAGCATTCCTCTTGAAAACCAGCACAAGACAAGGATGCTCTCTTTCACCAATCCTATTTAGCATAGTATTGGAAGTCCTGGCCAGTGCAATCTGCAAAGATGAAGAAATCAAGCGCATCCAAATAGGAAGAGAGGAAGTCAAGCTATCCCTGTTTGCAGACCACATGATTCTATATCTAGAAAATCCCATAGTCTCAAAGATCCTTAAGCTGATAAACAATTTCAGCAAAGTTTCTGGATACAAAATCATCATACAAAAATTACCCCCATTTCTATACACCAACAACAGTCAAGCTGAGAGCCAAATCAGGAAGGCAATCCCATTCACAATTGCCCCCAAAAGAATAAAATACCTAGGAATACAGGTTACTAGTGAGGTGAAAGATCTCTCTACAATGAGAATTACAAAACACTCTTCAAAAGAAATCAGAGAGGACACAAAACAAATAGAAAAACATTTCATGCTTATGGGTAGGAAGAATCGATATCGTTAAAATAACCATACTGTCCAAAGCAATTTACAGATTCAATACTATTCTTATCAAGCTACCAATGATGTTCTTCACGGAATTAGAAAAAACTATTTTAACATTCGTATGAAACCAAAAAAGAGTTCAAATAGCCAAGGCAATCCTAAGCAAAAAGAACAAAGCTGGAGGCATCATGCTACCGGGCTTCAAACTATACTACACGGCTACAACAACCAAAGCAGCACAGTACTGGTTCAAAAACAGTCACATAGACAGATTCAGGATCATCATGGCAGACAGGAGGCAGGAGTAGATTGCAGCTCTGTCTCGGATGGACAGAGCAGTGTGTGGAGGCTCACATCATGAATTTTAGCTTCAGAAAGACTGCAGGAGTAAACCAATATAAACTGCTCCTGCAGGACCTGGGAGACACCCCAAATATTGTGAGTGCCCAATCTGTGGAAGTGGTAAAGCAAGATTATTTGCCCCTGAACACACTCCCCCATTGGGGAAACTGAAGGTCTAGTTTGCAGGAGAAGTTTCCAACCTTACCCGGAGCTGAGTCAACTTAGAGAGCCAAGCAAAATACAGGGGTAGAGGAAGCAGCAGGAAAGGCCTTGGGAACTCGCTGGGTCCCCAGGCAGGCCATTCCTGCCTGGCACCATAGGGAACCTTCGGTGCGCAGAGGCATGGGGAAAATGGCACAAGGAGAAGAAAGTCTCCAGCTGAACTTTGTAACAATTTGAACCGGGCGAGAAGCCTTCTGGCCAGAACTCAGGGGAGGGCAGGAATCTGGTGTGCAGACACCATAGATGGGGGAAGAACTAAAGCTAAAGCCCTTTTCTTTCACAGCTGGGAAGCAGGTAGCCTGGGGCAAGTTCTCAGCCCTGCTTGCTCACTGCCTGGAAACAGACTCGGTGCTGTTGGAGGGAGCATGGTGGCAGTGAGACTGGGGCCCTTTGAATTGCATGAGAGCTGGGTGAGGCCCTTGACTGCCAGCTTTACTCCACTTCCCTGACAACCTGCATGACTCAGCAGATGCAGCCATAATCCTCCTAGGTACGCAACTCTATTGACCTGAGAACCTCATGCCCACCCTCCACAGCAGCATCAGCAAGACTTGCCCAAGGAGAGTCTGAGCTCAGACATGCCTAGCCCTGCCCCCACCTGATGGTCCTTCCCTACTCACCCTGGTAACTGAAGACAAAGGGCATATACTCTTGGGAGTTCTAGGGCCCTGCCCACCGCCGGTTCCTCTCCATACTACCATAGCTGATGTACTCTAGAAAGCACCACCTCCTGGCAGGAGGCCAACCAGCACAAAAATAGAACATTAAACCACCAAAACTAAGAACCCTCACAGAGCCCATTTCACATCCCTGCCACCTCCACCAGAACAGGCGCTGGTATCCATGCTGAGAGACCCACAGATGGTTCACATCACAAGACTCTGTGCAGACAACCCCCGGTACCAGTGCAGAGCCAAGTAAACTTGCTGGGTGGCTAGACCCAGAAGAGAGACGACAATCACTGCAGCTCAGCTCTCAGGAAGCCACATCCGTAGGAAAAAGGGGAGAGTACTATATCAGGGGAACACCCCATGAAACAAAAGAATCTGAACAACAACCTTCAGCCCTAGACCTTCCCTCTGACAGAGCCTACCCAAATGAGAAGAAACCAGAGAACTAACTCTGGTAATATGACAAAATAAGGCTCTTTAACATCACCCCCAAACCACACTAGTTCACCAGCAATGAATCCAAACCAAGAAAGAAATCCCTGATTTACCTGAAAAAGGATTCAAGAGGTAAACTGAAACATGTGGGAGTTTGCTCCAAGCTTTGCCTCATGTAGGGATCAAGGACCACGGAAAAGATTATTATATATTATATATTATAATTATATATAATATATATAATTATAATTATATATAATATATAATTATAATTAAATATATAATTATAATTATAATTATATATAATTATAATTAAATATATAATTATAATTAAATATATAATTATAATTATATATATTATATATTATAAAATATATATATTAAGTCCTTCCCCCTTCTGGGCAGGACAATTATTCCCATTCATTTCTAGGCCTTCAGGCAGTACTCGGGAGTGACCCCAGCCAATTGCCCTCAATTTCCAAAGAGCTACTGGAAAACAGCCACTGCAAGACTGTAAGAGAAAGAGAAGAAAAAAAAAAATGAAAGCGACCCAGGTTCCTTAAGCAAACCGGTGGTGGCAGTCAGGCTTCTCCACGAGGAAACCTCTTAGTTTCACTGGCCATGGCCAGAAACCTGCAGTTGCTTCCAGGTTTAGGTGCTGCCCACCAAGAGCCCCAGGTTGTAAAGGAAAAGAGATTCCCTTGTATGGAGCAGAAAGGAAAAGGAGAAAGGAGAATAATAAATTCCAAACTTTGGGCTTACCTCTTCCTCCTGGCTGGCTCGCCAAGGTATGTTAACGGTGGGGGGTATCTAGGTTCTTGGCATCTTGAAGAAAGAATTGGACAAAATGCACAAACAAAGCAAGGAAGGAATAAAAGGATTTATTGAAAATGAAAGTATACTCCACAGTGTGGTAGTGGCCAAGCATAGGGGTTAAAAGGCCCTGTTACAGAGTTTCTGTGAATTTAAATACCCTCTACTTGGGGTATGCCCTATGTAAATGAAGACAATGAAGTAAAGTTACAAAGTTATTTACATGGTGTATGCCCTATGGAGAGGATATTTCCTGTTATAACTGAAGTGTGAATTGGCCTTGTGTTCCCTGCCTCCAGACTTCATTTTCCCTGTCTCACCACTGCAAAAACTGCTAAAAGGAGTTCTAAATCCTAGAAACAAATCCTGGAAACACATTAAAACAGAACCTCTTTAAAGCATAAATCTCACAGACCTGTAAAACAGAAATAAAATTTAAAAAGCAAAAACAATAAAGAAAAAAACAAGGTACACAGGCAACAAATAGCACAATAAATGGAATGGTACCGCACATATCAATAGTAACATTGAATGTAAATGGCCTAAATGCTCCACTTAAAAGATATAGAACTACAGAATAGATAAGAAATCACCAACCAAGTATCTGCTGCATTCAATAGACTCACCTGGCACATAAGGACTCACATAAACTTAAAGGGGTGGGAAAAGGCATTCCATGCAAATGGACACCAAAAGTGAGCAAGGGTAGCTATTCTTGTATCAGACAAAACAAACTTTAAAGCAACAGCAGTTAAAAAAGACAAGAGGGACATTATATAATGATAAAAGGCCTTGTCCAACAGGAAAATATCACAATCCTAAACGTATATGCACTTAACACCAGAGCTCCTAAATTTATAAAACAGTTACTAACAGACCTAAGAATTGAGATAGACAGCAACACAATAATAGTGGGGGACTTCAATACTCCACTGACAACACTAGACAGGTCATCAAGACAGAAAGTCAGCAAAGAAACAATGAATTTAAATATACCTTGGGACAAATGGACTTAACAGATATATACAGAACATTTCATCCAACAACCACAGAATACACATTCTATTCAACAGCGCATGGAACTTTCTCCAAGATAGACCATATGATAGGCCACAAAACGAGCCTCAATAAATTTAAGAAAATTGAAATTATATCAAACACTCTCTCAGACCACAGTGGGATAAAGCTGGAAATCAGCTCCAAAAGGGAGCTTCAAAACCATGTAAATACATGGAAATTAAATAACCTTCTCCTGAATGATCATTGGGTCAAAAATAAAATCAAGACCGAAATTAAAAAATTCTTAAAATGGAATGACATTAATGAAACAAGCTATCAAAACCTTTGGGATCAGCAAAAGTGGTGTTAACAGGAAAGTTCATAGCCCTAAACACCTATGTCAAAAAGTCTGAAAGACCACAAACAGACATTCTAGGGTCACACCTTGTTCGAGAAACAAGAACAAATCAAACCCAAGCCCAGCAGAAGAAAGGAAATAACCAAGATCAGAGCAGAACTAAATAGAATTGAAACAAAAAAAATACAAAAGAGAAATAAGACAAAAACTGGTTCTTTGAAAACGTAAATAAAATTGATAGACCATTAGCAAGATTAACTAAGAAAAGGGGAGAGAAAATCCAAACAATCTAAATATGAAATGAAACGGGAGATATTACAACTGACACCACAGAAATACAAAAGATCATTCAAGGCTACTATGAACACCATTATGCACATAAACAAGAAAACCTAGAAAAGATGAATAAATTCCTGGAAAAATACAACCGTCCTAGCTTAAATCAGAAAGAATTATATACGCTGAACAGACCCATAACACGTAGTGAGATTGAAATGGTAATTTAAAAATTACCAACAAAAAAAGTCCAGGACCAGATGGATTCACAGCAGCAGTCTACCAGACATTCAAAGAAGAATTTGTACCAATCCTTTTGACACTATTCCACAAGAGAGAGAAAGAGGGAACCCTCCCTAAATCATTTTATGAAGCCAGCATCACCCTAATACCAAAACCAAGAAAGGACATAATCAAAAAAGAAAACTACAGACCAATATTTTTGATGAACTTGGTGCAAAAATTCTTAACAAAATGCTAGCTAACTGAATCCAAAGATATATCAAAAAATCCATCATGATCAAGTGGGTTTCACAGTAGGGATGCAGGGATGGTTTAACATATGCAAGTCAATAAATGTGATGCACCACATAAACAGAATTAAAAACAAAAATCACATGATCATCTCAACAGATGCAGAAAGAGCATTTGTCTAAATCCAGCATCCCTTTATGATTAAAACTCTCAGGAAAATTGGCATACAGGGGGCGTACCTCAATGTAATAAAAGCCATCTATGGCAAACCCACAGCCAACATAATAACAAATGGGGAAAAATTGAAAGCATTCCCCCCCTGAGAACTGGAACAAGACAAGGATGCCCACTCTCTCCACTCCTCTTTAACATAGTACTGGAAGTCCTAGCCAGAGCAATCAGACAAGAGAAAGAAATCAAGGGCATCCAAATCAGTAAAAAGGAAGTCAAACTGTCACTGTTTGCTGACTATATGATCGTTTACCTAGAAAACCCTAAAGACTCCTCCAGAAAGTTCCTAGAACTGATAAAAGAATTCAGCAAAGTTTGCGGATGCAAGATTAATGTACACAAATCAGTAGCTCTCCTATGCACCATCAGTGATCAAGTGGAGAATCAAATCAAGAACTCAACTCCTTTTACAATAGCTCCAAAAAAAAAACCCCAAAAAACAAAACAAAACAAAACAAAAACTTAGGAATATACCTAACCAAGGAGGCAGAAGACCTCTGCAAAGAAAACTACAAAACACTGCTGAAAGAAATCATAGATGACACAAACAAATGGAAACACATCCCATGCCAATGGATGGGTAGAATCAATATTGTGAAAATGACCACACTACCAAAACCAATCTACAAATTCAATGCAACTCCCATTAAACTACCTCCATCATTCTTCACAGAATCAGAGAAAACAATTCTAAAAATTCATATGGAACCAAAAAAGATCCCACATAGCCAAAGCAAGACTAAGTAAAAATAACAAATCTGGAGGCATCACATTATCTGACTTGAAGCTATACTATAAGGCCATAGTCAGCAAAACAGTATGGTACTGGTATAAAAACAGGCACATAGGCCAATGGGACAGACTAGAGAACCTAGAAATAAGCCCAAATACTTACAGACAACTGACCTTTGACAAAGCAAATGAAAACTTAAAGTGGGGAAATGACACCCTTTTCAACAAATGGTGCTGGGATAATGGGCTAGCCACATGTAGGAGAATGAAACTGAATCCTCATCTCTCACTTTATACAAAAGTCAACTCAAGATGGATTAAGGACTTAAATCTAAGATTCTAGAAGATAACATTGGAAAAACCTTCTAGACACTGGCTTAGGCAAAGATTTCATGACCGAGAACCCAAAAGCAAATGCAATAAAAACAAAGATAAATAGTTGGGACTTAATTAAACTTAAGAGCTTTTCCATGGTAAAAGGAATAGTCAGCAGAGTAAACAGACAACCCATAGACTGGAAGAAAATCTTCATAATCTATACATCTGACAAAGGACTAATATCCAGAATCTGTAACGAACTCAAACAGATCAGCAAAGAAAAAACAAAAATTCCCATCCAAAAGTGGGCTAAGGACATGAATAAACAATTCTCAAAAGAAGATATACAAATGGCCAACAAATATATGAAACGTGCTCAGTATCACTAGTGATCAGGGAAATGCAAATCAAAACTCAATGCGATACCACCTTACTCCTGCAAGAATGGCCATAATCAAAAACTCAAAAAACAGTAGATGTTGGAATGGATGTGGTGATCAAGGAACACTTCTACACTGCTGGTGGGATTGGAAACTAGTACAGCCACTATGGAAAACAGTGTGGAGATTCCTTAAATAACTAAAGGTAGAAATACCACTTGATCCAGCAATCCCACAACTAGTTATCCACCCAGAGGAAAAGAAATCATTATACAAAAAAGATACTTGCACATGCATGTTTATAGCACCATGATTCACAATTGCAAAATTGTGGAACCAACCCAAATGCCCAACAATCAATGAGTGGATAAAGAAACTGTAGTATATATACATATATACAATGGAATACTACTCAGCCATAAAAAGGAATGAATTAACAGCATTTCCAGTGACCTGGATGAGACTGGAGACTATTATTCTATGCGAAGTAACTCAGGAATGGAAAACCAAATATTGTATGTTCTCACTGATATGTGGGAGATAAGCTATGAGGACACAAAGGCATAAAAATAATACAATGCACTTTGGGGACTTGGGGGAAAGGGTGGGAAGGGGGTGAGGGATAAAAGACTACAAATAGGGTGCAGTGTACACTGCTTGGGTGATGGGTGCACCAAAATCTCACAATTCACCACTAAAGAATTTACTCATGTAACCGAACACCATCTGTACCCCAAAAACCTATGGAAAAACAAAAAACCAAAAACAGTCATATAGACCAATGGAATGGAATAGAGAACCCAGAAATAAGGCTGCACACCTACAGCCATCTGATATTTGACAAAGCTGACAAAAACAAGCTACGGGGGAAGGATTCCCTATTCAGTAGATGGTGCTGGGATAACTGGTTAGCCATTAGTAGAAGATTGAAACTGGATCCCGTCCTTACACCATACACAAAAATCAACTCAAGATGGATTAAAGACTTAAATGTAAAACTCCAAACCATAAAAGCCCTGGAAGACAACCTAGGCAATACCATTCTGGACATAGGAATGGGCAAAGATTTCATGACAAAGATGTCAAAAGCAATCACAACAAAGCAAAAATTGCCAAATAGGATCTAATTAAACTTAAAAGTTTCCGCATAGCAAAAGAAACTATCAACAGAGGAAACAGACAACCTATAGAATGAGAGAAAATATTTGCAAACTATGCCTCTGACAAAGGTCTAATATCCAACATCTATGAAGAACTTAAACCAATTTACAAGAAAAAAACAACCTCATTAAAAAGTGGGCAAAGGACATGAACAGACTCTTTTCAAAAGAAGACATACATGCGGCCAACAATCATATGAAGAAAAGCTCATCACTATCATTAGAGAAATGCAAATCAAAACCACAATGAGATACTATCTCATACTAGTCACAATGGCTATTATTAAAAAGTCAAAAAATAACAGCTGCTGGCAAGGCTGTGGAGAAAAGGGAACACTTATACGCTGTTGGTGGGAGTGTAAATTAGTTCAACCATTTTCGAAAGCAGTGTGGTGATTCCTCAAAGAGCTAAACACAGAACTACCATTTGACCCAGCAATCCCATTATTAGGTATATACCCAAAGGAATATAAATTGTTCTATTTCAAAGACACATGCACATATATGTTCATTGCAGCACTATTCACAATAGCAAAGACATGGAATCAACCTAAATGTCCACTGATGGTAGACTGAATAAAGAGATGTGGTACATATACACCATGGAATATTATGCAGTCATAAAAAAGAATGGGATCGTGTCCTTTGCAGGAACATGAATGAAGCTGGAGGCCATTATCCTTAGCAAGCTAACATAGGAACAGAAAACCAAATACCACATGTTCTCACGTATAAGTGGGAGCTAAATGATGAGAACACATGGACACAAAGAGAGGAACAACAGACAGAGGCCTACTTGAGGGTGAAGGGTAGGTGGAGGGGGAGGATCAGAAAAAATAACAATTGGACATGAGGCTTAGTACCTGGTTGATGAAAGAATCTGTAAACCAAAGCCCCATGATATGATACAAGTTTACGTATATAAGTAACCTGCACATGTACTCCTGAACCAAAAGTTAAAAAAGATTAAAAGTAAAAAAAAAAAAAAAAAAAGTGTCTGTTCAGATCATTCTGAATTTTTTTTTTTTTTTTGCTTGTTTTGAGTGAATGAGTAAATCTGATCTGTGCTA
Source organism: Gorilla gorilla gorilla (assembly GCF_029281585.2). Taxonomy (NCBI): domain Eukaryota; kingdom Metazoa; phylum Chordata; class Mammalia; order Primates; family Hominidae; genus Gorilla; species Gorilla gorilla. The sequence goes on from NC_073241.2 coordinate 48,010,150, forward strand.
CCCTATTTTGCTTGTAGGCAAAAAACTTACTTATCTCTAAGTGAAAATTTTTGAATATTGGGCTTACAGAGGTTTTGCTAATTTATGACTTGATGATTCTTGGTAACTCATATTAATGGGAATATTGCTGCTTCTTACTGGTAGATAAAATCTCAGGTATTTTACTCAATCCTTTTTGAATTATTAAAGAAAAATACCAAAAAGCATATATTCGAGATAAAACAACAACTAATGACTTATTTTTTCTGGTAATCAACTTTTAAAAGTGTAGTAGAGAAATGTTGAGAGTGATGAGTTGATATTGAAAATTGGGGCATCTTTACATGTGCTGGGGCCTTTAGGAGAGGAAAACATTATTTATTTTTGTAATAAAGATACAGAAACCTGGGCAAGAGGGAACCTGCTCTGGTCCCTGTGCTTTTGAGGGACTCCCTGTCACCTTTCTGGTCACACTTCTCATTAAGGAGAAGGAGTCTGTGGGTCCAGGCAGCCTGCAACCTCCCATCTACCATATTCTAGGTCCCCATGACCCTAGAATCCTTTACACACATAGCCCTGAGATTGCTTGTAGAGCCTGTGTGGGCCTGCTACCTCCACTGGCCTCCCAGGGTGGACCACAGCTCTGATGTGCACATTTGAGGCCTGAGCGGAGGCCAATCCCCTGCTCCCATGGCCCTGAGATGGCTTCTAGGGCCTGTATGGGCCGCTTACCTCTACTGACCTCCCAGGGGTGGACCACAGCTCTGATGTGCACATTTTAGGCTTGAGAGGAGGCCAAAAGCCTGTAGACAGAACTTGAACTTGAGGGTATCATATGCATGTTAGGGAGATATTTCATTTAAAATCAATATAAATATATAAGTATAGTTTTTTTCCTTATGATGCAAATAGTAGGGGAGTAGTCAAGGGTCTGGTCTTCCCACACCACTGTATCCTACCATGAGAACGTGAGAGAACCAGAGAATTCTAAATTGAAACCAGGCCTGCCATGTTGTTATAAAAATGTGTTTGCAGGCCAGGCGCGGTGGCTCACGCCTGTAATTCCAGCACTTTGGGAGGCCAAGGTGGGTGGATCATGAGGTCAAGAGATCGAGACCATCCTGGCTAACATGGTGAAACCCCCTTCTCTACTAAAAATACAAAAATATTAGCCGGGCGTGGTGGCAGGTGCCTGTAGTCCCAGCTACTCAGGAGGCTGAGGCAGGAGAATGGTGTGAACCCGGGAGGCGGAGTTTGCAGTGAGCCAAGATTGCGCCAGTGCACTCCAGCCTGGGCGGCAGAGCGAGACCCCGTCTCAAAAAAAAAAAAAAAAAAAAAATTGTTTGCAAAGGTAGGGTGATGGAAGCTATTTTGTTAAATGTTTTGCTACTTATAATTTTAAGATATTTAGACATATAGAAATGAGCTTCCGTTTGTACCCTTGCCTTGGACTCCACAAGCATTAGGTGTGGCCCTGCTCAGAATAACAAGTGATTCTCCAGAGCTCCCTATCAATAAAGACTTGCAGGAAAGAAGACAAATAGACCCTCTAGTGCTCTTTTTCTCTGGCCATTCATGAGGGATAACTGTGAATAGTGGGACCTGTATCCCAAAGCCTGATCTGTCATGTTTAGTGATTGGGTAGCCTCTCCTTAGTAGAGAGCTTTTCCCTGAGAAGATTTTGTAAAATAAGATTTTAATGTGCTTTGAAACTTGGTGCAATCAATAGAGGTCTGCTATATTTTCACTGGAAACATGAAAGAAGAAGGGGGCTATAATGAGGGGTGCTACAACCAATGAATAATACTACTCGTCACTTCAGGAGGTTTGAAGTGACTTTTTCTGTATGTTTTGGCCATTTTGCAAAAGACAGCTCTTTGTTTTAGCAAAAATGGTTATGCTAGTTTTTAGTTGTTTGCATTAAAGTTGCTTAAAAATTTAGAGCACTTAATAATCCAATGCATGAAACCATCTGATAAAATCTACATAAATATATGTGCATAGTTTTTTCCCCTTTCAATGACTTATTGCTTATTCTTAGCATGACACAAACTTCCTTATCAAACAAGAGGGTCTCATTAAATTTTACCCACAGTTCAGAACTTCAAATGTCTCACCAAAGTTTTAAAATGGAAAACTAACAAGGACAGCACCATACAGGCCTAAAATAATTGTTAATATCTAATGTAATTCATTTCTGAGATTTTGATCCCAGTTAGCTTATTGTTCTGTTGAAATGTGAAAACAGAGCATGATTAATAATAAGTTTTTGACAACATTTAAGTACTTAAAAACAACGTTAAAAATGTGTGTGTGTGGAAATATCAGGGTCTTTCAGGTCAACGGAATGAGTTTAAAATGGCATTATAGAATTTGGCCTCAGTGGACCTAGCCAGGTTTCAGACTTCACAATCAACTTCCCTCTGACCTCAATTTCTCTTTCTGCAGATAATAAATGCAACCTATTTTGTAGGGTTGATTGAAAGATGAAATATGACAATTGTTTACAAAGTACCTGTAAATTCTAAAATTTATACAAGTGTTAATCCTTAATAATGCTGCTGCTTTGGGCGAGGAAGGGAGAAGGAAAAAACTTATAATAAGCATCATCTGTGCGACTGGCCTGTGCTTGGCCTATGTCACAACAATCCCAAGAGACAGGGGTTGTTTTCTTTATTTTACCATTGAAGAGATTGAGAGATAGAGGAATCTGCGGAGGACCACAGATTTCATCAGTCTGCCTGACGCCGGAGCTTGCGTGTTCTCCAGCAACACCACTTGGTAATTTATATTTTTATGTGTTACCTTTTCATGGAGTACATTCAAGAGAAATATTCTTCCTTTTTCCCTTTCTTCTTTCCAATATATGCGGGGTCACAAAAACCTTTTCAGAGTAGAGTGAGTCTTAGAGGGTGAATACATTACCAAGCAGACAGAAAGTGAGAAAAAAGTTCAAGGACAAGGAAAATCATTTGCAAATTCCAAAACTTGGGGCATGTTGTTCTCAAGGGATTGCCGTCAATTTAGCCTGACTAGTGCTGGTGTTCTGTCTTTGTGTGAGGAAGGGGAGGGAAGTAGAAGCTCAAGAGGAGATGAAGCTCAAGAGGCGGGAGGAGCTAGAAGGTCAGGAAGGGACGTGTGAGCCACATTAAGGACTTGGGAATGGATTCTGTTGGGGATGGGGAGCCCTCATGGGTTCCCCCATTTCTTAGGGAGAATAAATTATTCAATCATGCATTAAAAAGGTATTATGGGGTGGTGTTAGTTACTTTACTATCAATTCTCACCAAATGGATGTTTTAAACTTACAATATCTGACCTAGAAAAAGTATAGAAAATGCAATTTCCAGTTGGGCGTGGTGGCTCATGCCTGTAATCCCAGCACTTTGGGAGGCTGAGGTGGGTGGATCACAAGGTCAGGAGTTCGAGACCAGCCTGACCAACATGGTGAAACCCTGTCTCTACTGAAAATATAAAATTAGCCGGGTGTGGCGGTGTATGCCTGTAATCCCAGCTACTGGGGAGGCTGAGGCAAGAGAATAGCTTGAACTCGGGAGGCAGAGGTTGTGGTGAGCCCAGATGGCACCATTGCACTCCAGCCCGGGCAACAAGAGCAAAACTCCCTCTCAAAAAAAAAAAAAAAAAAAGAATGCAATTTCCCCTGAAGCTCTTTGTGGGAATGTCCTATGCCCAATTTTAAGATTTCCAGCCCAGTACTCACTGTCTCGTCTCTACTAAACTCTCCCAGTCTCTCTTAGTACTCGCTTTGAGCTTTCTGCTGGGAGTGAACCTCAAACTCATTTTCTGATACCATAGTCCCCTTTCGCAGTCAACTCTGATTTACTTCAGAATGTCTTTGTTTTAGTAATTTCTTTTGAATTCATACTGGCAAAGATGGAACACTTTGGCATGAAAGAAAAGTTAGAAATCATCCTTTTCTCAGTGGAAATGTATTCTGACCACTGGAAATAAATGTGAACAGCTGAAGACCGGTGCAATGGCTCACACCTGTAACTCTGGCACTTTTGGAGGCTGAGGCGGATGGATCACTTGAGCTCAGGAGTTCAAGGCCAGCCTGGCCAACATGGTGAAATCCTGTCTTTACAAAAAATACAGAAAAATGAGTTGGGCGTGGTGGCTTGTAGTTCCAGCTACTTGGGGGGCTGAGGTGGGATAATCACTTGAGCCAAGGAGGCAAGGTTGCAGTGAGCCCAGATTGCACCACTGCACTCCAGCATGGGTGACAGAATGAGACCCTGTGTCAAAAGAAAAAGAAAAAGAAAAAAAAATGTGAACAGCTGTAGAGTTCAGTTGAGCAGGGGATCTGTAGCATGCTCGAAGGCCTGAGAGATGGAACATACAAACACATAAGGCCAACCGTATATTAAAATAGAACTCTGACCCACGACCTGCAGCGGCAACCTGGAAGGCCAAAACCATGCACCCTGCACCAACCAGCCCAGGAAGCCAAACCACAACCTCTGTGGCAATTGGCTCAAAACAGCAAGGGCTTGGTCAATAACTGACAGCCTTCCTAATGTTTCTCTCCACTTCACATGTGAGACGACACAAACAAAGTCAAATACGCTCCCCTGACCAAGCACGTAGGGTGCCTACTTCTAGTAAGTCGCCGTCAGCTTTCCCACACCAACGGCCTCTGCTCAGCATGTACCTGAAGCCTTCCTTATTTCCAGGATGAAGCTTTTCAACTCCTCTGCCTGCTTTTGAGTCTCTGTCAAATGCAAGTGACTGTGGCCAACTCCTGTGCTACAGCAAGCTCTGAATAAACAGCTTTGCTTATTCTCATCTTGGCAGCCTTCATTGATTTCCAAAGGTTCTTTTAGTAAATGAATATTTGCTGACCAGGTGCGTGGTTCTAGGAAGAGGAGTTATCACTGCGATCTCCTTGGTTAGAATATTTTGCATTAACATCTGATGGGATTCTTTAAACTTAGGTTTTATTATGGCAACACAAAAAGATGAAACACAAATGAATTTATACTTTGATTTGAACTACGTATGTTAATCAAACCAGGTGACAAGATGAAAAATACATACATATGTATACAAAACTACAATGACACTTGATATGTATATGGCATGAACTCCAGTTCTCCTTCACTAGGGGATTAGTGGAATTGTTAAATCTGCCCTGTTCTGTCTTCATTCTCTTAGTGTTTTAATCTCATCTGTGTTTTGGTCTGACCTTATGCTGTTCTCAGATGCTGTCTGTCAAAGTGTTGCTCTGCTGCCTTTTGCTTAAGAATACTTTGCTTGAGAATGGTAATGACGATGGGGTTATAGAACTGGAAAAAAGCAACAACAAAAACCTTATTGCTTGCTTTACCTAAAAAAGAATCTTCCTCACTGTGCAAAAGTAACTGATAATATCTCTTCTCTGGTTCTATTAACTGGTTAAATTCTAGGATTTTTTCTTTTTTGAGACAGAGTCTCACTCTGTTGCCCAGGCTGCTGGAGTGCAGTGGTGCCATCTCAGCTCACTGCAACCTCCGCCTCCTGGGTTCAAGTGATTCTCATGCCTCAGCCTCGCGAGTAGCTGGGATTACAGGCATGTGCCACCATACCTGGCTAATTTTTGTATTTTTGGTAGAGACAGGGTTTCGCCATGTTGGCCAGGCTGGTCTTGAACTCCTGACCTCAGGTGATCCGCTTGTCTTGGCCTCCCAAAGTGCTGGGATTACTGGCATGAACCACCACGCTTGGCCAGAATTCCAGGATTTAAAAAATCTTTTAAATGTCCACTTTTTATGGGTTGTCATATGGCTGTTTCATTTCTCAGGGGTTCATAGCTTCCTTAAACTGTTTTGCCTTTTCATTCCCTCCTGTTATTTCCACTTCCTCTAGGCCTTCTTTCCATGAATCTTTTCTTCTTCTCTCCTATAACTGCATTATAAGCAGATGTTCATGCCAGAATTTCATATTCTTACATGTGGTAAAAAAAAGGGTCAGTGTTTGCAATAGGCTATTCCACCTGACATAAGGCTGACAATTCTAAAACAATTAAAAACTGAAGATGGCATTTGTCAGAAGTTTACAATGTGTTATTATCCTGTAGTCTTGATAATGAAAATGCGGTTGGTACTTTTGGCTGTTGAGTAGTTTTTTTTGGTTTTGATTAATGTTTTAAAAGGCATATTTTCTCTTTTTAAAGATGAGAACTCTGTGAGGGTGAGGATTGTATCTTACAAGATTAAATGTACAGCAGAATTGCTAGGAATGTAGCGGAGGTATGCTTGGTCTTCTCAACACATTTCCTTTGACAAATCACCGTTTACGCATACTTTTTGTGTGTGTGTGAGAACTTTATTCCTTATGCCTTTATTCCTAACCAACCAGCATGCCTCCCTGACCCTCTCCATCATCCCAGCCACAGGAAAAACACATGACCAGCCACCACCAATCACAGCCCCTCTGTCCCTTGCATTAGGGACTGGCCCAAGGCCCACCCCAGAGGACGGGTGGAATTGGGTGGTGCCCAGCAGCTTCCAAGTACAAGCCCCTGTCATCTCTTCAGATGTACATCCATGGTGCCCAGTGCATCACTAGGCTCACAGTCAATGCCCCAGGAATGTTTAGAGAATGAATCTTGGAAATGACCGAATGCCGTGAGGGCACTGGAAGTCTCCTTCCCTGTCACCAAGTATTTCTTTCTTCCCCTCATTCTCTCCATGTCGTCCTATACTGTCATTTACATTGCTCCTTTGAATTGGCATTTTTTCCTAGAAAGTCTCAGTGTAGAGACAAATACTTTGCTTAGGAAAAGAATCACCTTTATATTTTCTTTCTCCTGTTGTTGACTGACCGAAGGGGCCCCAACTGCTGGGCTTGGAACTCTGGCTGCCTGTTGGAGACTCCACTGTGGGCCCAGCACTGTCCTACTGGGGGAAGAGCCTCACTGTCTTCCCCCAGCACCTGGCCAAGCTGCAGAGTCTGCTGGAGTCCTGTTACGCGTCCACACTGCTCATCAAACTGGAGATTAAATCCATCTGTGGCTACCTTCACTCACATCACAGATAAAATCTCTTTGAAAATTAAAAAAAAAAAACTATTTAAAAAGGAATATTCTTTTTTTTTTTTTTTTTTTTTTTTTTTTTTTAAGATGGAGTCTCACTCTGTCACCAGGCTGGAGTGCGGTGGTGCAATCTTGGCTCACTGCAACCTCCACCTCCCGGGTTCAAGCGATTCTCCTGCCTCAGCCTCCCGAGTAGCCGGGACTACAGGTGGGCGCCACCAAGCCCAGCTATTTTTTGTATTTTTAGTAGAGATGGGGTTTCAGCATGTTGGCCAGTATGGTCTCAAACTCTTGACCTCTTGATCCACCCACCTTGGCCTCCCAAAGAGCTGGGATTACAGGCAAAAGAGAATATTCTTTCAACATACAAATGTACTTTTGACAATTTCTTATTAACTTCCTACTGAGCCTAATTTCAAGAGGACCTATTTTAATTTTAACTTGTCTCTCATGCATTCTGATAGGGCTTACAAGACTGAAAGATAGTCTAGAAGTATGGAGGGGTGAAAGGGTATGGGGCGTGTGTGTTGCTGGAGATAAAAATTAATATCTGAAGTCAGAGGCTGTTGTCATCCTTCATCTGCGCACAGATTCTCAGTGTCTTCCACAGTATGTAGCATAGAGCTGGTGCTCAGTGATGAGGCAGAATAAGTGAACAAGACCACCATTGACCCAGTATTATGCCAGGCACTTTTAAAAACAGCTTTATTGAGATATAATTGACATACAAATAGCTGCATACATTGGATGTATGCAATGTGATAAGTTAGGATGTATGCATACATCCTTGATACCATCACGACAATCGAGGTAGTAAATATATCCACCACCCCCAAAAGTTTCTTTGTGAGCCTTTCTTTTTTCCTTTTTTGTGATAAGAACACTTAACATAAGGTCTACTCTCTTAAATTTTTAAATGCACAATACTGTATTGTTAACTCTAGGCACTTATTCATTTTGTATAACTTTATGCATATGTATAAAATAGATATTTACAATGAAATATTAATCAGCCTTAGAAGAAAATCCTGCCATTTGCAACAACACAGGTGGGTCTACAAGACTTTACACTAAGTAAAACAAGTCAGTCACAGAAGAACAAATGCTGCATGATTCCACTTAGATGAGGTATCAAAAGTGTTCAAACTTATAGAAGCTGAAAATAGAATAGTGGTTGCCAGGGGATGGAGGTTGGGGGAAATGGGGAATTGTTGCTCATGGGTAGAAAGTTATAGTTATATAAAATGAATGAATTCTAGCAATCAGCCAGGCATGTTTTTCTTATAGTATCTCTTTTAATCCTCACAACGTCACTTCAAAGCTTTTATCATTATTCACATTTTATAGTTGAATAATGAGCTTGGAGAGTCTAAAACAGGTGCTGTGGAAAGGCTTTGAATTCAGGGAGGTCCGTGTTAGTATCTGAATTCTGCTGTATTCCAGAACCATGACCTCGAGCAAATCACTTAACCACTGCATTGCCATTTTCCTATTTGTCAAATGGGAAAATTAATAGACACTGCAGGATGATGGAATCATTTATGACGGAATCATAAATGCAGAGGTCCAACAGATGCTAGATAATAATTGGGACTTTTGAGGCCACTCAATCACTAAGTAAAAGATCTGGCATTCAAACCAACTTCACCTGGCTTCAAAGCTGAAAGAAGGGCATGGACCTCAGCGATGCCACAATCTGGTTAACAGAGCATTTAAAGGTACTGCATAGGGTTCTAGTGGATGAAAATTATTTGCAGAAATTATGACAGCTGTATTCATGTACTGTTTATCTTAGAAGATACTCTAGATAGAAGCAACTCTTTGTGTTGTGGTCATCTTATATATCTTTACATTCCTTAATTATTTAAAATACTTTTGCACAAAGTGGTTAATTACTTGAAAAATGTATTGTTTCCTAATATATGCATTAGGGAAATTAACTTCCTGTTGGCTATGTCCCGTGTTTGAGCTCTGTGTTTTCTTGGCTTTTCCATTGAAAACCTAGGGTCAAGTAGATGCAAAATCAGCTGAATATCATAATTTAAGATAGTGTAGTATTTTTTTAAAATAGCATATATATATGTATATATATATAATTAGGTTAAAAGATAGAAGAGGTAAAGATAATAGAGATAATGGTACATTTTAAACTGCAATATTCACATTACCTGAGTACCCTTATTTTGTGGAACACAATCAGCACAAATTTTAATGGATAAATATATTTTCTGAAACAAAGGAATTTATACAGGATTGAAATTCGTGTAAAATGAGTCTCTGGTTTGTGCAAGTAAACCCATTCCCTGATATATAGATGTGTATCTATATACACACACACATATATGTATGTTTGTGTGTATATACATATATGTATATATATTTGTATATATATACAGGAGTGTATGTGTGTGTATATTTATATGTATATATACATATACACACATATATACTTACATATATACACATATACACACATACATACATACATATATATATATATATATATATATATATACACACACATATATACGCATTTGGGAAGGCATAATGACTTTTGCCTTGATAAATATGAACCAATACTCATTGAGGTACAAAAGAGATTTTCTAGTTGTGCCAGCAACTAATGTAATTGTTTCTCAAAGCAAATTTGTTAAATATTTGAAATTGAATCCTTGCTGGCTGAAAATCTGACTTGGTGACTTGTGAGGCAGGTCTTTAAAATTGCATGGAACAATGAAGATTCTGGTGTTCAGACAAGAAGCTCGCCAGAGAACTGCATTTTCACACAAAGCAATTATCACGAGAACATCAACACAAAGCAATTCTTAATTATAAAATTCATATATCAGGAAATGGGTTTATTTGCACAAACCAGAGGCTCATTTTACACAAATTTCATTCCTGTGTAAATTCCTTTGCTTCAGAAAATATATTTATCCATTTAAGTTTTTGCTGATTATGTTCCACAAAATAAGCATACCCAGGTAATGTGAATATTGCGGTTTAAAATGTACTATTATCTCTTATTATCTCTATCTCTTCTATCCTTAACCTATAAAAATTTTCTTAATGGATAGAAAATCCTACCAAGTAAAATAGGAAAGGTTACCAGTTTGAAATAAATTGATGACATTTTTAGGTAAAAATCAGACTACAAATACAAATTGAGGGCTACTGTGTGTAATCCATTGTGTTGAGTACAGTACAATAAGACATGAACATGTTTTCTTACCTCATGGGCTTTTTTTTTTTTTTCTTGTTTTTTGAGACGGAATCTCTCTCGCTCTGTCACCCAGTCTGGAGTACAGTGGCGTGATCTCCGCTCACTGCAACCTCTGTCCCCCCGGGTTCAAGCGATTCTTGTGTCTCAGCCTCCCAAGTAGCTGGGATTATAGGCGTGTGCCACCACACCAGCTAGTTTTTGTATTTTCAGTAGAAACAGGGTTTCACCATGTTGGCCAGGCTGGTCTCGAATCCCTGACCTCAGGTGATCTGCATGCCTCCGCCTCCCAAGGTGCTGGGATTATAGGCGTGAGCCACCGCACCCGGCCTCCTCATGGACTTTTAATCCAGTTGAAGAAAGAAGAGGAAAATTTACTAAAAGAAATATGACAGTATGTAAAGCAAGGCTTTTTTCAGTGCAAGAAATAGTACAAGAATTGGATAAATATGATAGACTGATAAATTGTCATATAATTTGGCAATCATTTGACGGACAAGAGGGATACAGAGTGAGGTTTTATTGTGAAAAGTGTCTTGAAGAGGAAAAATTTGAATTAAGTCTTGAAATATGACTAGGTTGCAGATAAACTGAGAGGAAGATTTGTTACATTGTTTTTTTTATTAGACAAAGGCTCTTGTTCCCAGCATAAACATATTCTCAACCTTTTATACACATTTTTCTGACTAAATTTTGGCATTATTCTGTTAGCAAATTGTAATTTTTCTTAAGTATGATTTAGAAACATTTGCCACATGCTTTTTAGTATATTTTTAATCTGACTGCAAAGTGATATGTGCCTATTATAGAAAAATAATTGTAAAGAAGAAAGTAAACATCACCTAACTTCTACCATTTACATTTTGGCATATTTTCTTCTATTTTTTATTTTTTATTTTTTCTGATCATAAAAATAATAGGCCAGGCACAGTGGCTCACGCCTGTAATCCCAGCACTTTGGGAGACTGAGGCGGGCAGATCACAAGGTCAGGAGTTCAAGACCAGCCTGCCCAACAAAGTGAAACCCCATCTCTACTAAAAATACAAAAATTAGCCGGGTGTGGTGGTGGGCATTTGTGGTCCTAGCTACTTGGGAGGCTGAGGCAGAAGAATTGCTTGAACCCAGGAGACAGAGGTTGCAGTGAGCTGAGATGGTGCCACTGCACTTCAGCCTGGGCAACACAGCGAGACTCTGTCTAAAAAAAAAAAAAAGTAATAATATACATTTGGTATAAAATCAATTATGTATATAATGCACAGAAAGTAAAAATTTCCTGTGATTCTGTGTGATAACCACATTATTATTCCTAGGCTGGTATTAACAATTTTGGAATAAACCTTTCAGAGCATTCAAACTCAACACAGCAGATTATGCAATGATAGGGCATGGTGAGGACTGTGACATGCTTCCGAATGCACACTCCATCCATGGTGCTGAAATTCAAACCTTGCTGAACAATGACCAAACAAAATACACTACTGGGCTGTGTTTGGTCCTGCAGTATTCTGTTTGCAGCACCAATTTAGAGAAAATGACATTGAAATTTCTTTGTAAATATAATTTTTCTGGCTCCATAATTTCCAAGTTTTTGTGTTGTGATTTACTGAAATATTTCCTTTCTAATATTCTTAGGCATTTCTGATTTTCTAACTCTCACAGTGTGCATAAAGCTTTCCCACCTGGATGTATAACAGAAACCTCAACAGCCCCAAACTGAAGTTATCAACATTTCTACTCAAACCCTTCCTTTGCCATTGTTTTCTGTTTTAGCGCAATAGAGCATAACAGAATATCTCCAAACCCCCAGGCTATCCTCTGTGCTGAGGTGTTTTTTGCAGGGAAGGGTGGGTAGCGGTGGTGTCTATATTTCTTCTAAATCAACCTATAAAGCTGGCCATTTCTGCGTCTTGTTCCCAGTTCTTTCTCTCAGCTGCAGTGACTGCTTTCCACACTTCTACTCCATATTCTTTCTCCCCCATCCATCCAATGCCACTGTCCAAGACCATCACCATGTACAGCAGATTTTAAAACGCAATCAACACTTAAAAATTAAATATTTAGACATCTCTGTTTTAATGTGACCTGGCCTTTCCTGCCACAGAGTATTTCCCACTGGTAGACTTTCCTTTTAATCCCCATTCACATCTCTGCTCTTTTCCCTGTTTACAGATCCTGAAAACACTACCCAACTAGGTTGATATAGTTTGGCTCTGTGTCCCTGCTAAAGTCTCATGTTGAATTGTAATCCTCAATGTTGGAGGTCGATCCTGGTCGGGGGTGGCTGGAACATGGAGGCAGATTTCTCGTGAATGGTTTAGCACCATCCCTCTTGGAACTGTCCTCGAGATAGTGAGCGACTTCTAGTGAGATCTGGTCATTTAAAAGTGTGTGGCACCTCCTCCTTCTCCCTCTTGCTCCTGCTTCTGCCATGCAATTCTTGCCTTCTGCCATGATTGTAAGTTTCCTGCGGCCTCCCCAGAAGCTGAAGCCACTATTCTTCCTGTACAGCCTGCAGAACTTGAGACAATTAAAGCTCTTTTCTTATAAATTACTCAGCCTCAGGTATTTCTTTATAGCACTGTGAGAACTGACTAACATCTTAAGCAGTGGAGTTCATTTTTCTTGTTTTGCCCTCACTCATTCAGACTCATTAAGCATAAAGAGTCAGATGCTGTACTAGGCTTGAGGGGGGAATGTGAATAAGACAACCAGCCTTGACTTTCTGGAGCTTGCACCTACTTCTTTCCTCACTCTTGCCTCTGTCCTTGTTGCCATGGCCCTTTCCTAAGTCATCATACTCTCTTGAACACAAACATAGCCTTCTAGGTGGACCCTTGCTTCCAATCTTGCTGCTCTCCAGATTTTTCCTTCTTGTCCTTTCTGCCTTCACTGCTTCAAGGACAATGATTTAAACATGCAAACCTAGCTGGAATCTCTTTTGCAGGGTTCCCAATGCATGTAGGGTCAACATCCATCAAAATCATGTAAATGACTTTTAGAGTGCTCTAGAATCTGCCTCTGTCCACTTACCCAGACTTCTGAATGCTATTCTACATTTGTCTCACTCTAAATAAACTGGTTATCTTTCTTTTTTATTTGTATGAATTTAAGGGGCACAACTGCAATTTTATTACATGAATATATTGCATAGTGGTGAAGTCTTGGCTTTTACTGTATCCCATCACCTGAATAATGTACACTGTAGCTATTAAGCAATTTATCATAAACTTTCAACTCTTAAACCTGCCCTACTCTCCCCCAACTCTGAGCTGTCCACTCTGGTGCTAGTGGTCTGCACTTCCTTCCACCACATCTTCACCTGGCTCAGACAAGTCCTTCAAAGTTGAAGCATAAACTTGACTTCCTCAGGCACCTCTTCCATTCAAGGTTACATTCTTCTCTAATTAGATGTCCCAATTTAAGTTTATAACTTCAGTTTCACAGCACTCTTCACACTTAAAATTATTTTCAGAATACTTTCTAGATTTGGAATTTGCCTGGTTTAAGGGTTTAAATACTATATAGACCCTGTCAAATGCCATCCAAAGCAGTGATAATTATACTCCTGTCAGGGATGCTATATACTTAGGAAGATTTTTAAAAACTTACATTTGGGCTCAAGATTTTCCTAGATAATCTGTCTCTTGATTTATATTAAAATCTCTTCTTCTTCCTACATTTGATGTATATGATAAGGTTTAATATATAGATGTGTTTTATAATACGTTTTCAGAAAGGCAGTTTTTTTTTCCTGTGAAGTAAGCTATGGCTGTCAGTATAGTAAGTCAAAATGAAGCATAAGTTTTCATTTAACACCCATCATGTCTGTTAAAAATCTTTAAAGTTATTTTTTCACAGACATGATTTGTTATTTATAATCATTGTAAAAATACCAGTTAATAACTTTTTTCTATAACATTTTTATGCTGTTACTCTGCTTCCATAAATATAATCATCAAAGACTACTTAATGTAACCTTAATTTAAAATATTATATTAACCTATTGCTGAAAGTTTACATTTTTTACTATTTCATGTGATGCTAAGATAAACATCTTGATGAATATAGATATTGACAAATTTGTATTCTTGATTTCCTAAAAGTGAGATTGAGAGTTCCAAGTGCATGGGTATTTTTATTCCCCTTGAGTTATTTTGTCAAATGACTTTCCTAGAAGAAGTGATACAGCATCATTGTGGCTAAAAGCCTGGACCAAGAAATGAGACAGCCCAGGTTTAAACCCTGCTTCATCAACTTTTCAGCTGTGTGCCCCTAGGCAAGCTACTGACCTTGTCTCAGTTTCCTCATCTGTATAATAAAAAGATCAAGATAACTTAAAAAAAAAGATTTGTGAGGATAAAGTCTTAGTATGTGAAAAGTACTTGGAAAATTCTCAGCCTGGCACTACTAATGTACAAGAATATGAATTTTATTGAATTTGTATGAAAATCAATTTTATTTTAAAAAACTTTTTAAATAAAAAATAATAATACTTCTTTTGATTTATATTTTTCTAATTTTTTTTCCTCTCAAGAAGTTTTTTCAAAAGCTACTTGTATAAAGATCAGTTTCTCAACAGGGAGTAGACAGTGCAGAGGAATTTCTAAAACTCTATTTACAAGTAAGTTGAAAGCAAATCATGCCTTTCTAACAAATTGTTTGTGGAGTAATGTCTAGAGGAACTGTTGGTGGCTTAGACTTTAATGTCTTTTAGATTAAAGAGAGGTCTTGGAAACAATGTGAGAAAATGAGAAAATGAATGTTGTTTTATTTTGATTTCCACATCTCTTCTTAACTTCTCTCATGAATTTGTGCTTTTACTGTATTATCATTTTTGTGTGCGTTTAGCTTTTTTTCCACAAGCTAATTCAAAATAAAAGATCATATAGGGGAGTAATAGAATCACAGTATTTGGTAGTGGAATGTGATAGCTGTTTCAGAATTGTCTGGACTAATGGGGCTATCATGAGACAGGGCGGGTGGGGGAAGAATGGGTGGGGTGAGGGGTCAGTGAAGGATGAGGAGATGTGGGGCAATTTTTGCTGCAAAAGCTCTTCTGGTCATCAGTAAATAGGGAAAAATTATGTTGCGTCTTAGTTCATTTGTGCTGCTATAACAAACTGCCTGACATTGGCTAATTTATGAAGAAAAAAAATTATTTTCTCACAGTTCTAGAGGCTGGGAAGTCCAAGATCAAGGTGGCAGCAGGTTTGGTGCCTGGTGGGGCCTGGTCTGTGCTTCTAAGATGTTGCATTTTTTGCTGTGTTCTCAAATGGCAGAAGGGCAAAAGGGCAAAAAGGGCCTTGCTAGTTATCTCCACTTCTTTTTAAGGCACTTATTACATCCACGGGGGTGAAAATCTCATGGCCTAATCACCTTCTAAAGACCCGTCTCTTAATGCTGTTGCCTTGGAGATTACATTTCAACATGAATTTTGGAGGGACACAAACGTTCAAACCATAGCATGTTACCATTGAAAAGTAAATTTTCAGAAGGTGAAAGCAGTCTAGAAGGTGATTGTCATAGAAATGGACTCAAAGAACAACAAAAAGAAGCCCAATACATCCAAGATAAAAATGAAGAATGAATAGAGAGTATCACAGACTTGTATTAATAGAATGGCAATGTTATGAGGTAGTTTCAAATTGCTGTTTAAAATCTTGTGGAAATTTTATTTGAAATGCTCTGATCTATACTTTATGAAACATGTCAATCTGGAAAAAACCTACTGAGGCAGTTTGCAAAAGTTTTATGTTACTAAATATTCGTTAAGTTAATCTGGATAAATTTTATGTTCTATGGCGTAAATAACAAAGTTAGATATCCAAAGGAGAAATGTTTCAGGTTTCCTGAGATTAAATGGAAAATTAGCTCTGCTATTTAAAACTTAAAGGAGTTTTCACTGCCAGAACCAAGATGTTTGCAGAGCTGGTTTTTTCTTTTTACTCTTCTGTCATACCAAAGAAAAGGCAGGAGTTGCTAGGAGTTGGGTACCAGTGGATGCTAGGCAGAGAACTAAAGTTAATGTGGGAGCTTAGAATGGAGGAGCAAGTTAGGAATTAGAGCAGAAAAGGCACATATTTGGAAGAAGACATGCTTTAAGTGTCACAGCAGATAGTAGGGCAGTAATGAAAGAGATTACACATTATCAAGTATTGTCCGTCAGAAGACAATAGATGACAAATTCAGGGCAGGCAAGCCAGTTGCAACAAGGAATCAATGGTTCAGTTGTCACAGGACGTCCTGATCCTAGGTTTAGTTTCTGATCCAGCTGAAGGCTCCTACACACTTTCTGCTGATCCTAGGGAGAGCTCAAGTGCAGATAGACCTTTTCTTGGGATATAATTTGAGCATCATGATATGGTTATTGAAAATAGGGGAACCACCTCCTAAAGTCTGTATTGTGGCAGATGACCTGGCAGGGGCATTTTGAAAATGCACAGTGCAAGTCCTGAAGTTGAAGAGCTGGGACCAGGGTCTGCAACTGCCATGCACCAGCTGTGTAACTTGGAGAAGATTAAGGGCTTTGAGTCTCAGTTGTCCAGTTTACAAAATTGGGATAATAATATATTATATACATACATGGTATATTCGAAGGTAGTATAGGCTGGAATGTTTTATACTAATGTGCTCTAAATAGTAGCTTACAATCCTGAACTCGAGATTTTAGTGAACAGAGGTTTAAGTTATTTGATATCAGTTTTTATTCAAGCTATGTTTAATTGCTGCTTAATCAGGGTTAAATGAAGGAAATAATGTTCAGTGAGGGCAAGGTGCCATGTGTAAGAACAATGTCCAGAGGTTTGTAATGAAAGATTGGGATTCAAGTTCTGACTGTCACTTACTAGATTAAGAGGTGTGCACGATGGCTCACGCCTGTAATCCCAGCACTTCGGGAGGCCGAGGCGGGCAGATCACGAGGTCAGGAGATCGAGACCATCCTGGCTAACACGGTGAAACCCCATCTCTACTAAAAATACAAAAAATTAGCCAGGCGTGGTGTCAGGTGCCTGTAGTCTCAGCTACTCGGGAGTCTGAGGCAGGAGAATGGCGTGAACCTGGGAGGCAGAGCTTGCAGTGAGCCGAGATCCCGTCACTGCACTCCAGCCTGGGTGACAGACCTAGACTCCATCTCAAAAACAAAAACGACAACAACAAAAAAGTCATGGACTTAGACCAGTTCCTTAATCTCTGAGATTCAACTTTCTTCCTCTGCAAATAAGGATAATTATAAACGCTTTATATGCTTTAAAGATGTGTTGATGGCTTTACCAAGGATGGGTTTACCAAGGAGTTATGACGATGGGTGCTACCCATCCGTCTCAAGCAGAATGATGCTCTATCTGAATTTCTACAAACATAGGTGAGTGATAAATTGCCAGAGTATATTAACTAGTTGGCAAGTGTGTAGGGCTTCAGCAGCACCAGATATAATAATTACATATTTAGGTACAAAGAGCAGGTGGTAGACTTAACTCTTTCTTGGCTGGGAGTATGATCCACTCTGCTCTATCCTCTGGGATATTGTTCTGTTGCAGGAAACCCCACAAGTCTTAAAATGAAGTGTGCTTTTGGATAAACTCCTAATTTTTACTATATTAAAAATCAAACCCCTATATACATATACCCCAATGTGCCTCTTAATGTATCACAGAGTGAAATTTCTGAAGACTACATATTTGTTAGGGTCAACCCAGGATTTGCCCTGCTCTTGATTTAAATAAATGAGAAGGAAAGCCGATGTCACAACAGGCAGGAGGAGACATTTTGCTCCTGTGGAGTTTAGAGTATCCAGTTCCAATCTATTTTTTCATTCATTATTAATTTCCCTTGCTTATTGTTTGGTTTCCCGTTGGGATTCATAGGTTTGTTGTAGCTCATTTCCTGAGGGTTTACATTCTCTCTTTTGGTTGAGAGTATTCTTATTTCTTTAGGAGCATCTCTTTTGTTTTATATAACCTCAAATGATATTTCCAACTCTCTTCTAATCGGTTGCATGTTTAAAGGAAAGAAATACTGTACTAAAGCTAAAGAGACTTTGAAGCAACAGGGCATTTATAATTTATGCTGAGGAGGGGTTGACAAGGCCTTCTCTGGGACCAATAGATGTTAATGCGTTTGAAAAGCTCAGATTTTCAGAAGGGAATTGCATAAGTGTTCTTTCAGATTTGTAAGCTAGATCAATTTGCTTAGATATTTTTAGATAGGAGCACTTTATAAATATCTTTCATTTCAAACATCAAAATAAAATCGAAAGTGGGAGCATGTCGCTTTGACTTCTTTTTCTCTGTTAGTGGAGATCAGAGGGGCAGCTGCAGTGTAGATGGGGCTGTTTGTCCCTCCTGGCAGAGTCGGTGCTAAACCCCATGTTTATCCCTATCTGTGTTAGGGCTCTCAGCAGAGAAAGGCAGCACAGGCTTCATATTCCTGGACCTGTGACCACAGGAGAAAGGACCAAGGGCAGTGCTCAGGAGGATTATTTAGGAGTTCTACTGAAACAGAATTTGAGCTGTGGGTGAGTAGGAGTGTGCGTGTGCATGTGTATATCAAGTGAGTGAGGAGCTAAACGTTTGCTCTCAGAGGTCATCTACACTGAAGATGAAAAAGACAAAACGGCAAGGAACAATTGTTGAGCACCTACAGAAAGGAGAGCACTGTGCTTTACATACACAACTTCATTTAATCCTCAGTATAACACTAGAAGGTGATATTTTGATGCTGAGGGAGCTGAAGTCCTGAGTGTTTGAATAACTTCCTCATGCTCAAACAGCGAGTAAATAGCAGTACTAGATTCTGACTTCTAAGTCCTCACCTTTCTGGGACATTACACCACAAAATTCAAGAACAGCCCTTCTCTAACCTTGTGATTGAAAAAGGTCAAGTTTAAAGATAGGAACCGGATCTCTTCTCCAAGGAAATGATCCTCCACTGAATGCTGTCAGTGTATTGACACCAAATACAGTCTCTCTGATGATAGAGTAGGCACTTCATGTATGGATCCAAATTGCCATGACTTGATTGCTACAAACGAACTTGTCCTCCCTCCTCCTTGTTCTGCCTTCTGGTTTTGTCCCTCAGCACTCTCCTTTTGGTCTACTTTGTCACAAACCATTGTGGCACTCTTCTATAATTACTTGCTTATTTTCCCATATCCACTGCTAGCTCCCTGGAGGAAGAATAACATTTTTGATCACTGTTGCAGTCCCAGCAACTAGAACAGTGCATGGCATGCAGCAGGCATTCAGGGTATCTGAATTCAGGCACAGTAGTTTCAAGGGCTTCTGAGAAGGGTGGGTTAGAACCCCACTGTGATCCCAACCATCCCAAATAATCACAAGATCTAAGTATAAACAGTGTCCTCACTATGTGAACACAGCCTCAAGACAAGTCCCCTATCTCTCATTCCCACCAGGGAGTTGCCCTCAGTTCAATACGTATTGAATGACACCGTAGTGTCACTTGTGTAGCTGTTTAGATGTACAAAGAGACAAAAGTATAGACTTTACAAATGAAAGTGCCTGTATTTCTTCCTTTCCTTCCCTTCTCATTTCTTCTCTCACTCTTGTTTTTTTTTTTTAAAGAGACAGGAAAAAATTATTGCTCTAGGCTTGTAATTTATGAATTCTAACTTAGAGTTTATTTTAAAAGATTTGAAGACAATGGCAAAAACCAATATTAATTCCTACATCCTAAAATGGATAAAAATACACTTGTATTTGATGTAAGTGACAGCTTCAGTTGAACAGGAATAATAATTATTGTCAACAAGTGTACCCCCCACCACTGGGCATTGAATACCACTAATGCTAACAAAATAATTATTAATAAATTAATTCTTTGTGTATTAGAGCAAGAGTCCGAGCTTTGGTTCTATTTGATTCTACTTATATGGTTTTAGATTCTGGGCACAATTAGGATTCCTGGTCTTGTTTGAGGTAATAACAAGAGGTTATTATGATGGATGCTACACATCCATCATCTCCAAGAGCTACAAGGCTCTTGTAACAGCCTTGTTTCCTGTATACAAATAATCATTTACATTACAAAAAATTTCTTCAGTGAAGAACACTTAATGAACACTTAATGTCTGTACAACCCAATCCCCCTAACTACCCTAGATCAACTGGTTTTCCCTCAATGTATCTGTAATACTATCTTTCTGTCTTCAACTTTAAACTTGTGAGAAGATCCTTGTTATTTCTTGGCTCAGAGAAAGGTAGTTTACCTTCTGACAGTAACAAAAATGTAGGAGTTAGTATAAGAAAGAAATAAAAGGGAAAGGAGGACCTGGAAACATAGTTTTGGCCTTAAGATGCTGCCATCTTTGAATAATAGTTGAAATGCAGGAAAAGTCAAAGCCTTAGAAGAATGAAGGGCTGTGAATGGATTTTATTACATTGCCAATACAGTTGACCCTTGCATAAAATGAGGCTTGGGGTGTGGACCCCCGTGCAGTTGAAAATCTGCGCATAACTTTTGACTCCCAGAAACTTAACGACTAAGAGCCTACTCTTGATGGAAACCTCGCTGATAACACAAACAGTTGATTAACACATTATTTTGTATTTTATATGTATTATATACTGTATTCTTAAAATAAAGTAAAGAAAACAATGCTATTAAGAAAACCATAGGAAGAGAAAATAGATGCACTCTTCATTAAGTGGAAGAGGATCATCATGAAGGTCTTCAGCCTCATCATCTTCATGTTGAGTAGGCTGGGGAGGAGGAGGAAGAAGATGGGTTGGTCTTGCTGTCTCATGGGTAGAAGAGGTGGAAGAAGATCTGCGTATAAGTGGATTCATGCAATTCAAACCTGTGTTGTTCAGGAGTCAACTGTTCTTCCAATCACAGTTCACAGTTTCACAGCGCAGCTTTAGGGACATTTAAAATTATTCTCTGTTGGGCACGGTGGCTCATGTCTGTTATTCCAGCACTTTGGGAGGCCAAGGTGGGCAGATCACTTGAGGTCAGGAGTTTGAGACCATCCTGGCCAACATAGTGAAACTCTCTCTCTACTAAAAACATAAAAGTTAGCTGGGTGTGGTGGCGAGTGCCTGTAGTCCCAGCTACCCAGGAGGCTGAGATAGGAGAATTGTAGGATAATCGCTTGAACCCAGGAGGCAGAGGCTGCAGTGAGCTGAGATTGCACCACTGCACTCCAGGCTGGGCAACAGAGCGAGACCCCATCTCAAAAACAAACAAACAAAAAAAAAAATAAAAGAATTATTCTTTGAAATAATCTATGAAAGTGTTTCTATAATACATATGTAGAAAAATAATGTAATACATAAAATTAATATAACATAATTTAATACACAAACTTATAAGAATAAATTTTGCATTGAAGAGAATCTCAGAAGTAAAGTAACCACAGTCTCCTGCACTATGTAGTTACCATGAGGAAAGAACCCTGGGGCTATGTATGCCAGGGCAGGGAGCTTAGAGAGTCCGCAGAACCTCTGCCATGGCTGTTCACTTGGAATGCTTTTCTTGTTCACCCACACCAGTGTTCCTCTCAGAGCCATCTGCAGGGACACTGATAGATATCTAAAGGATGGATGTTTAGCAGGATATGATGACCAGTGTCATCTGTGGGTCCAGGTGTCTTAGTTAGCTCAGGCTATAATATAACAACATACCACAGACTGTCTTATAAATAACAGACATTCATTTCCCGTAGTTCTGGAGGCTGGAAGTCTGAGATCATTGAGCTAATGTAAATATAATCGGGTTCTGGTGAGGGCTCTCTTCTGGGTTGCCGACAGCCACCTTCTCCTTGTATTCTCATGTGGTAGAGAGCAGACAAAGCAAACTCTCATGTCTTTTCTTTTAAGGGCACTAATTTCATTCATGAGACCCCTTATGACCCAATCACCTCTCAAAAGCCCTACATCCTAATAACCATCACACCGGGGGTTAGGATTACAACTTATGAATTTTGCTTATGTGAAGAATGTTCACATGAGCATTATGAACATTAACAGTCAGTCCATTGTGCTGGGTAATGAAATCTCAAAGATTCTCTCTTCAAGCTGCTGAATTGGAGGGCATACATGCTGTTTTGACAGCACCTCCAATAGGGAGGGGAATGCTAGGCAGAGGTGAATTTGACCATCAATACTGGTATTGTGGAGTGAGGGCAGCATCGAGGGGTAGCTGCCCCTAGGGACCAGGGAAGGGTCTTAATGAGCCATAAAACTGTGAATTTTGAATTTTCAGATGGAAGAGTCTACCTTAGATTCAGAACAGAATGATGATTATGTTAACTGTTGATTAGGTAACTAACACCCACCATATTCCCAAAGATGTGGAGAAATGACATGAAATTTTGCATGCCACTTGGAAACTCTTAGATTTGAGCATCTCAAGACTTCCCCCTTGGTACACAACAATCTTTGAGAACATAGTTTTCTTTCATTGATTTTTGTCAACATATTGGTTTAAATTTTGTCAGGTAAAAGCTTTGGAACTGCAGAACAGGGACTTTGTTCCTTTTACATCATGCTGCCTTTCATTTTCTGTTATAGCATTCTCTCTAAATGATTCATTCAGAGTGCCTTAAGATTCATTCAGAATGCCACCACTGACAAATGGCATTCTCCCTGTCTGACTTGGTGCAACACAGCCAGGCACTCTATAAAAACTGAGAAGTCACAGCTCTCCTAATTCTCTGCTCAAAATTGAATACCTATTGAGGCACCTGGCTGCTGCTTAGCAGCTATAGTGTGGGGTTGGGAACTGGTGTTCAGGGTTAACTGATGCACGGGGGCACGACAGCCCTGCTCTGGGTTTCCTCTGCCATGTGCCGGGATGGGCGACATGCTGGTCTCTGGGACCGGTCAGCAGAGGTAATGTTTCCCTGTGGTGATACATTTTAGTGGCTTGCAACATCCAAGCCTTATTTTCTACTCTCATTTCATGTTCCTTGAGGGTTGACTTTGCTGCGCAAGTCCCCATTCCAGGACCCAGGATGATAGACAGCCCCTAACTGGGCCATGCCAGGGCTGTGGCAGAGTGAAAGGGGCTGGAATAACTCATGAGGGCTTTCAAAGAATCTGCTCAGAAGGGGCTCGTGCCACCTCCACTCACATTTCGTAGGCCCAAATGGACTTGGTCAATGTGGGAAGAATTATAATCTTCCTGTACAGAGGGGCTGACAACAAATGTTGGACAGTAAAACAAACAACCACAGCCTTTCTCCAGCCTTGTTTCCCACCTCACTCTCTGTACCCAGGATTCTAAGCCCATGGTGCCACTTGTGCTTTGCGAAAGCCCTGTGTTCTCATGACTTTCCATTTGCCTTCCCCTGCCCAGAATGCCCCCTTCTCTTATTCATCTGGAGAACTTCTTCTCCTTCATGTGCCACCTCTCCAGGGATGCTTCTTCTTTTTTTCATTTTATTTTTAGAGATGGGATCTCACTCTGTCACCCAGGCTGGAGTGCAGTGGCATAATCTTAACTCATTGCAGCCTCCAACTCCTGGGCTCAAGCAATCCTCCCTCCTCAGTCTCCCAAGTAGCTGAAACTACAGGCATGCACCACCATGCTCACCTAATTAATTTTTTTTTTTTGTAGAGACAAAGTCTCACTATGTTGTCCAGGGTGGTCTTGAGCTCCTGACCTCAAGTGATCCTCCTGCCTTGGCCTTCCAAACTGTTGGGATCACAGTCTTGAGCCACAGCACCTGGTCAGGGAGTGCTCTTCTAATCCTTCCAAGGAATGTGTGGTTCTTTTTCCCCTCTCTACCAAGGCTCCTGGTACACAATTCAGCTGTACTGTTTTGTAACCATAGGTTATCTACCTGCTTTCCTCAAGAGACTGTGACATTTTTGAGGACAAGCTATATGTTTTGTTCATCCTTGATCCTAGCTCCTAGCTCAGGGCCTGCCGTTCATTCAGCATTCAGCATTTTACTGAGTATTAAATAAATGCAGTAATGCAAAAACAGATGGAGAAAGCTATTTTATACCCCAGTCCTTGTTGAGACTAGTGCTTCTCAAACTGTGATGAAAGACCACCTCTGTAAAATTTCTAATTTGATGCAAAACGATAGTCTTGTAAAATACAATAAAAATTAAGTTCTGGGGAAAAGATCAAGCACATGTCAAATTGTTATCAAAGTTGGTAAATGCTTACTCTTGATTTCTACATTTATCTCATTGCAGACCAGTAATAAACACTCTGTGGTCAGCAGACTATGCTTTGGATAGTGCTATGTTAGATTCATTCAAAGACATTTGCTGAGTTCCTTTGTGTGCCAGGCAATGTTCGAGGGGCAGGGGATTCAGCTATGAACAAGACAGACAAATTCCCTGCTCTCAAAGGGCCTACTTGCTAGTGGGACAAGTGGAAAATAAGCAACAGACAAATCAATAACTAATGTCACTTTGAATAATGATTAGTGCTACCAGGGAGGTAAAGGCAGATAATGAGATAGATTATTTATGAGTCGCCAGGGAAGCTCTCTCTAAGAAGGGGACATTTTAGCAGAAACCTGAGCAATCCAGGCCAAGAAAGCAGAATATGTTGAAGTCTTGAAGGAGAAACAAGCTTGGGGCAATTAAAGAACCGAGAGGCCAGTGGGACAAGTGTTTAATTATCATGGAGAATCGTGGGAGAGGTGGAGTCTGAGAGTCACGCCAAGGCCAGACCATACAGGACTTTGTGGGTCATGGTCAGATGCTTTGATTTTATTGAAAGTGAAATGCAAGCCATCGAAAGATTCTGTCTGGGGATGCATCATGGTATGGTTTATTAAAGCAAATTACTCTGTTAGTAATTTTCCATACAGGTTGTATGGAGAAAAACTGATCGGTGGGAGGCTGTTTCAGAAGTTCACATGAGAGATGGAGAGGGATTCACTCAGCAGTAGATGTGCAGATGGGTAGAAGTCAACAGACTGAGGATGTTCTCTGGAGAGAGGACTGCTGAGACCCACTGGCAGGCTAGATATTAGATGTGAGGGAAAAATAAAATTAAAAAATGACTGCTAGTTGAACCAGGTGTGGTGGCACACCTGTAGTCCCAGCTGCTTGGAAGGCTGAGGTGGGAGGATCAGCCTGGGCAACGTAGCAAGACCTCATCTCTTAAAAAACAAAAACAAATGATTACTGCTAGAGTTTCAGCTTGGCACTTGGTATTCAGTTGGTGAATATGTTGTTAATATTCACAACATATGGGAATGATGGGGAAGATGGGAAAGGAGGTACAATTTAGGTGATAGGAGGGACTGTGCCTGGAAATGAATGAAATTCATGTGATGTTTCTTTATTAGATATGTTTGCAGTCAGTTTTTATAATAGAACCTCTATCAAATTACAGAAATGTCTTTCATTTTATTTCTCTGAGTGATATTTTAAAAATTGTAAATAGATGCTGAAATTTATTGAATGTTCCTTTTAAGCTTCCTAAACAATTTATTTTATTTTGTTTCTTTTTTATTATATTACCTTGAATGACTTTCTAATATTGAACCAAAGTTTGCTTTCCATGATAAACCCTATTGGTCATAAAACATAATAGCACACTGTACAAATAATTGGAGGATACACGTTTATGTAAACACACACAGAACTTACTTATGAAACTTGGCCTTGTTTTAGGTCATAATCTTACAGAATTGCTGTTATATATTTTATGACGACAATGAAATTGAATTACAGATAAATAACAAAATGATTTAAAAAATTCCACTTACATTTGAAAACTAAGAAATGCTTACAACTAATTTAAATGAAAATTAGAAAATACTTAGAACAGAAATGATCATATTACATATCAACATTTGTGTGATGTGGTATAGCCTTAAAAATTTTTATTACAATTATTGGATTACAGATATCAAGATTCTGAGTTAAAGCACACAAAAGGTCTATCGTTTGCCATAGATTCTAAGAGAAGCTGTTTAAAATTTTATTTGTTTGTTTTTTAAACAACCCATGGGCAGTTAGGCCTAGCTAGAGAATTTTCCTCACTGCTTTTTCTGGGCTTTATTTCATCTTATTATTTTCACATCTCACCTTTTCTTTGAATCCTAGCTTTTTCTGGTGTGATCTCTAAGCAGGGTTTGGGCCTGCCCAGGACCAAAGGGGCTGGTTAAACCACAGCAAATAAAACTGGGATTCACACTAGCGACTCCCCTCACACACTGAAACTATAGGTCACTGGGGGCATATATTTATATATACTCCCAAGTCAGCCAGTGGTTTCAGTGTTTATTTACTTTCCTGGATTGATGTTCTGGTTTTGTACTAGGACTAAATTTTTCCTGTCTTTTCTTCCAAGCTCATCCATTTATTTAAAAAGTTACTCATTTTCGATATTTTCTTCTAAGCACTTAAAAGTGTTACATAGCAACAAAATTTCAATACTTCTTGTCTTTTGCACTACCAGAAACTTCAATCTATCCCACTATTTTTGACATATACTGCCTTTCAGTTCTAAATATTTTATTATTTCCATTATGATTATTTCTTTATATTTCATGGTGTGGCTGCATTTGCAGCATGTGCGGATTTTCCCCCTTTTTACTGAGTTTCGTTTTTATCACATGGTGGCATCATAATTTGTTTTGATGGTCCCTTTGATATTCTTGGAAACTGTTTGAAGGGAATGTGTGATCAATTTTTATAAATATTCAATTATTCACTTAAAAACATGCACTCTCCAATTTTGGGGTATAGGATTGTATTCATGTAAAGCTTGTTAATCATGTAATCATATTTTTATATCTGTGCTAATTTTTGCATTCTTGATCTATCAGCTGCATAGAGAGGTGTGTATCAGTATTTCCCTGCATGACTGTGGATGTGTCAATTTCTTATTATTCTGCCACATTTTCATTCATATATTTGAAGCTCTTCTTTTGGATCTCTGACTGGAGTTGTTCAATAATTTTACTCCAAGGCAGTGATATCATTAACTCACTCGTTTACCTCTGGCATTCCATTTCCTCTCCATTTCTGGCATTCTTTATCTCTCCGAGCTTCAGTTAATATATTCAAAATCATTTCACACATTCCAACTAGTACTTCTAAAGGCTTGAAATGGAAGAGTTGTCATACTGCCGGAGCCTGAAGTTTACAGAATTCATTTAACCTATAAAACAGGATGAGATCACCTAGGGAGAGAGTGTAAAATGAAGAGAAGCTCAGAGGAATGACCCGCAGGAAACTCCAGTATTTAGAAGATGAATGAAATGAGATAAACTGGAGTATGATCTCCCTTTATTCTAGAATTTTTGCAAGCTCTCTTCCTGTTAGAGGGTTCATGAATTCTCAATGATTCGAAAAACAAATGAAACATAGGTAATAAAACAGAGGCCAGTCTTCTACAAACACTCATTAATATCTTAACCAAATATAAAATGTGATAATAAGAGCATTGGCAAATATTATATCTTTGGTGCATGAAGGCAGCTAGTTTTTTCTTGTACATAGAGATGTGTCAAAATCACTCTTCCTTTTATTGAGTGTTAAAAATAAGGAAAGCTTCTATTGCTGGCATATTATAAAAGTAATGTGATGTCTACTTTCATTTGTTTTATATTGAACCCTCTGGCAAAGCATAGTCATTGCTTCTTGTCAATCTTCAGATAGGGAGGAGAAAATGCAGAAAAATTTTGAACTGGTATCCTCTGAAACAAAAAGTAATAGAATGGCAAAGACAGATAAAAGACTAGCAGATATACAACCTCAGTATGGTTTGGCTCTGCATTCCCACCCAAATCTCATCTCAAATTGTAATCCCCACATGTCCAGGGAGAGACCTGGTGGGAGGTGATTGGATCATGAGGGTGGTTTCTCCCATGCTGTTCTCATGGTAGTGAGGGAGTTCTGACAAGAGCTGATGGTTTTAAGTGTGGCACGTCCTTGCTCTTTCTCTTTCTCTCTCCTGCTGCCATCTAAGACACGCCTTACTTCCTCTTTGCCTTCCGCCATGATTGTTAAGTTTCCTCAGGCCACCCCAGCCATGCAGAACTGTGAGTTAATTAAACCTTTTTTCTTTGTAAATTACCCAGTCTCGGGTAGTATCTTTAGAGTAGTATGAGAATGTTTAGGGATGAGAAAACATGAAAAGACCCATAGTACAATGAGATTAGAGTAAATCCTGAAAGTTCTGAAAGATTTCAGAGATCTATGAAACTTCTTGGGTCAAAAAAAAAAAAAAAAATTAACCAGAAATGTTATGAAACAATTTCTCTCACAACATCTAGAATGCTTCTGCAGTTCCCAAGGTTGATAATCACATTATGCAGAGACAGAATTAAAAACAAAAAATTACCTAAGGCTATACAGTGAATGTGCTCATTAATAAGTATTTAAACTTGGGAAAGATATAAGGGAGCAATAATGCTGTGACTGATACTATTTCTAATGGAAAAATACCAACAAGTTGCTTCAAAAAATGAAGAAAACTTCTTTGCAATGACTGAGTTTTCAGATGTACACATCAGTTCTCCTACATTCTTAAATATATTAAACCCAATTTGCATATGGTTATATTAAATCAAATTACTGTATAACACTTAAAATATTTAATTTGGAATGTGTGCAAAAAACAAGGCTAAAAAACAAAAAGAAATTATATTCCATTATTACAATTTATTATAAATATTCTCTAACAGAAAAGTAGTATTTTTTTCAAATTTTCTTCTTTAAATTAACATATAAAATTGTATGTATTTCTTGTGAACAACATAATGTTTTAAAGTATATATACACTGTGGAATTGTTGAATATAGCTAATTGATAAGTGTATTACCTCACCTAGTTATCATTTTTGTGGTGAGAACATTATACCTAGTCTCAGCATTTTTAAATAATATGATATATCATCATTAACTATGGTCACCATGCTGTACAAGAGATCTCATGAAACAATTTATCCTATCTAACTATAAATTATTTGACCAACACCTCCCCAACCACTGGTATTATTTGACCAACATCTCCCCAACCATTCCTCTGCAAGCACCACCCCAGCCTCTGGTAACCACCATTCTGTTCGCTACATCTGTGAGACCAACTTTTTAAGATTTCACACATGAGTAAAATCATGTGGGATTTGTCTTCCTGTGCCTGACTCATTTCACTTAACATAATGGCCTCCAGGTTCATCTATGTTGTCAGAAACAATGGGATGTTTTTCTTTTATTATGGCCGAATACTATTCCACTGTGTATGCCATGTTTTCTTTATCCACTCATCCACTGATGGACACTGGGTTTATTCTATATCTTGGCTACTGTGAAAGGTGCTGCCACAAACATGGGATTTCATTGACATACTGACTTCCTTTCCTTTGAATATATTCCCATTGGTGGGATTGCTGCATATAGTTCAACAAATTTATGGGGGAATTAGCATTAAGTGCTTCTTGCAGCCTGGGAGTGGGGCTTTTACTAACAGCGGATGTTTTCCTCCTGCTACTGCCTGAGTGTTGAACATGCCCACTTCCTTGTTCTGAGCTTCTTGCACTTGAGCAACACTGTTACTCCTACTCCCTTAATATTGTGATAACTGGTCCTCAGAGAGGACCTTCTGCTGTTGTCTGCATTTGGGCCTACTTCCCTTCCCCAGACCCTGTCCAAGTCTTGGGGATATATCTATTTCTAGGCTGTAGACACTTCTATTCTGCCTCATCCTACCATCAACTGTCCTGTGCCAGGCCATGCTTTTAGATCCAAAGCCTTTGTACATCCTGATCTCTCTGCTAGAGTACTTTTCTAGCCTCTTCTCCCACTCCTACCAACTATTCCTTTGGATCTAAGCTCCAATTTCTCTTCCCCAGACACTTCACTTCCAGAACAGGCTTGATACATTCCTATTCTATAACAGCAGCCTGTACCTTTCCTTCATAGATTTTATCTCTATTTTTAACATAGATTCCTTGAATTGCTTGATGAATGCTTCTCTCTGTCAGTAGACTATGAGCTCCATAAAGCCAGTGTCTAATGGCATTATATCTCCAATAGTTAGCACCAAGGGTGGCACATAGTAGGTATTAATAAAAACATCAATTGAATGAAATGTATGAAATATGACACTTAATATTAGCCATTTGCTTTGGATCATATAGGCTTGTAATTGTATTTTTTAAAAAATTTTTATTTCCATAGGTTATTGGGGAACAGGTTATGTTTGGTTACATGAGTAAGTTCTTTAGTGGTGATTTGTGATATTTTGGTGCACCCATCACCTGAGCAGTATACCCTGCACTCAATTTGTAGTCTTTTATCCCTCACCCCCTTCCCACCCTTTCTCCCTGAGTCCCCAAAGACCACTGTGCCATTCTTATGCCTTTGGATCCTCATCGCTTAGCTCCCACTTATGAGTGAGACTA
This sequence comes from Gorilla gorilla gorilla, assembly GCF_029281585.2. Taxonomy (NCBI): domain Eukaryota; kingdom Metazoa; phylum Chordata; class Mammalia; order Primates; family Hominidae; genus Gorilla; species Gorilla gorilla. The sequence goes on from NC_073241.2 coordinate 48,040,729, forward strand.
CACGATGTTTGGTTTTCCACTCCTGAGTTACTTCACTTAGAATAATAGTCTCCAATCTCATCCAGGTTGCTGCAAATGCCATTAATTCATTCCTTTTTATGGTTGAGTAGTATTCCATCATATATATACCAGAGTTTCTTTATCCACTAGTAGATTGATGGGCATTTGGGTTGGTTCCACGTTTTTGCAATTGTGAATTGTGCTGCTGTAAACATGTGTGTGCAAGTATCTTTCTGGTATAATGACTTCTTTTCCTCTGGGTAGATACCCAGTAGTGGGAAATGGTCGTTCTGCTTTTACTTCTTTAAGGAATCTCCACACTGTTTCCCATATTGGTTGTACTAGTTAACATTGGTGACTATGGCATTATAGTATAGTTTGAAATCAGGTAATGTGATGCCTCCATATTTGCTCTTTTTGCTTAGTCTTGCTTTAGCTATGCAGGCTCTTTTTGGTTCCATATGAATTTTAGAATTGTTTTTCCTAGTTCTGTGAAGAATGATAGTGGCATTTTGTTGGGAATTGCATTGAATTTATAGATTGCTTTTGGCAGTATGGTCATTTTCACAATATTGGTTCTACCCATCCATGAGCATGAGTTGTGTTTCCATTTGTTTGTGTCGTCTATGATTTTTTTCAGCAGTGTTTTATAGTTTTCCTTGTAGAAGTCTTTTACCTCCTTGATTAGGTGTATTCCTAAGTATTTTATTTTTTTGTTGCAGCTATTGTAAAATGGGCTAAGTTCTCGATTTGATTCTCAACTTGATTGCTGTTGGTGTATAGGAGAGCTACTGATTTTTATACATTAATTTTGCATCCGGAAACTTTGCTGAATTCTTATATCAGTTCTAGAAACTTTCTGGAGGAGTCTTTAGGACTTTCTACGTATACAATCATATCATCAGCAAACAGTGACAGTTTGACTTCCTCTTTACTGATTTAGATGTCCTTGATTTCCTTCTCTTGTCTGATTGCTCTGGCTAGGACTTCCAGTGCTATGTTGAAAAGAAGTGGTGAGAGTGGTCATCCTCGTCTTGTTCCAGTTCTCATGGGGAAAGCTTTCAACTTTTCTCCATTCACTATTATGTTGGCTGTGGGTTTGTCATAGATGGCTTTTATTACCCTAAGGTGTATCCCTTGTATGCTGATTTTGCTGAGAGTTTTAATCATAAAGGGATGCTGGATTTTGTCAAATGCTTTTTTATGTCTACTGAGATAATCATGTGATTTTTGTTTTTAATTCTGTTTTTGTGGTGTATCACATTTATTGACTTGCATATGTTAAATCATCGCTGCATCCTTGGTGTGAAACCCACTGTATCATTGTGGATTATCTTTTTCATATGTTGTTGTATTAGGTTAGCTAGTATTTTGTTAAGGATTTTTACATCTGTGTTCATCAGGAATATTTTTCTGTAGTTTTCTCTTTTTGTTATGTCCTTTCCTGGTTTTGGTATTAGGGTGATGCTGGCTTCATAGAATGTTTTAGGGAAGATTCCCTCTTCCTCTATCTTGTGGAATAGTGTCAATAGGACTGGTACCAATTTTTCTGTGAATGTCTGGTCGAATTCAGCCATGAATATGTCTGGTCCTGTATTTTTTTTTTATTGGTAATTTTTAAATTACCATTTCAATCTGGCTGCTTGTTATTGGTCTGTTCAGAGTATCTCATTTTTCCTGATTTAAGCTAGGAGCATTATATCTTTCCAGAAATTTATCCAAATCTCCTCTAGGTTTTTTAGTTTATGCACATGAAGGTTTTCATAGTAGCCTTGAATGATCTCTTTTATTTCTGGGGTGTTAGTTATAACAGCTCCCATTTCATTTCTAATTGAGTTTATTTGGATTTTCTCTCTTTTCTTGGTTATTCTTGCTAATGATCTATCAATTTTATTTATCTTTTCAAAGAACCAGCTTTTTTTTTTTATCTCAGAATAACTTTATTTTTTTATTTTTTTATTTTTGGATTTGTCTTTTTTTATTATACTTTAAGTTTTAGGGTACATGTGCACATTGTGCAGGTTAGTTACATATGTATACATGTGCCATGCTGGTGCGCTGCACCCACTAACTCGTCATCTAGCATTAGGTATATCTCCCAATGCTATCCCTCCCCCCTCCCCCCACCCCACAACAACAGTCCCCAGAGTGTGATATTCCCCTTCCTGTGTCCATGTGATCTCATTGTTCAATTCCCACCTATGAGTGAGAATATGCGGTGTTTGGTTTTTTGTTCTTGCGATAGTTTACTGAGAATGATGATTTCCAATTTCATCCATGTCCCTACAAAGGACATGAACTCATCATTTTTTATGGATGCATAGTATTCCATGGTGTATATGTGCCACATTTTCTTAATCCAGTCTATCATTGTTGGACATTTGGGTTGGTTCCAAGTCTTTGCTATTGTGAATAATGCCACAAGAAACATACATGTGCATGTGTCTTTATAGCAGCATGATTTATAGTCCTTTGGGTATATACCCAGTAATGGGATGGCTGGGTCAAATGGTATTTCTAGTTCTAGATCCCTGAGGAATCGCCACACTGACTTCCACAATGGTTGAACTAGTTTACAGTCCCACCAACAGTGTCAAAGTGTTCCTATTTCTCCACATCCTCTCCAGCACCTGTTGTTTCCTGACTTTTTAATGATTGCCATTCTAACTGGTGTGAGATGGTATCTCATTGTGGTTTTGATTTGCATTTCTCTGATGGCCAGTGATGGTGAGCATTTTTTCATGTGTTTTTTGGCTGCATAAATGTCTTCTTTTGAGAAGTGTCTGTTCATGTCCTTTGCCCACTTTTTGATGGGGTTGTTTGATTTTTTTCTTGTAAATTTGTTTGAGTTCATTGTAGATTCTGGATATTAGCCCTTTGTCAGATGAGTAGGTTGTGAAAATTTTCTCCCATTTTGTAGGTTGCCTGTTCACTCTGATGGTAGTTTCTTTTGCTGTGCAGAAGCTCTTTAGTTTAATTAGATCCCATTTGTCAATTTTGTCTTTTGTTGCCATTGCTTTTGGTGTTTTAGACATGAAGTCCTTGCCCATGCCTATGTCCTGAATGGTAATGCCTAGGTTTTCTTCTAGGGTTTTTATGGTTTTAGGTCTAACGTTTAACTCTTTAATCCATCTTGAATTGATTTTTGTATAAGGTGTAAGGAAGGGATCCAGTTTCAGCTTTCTCCATATGGCTAGCCAATTTTCCCAGCACCATTTATTAAATAGGGAATCCTTTCCCCATTGCTTGTTTTTCTCAGGTTTGTCAAAGATCAGATAGTTGTAGATATGCGGGGTTATTTCTGAGGGCTCTGTTCTGTTCCATTGATCTATATCCCTGTTTTGGTGCCAGTACCATGCTGTTTTGGTTACTGTAGCCTTGTAGTATAGTTTGAAGTCAGGTAGTGTGATCCCTCCAGCTTTGTTCTTTTGGCTTAGGATTGACTTGGCGATGCGGGCTCTTTTTTGGTTCCATATGAACTTTAAAATAGTTTTTTCCAATTCTGTGAAGAAAGGCATTTGTAGCTTGATGGGCATGGCATTGAACCTTGGGCAGTATGGCCATTTTCACGATATTCATTCTTCCTACCCATGGGCATGGAATGTTCTTCCATTTGTTTGTATCCTCTTTTATTTCATTGAGCAGTGGTTTGTAGTTCTCCTTGAAGAGGTCCTTCACATCCCTTGTAAGTTGGATTCCTAGGTATTTTATTCTCTTTGAAGCAATTGTGAATGGGAGTTCACTCATGATTTGGCTCTCTGTTTGTCTGTTGGTGCATAAGAATGCTTGTGATTTTTGTACATTGATTTTGTATCCTGAGACTTTGCTGAAGTTGCTTATCAGCTTAAGGAGATTTTGGGCTGAGACAATGGGGTTTTCTAGATATACAATCATGTCATCTGCAAACAGGGACAATTTGACTTCCTCTTTTCCTAATTGGATACCCTTTATTTCCTTCTCCTGCCTAATTGCCCTGGCCAGAACTTCTAACACTATGTTGAATAGGAGTGGTGAGAGAGGGCATCCCTGTCTTGTGCCAGTTTTCAAAGGGAATGCTTCCAGTTTTTGCCCATTCAGTATGATATTGGCTGTGGGTTTGTCATAGATAGCTCTTATTATTTTGAGATACGTCCCATCAATACCTAATTTATTGAGAGTTTTTAGCATGAAGGGTTGTTGAATTTTGTCAAAGGCTTTTTCTGCATCTATTGAGATAATCATGTGATTTTTGTCTTTCGCTCTGTTTATATGCTGGATTACATTTATTGATTTGCATTTATTGAACCAGCCTTGCATCCCAGGGATGAAGCCCACTTGATCATGGTGGATAAGCTTTTTGATGTGCTGCTGGATTCGGTTTGCCAGTATTTTATTGAGGATTTTTGCATCAATGTTCATCAAGGATATTGGTCTAAAATTCTCTTTTTTGGTTGTGTCTCTGCCTGGCTTTGGTATCATAATGATGCTGGCCTCATAAAATGAGTTAGGGAGGATTCCCTCTTTTTCTATTGATTGGAATAGTTTCAGAAGGAATGGTACCAGTTCCTCCTTGTACCTCTGGTAGAATTCGGCTGTGAATCCATCTGGTCCTGGACTCTTTTTGGTTGGTAAGCTATTGATTATTGCCACAATTTCAGATCCTGTTATTGGTCTATTCAGAGATTCAACTTCTTCCTAGTTTAGTCTTGTGAGGGTGTATGTGTTGAGGAATTTATCCATTTCTTCTAGATTTTCTAGTTTATTTGCGTAGAGGTGTTTGTAGTATTCTCTGATGGTAGTTTGTATTTCTGTGGGATCGGTGGTGATATCCCCTTTATCATTTTTTATTGCGTCTATTTGATTCTTCTCTTTTTCTTTATTAGTCTTGCTAGCGGTCTATCAATTTTGTTGATCCTTTCAAAAAACCAGCTCCTGGATTCATTAATTTTTTGAAGGGTTTTCTGTGTCTCTATTTCCTTCAGTTCTGCTCTGATTTTAGTTATTTCTTGCCTTCTGCTAGCTTTTGAATGTGTTTGCTCTTGCTTTTCTAGTTCTTTTAATTGTGATATTAGGGTGTCAGTTTTGTATCTTTCCTGCTTTCTGTTGTGGGCATTTAGTGCTATAAATTTCCCTCTACACACTGCTTTGAAAGCGTCCCAGAGATTCTGGTATGTTGTGTCTTTGTTCTCGTTGGTTTCAAAGAACATCTTTATTTCTGCCTTCATTTCGTTATATACCCAGTAGTCATTCAGGAGCAGGTTGTTCAGTTTCCATGTAGTTGAGCGGTTTTGAGTGAGATTCTTAATCCTGAGTTCTAGTTTGATTGCACTGTGGTCTGAGAGATAGTTTGTTATAATTTCTATTCTTTTACATTTGCTGAGGAGAGCTTTACTTCCAAGTATGTGGTCAATTTTGGAATAGGTGTGGTGTGGTGCTGAAAAAAATGTATATTCTGTTGATTTGGGGTGGAGAGTTCTGTAGATGTCTATTAGGTCCGCTTGGTGCAGAGCTGAGTTCAATTCCTGGGTATCCTTTTTGACTTTCTGTCTCGTTGATCTGTCTGATGTTGACAGTGGGGTGTTAAAGTCTCCCATTATTAATGTGTGGGAATCTAAATCTGTTTGTAGGTCACTCAGGACTTGCTTTATGAATCTTGGTGCTCCTGTATTGGGTGCATATATATTTAGGATAGTTAGCTCCTCTTGTTGAATTGATCCCTTTACCAGTATGTAATGGCCTTCTTTGTCTCTTTTGATCTTTGTTGGTTTAAAGTCTGTTTTATCAGAGACTAGGATTGCAACCCCTGCCTTTTTTTGTTTTCCATTTGCTTGGTAGATCTTCCTCCATCCTTTTATTTTGAGCCTATGTGTGTCTGCACGTGAGATGGGTTTCCTGAATACAGCACACTGATGGGTCTTGACTCTTTATCCAATTTGCCAGTCTGTGTCTTCTAATTGGAGCATTTAGTCCATTTACATTTAAAGTTAATAGTGTTATGTGTGAATTTGATCCTGTCATTATGATGTTAGCTGGTTATTTTGCTCGTTAGTTGATGCAGTTTCTTCCTAGTCTTGATGGTCTTTACATTTTGGCATGATTTGCAGTGGCTGGTACCGGTTGTTCCTTTCCACGTTTAGTGCTTCCTTCAGGAACTCTTTTAGGGCAGGCCTGGTGGTGACAAAATCTCTCAGCATTTGCTTGTCTGTAAAGTATTTTATTTCTCCTTTGCTTATGAAGCTTAGTTTGGCTGGATATGAAATTCTGGGTTGAAAATTCTTGTGTTTAAGAATGTTGAATATTGACCCCCCACTCTCTTCTGGCTTGTAGGGTTTCTGCTGAGAGATCCGCTGTTAGTCTGATGGGCTTCCCTTTGAGGGTAACCCGACCTTTCTCTCTGGCTGCCCTTAACATTTTTTCCTTCATTTCAACTTTGGTGAATCTGACAATTATGTGTGTTGGAGTTGCTCTTCTTGAGGAGTATCTTTGTGGCGTTGTCTGTATTTCCTGAATCTGAACGTTGGCCTGCCTTGCTAGATTGGGGAAGTTCTCCTGGATAATATCCTGCAGAGTGTTTTCCAACTTGGTTCCATTCTCCCCATCACTTTCAGGTACACCAATCAGACGTAGATTTGGTCTTTTCACATAGTCCCATATTTCTTGGAGGCTTTGCTCATTTCTTTTGATTCTTTTTTCTCTAAACTTCCCTTCTCGCTTCATTTCATTCATTTCATCTTCCCTCGCTGATACCCTTTCTTCCAGTTGATCGCATCGGCTCCTGAGGCTTCTGCATTCTTCACGTAGTTCTCGAGCCTTGGTTTTCAGCTCCATCAGCTCCTTTAAGCACTTCTCTGTATTGGTTATTCTAGTTATACATTCTTCTAAATTTTTTTCAAAGTTTTCAACTTCTTTGCCTTTGGTTTGAATGTCCTCCCGTAGCTCAGAGTAATTTGATCGTCTGAAGCCTTCTTCTCTCAGCTCGTCAAAGTCATTCTCCATCCAGCTTTGTTCCGTTGCTGGTGAGGAACTGCGTTCCTTTGGAGGAGGAGAGGCGCTCTGCTTTTTAGAGTTTCCAGTTTTTCTGTTCTGTTTTTTCCCCATCTTTGTGGTTTTATCTACTTTTGGTCTTTGATGATGGTGATGTACAGATGGGTTTTTGGTGTGGATGTCCTTTCTGTTTGTTAGTTTTCCTTCTAACAGACAGGACCCTCAGCTGCAGGTCTGTTGGAATACCCTGCCCTGTGAGGTGTCAGTGTGCCCCTGCTGGGGGGTGCCTCCCAGTTAGGCTGCTTGGGGGTCAGGGGTCAGGGACCCACTTGAGGAGGCAGTCTGCCCCTTCTCAGATCTCCAGCTGCGTGGTGGGAGAACCACTGCTCTCTTCAAAGCTGTCAGACAGGGACATTTAAGTCTGCAGAGGTTACTGCTGTCTTTTTGTTTGTCTGTGCCCTGCCCCCAGAGGTGGAGCCTACAGAGGCAGGCAGGCCTCCTTGAGCTGTGGTGGGCTCCAGGCAGTTGGAGCTTCCCGGCTGCTTTGTTTATCTAATCAAGCCTGGGCAATGGCGGGCGCCCCTCCCCCAGCCTCACTGCCGCCTTGCAGTTTGATCTCAGACTGCTGTGCTAGCAATCAGCGAGACTCCGTGGGTGTAGGACCCTCCGAGCCAGGTGCAGGATATAATCTCGTGGTGTGCCGTTTTTTAAGCCCGCCGGAAAAGCGCAGTATTCGGGTGGGAGTGACCCGATTTTCCAGGTGCTGTCCCTCACCCCTTTCTTTGACTTGGAAAGGGAACTCCCTGACCCCTTGTGCTTCCCAAGTGAGGCAATGCCTCGCCCTGCTTTGGCTCGTGCACAGAGCGTGCACCCACTGACCTGCGCCCACTGTCTGGCACTCCCTAGTGAGATGAACCTGGTACCTCAGATGGAAATGCAGAAATCACCGTCTTCTGCGTCGCTCACACTGGGAGCTGTAGACTGGAGCTGTTCCTATTCGGCCATCTTGGCTCCTCCCCCTCAGAACCAGCTTTTTGTTTCCTTTATCTTTTGTATATTTTTATTTCAATTTCATTTAGTTCTGCTCTGATCTTGGTTAGTTCCTTTCTTCTGCTGGGTTTGGGTTTATTTTCTTGTTTCTCTAGTTCCTTGAGGTGTGACCTTAGATTGTCTGTGCTCTTTCAGACTTTTTGATGCAGACATTTAGGGCTATGAACTTTCCTCCTAGCACCACCTTTGCTGTATACCAGAGGTTTTGATAGGTTGTGTCACTATTGTCATTCAGTTGAAATAACTTTTTAATTTCCATCTTGATTTCATTGTTGACCCAATGATCATTCAGGAGCAGGTTATCTAATTTCCACGTATTTGCGTGGTTTTGAAATTTCCTTTTGTAGTTGATTTCCAGTTTTATTGCACTGTGGTCTGAGAGAGTGCTTGATATAATTTCAGTTTTTTTTAAGTTTACTGAGGCTTGTTTTGTGGCCTATCATATGGTCTATCTTGGAGAAAGTTCCATGCACTGATTAATAGAATGTATATTCTGCAGTTGTTGAGTAGAATGTTCTGTAAATATCTGTTAAGTCCATTTGTTCCAGGGCATAGTTTAAATCCATTGTTTCCTTGTTGACTTTCTGTCTTGATGACCTGTCTAGTGCTGTCAGTAGAGTATTAAACTCCCCCACAGTTATTGTGTTGTCTATGTCATTTCTTAGTTCTACTAGTAATTGTTTTATAAATTTTGGAACTCCAGTGTTAGGTGCATATATATTTAGTATTGTGATGTTTTCTTGTTGGACAAGGCCTTTTGTCATTGTATAATGTCCCTCTTTGTCTTTTTAAACTGCTGTTGCTTTGAAGTTTGTTTTATCTGATACAAGAATAGCTACTCCTGCTCACTTTGGTGTCCATGATATGGAATGTCTTTTTCTACCTCTTTCCTTAAGTTTTTGTGAGTTCTTATGGGTTAGGTGAGTCTCTGAAAGGCAGCATAGTTGGTTGGTGAATTCTTATCCATTTTGAGATTCTGTATCTTTTAAGTGGAGCATTTAGGCTGTTTACATTTAACGTTAGTACTGGGATGTGAGGTAGTGTTTTTTGCCTGTAAACCTTGTTTTTTTGTGTGTTTTTTAAATTTGTATTTTTGTTTTTTAGGTCCTGTGAGATTTATGCTTTAAAGAGGTCCTTTCTGATGTGTTTTCAGGATTTGTTTCAAGATTTAGAGCTCCTTTTAGCAGTTCTTGTAGTGCTGGCTTGGTAGTGGCAAATTGTCTCAGCATTTGTTTGTCTGAGAAAGACTATCTTTCCTTCATATATGATGCTTAGTTTCACTGGATACAAAATTCTTGGCTGATAATTGTTTGGTTTGAGGAGGCTTAAGATAAGGCCCAATCCCTTCTAGCTTGTAAGGTTTCTGCTGAGAAATCTCCTGTTAATCTGATATGTTTTCCTTTATAGGTTACCTGGTGCTTTTGTCTCACAGCTCTTAAGATTCTTCCCTTTGTCTTAACTTAGGATAACCTGACAACAATATGCCTATGTGATGATCTTTTTGTGATGAATTTCCCAGGTGGTCTTTGCACTTCTTGTGTTTGGATGTCTTGGTCTCTAGCAAGGCTGGGGAAGTTTTCCTAGATTATTCCCATAAATATGTTTTCCAAACTTTTAGATTTCCCTTTTTCCTCAGGAACGCTGATTGTTCTTAGGTTTTGTTGTTTAACGTAATCCCAGACTTCTTGGAGGCTTTGTTTATATTTTCTTATTTTTTTCTTTGTCTCTGTTGGATTGGGTAAATTCAATAACCTTGTCTCTGAGCTCTGAAGTTCTTTCTTCTGCTTGTTCAGTTCTATTGCTGAGATTTTCCAGAGCATTTTGCATTTCTATAAGTGTGTCTATTGTTTGTTGAAGTTTTGATTGTTTTTTTATTTATGATATCTATTTCACTGAAGATTTCTCCCCTCATTTCTTGTATCATTCTTTTGATTTCTTTAAATTGGGCTTCACCTTTTTCTTGTGCCTCCTTTATTACTTTAGTAACTGACCTTCTGAATTCTTTTTCAGGTAGATCAGGGATTTCTTCTTGGTTTGGATCCATTGCTGGTGGGCTAGTGTGATTTTTTTTTTTGCGGGGTGTTAAAGCATCTTGTTTTGTCATATTACCAGAGTTGGTTTTCCGATTCCTTCTCATTTGGGTAGTCTCTGTCAGAGGAAAGGTCTAGGGCTCAAGGCTGTTGTTCAGATTCTTTTGTCCCACGGGGTGTTCCCCTGTTGTAGTACTCTCCTCCTTTTCCTATGAATGCAGCTTCCTGTGAGCTGAACTGCAATGATTGTTATCTCTCTTCTGGATCTAGCCAACCAGCAGGTCTACCAGGCTCTGGGCTGGTACTGGGGGTTGTCTGCACAGAGTCCTGTGATGTGAACTGAATGTGGGTCTCTCAGCTGTGGATACCAGCACCTGTTCCAGTGGAGGTGGCAGGGGGCATGAAATGGACTCTGTGAGGTTCTTTAGTTTTGGTTATTTAATGTTCTATTTTTGTGCTGGTTGGTCTCCTGCTGGGAGGTGGTGCTTTTCAGGTTTGTAATTCTAGTCTCTTATTTTTTTCTCTGTTATCCCTAACTCATCCTCTTCCCCCCTTTTTTTTTCATTTATCACCCCACTGCAAGACATGTCCCTAGGTCAGCCACTGCACTATATCCTGATTGAAATATTTAAAAAGTTTGTTCTCAAAGATGACCCATAATTTTCTACTGCAAGTTTTTACTTAGGTTGTTACATCCATTTGCTCTCTTAGGGCTCTAGAGTACTTTTCCCCATAGAGGGGATTCATGAGGAAATTTTATTAGATTTGATTTTATGAGAGAAAACAGTTCTGTTTGGTTTGTGAGGAAGCCACAGGTTGATTAACCACCACCCCCGCTTTTTTTTTCCCAAAATGCAGTAGCAAGAATAGAAAATGTAATAAAGCTGAAATCAGAGACATAACTTTATCTTTACTTTTTTTTCATCACTACAATTTTCCTCCTGGAGTTTGCTTCATTGAAGTATAGTTTAATCTGCTTTGTATAAGGACTGATTCAGGGCAGGATGGCTGACATATTCCACAACTCGGCAGAGCAGGAGCAAGTTACTGATGGAGTGAGACCATCCTGCTTCACTCTGTGGCATAGGCATGGTGACCAATGGGTTGTGCATCATGTTGACAATGAAGGCTGTGGGCACTGCTGAGGCAATTAGCTTCTTGGCTGACCATAAGCTGTTAGCAAAACTTTCATTTTTTCTATTTGTACATGGCAGAACACCTTAGTTATGTAAGAATCCCTGGGCTGCTGTGAAGAGTGCCTATGGCAGCAGAATAATGGTCTCCCAGAGGCGTACATATCCTAATCCCTGCAACCTGTGGATGCTACTTTCATGGCAAAAGAATTTTGTAGGTGTTATTAAGTTAAGGTCTTGCTATGGGGAGATTATCCTGGATCATCCGAGTGAGTCAAGTGGGATTACAAAGGTCCTTTTATATGGTACAGGGAACACAAGGAGGCAGAAAGAACTGTGTCCCAGTGTTGTGAGAAGAGAAAGACACAATGAACCACTGCTGGCTTTGAAGATGGAAGAGGGAGCTGCAACCCAAAGAATGCCTCTAGAAGCAGGAGAAGGCGAGAAACAGATTCTCGCCTAGAGCTTCCAGAAAGGAGCACAGTGCCAGCACTTTGATGTTAGCCATTTTTAAGGTGTAGATTTCTCTTCCACATGCCAGTGGCATGGTGAGAAGTAGGCTATTTTCCTTTACTGACAATCTATAGATTTGTGGCCCAGAATTTCTGTGGTCTTGAAGTATTCAGTGCTGGGCAGAGAGATGTTCTCTGATTCCCTGTCCCTGTTTTTGTCAAAGACTCTTTAGGTGGTGGGAGAAGAGTAGGGAATTGGACTGGGGATGTGGGGGTGCACAAGGAAGTCTGGATTTGGAACTATGAAGACGGAATGGGCACATTTGTTGGAAAGCTGGGTCCAAGATGTTTGTCTTTCATGTACACGAGTATGTGTCTATGATGGAGCTTTCTTCTAGGAAGTTTTTCTTAATGCCCAGGTTGGATTGAGTGCCCTTTTTGTGTACTGAGTGCATATTTCAACCAGCCATTTATGTTTCATGGGTCTGTACTTGCCTCTAGACTGTGAGCTTCTTGAGGATAGAGGTTGTGTTCTTTTCCTCTCTGTGGATGACCAGTACCCGGCCCAATGATGGCGTCCCTAAATGCTAGTTGAACTGAGCTGTTGAAGTGTCTGTGTGGCATCGGGAAAGCCTCTGGTTGTCTATACTGATTGTAGAAACTAGACAACTAACAATGGAATGAAATGCTCTGAGAAATTGGCTTGGCAGTGTTTTCTCATTTGTGCTTAATTTTTATTTAGCAATTTAGAATAGTGAAATATTAGAAATAAGCTAAATGTTAAATATGCTATGGTGCACCAACTCAATAGAATTTGATGTAATGATTTTACTATTTCTATCATGTTTAGTATACACAAGTAACTAGAAAAGAAAAATACCATAATACCAATTTATCTGAATGCTATGGCTACATAAAAATATAATAACACGAATCTTAGAACTACTTTTCCAAATTACCTAAATGTGTTATCACTATTTCATAACTAAGAAAAGATAGATTCTGAAAATCATTCTTGTGCAGCACAATTATGATCATAGATTTTAAGTGTTAAGTTTTCTGTTTTGTTTGACTACAACCTGAAACCATGTATTGTTTCATTACAACCTGAAACCATGTATTGTTTCTCGGTCCTTGCTGCTGTACGCATAGCATGGTATCTGCTCATAATTAAAAAGCATGAAAGTTACTGATTGATGGATTAATATTTATTTATTTTGGAAATATTGCAGGAGACTAGCTACTGACATCAATCTGAATTGATTTCAGCATCACTGTGATTTGTGCAGGGCACCTCCTTGTGATACAGTGGCATTGCACATTAAGTGCTTAGGCTCTGGAATTAAACAAACCTGGGCTTATATCCTATATTGTCACTTATAAGCTACGTGACCTTGGGAAACTTCACTTTTCTAAGCCTGTTTTTAAAAAAATTAGTAAAATGGGGCTGGGTGTGGTGGCTGGCTCACTCCTGTAATCCCAGCACTTTAGGAGGCCAAGGCAGGCAGATCACCTGAGGTCAGGAGTTCGAGACCAGCCTGGCCAACATGTGAAACCCCATCTCTACTAAAAATAAAAAAATTGGCCCAGTGTGGTGGTGCACACCTGTAGTTCCAGCTACTCAGGAGACTGAGGCAGGAGAATCTCTTGAACACGGGAGGCGGAGGTTGCAGTGAGCCGAGACTGGGCCGCTGCACTCCATCCTGGGCGACAGAATGAGACATTGTCTCAAAAAAACCTTGTAAAATGGGGTTAATAATAGTACCAGCATTGTGGTTTTATTGAAAGGATTAAAGGAAATAATGCATTTGCTTGTAGCACAATGCATTGACTATAGCACAGAGAGAAAAATCCATGTCATCTACGATGATGGGTGAAGATGATTGCATAGACAATGCCCAGTTACCTAAAATATTTTGAGAAGCACATGGCGAGAAGTGCTACATGCCTCCCAATACCCATGTCTCCCTTTTAGGAAAATGAACTCTGGTTTTTAGCTGACACCTTGCTGTTAAGCATCTCCCCAACTGCTTTGCAGAGAAGATAGTATAGTTTCATTAAATGAGGGGAGGTAGAAGAGTGCCATTTATTTTCTTACTGGTGCTGATTTGAAACACGTATGTGCTGGGCATGCCGGTGAGCCACTCATTTAATGAGGGGAGGTAGAAGCCCTCTGGGAGGCCGAGGCAGGCAGATTGCTTGAGGCAAGGAGCTCGAGATCAGCCTGGGCAACATGGCGAAACCCCATCTCTACAAAAAATACAAAAATTAGCCAAGTGTGGTGGCACACACCTGTAGTTCCAGCTACTCAGGGGGCTGAGGTGGGAGGATCTCTCCAGCTCGGGAGTTGGAGGTTGCAGTGAGCTGAGATTGTGCCACTGCACTCCAGCCTGGGGGACAGGTATTGCAACCTTAGAGAATGACATGAACGTCTAGATTATTTAAGCATTTGTTAGTGTGTTTTTTCTTCTTTATGTGCATCTGAACTACATCACAGATGTTATTACTCTTTAAATAAAAAAGCGGGCTTTATTCCTCCAAGACTTTTATCAAAGGTCCAGAAACATCTTTGTTTTAGAGACAGAGATCAGCTACAAGGGAAGGTCTAAAATCACGGTGTAATTAATAGTGAGCCAGCTGGAAACAATGTTTTCCAGGAAGGTAAATTCAACTCTAAGGATGCATTGGTGGAATCTCTCTGCAAGTAACCCTGAGGAAAGGAGAAGAAGGGAAGGGAAAATCACACAAGAAGCCTGGAAAGTGAGGAGGTAGTCTCAGATCAGATGCACTGTGGAGCCTATGTCTAGGTAAGGGCATAAGAGAGACCACGTGCATTCCTTTTCTTCCTACCATGGTGTGTTTGCCTTTATTTCTCGGGCTTAAGCAAGACTAGTGTGTATGTATTATTAGACTTTGATAAAATAGGATAGCTTCTGTTTATTTTTCTTGCTGTTTATAGACTTGTGGCAGCAGCAGCTTATGGTATTGATAAAGGACATATTTCTGTTTTTTCAAGTGTCTTTAAGGGATCAGGGCGGATGAGCTGTAGGCAACGTAATGCAGGCAGTGATGCTAAGCAAGAATGGGCTGCCAACTCTAGTCTGGTTATTACGGAAATCAATTCCATTGAAAGATCAGAAAAGCTTTAAAACTGAGAGACAATTGTAGGATCACTGTTATAAAATACTGAGTTTGATTTGGTGGGAAATGGCATGCAGGGAATGAGGGATGGGAAAAGCAGACCAGCTCTCATTTCTCTTCTTTTTTGCTGTGTGCGTGTGTGTGTGTGTGTGTTTTAAATAATTACGTCCAGAAGTTAAACAGTTAAACAAAACAAGAGAGAAAACGAATTGCAATAGTGGGTTTTCTGCCCTTCCTTCACCATAGGCAATTCTGTCTACCACAGCTGCAATGGCTGAATCATAGTTTGGGTTTTCTTTGTAGCTATTTTGTAGATGAATAATCAGGGTAATTTCCAGCATCCAGGAAACAATATATACAGTAAAAACAGGCCAATGTGTTTTTAAATTTTTCCCTCCAGCCCTCCTATCTCTGCCTTGGAAAAAAAATCCTACTCATGTAGAAACGATGTCTTTTCCTGTTATAATAGCATAGACTTTAGGTCCCTCTATCTGTGCTTTCTTTCAGAAGTGACTCTCCAGGGGAGCTAAAATCCATGTATTTGGGCACACACTTGAACAATATTGCTAGAGAAATTTAAGCAAGAACACAAAGGTATGTGATTTTACAAGCTCTCAATGACTGTATGACTATATAGCTGATTCAAGTTTTTTTTTTTTGAAAACCCAAGAGCCTGTTCCTTTTTCTTTTAAGTGTCCTTATGTTTTGAGTTTCCCCAAGAAAATGCCTTTTGTGGTTCCAAGTTTCTCATTTTTAATTCATTCTACTAAGTATTTATATAGTTCCAGGATATGCTGTCAGCATGAACATATCTTAGAATCCCTGATCCCCTCCCCTTTCTTACAAGTGGAAGTTTTATTTGGGGATTTTTAGAAAAAACCTTTTCATGCAGATATTGCACTTCTGGTTCTTTTGATGCTTTGAAGAACTGTTCCTTGGGAAATGGACTCAGGATGCATCATTTCTGGGGGTGTGGGGAAGTTCCATTTGGAACCATGAGTTAATGAACAAGGGGACCAACCAGCTTTGAGGGAAGTAGTCCTAGTTGTTCTTTTGTGTGAGGATTGGTATAGTGCTTTTATCATCTGTGCCTTACAAAGTTTACAACAATCAATATTTTAAAACATCTTTACAGAAAATGAAACTGTGAACTCCTCATACTGCATCTGAGAGCTGATTTGGCATTTTATAAATAGGCATATGATGTCTAAATTACTTGTAATATAAACTAAGAGCATCCTCAGCATTGATGATGGTTGCATATGATCCAGAATTATAATGATGAATAATGCATTGGGTTTCATTGTTCTCTGTGATTGCCCGCTTTGTTATGCAGGGACGGATTTCCACTACAGTGTCCCAGATTTGAATTGTACAGTTTTTTTTTTGTAGCAGCTTCCCCAGAATTATGTAAGCTCATTGGAAATATTCACAGAAATCCTTGCTCTCTGTGCCTCATGGAGATGCAATCTCAGAACTTTCTCCAAGGACTGGCTCATCAAGTATAATTTAACATGTCTTATGATCTGGATCGCCTGTTTTGCATGGATAGAGCTTGTCAAAACACAAATCCTTGCATCCTTGATACATTTGAACAAATAATAATATTTTACTCATTATTTGGAGAAGAACAATATTGAGTTTTTATACAAATAAGATAAAGCATATAAAAGGGCTGGGTGAACTATATATGTCACTCAAACACGAGGCGTACAGTGTTTTAGATTTGCATGTCCCCCAAGAAGGCTGCGTCTCCCCCAGTCTCAATTAGGTTCAAGGGCAAAGATTTGTTTCAAGGACCCTGTAAAAAGAAACTTGATTTTGGAGCCACAGGGTAGGTTAGGGGGTGAGCAACAGGAAGGATGGCTTAGAGCACAGTGTTTTATATTTCTCCTTTACTGTGACTGAATAGGCTCTAACATCTGGACCAGGGCTAGCCTAGAGTTAGAGTAAGATAGCTCCCGCCCTGGAGGCTGAGGAAACACCAGGCGGGAAAGCAGGTTGGTGGTGGGGTGATGGTAGCGGTCGTGAATAAATGGCCTTTCCTCCACCCCCACCCAAAGTCTGGACTAATTGGGAAATAGATGGAGGGATCAGGTAGATGTAAATCAAAGCATCAGCTTTATTACTGAAAACATCTGGGTTGAAGAAACTGGCTTATATTTGCAGACAAAGGAGATTGTTTATGCTCCCTCACATTAAATTTGAGATGGATTGGATACAGAAAGTGAAGGGAAAAGATGAAGCAGGGATAATTCCTAGATTTTTGAGTTGGGCACTCAGATAGACGACAGAGCAGGGGCATCACCGTCTTGGACAAACACCACCATTTTAAGTTCCCCTTGATTAAAAACTGCCTAAATCCAGCCCCAGAAAGCATCAGCATAATGGCTAATGTCAGCATGACCTTAAACCACAAGTGACACTCCAGCTAGAAATATTCCAACCCTGAGATGAGCCCCCTCTGACCGGAAACATGCCAGCCCCGAGATAACCTCCCCTCCGACCAGAGGCATTCCAACCTGGCAATAAAACTCTCCTCCACACAGAAACATTCTGAGGCTGCAATAAGCTCTCCCTCCCCAGACCCTTACATACCCTTAGTCTATAAGAGAAAATGCTCCTGACTGAAATCGGCCAGAAGCCCCTTTCAGGTTTATTCTCCAAAGTAAACCTGTCTGTCTGTTAAGCTGCTTTTTGTGTCTTTCTTCTCTCTTCAACTCTTACAATAGATACTGGTGGTATATTAAGATGGGAAGGAGTGGGTTTTGAAGGGTTTGGAGGAATCAAAAATTGTTTTGGCTATGGTACATTTTGAGATTCTCATAAGACCTTTATGTGGAAATGTCAAGCAGAAAGTTAGTCTTTGATCTGGCAGTGCATGCTAGTTCTTTATGGTGTAGGGAATTTACAGGATTCAAAGAGTAACTGAATTGCAGAACTTGAAAAACGCATTAAAAGGCATAGAGTTCATTTTAACTAGATTCAGATTGGTGCAGGCATCATTGAGCACAGCCAGTATTGTTAAGATTATAAACTGGATTGTCTGATCTCTAGACCCTGTTGTAGGGTTTGCTATTTTTTTTAGTAACGAATTTTTAGTAGACACATTTTTCCCCCACCTACCAAATTATCTCCTAATAAGCCATTCCAGTCATTACTGGAAGGCACAGCAAGCAAGCAGCGATTTTGGTATAAGAGACAGTGTAATAAGATAGCAGGAAGGAGCAGATCTTTTACATTCCTATTTCTGAGGTAGTTTCTTTCATCTTCAAAGGACTATTCTTGCAATTGGAAATAAGGAAAAAGAAAATGAGAATATATGACATTTCCATTATTTTTTAAGCTACATGTTTATTGTTATCATATGTTGAGTCTGCCTTATGAAATTTTTGTATTGGAATTATTCCTTTCTGTACAATTAATTAGCCCAGTGTTTTCTTGATATTTGCTGTTTGCAAAATATTAGACTGAATGTCTGATAGACATGTTCTAAAATGCTCTAAAGACAAGCTTCTAAAGTTAGAGCATTCTGACTTTAGTCAGTTGCCTAAGTAAAATTTGAAGACTAAGGAGAGAGAATGAGTATGAATCAGCCATGAATTGAGATGTCTTTGATGGACCCAGCTATAGCTGGGAAGATGTTTGCCCCAAGTTGGCCTGGATATTCCCTAAACCCCTTCCCCATCTGGTGCAGCCTGTTTTATAGACAAGTCAGGACAGGATAGATGAACAGCAAAAAGGAGAGAATATTTCTTCTGCAGTAAAGGGAAAATTCTGAGACATTTTAGTGGCAGAATGATGACTGAATTAGAGATGAGCAATTTGAATGCTTTCCCTCATAAATCTCACTCAGAAGGGAAATACAAGACAGTTTCACTTAGAGACAAGACTACAGCAATCCTAAGAGACAGGACATATTGATACCAAAATGACAAATGCAATTTTAGCTACAAGAATGCTCTGTCATCTGCCAGCTGAGCCAATGACTTGGCTAAAATCTGGGGAAGAGTAAAGAATTGAAATGAAAGCACTAGCAGAAAAAAAAAGGTTTGCCAAACGAAATCTGAAGTCAGCTCAAGCAATAAAGTCTTGGACTAGTGGTTTCTCCCTTAATAGCGCCTAACTTTGGTGTTGCATCTTGCATTTTATACTGACTTGTTGTCAAATAGTTATTTTCAGGGTAGAATAAGAAATTTAAAAATGGATGGAAAAATATAGAAACCTGTTGTAAAGTTATATTGCTTGCTTCTGCCCAGGAATAATGCATGACATTTAATCTGTATACTAGTTCAGCATCACTGTGGGTCATTTATATCTGTCTTTATCAACAATACCTGTCTTAGGTTGAAAACTGCATGTTAGAGATTTTGCCTACTGCCAAATTGCAAAGCAGACACACGGTCCTTTTGATATTTTTCTTTTTATGCCATTTCTTTTTTACTGTCTTTTCGGTATCAAGTGCCTCATTCATTCATTTATTCACCCACTCATAGAATTTTAATGGATTATGTGCAATGCACAAGGCACTGTGTTGATGGTTAGGGGAGGTGATTGAGTGAGGTAAATGTGTGATCGAGGCATACAGCAATGCAGGAAAAGCATGAAAGAAGAAGCTAACTTGCTTGTGATTCTCCCAAAACTGGTTTTTATTTGTACTTTGATGTAATTCCATTCACTTATCCCAGGAATTGACATGAAAGCAGCCTCACAAAATGGGATACAATGTAAATTGTTGGTGATGCTGCTAATTGACTTTCTCATTGTATTTTTCATGAGAATCCCCAGAAGGTGGTTCCATCTGCTCTTAATACCAAGACAGTTCTTCTGTGTAATTGGTAAGATTTTATCTTATGGATAATGTAATACTGTAACTGACAATGCTTCCTTTTCTATTCAGCAAGCCAAGCACAGTGTATAAGTCATTTTTATATCTGTCTGTCTACCCAGCATCTATCTATCCCATCATCAATCTCTGTCTATCTCAGTCTTGTTTTGCTCAATACCTTCACATTTGTATGTCTTTTATTTTCATTTAAAGCATGGCATATACATAGAAGAGTACAAAATTATAGGGATGAAGCTCAAAGAATTTTCACAAAGTGGTTTTCATACCTGTGTAACCACTTCCAGATCAGGAAATAGAACATTACCATACACAGAAGTTTCCCTTTTTCTACTATGGTCATGATCCAGCTCCTCCCCAAAGTTAGCCACTATCTTGACTAGTATTGCCTTTCTGATGAATGTGGATTGGTATCTAATTGTGATTGGAATTTGTATTTGCTTGGTGACAAATGATGTTTAGCATTATATATTGTCCTGTGTATGTATTGAAAATAGCTTCTCATCACGCTGTGGCTTGCCTTTTCACCCTTTTACGATGGCTTTTGATGACCAGGAACTTATAGATTTTACTTGATCTTTTCAAGAAATCAAATTTTTGCTTTGATATTGTTTTCTGCTTTTGGTTGGCTTCCTATTTTATTCTTTTCTGCTCTTATGTTGTTTATTTTCTTCCTCCTGTTTTCTCTGGATAATTTGCTGCTATTTAAAAAAATTTCTTGAGATGGATATTAGAGCACTAGTTCTTCAGTCTTTTTTCTTATATCTTTAAGATTTACAAATTTACTTTTAAGTAAGTTTTAGCAGAATTGTATAAATTTTGGTAGTATTTTTGCTATCATTAATTTAAAAAATTTTTTGAATTTTTAATGACATTTCTTTGACATATGGGTTTTCCAGAAGTGCCTAATTTCCAAATATTTAAACATTTTCTGGTTAACTTTTCTGGTTGATTTTTAGTTTACATTTATTGGCGTCAGAGAAAATATCTTTTATGATTTCAAATTTCTGAAATTTGTTGAGGTTACTTTAAGAATACTATATGGTCAATTTTGACAAAATAGTCTTTATGCACTTGAAAAGACTATATTCTACAGTTATTAGAAACAATATTTTGCATATCTCAGGTTAATTTTTAAATCATATTACTAAGTCCTCTATATCCTTACTAACTTTGTCTTTTTTCGATTAGATATTGATAGTTTTGTGTTAAAATGTCTTACAGTGATTGTAAATTTGTCTCTTCGTCCTTTTACTTCTATCAGTTTTGGTTTAATAATTTTGAGGATACATTAGGTGTACATAACTTATAATTTTACCAATGGATTGAAACTCTTGTGTTTAAGAAATGATACTCTTAAAAAATTTTTTTTTGATTGGAAAAAAACAACTAATCTAGTTAAGCTGTTGTATGGAGTTTATATGAATGGAAGGTAGGGAAAAAGTTCGGAAGAATAAAAAAGCTTTTGAATATTTTAGTGAGAGGAGTCATAGGAGTAGAGGTGAGATGTAAGAATCTTAATGTGGCTGGTTGTATCATGTGGAATGGATTTCATAGAAGAGAAATGGAAGCAGACCAATGGAGCCTATTGTAGTTCAAGGCAGTACTTCCCAACAGTGATTAATAAATCAAAAGGGGAAATCATTCTAAAGTGGGTACTGGAGACTATTTACACATATCAATTAAGAAACTCATTATTTGAATTTTTTTTATTTTCTGTGGTCAGATTGAAAGGCTTCTAGTTTCTATCAATTGAACACATGAGGGAATTAGTGGAGATCAGATGAACATGTTAATATCTCAGTTACTCTGAAGATTTGGCATTCAGTTTTGTTCTTAATCATGTGTTGTTTAATTCATACCCCAAACTGACCAGTGGTTAAAGTCAGGAAATAAAAAATGTTGACATTGAAATATAACAGTTCAATGAAAGACATACAATTATGATATGCAAATTTATCACCAGGTGATTTTTTGCAAACCTGTAATTTAGCAGGTATCTGATCAAAGTTCCTACCTAGAATATAAAAATCTTACCAACATTTCAATAAGCAATGTTAAAAGAGAAACTATAATGATGATTTTATTTCAGTTATCATGTCATTCTCATTGACTGGGAATAATGATCTTTCACTGCCTTAACATCTTATTTGTGGAGAGTCCTTACAAACAGGATGCTGAAACTTTGTCTTCTCTCACCTCGCTATATAGAAACGGCTACACTGGGCCACTCTGCCTACTCTGCCCTACTCTGTCTATCGAGTAGCCAAAAAAAAAAAAAAAAAAAAAAAAGAAAGAAAAAAAGAGAGAAACAAAATATAAAAATTAAAATGAACTAGTTGATTATTTTAAATGCAAGATTTACAAATGTGATATCAGGAAGTATTTAAAAACATATCATTGACATTGTACCACATGGTAAATTTCAATGCACATTTTAATATAGAATTCATTCTCAAACAAAATATAGCGTATGAAGGATTGACTCTAAACTGAATCAAAGACCCTTCTGCCAGTTTTCTTTGCGAACTCAGCTCAGTGGAACAAGAACAAAGGTCTGGTAATTATGCTGTACATAAATGCTCTTGGGCCAGGATTTGTTGATCTGGGGAGAGCTGAATTATGTTGGCTTATGCTTTATTCTCTAGGGCTTGGAATGCATTCTGTTGCTAATATAGAGGCAAATGAGGTGTCCATAACCCTGATCAATGGCCCCTGGCACATATCTAGTTAGCCTACAGGAATAATTGTTTTTTTTTTTTTAATCTCATTTTCCCTAGAGGGGTTAACCTTTCAAAAAGTCTCCTATGATTCCCATTTACTCAAATGTTATCACCTACAACCAACTTCTCCTTAGTAAGAATTCTGGCTTAAGGTATAGTGCTGATCTCTCTGCTATGTCTGGAAACATCTTCATTTTGCCTTTAGTTTTCAGGGTATGTAATTATAGGTTGTCAGTTATATTCTTTCAGTACCTTAAATATATTCTTTCATTGTGTACTTACTTCCATCATTTCTCTTCAGTAGTCAGATGTCAGTTACATTTTTGCTCTCTTTCTGAGAAATAGGGTCTCACTATCTTGCCCAGGCTAAAGTGCAGTGCCTATTCACAGGTACAATCATCGTGCACTACAGCCTTGAACTCCTGGTCTCATGCAATTCTCTTGCCTCAATCTCTTAAGTATCTGGACCTCTAGGTGTGTGCCACTGTGCTCAACTGCTCTTTTAAAATTAATGTGTACTTATTGTTCTGACTGCATATCAGATTATTTTGTCCTTAGATTTTAGTAGTTTTACTCTCAAACTTGGAGTGTTTATCTTATTATTCTGTTTGTAGATTATCACACTTCCTGAATAATTAACTTGATGTATTTCATCATTCTGGGAAAATCTGAGTCTGTTATCTCCTTACATATTGCCTCAGTCACATTATTTTATCACAGTTCCCCTCTTGGAAGCCTTTTACATATATGCTAGAATTTCTCACAGTGTCCTTTATAGTTATTATTGTATATTTTGTCAGGTTTTCTTTTTCTTTGCTTCAATAAAGACATTTTACACTGACCTGCCTCCAGTTTATTAGTGCTGCATTCCACTGTCAAATCTGCTGTATAATCTTCTATTTGTCTAAAACTTAGTTTTTCATTTATAGAATTTCGATGGAATATTTTCATATATTCTTCATCATACATTTCTTTGAAAATATATTATTTTTAATTTTTACTTTAACTAAAAACACTTTATTGAGGTATGATCGACATACAAAAAGCTGTTCATATTTCTTGTATACAACGTGATGAGTTTGGAGAATTTTACTCTCTCTTCCACGTCTTATATTGTTGATGTCAGAATTTACTTCTTTTTATATTGTCTATTTATGAAAACATTTCTGTGGTTATACTTATTCTCAATACTCTTGTCTTTTAGCTTTTATATTAGTGTTAAAGTGATATATGTACTGTGTTAAAAGTTACATTATTCTGCATTTTTCTATAAATTTACCTTTGCTAGTGATATTTATACTTTCATATGCTTTTATGTTTCTTTTTAGCACCCTTTCATTTCAACTTAAAGAATTCTGGCCAAGCACAGTGGCTCATGCCTGTAATCCAAGCACTTTGGGAGGCTGAGGCAGGTGAATCACCTGAGGTCGGGAGTTTGAGGCCAGCCTGACCAACTCTACTAAAAATATAAAATTAGCCAGGCATGTGGCACATGCCTGTAACCCCAGCTACTAGGGAGGCTGAGGCAGGAGAATTGCTTGAACTTGGGAGGCGGAGGCTGTGGTGAGCCAAGATCACACCATTGCACTCCAGCCTGGGCAACAAGAGTGAAACTCTGTGGGTGGCAAGCCACCCAGGTGCTGAGGCAAGAGACCGAGGACATGAGCTGTTCTAGTATAATAAAATATAAGACAAGAATAGTTATACCAGATATAGATCTTAGATATGATTATATATGAATATCATTAATCATTAGTTGGTAGCAATTACTCTTTATTCCAATATTATGATTATCCTCTCTCTACAATCATAACCTAGGAAAAACCAGGCCATACAGAGATAGGAGCTGAGGGGACATAGTAAGAAGTGACCAGAAGACAAGAGTGTGAGCCCTCTGTAATGTCCGGACAGGGCCACCAGAGGGCTCCTTGGTCTAGCGGTAACGCCAGCATCTGGGAGGACGCCCGTTGCCAAGCGGACCGTGGTCTGGCGGTAGCATCAGTGCCAAGGAAAAACACCCGCTACTTAGCGGACTGGGAAAGGGAGTCTCCCTTTCCCTGGGGGAGTTCAGAGAAGACTCTACTCCTCCACCTCTTGTGGAGGGCCTGACATCAGCCAGGCCTGCCCACAGTTATCGGGAGGCCTAACTGTCTCCCTGTGATGCTGTGCTTCAGTTGTCATGCTCCTAGTCAGCCTTCATGTTTCATCGGGTACACCTGGCTTTGCCTTTTAGATAACAGTAGCAAAATTAGTGAAAGTACTAAAAGTCTCTGATATGCAGAAATAATGGCGTAAGCTGTCTCTCTCTCTCTGCCTTGGCTGCCAGGCAGGGAAGGGCCCCTTGTCCAGTGGACACGTGACCCACGTGACCTTACCTATCATTGGAGATGACTCACACTCTTTACCCTGCCCCTTTTGCTCTGTATCCAGTAAATAACAGCGCAGCCAGACATTTGGGGCCACTGCCGGTCTCCGCGACTTGGTGGTAGTGGTCCCCCAAGCCCAGCTGCCTTTTCTTTTATCTCTTTGTCTTGTGTCTCTATTTCCACACTGTCTTGTCTCTGCACACGGGGAGAGACCCACCGACCCTGTGAGGCTGGTCCCTACAAAACTCTGTCTCAGAAAAAAAAAAATAGAATTTCCTTTAGCACTTCTTGTTTGGCAGATCTAGTTGTGATAACTCCCTGTTTTTGTTTGTATGGGAAAGCTTTTATCACACCTTCATTTTTTTAAAAAATTATATAATATATGGTTTATTTTCCTGGGCTTCTGTTTCAAAAGTCCACTTTTAAGAAAAGATGAACACATTTTATTATTTTTGTTGAATTTCCAAACAAAAAAGCTTGGAACTTGCCATTTATTACTAAGAAAGTAGAGGTTATTTTTTTTTCATTTCAGTTGGTTTTTGGGGAACAGGTGGTGTTCAGTTACATGAACAAGTTATTTACTGGTGATTTGTGAGATTTGGGTGCACTCATCATCCGAGCAGTGTACATGGTACCCAGTGTGTAGTCTTTTATCCCTCACCCACCTCCCATCCTTTCCCCCCCGAGTTCCCAGAGTCCACTGTATCATTCTTATGCCTTTGCAGCCTCATAGTTTAGTTACCACTTATAAGTGAGAACATACAATGTTTGGTTTTCAATTCCTGAATTACTTCACTTAGAAAAACAGTCTCCAATTCCGTCCAGGTTGTTGCGAATGCCATTATTTTGTTCCTTTTTATGGCTGAGTAGTATTCCAAGGTATATGTATACCACATTTTCTTTATCCACTCATTGATTGATGGGCATTTGGGCCGGTTCCATATTTTTGGAATTGTAAATTGTGTTACTATAAGCATGCATGTAGAAATATCTTTTTTGTATAATGACTTCTTTTCCTTTGGGTAGATATCCTTTTGAAGGACAAATTTTCTTGGTTGGCAGTTTTTTCCTTTTAACACTTTGAATATATCATCCCACTTTCTCCTGGCCTGCAATGTTTCTGCTATGAAATCTGCTGAAAATGTTATGAAGGTACACTTTTATATGACAAGTTCCTTTTTTCTTACTTCTTTCAAAATTCTGTCTTTCTCTTTGACTTTGATGATTTAATTATAATGTGTTTCAGTGTAGACCTGTTTAGGCTTAACCTACTTCGTATCTTTTGAGCTTCATGAAACTGGATGTCCATTTCCCTCCCCACATTCAGAACATTTTCTACCATTATTTCTTTAAATAAGCTTTCTGCTTCTTTCTGTTTCTCTTCTTCAAGTTCCATAGTGTGTATGTTGGCTCACTTAGTGTCTCATAAGTCCTGTAGGCTTTCTTGACTTTTTTTTCATTCTTTTTTCTTTTTGCTCCTGACTGGATTGCTCCAAATGACTTGTCTTTAAGTTCACTGATTTTTTTCTTCTGCTTGATTAAGTCTACTGTTGAAACTTTTTGTTTAATTTTTCAGTTTAGTCTTTGTGTTTGTCAGCTCTAGAAGTGCTGTTTGATTCTTTTTTATGAGTCTGTCTCTTTGTTGAACTTCTCATATTTTCATGTATTATTTTCCTGATTTCATTTCGTTGTCGGTGTTCTCTTATAGCTCACTGAGCTCCTTTAAAATTATTTTAATTATTATTATTATTTTTTGAGACAGAGTTTCACTCTTGTCACCCAGGCTGCAGTGCAGGGGCACAATTTCTGCTCACTGCAACCTCTACCTCCTGGGTTCAGGCGATTCTCCTGCCTTTGCCTCCCAAGTAGCTGGGATTACAGACATGTACCACCATGCCTGGCTAATTTTGCAGTTTTAGTAGAGATGGGGTTTCGCCATGTTAACCAGGCTGGTCTCAAACTCTTGACCTCTGGTGATCTAGCCACCTCGGCCTCCCAAACTGCTAGGATTACAAGCGTGAGCCACTGTGCCCAGCCAATTATTTTAAATTCTTTGTCAGGTAGTTAGATCTCTATTTCTTTAGGATCCATTACTGGAGTTTCATTTTAATACATTGGTGATTTCATGTTTCCCTGATTCTTTTTTTTTGTTTGTTTTCTTTTTTTTTTGGAGACACTGGCTTGCTATGTCATGCAGGCTGAAGTGAAGTGGCATGAACTTGGCTCACTGCAGCCTCTGCCTCCCAGGCTCAAGCAAACTTCCACCTTGGCCCCCCGAGTAGCTGAGACCACAGGTGCATGCAGCCACACCTGGCTAATTTTTGTATATTTTGTAGCGATGAGGTTTTACCATGTTGGCCAGGCTGGTCTCCAACTCCTGGACTCAAGCCATCCACCCACCTCGGCCTCCCAAAGTGCTGGGATTACAGGTGTGAGCCACCACACTCGGCTGTTTCCCTGATTCTTCATGACTTTCGTAGGATTGTGTTAGTATCTGCTCATTTGAAGAAGCAGTTACCTCTTCCTGTCTTTACAAATTGGCTTTGACAGGGAAATCCATTCACAAATCAGGCTGGCCTAAGATTCTTGTTGGTCTGGTTAGTAGGGCCTGCAGATGGGCTGGCTTGTAAGATCTGTGGTTAGCCCTGGTACCAGGGTCTGTGGGTTGTTGGGCCTAGTGCCATGATCTGTGAGTGGGCAGGCCTTGTGCTAGGGGCTGTGAGCTGGCTGTTGAGATCTCCGAACTGGTTGTTGAGAGCCCTCACCTTTTTTCTTTGTTCTTAGCTACCCTCAGGTGATCTAGCCATTCCAGTTCCCTCAGTGTTATGGGTGAGGCACAACAGAAGCAAGTCTCTCAGGTAGTGCCAAAGGCAGGAGAAGTTGGATGCCGACTTCACCCTGTTTCCCTGGGAGAACTTGCAGGCTGAGGTGTTCTTTCTTGGTGCTATGTTGTGCTGGCTTAGGGGAGGGATAATACAGGTAAAAAGATACTATTCTTTTTTCTCCCTTTCAACATGTTTTTCTTCTCATTTCTGCATCCCACCAGTGTGCTGTAACCTCTCACTTGGATTTGGAGCTCTCATAAAGATATTCTCATCTATGGAGGCTGTTAAATTGGTGCTTTCATAGAGGGCCAAGGGCTGAGATCACTTATTATATCATCTTGTTGATGTTACTCCTCAATAACAGTTAAAGTCTATTTCTTAAAACTCTAATACCTTGATTACCTTTATATGTGTCTTAATTGTCTGATTTTTTTTCTCTTGGTCTTGGTTTTCTTCATATGCCTGTTAATTTTTGATTAATGCTAGAAACTGTGTATAAAAATTACAGAGGCTCTGCATGAAACTTTATCTTCTGGAAGGCAGTTTAAATAAAAGAACACCTTCCTCCAACCAGGGATAAATTGATTTGAGGCTGTGTTTCAGTTTTCTTAAGGCCTGGACTATTTGGATTTGCCCTTATTCCTATGGTGTAGTCTTTTAGGGGGTCCAGCTGAAAGTCTGGGATAACCATGGCACATCCACTTTGATGAAAACTAAATTCCGTATTTTACCTCCCTACCTCCATGAGATTGATTAATGTTTTTCTTTGCTTTCAACTTCTTAACTTAGTTCTTTTGGAAGGCCATCTCCAGCTCACAGCCCATGTGGCTTAGAAATAAATACATTGTTTTTGAGGAAAACAGCAGCAAAATACCAGATTCACTTCAGTGTTTTTGTTTATCTCTGGGATCTTGAACCCCAGATATTTTGGTAGCTTTCCGAGGACTTCAAATAGGTTTTTCTCTGGTATGTGTTTGTGTGTGTAGCTGTTGTTAGTAGAAGGTTTGTATGCTATAATAACTTTCACTATATTTATTTCTTTAGTTGTGGTTTGTGCGTGTTTCAGATGTCCTTATAAATTACCTCAAATGTTTTCTGTAACAAAGCTAGAGTATGGAAATTCAAAGGACACAGAATAGCCAAAACAATCTTGAAGAAGAACAAAGCTAGAGGATATTTAGATTACTAGATAGCAAAATGATTTATAAAGCTGTAGCAAATAAGACAGTAGAATATTAACAGAAAGATATGCAGATACACAATGGAACAGAATAGGGTACAGAAACAGAACTACATATAGATAGTTATTTGATTTTTAACGAAAGTCTCTTTAAAAAATGGAAGTACATTTGAAGAAAGGATGACCTCCTCCATAAAAGATGTTGTATTAATTTGAAGAAATGACAAAACAATGTTGATAGTTATCTCACACCATAAATAAGACCCAATGTCAGATAATGTGTTCATGTAATTCTTATGGGTATAAGAGTCCTTAAATAAACTGAGTAAAATTTTGTTCATGATCTAGTAGTAAGCAATGATTTCTTAAGCAGGGCACCAAAAGTGTGAGTGGTAAAAGAAAAACAAAATAAATTACATTAAAATAAAGTACCTCATATACATCAGAATACATAAAAAAGGAGGTGATATTTATAATTTTTACATGGATATTTGTAATGGCAAGACTTGCATGTTGAATATAAAGAAATCTTTCAAATTAGTAATAAAAAGAAGAAATTCAATAGATAAATAAACCTGAATGTGCACTTAATAGAAATGAATGTCCAAATTTCCAATAAACATATGAAAAGTGCTGTACCTCACTAATTATTCCAAAAACCCAAATTAAAATTATGATGACATATCACTGTGCACCTAAGAGGATCAATAAAAGGAAAGAAATGGAAGACATAAAATGTTGACAAAGATATGAAGGAACTGGAACTCTTGAACTCTGCTGGTTGGTGCAGAAACTGATGTAACTACTTGGGAAAACTGGTAGTATCTGCTAGCAATGAATTTTCTCATACCCTATGTCCAGCAATTTTACTTCTAAATACATGATGAACAGAAATATGAACATAGGTCCACCAAAAGCACCATTCTTAATAGCTTCAAACTGGGTACTGAATAAATGTTCATCAATAATAGAATATATAAATCAACTATGATGTATTCATAATTGCATACCATGCAGCAATGATAAACTCTTGCTGTATACAATAATATTAATATATCTTATCAATAGAATGTTGAATGCAAAAGGCCAGACACGAAACGTAACCTCTGTATGATTCCACTTAAGTAAAATTCAAAAAGAGGCAATACTCATCTATTGTGTCAGATGTCAGAGTAGTGGCTACCTTTGGGATGGTAGTGATATATTACATTCAAGAAAAATCCATTTTAAAATAGACTTTAAAATAAATGTCACTTTAATGGAGATAAGAAGTATAAATAAAGACATGACATTTGAGTTACAATTTGAAGAGTGATTTTTGGGTTCTCCAGGCAGATCATTCCAGACTAGAGAAAATATCATTTTGGTATTGCAGCACTATATTTTTCCTGTTTATTTTTCCTTTCTGCATTCTTTCTTCCCATTAAAACTTAACTATTTTGCATATTTTTTCTTTAGAAACTATCTACCTCTAGATAGTTTAGCTAGTTTAATATGTTACTGCACCTAGATTAGATTTTAGACTTAATAGTTTATTCTAAAAAGTAATTGATGTGGAAATTTTTATACCTAGGCAGGCAGGAGGGGAATTAAAAAAAAAAAGAACCCATTTAAAATTACACCATATACAGCATGACCAGTGTAGTTTACGTCAAGGATGGATTTCTACAGTGCTTGGTATGTTGCTATACATAGATAAGCACTTCTAAATACTAAAATGATATTTACCATTACTAGCTTTGTTTCCCAAAAGACCTCAACATATTCCTAATGAGTAAATTTTACCATCATCACAATGTTTACTTTATTTGCAGTGACTTATTCATAAAATTCAGATTTCCAAAGATAATTTAAGAAAATAAAGTAATAAAGCATATAGCTCTTGTTTAAAAAATGCACAGGGGCATTAACATTGTGTAATAGCGTAGTTTCCATTATAGAACTTAATAATGGTTCTGAATTAACTGGATTTCATTAAAAATTAAAGAATTGAATGATCAGAGGAAAGAAATGATAGTTTTTCTCTCAGGCTACTTTGCTAAGTCAGAAGTGAGGATATAAGACAACCAGGTCGATGGTATCAGAATTAAGGAGTCAATCCTGACAACTGAGAATTCAAATAATGATCTATGTAAAGAGTGATTCATTTAAAATAAGCTTCCTTAGGGCCAGGCTGCATTAAATAGAAATAATCTTAAGCATAATCCAGAAGTTTGAAATATGTCTGCTTTTCTATGCATATGTACTTGCTACACTCAGTTTATTTTAATTTCTCTAGAGAATCTGATTTTGCAGGGTAGTTTAACCTGATGGGGGCAGTGTGTGCCTGTTAGTCCCAGATAGAGTCTAAATTATTCTAAGGGAGAAAGGTAAGATTAAGGGAAAAATGCCCTACACTGCTTAGAGAATGGCCGCAATAGGCTGCTGATGACTTTCCTGGCTCTGAAATGGCAGCTTGCATACGAACAAAACAAATAAAGGGATCAACATGAAAAACCAAAGTTTTATCAGGTTTTCCACAGTCCACTAGAAGAGCAGCTTGTCAAAAGATTATTTTGTAAAGCTCTCTAACAGGCTTTCCAAAGCTGCTTTCTTAATGCAGTCAAAACAGATAATGATGTCTCCCCAAAGATCTGCTTGAAGAACAGCTAATGGATTTTTAGGCATTCCCCATTGTCATGATTTGCTTATTAGAAATATACAGTTCTTTGCACGTGGGCTTGTCTTTATCTCACTTCTTCAACTGGAATGTGAGCGGAGAACTCTGTTGCATTCACTTGGAAACTTTCGCTTTTCTGAGGAATGTTCGCTGTCCAGCCATGGTTATTCTGAATGTGTGTGGGAAGGCTCTAATGATCAGTCTGGAAAGCTTGTTTTTTTTTTTTTTTTTTTGCCTTTGCCTAAGACAAATATGTTTTCTCTTTTAGTCTCTTAGGCATGAGGCATAAAGAAAAATGGACCTTGTCTAGGCAGCGCCTTCAGATCTATCTTTTGTTCTTACGTCCCCTTCCTCACAATGCCCAAGATGGCTCATGATGGCCAGAACTGCCTGTTTGGAGTCCTCTAATTTTATTCTGCAAAGCAAAGAGGAGAAGCTATTTACAGGAATGAAATGCTACTCCAATTCCTGTATACTTTTGAAGTACTTCTAACTTCAAATGATTAACATGATCAAGACTCATTTATTTATATTTTAAGAATATTTTTAAAAGCTGTTTTGTTATGAAATTTAACAAATGTGCAGATAAATGTATAACAGAATGATATACAGTATAATGGTTCATGGTTTATCACAAACGACCAGGTTAAATAAAAATATAG
The DNA here is from genome assembly GCF_029281585.2 of Gorilla gorilla gorilla. Taxonomy (NCBI): domain Eukaryota; kingdom Metazoa; phylum Chordata; class Mammalia; order Primates; family Hominidae; genus Gorilla; species Gorilla gorilla. The sequence continues at coordinate 48,072,759 of NC_073241.2, forward strand.
AACATTATTCGTATCCTGAAAATCTCCCTCATGCTTCTTCTGAGTCACTAACCTGTCCTCCTCCTCCAAGCATAACCTGATTATCGTAGCAACCACTTCCTTGTTCTTTTTTCTAGTTTAACTTCCTGGATTAGTCAGGATTCTCCAGAGAAACAGAACCAATAATATACATATATATGTGTATATATATATATATATATATATATATATACGTATATATAAGTGTATATATACGTATATATATATATATGTGTGTGTATATATATGTATATGTGCATGTGTGTGTTAAATAGAAATTAGCTCATTCAACTATGGAGTCCGAGAAGTCCCACCATCTGCTGTCTGCAAGCTGGAGAACCAGGAAGGCCAGTGGTGTAATTCAGCCTTTGGACTCAGCCTGAGTCCAATGCTTGGAGGCACTGGACAGCAACAAGTTTGTGAAGAATTACATACAAGGATCTCTGGGAGAGCATGCTTAGGAAGTGGATGGTTAATTTTATGTGTCAACTTTACTGGGCTAAAAGTGTTCAAGTTTTCTAGTTGTTCTTAGTAGAAGGCTCAGTTATGTTAACCAGCCCACCATTCTCAGAAGTGGAACCTTATTTATTTATTTATTTATTTATTTATTTATTTATTTATTTAGACAGAGTCTCACTCTGTCACCAGGCTGGAGTGCAGTAGCACAATCTCAGCTCACTGCAACCTCCACCTCCCAGGTTCAAGCAATTCTCCTGCCTCAGCCTCCTGAGTAGCTAGGACTACAGGCGTGCACCACCATGCCCAGCTAATTTTTGTATCTTTAGTAGAGACAGGGTTTCACCATGCTGGCCAGGTAATTTATTTTTTAATTCAAAAAATACTTATTAAGTGCCTACCAGCCAGGTGCTGCTCTAGGATCTGGGTACACAGTGGAGAAGAAAAGTGAATTTTCTGTTTTACAGGTGGGTTGTATCCAGTTGAGGGATTTGAATAAGAAAATGTTACAGTGCTCTTCTTTAAAACTCCTGCATAGCTACAAAGTAACATTATCATCATCATAAACATTAGACTACACGTTAAAATGGGTAGTGGTGATTGGTTTTACAAAAATGTTTTCCTTTACAATAAGACTTACAGTAGAATTTCTTTATAAGCAAAGTATTTTAGAATTTTGAAATAGCTATTACCTCCTCGTCCCATACCCTGCCCCTCAGCATCCCTCAGGACTACTCAGAAATGCCATTTGTAGTATTTCTAGTTTTATATCCAGGATGGGCTTGAGCTGGGATGTTCTAGATGCTGTGCTTGTTGAAGAAAGATGTTGGCTGACTGTAGTTTCCTTTCTTTTAGCCTCACCATCTCATTTGTTTCTTTTTCATTTTTACTTTTAAGCTCCTCTGCCTTCCCTGTGTCCTGTGTCATTCATTCCTTTAAATCCTTTGCAAATCTAGAAGTAAAGTCCACACAGGTCTCAGGGTTGTTCTTGTCGCTCTTCCTTTCTCTATTTTTGTGGGTACCTAGGCTCTGCTTTTGGTGGTTACAAAGAGCTAACACCTGTCTAATCTCCATGGCAATTTCTTTCTTATTAATAGCATTCTCCCTTGAGATTATACTCAAATATTTTCCTTCTCCCACTATATCAAGATTTTAAAATCTGAAATAGGTTTAGCACTACGTAACCCCCCCTCAAATTGTAAACAAAATATGATTTCTATTTGAAGGTATTAATTTTCTGGAAAGAATGCATATTTTAAAGAATATTTTTTATTAGGGGAATTTTCAAACAATCACTGAAGTAGAGACTCCAGGGGAAGTTATACAAATTCCCCTGGAGTCATTATGAACAGTTTGCAATGCTTATTTTACTTATCCCTGCACTGTATTTTTCTGGAGTATTTTAAAGCAAATCCCTCATATCATGTCATTTCTTCTATAAAATCTTTAGTATGTATCTTCAACTGTTAATTTTTTCCTTACATGGTCACCATGCCTTACTATAACTAGCAAGATGAACAGTCATTCCTTAACCTCATTTAATTCTCAGCCCATCATCAAATCTCCCCAATTGTCTCATATGTCACTGTGTAATTGGACTATTAGATTTTGTCATTCAATTATTCTAATTAGGACTTAAACAAAGTTCACCTTTGGATTGGTAAACATCTAAAGTCTCTTTTATTGTGATGATCACCCTTTCTCCTTTTTGTGCTATTGAATTGTTGGAGATTATTTGTTCCATAGAATGTCTCATAATCTGGATTTGGATGACTCCATTTGATATTGTCACTTAACTTCTAATTCTCCTTTCTTTGTATTTTCTGCAAATTACTTGTAAATTTGTGGATGGTCTCTAGGTTCGATTAGATTCATGTTTTACACAGTTACTACTTTTTAAAAACACAGTTTTAATTTTTCAAAAATAAAACCTGAGGGTTCAAAATTTTGACCCCCAAAAGTTTAAAAGACACTGTAATAGAAGCAACTATTCAAGGGCAAGTATATTTGATAGTCATCATTAAATTATTTCTGTAGTATGCACAGTGTTAACCACACAGACATTTCTGAGTGAATACATAAATGAATGGATACAATTTTTGAGTAAGTTGATGAAAGAATAATTGGATTTATGTTTTCTTCTCTCATCACACTGAATTTATTAATACAAGTTAAATAATTTTAGAGTCTAAGCAGATTTAGAAATGGCAATATAAAGATAAATAAAGTAAATACACACTTGCCCAACTGACCAAAATAAATACCAGTTCAGTTCAATGTGTTTTTTCAAGTGGTGTATTTTATTTTGTTCAACAGTTTTTGTGGTACTGAGAAGAGTGAAGATATCTACTTATTTACAAAGCTGAAATTCAGAATATCGTAGGAATCACAGAGAAGTATGGAGATTATGGCTGAAAATCCTACAGAAGTTTTAGTCTACTTTTTCACCAAATATATAAATCTCCTCTACATTTTCATTGACTTATGACATTAAACCTTTAATTGAACATGTAAGCAATAGGAAACTCATTACCTTTGTAAGACAGTCCATTCTATTTCAGGAAGGCATTAATTGGATACTCATCCTAATGTTTATTGAGTGCCTATTATTGACTGGGCACTTGTTACAACTTGTGATTTTTTTTCAACTGATTAATTTACTTATGTAAAGTCTGTCTCCACCATGTGACTATAATCTTCAGGAGCGCAGATGCCATGCGTGAATTATTCAGTGTGTATTTTTGGCACTCAGTTCATATATTTGTTGAGTGAATGAATAAAGAATCAGGTAGAGAGAAATTAAGTATTTTTCTTATGATCACACAGCAAAGCTGTGAACTCTGATTTCCACCCTTAAAGCTTTTTAGAATTGTAAATATACCTATGCTTAGACTAAGTCTAATTCAGTTTTACATAGAGGCTTTTATTTTCTTTTTTAAGTATGAAATCATGAGTCCTAAACCTCCTCTTTTTAAGACTGGATCTTTAGTTTTCTCACCTGTTACTCACAAGGTATAGTGACTAGAAATCTTATTATAGCATACGTCTTTAGCACATCTTTCATAAAATTTTGTGGTCAGTAATGAACACATGGTCTGACATTACAAGATGACTATTATTCTAATTTTGATACTATCATTGTATCAATGCAGTCTAAGGTTGCATTTATTTTTTGTTTCCTAGCCATGTCTCATTATTGACTCTTAATTTGCTTGACATCATCCAAAATCCTCAGTTCTCTCCATATGTAAAGCTGTGATTTTTGATGACTTTTTGCTACTCACTCTCCTCTCCCATATTGTGCTAGTAAATTATATTTTTTTAATACAACCATGGAACATTGGGCTCAATAATGAGTTTTACATCTTTATTAAGTGACATCTTAATTGAAGATGGTTGAATACAAGTCTTTGCATCTGATTGCAGAAACAAAACAAAAGCTAAAGCCATAAAACCAGAAACAAGTAAGTGTACCAATAAAGGATGGAGGGGATGTTGTTTAGTAGCAACATATGGGAAAATGACTTAAGAATTTTAGTCAGCTCCCTCAGAGCTGGCGTATCAAATGATTGCCAAAAATTTATGTCATCTTAGGATGTATTAGTATCCAACACTGGGATGGCAATTTTATTTCCTCATTAGTGCCAGCTGTGATCATGTAGTAGTGATGGCCTAGAGGCTGTACTGAGATGATTTAAGATGACTCCCATCTCAATGCCAGGAGTTATTGGGATATCTGCTATGGGAGTGGGAGAGGAGAGTATTCATATGTGTGTCTGCATCTTTGATTATGAGTTTGAGGGGTAGCAGAGCCAATCTATATTGTGACTGCCCAAATGTGCAAGATATTAGACTGAAAATGTTTTCATAAGGCAGAGCCCATCAGGGCGAGAGGTCTCTGAATTCTGCCATGTGGAGAGCTTGCAAGAATTGAAACTGTCCAGACTGGAGAAGCAAATGCTGAATGGCTGCCGTGTGAAAGAGGGATTGAGTCTGTTGTTACCTGTGAACTTATCGAAGAGTTGGGTTCTGATAACCTTCATGGATGGAAACTAGAAGTTGTACACAGATTTCAGCTGAATATAAGTAGAACTTTCCCAAAATTGAATCTGTTCTAAAATGAAATACAGTAATTGAATTGTGATGAGTAATTGCCATTGGAGGTTTAAGAAAAAAGCTCGGTGACTCCATGCTGGCAGTCAATGTGGGGGCTGGGTGACTTTTATGTCCCTTTTAGTTTAGAGATTCTGTTTATTCATTCATTCAAAAATACTTATGGAGTGCCTACTCATTGCTAGGCAATTTTCTAGGAAAGAGGAAACTGTGGGGAACAACAGATAAAGTTCCCGTTCTCATAGGCTTCAAGGTCTCATAAGAGTGGGAGAGCCAGATAAGTAAATGGGTAAATGAGCAAGGTCATTTTAGATAAACGCTGTATAAAAAAAATTAAATGTGAATGATAGTAGGTTGCTGAAGGAAAGGAGAAACTGTCTAGGCTGGATTGCCCGAGAAAGCTCTTATGAGGAAGTACCATTTGAATAGAGAATTAAATTATTACAAGTAGGCATTTATGCAGAATTCTGAGGGAAACTTTTGGTATATTTTTGCATAAACTAATGAAGTTAGATTTCTATGATCTGTTCTTGAGTAAACTCATGCTGGCTCTTAAAGCTACAACTTTCCTTTTAAACTGCATATATCTCTCTGGTTTGATCAACAATTCTAGAATTTTCTTGGAAATTAATCATTATCTCACCACATTGTATTTACACTATTTATTTTTCCCATTTTGAAAATGGCAGAAATTTTTACCAGTCTTCTTTCACCTCTCTCATTTTCCATGATGTGCAGTCAAATCTGCATGTTCTTTTTGTATTTGTAATATATAGCACTGTATTTCATTAGAGCTAGAGGCAGAAGCTCCTTTAAAGTAGTTGAATTCTCTTTTACTCAATTCATTGACTACCTTGGCTTTAATTCCTTCTGGAATTTAAAAATTTAAAAATTTAAAAATTTTAGAGAAAAAGAGAAATGAGGTGTTTTGCCTTTTCTGCATCTGTTAACATTTTTACCATCTGCCCCAAGTACTGGTCCAATTCCTTCCTCATTTTACTTTAGTTTTAAACCTATTGAAAATGTATTTCTCCCCCTTATGTTTTTATCAGTTTCTGCTTATTCTGGATTTCTTCCTTTTCAAGTGTTTTCATGGATTTTTATTCTTCTTTTGTATTCTCCCTGATTCTGTGACCATTTCTCTATCAGTTAACTAGAGAGTTTCCTGGCAGACCAGTTGATTTCATCAGTGGCCTTTGCACTTTCTTCCTCCTCAGGATCATTTGTGATTGTATTGTTAGATTTATAGTTATAGGAACTTCATCATTTGCATTTTCCTACCTTTTTACTCTGTGCCCATGGGCACTTGTTAATCTTTTCCTTTTTTTTTTTTTTTTTTTTTTTGGTTGATATCTGCACAGCACAGAGGGCATAGAGGGCATGTCTGGTCCTACCCACTATTACCTCCTTGGTTTTTCTTTTTTATTTTGTTTTGTTTTTAACTTTCATTTGAAGTCCAGGGGCACATGTGCAGGTTTGTTACATAGGTAAACTTGTGTCATGGGGGTTTGTTGTACAGATTATTGCATTACCCAGGCATTAAGCCAAGTACCTATTAGTTGCTGTTTTTTTTTTAATCCTCTCTCTCCTCCCACCTTCTGCCCTGTGACAGGCCCCAGTGTGTGTTGTTCCCCTCTATGTGTCTATGTATTCTCATCATTTAGCTCCCACTTATAAGTGAGAACATGTGGTATTTGGTTTCCTGGTCCTGCATTAGTTTGCTTAGGATAATGGCCTCCAGCCCCATCCATCTCCCTGCAAAGGACATGATCTCATTCTTTTTTATGGTTGTCTATTATTTCATGGTGTATATGTACCACATTTTCTTTATCCAGTATATCATTGGTGGGCATTTGGATCTTTGCTATTGTGAATAGTGCTGTAGTGAACATGTGCATGCATGTGTCTTTATGATAGAATGATTTATATTTGTATCAGTCCATTCTCATGCTGCTAATAAAGACATACTCAAGACTGGGTAATTTATCAGGTTGGTGCAAAAATAATTGTGGTTCTTACAATTAAAATTGCAAAAACTGCAATTACCTTTGTACCAACATATATAAAGGAAAGAGGTTTAATTGACTCACAGTTCAGCATGACTGGGGAGGCCTCAAAAAACTTACGATCATGGTGGAAGGGAAAGCAAACATGTCCCTCTTCACATGGTGGCAGGAGAGAGAATTATTGTCCAGCTAATGGGGAAGACCCTTATAAAACCATCAGATCTCCTGAGAACTAACTCACTATCATGAGAACAGGATGGGGGAGACTGCCCCCATGATTCGATTATCTCCACCTTGTCCCTCCCACAACACGTGGGGATTATGGGAAGTACAATTCAAGATGAGATTTGGTTGGGGACACAGCCAAACCATATCAATATTCCTTTAGGTATATACCCAGTAATGAGATTGCTGGATCCAATGATATTTCTGTCTTTAGATCTTTGAGGAATCTTCACACTGTCTTCTAAAATGGTTGAACTAATTTATGCTCCCATCAACAGTGTATAAGCGTTCCTTTTTCTCCACAACCTCGCCAGCATCTGTTATTTTTTTTGACTTTTTAATAATAGCCATTCTGACTGGTGTGAGAATCTTCTCAGTTTGTCTAAACTCACAGAGGATGTGGTCACTTTCCTTAAAGGCTCCTGTTGCTTCTGGAGTTACAGTTAGCATAATGATTCTTTCTTGCTGGTCATAATTTAATAATTATCACCTTCATATATCTTGTGTTCTTTCCAATTTTCTGATACTTCCTCTCTTGTTGGAATAGATCTAGAGGTATCTCACAGGTAATTTTCTGAGGATATATGAGGGCATTAGATAAAAAATTAGAATCCAGGATAGTCTGAATCAGTCAGATATACTGTAACATATCTGCATTTTAATAGAAGAATTATGGACAAAATATTTTAACCCAAATAAATTATTCCAGTGTGGGTTATTTGATAAATCATGGTAAGTCCATGGGATTTAGTAACATTTTAGTGAAAGAAGAACCTTTGAGAATATTTTAAATCATTACATAACTTTCTCCATGATTATGAGAAGAACTGAAATAGCCAAAGTGAGTTGTTCCAGCTGAAGAGGTAAACTTTGGCTAATGATTTAATTAAAACAAATCAGTCGAATTCAAAGTCCTGGGAAGTTTTTGACATGAGGAATACAGCTGTAAGTAAGCTTCATTCAGCACCCACAATCCTATGTTATGGAGATAAAGGGTACTAACATCTGTACCCTTGTCCTTCTCCTTGAAAAAGGAGCACAGGCCTGTGGAAAGATAGAAGAGGAAATGATATTTGTGTGTATAGTACTCATATTCCATTCATTTTAATTTTTGATATTGGTAGGAACTTTTGCTCTCTCTTTTTTACTTTCACTCTTGCAAGGAGTTAATAAATTTTACTGGTCTTTTAAAAGAATCAGATTTTTGTTTCACTGACTTTCTCCACTGCTTTTCTGTTTTCAATTTCCTTGACTTCTGCTCTTGCAATTTTTATTTCCTTCCACTTAGTTTGGGTCTATTTTGTTTTTGCTTTTCTAGTTTCATAAGATGAATGCTCAGGTTATTGATACGAGACTTTTCTTCTTTTTCCTTATAACCATGTAATGCTATAAATATCCCTCTAAGGAATATTTGTTTCATTCTACAAATTTTATTTTCTGTGCTTTTCTCCATTTTCATCCAGTACAAAGTAGTTTTTAATTTCCTTTGAGAATTCTATTTTAACAAATGGATCATTTAGAAGTACTGTTTAACTTTGAAGTGTCTCTATATTTTCCTGTTATCTTTCTGTTATTGATTTCCAGTATAATTCTATTATGGTCTGAAAATATTTTTTCTATTATTTCGGTTTTTGAAATGACCTAAGATTTGTATTTTGACCCAGAACATAGTCTATCTTTGTAAAAGTTCTATGTATACTTGAAAAGATTGTGTTGTTGCTGGGTAGAATATTGTATTAATCTATCACATTCAGTTGGTTGATGGCATTGTTCAGTTCTTCTGTATCCATGCTGAGTTTCTGTCTACCAGTTGCAGTGATACTGAGAGATGAAAGTCAAATTCTCTAACTATAGTCCTGCATTTATGTGTGTCTTCTTTCAGTTCTGTCTGGTTTTGCTTCATTTATTTTGAAACTCTGGTGGTAAAATGGCTACACAGTTAAGATTGCTATTCCTTCTTATGAATTTACCCTTTTATCAATAGGCAATATCCTTCTTAAACTCTGATAATTTTTTTGCTCTGAAGTCTACATTGATATTAGTATATTCACTCTAGCTTCCTTTAGATTAGTGTTTGCGACCTACTTATATCACTATATTTGAAATGAGTTTACTAATAGACAGCCTAGAGTTAGTTTATTATATTTTATCTGTTCAGACAATCTGTGTCTTTTAACCTGGGTGCTTAGACCATTTACATTTAATGCATTTATTGGTATATTTGTATTTAAGTCTACCATTTAGTTGTTTGGTTTCCGCTTGTTCTCTTTCTTTTTTTGTACCCCTCTTTCTCCTTCTGAGCTTCTTTGGTTATTTGAAGATTTTTTAGTATCCAGTTTTATCTATTATGACTTTTTGCTATATGATTTTGTGTAATTTTTTTTAGTGGTAGCTTTAAGGATTCTACAATACATAATTAACTTTTCACAGTATAATTCAATCAATATTTTGCCACTTTAATTGAAATGTAAAAATCTTACTACATTTTAGGTCCCTTTGCTCTCTCCCATTATGCTATTGTTGTTTTATATCTAAATATTTACAGTTCAAATGCCATAAGTCAATGTTATGAAATTTGTTTTCAATTGTCTGACATATTAAGAATTCAAGAGAATAGTCCATTATGTTTACCAAGATATATACCATTTTGTTGTTATTCTTTTTTTCTTGTTCTAAGTTTCTCTCTAGTATCATTTCCCTTTATTCACAGAACTTCCTTTAGAAATTCTTTTAGAGAAGATCTGCTGGCTATAAATTGTCTTAGTATTCCTTCATCTGAGAATGTCTTTATTTCACTTTCATTCCTGAAGAATATTTTAACTAGGTATAGAATTCTGTGTTTATAGTCATTCAGTACTGGAAAAATACTGTGCCACTTTCTAACAGTCTCCATGATTTCCGATGAGAAATATACAGTGATTTAAATCATTATTCTTGTATATATAAAGTTGTTTTTCTCTGGCTGCCTTCAGAAATTTATATTCTTGTCTTTAGCTTTTACCATTTCGGTTATGCTATGTGGGCATGGATATTTTGGATTTGTCTTGTTTGGTGTTTGTTCTAGTATCTAGCCAAATAAATTTTCATTATTTCCTCAGATATTTTTTCATTACTACACTCTTCCCTTTCTCCCTCTGGCACTCTGATGGCATGACGTAAGACCTTTTGCTATTGTCCCACTGGCCCCAAATGCTCTGCTCATTTTTTCTTCATGCTTTATGCTCTTTGTTATTCAGACTGGATAATTTCTATTACTCCATCTTCAAATTCAATGACTCTTTCATCTGTCATCCTCATCCAGCTATTGAGTCTATTCAATGTATTTTTGTATCAGTCATTTTGTATTTACTTGCCAAGATTTTTAACTTTTACATTTGTCATGAGAGTATTCACAATTGCTAGTTTGAACATTTTAGTCTTTGTCAGATAATCCAACAATTGTGTTTTCTTGGCATTGTTTTCTATTGATTTTCTTTTCTTATGTGAGTTGACATTTTCTTGGCTTATCAGATGTTGAGTAATTTTAGATTACATAATGGACATTTTGAATATTACATCATGAAACTCTGGATCTTATTTAAATTCTATGGAGAATGTTGCTATTTGTGTTCTAGCAGACAATTAATCTAGTTAGACTTAGGTCTCAGATTCCTATCTACCTTCTATGGTGACCTATGGTTTCAATGTCATTTCAGTTGTCAAAGCCATTATAATGCTCTTTGCATATGTCCTGGGTGTCTATGATCTAGACAGAGGTCTATACCTAACATCAGTTCTCAAGGAGTTTGGAAGGCTAATTAGGATCAGAATCACACATGTGCAGGTCAAGAGTGAGCCCAAGAGTTCAGAAACAACTAACCTCATGGGTTACCTTCCCAAGCTTCTTTTTCTGCATGATTTCATGAGTATTTGTTGATTCTCTGGGCCACTCTTTTTGGTCCTCTGTCCAGAAACTTGGGGCTTTAGTTATCCCTCTCTGTGTGCACTTCTCTGATTGGGCTCACATTCTAGCCCAATAAGAGGGAGAACATAGAGAAAAAAAACAACAGAGAAAGAAAAAGGCAATACTTTTTTTCTACCTTCTTTCAACTACAGTTTCACTGAGCAGAGAAGAAGGTTCCCCTTTCTCAAAGTTTTGGCTCTTGCAGAGTCTCATAGTTGTCACTGTCAATATTGATACGGAATTGCCTGGGGGCTGGGCCTGGTAGAAAAGAGAAGTAGACTTCTCCCCACCATGAGCATTAAGAGCTCCTTTCCTAGTTCTCAGCCAGGCCTGTTGTGCTTCTCCTGGAGTTCAGTTTATCTGTGCTACAAGGGCTTGCTTCTGTGTTTCAGGCTGCACTGAATTCAAGTCATGGGCTAAAGGAGGGGAAAAATGGTAAATTCACCACTGATTCCATGGTACCTTGATGTGCCTGCTGTGATTTACTTTACGTAGTCTTCACATAGCTGCTCCATGCATTCTTTCTGGGTTTTATAGTTGTATTAAGTGGGATAGAATGAGTGCAGTGTGCTTACTCCCTTTCATCTGGAACCAAACTATGTGGATTTCCCAAATTTATTAGACTCTATTATCTGGGTTCCCTGGGAGCTAGAACATGCCTAGTATTAAATTATTAATCAAATGTTGCCAGGAGATCATGCAATTCTTTATAAAACAGAGATGAAAGATCTAAAAACATAAAACAAATTTCATGATTTTCAGAATATCATGTTTATAACAAGGTATTAAAATCTCTATTATTTTAAACTCAAGAATGTATAAAAGTATACATGGAGAAAATAGGAAAATTTGAATTGCACATGTGCATTACAGAGAATGATGTTCATCAATTTGCTAATAAGGCAGTTATCTAAGGGACCAGATTTTGATGTAACTCTGAACAGAAGAAATTATTAAATATTTTAATGGATGCCATTTCAATAGTTTTCTGGTTGTTTCATCTGTAGCACAAATATGCAAATATAAAACTTAATAGGCAATGAGTTTTATGTGCACTAATTCTGAACTTAGCTTTGTTTCAGGTAGAAAATTTTTTTTTTCACATGTATAAGAATATTTATTGTGGCATTGTTTCCAATAACAAAAATATGAAAATAAATGCCCATCACTGAGAGACTGGACATGTTATGGTATACTAATTAAGTGACATACTATAAAGCAGTAAACAATGAACTAAAGTTACATAACATGTAACATGAATACTGACAAGGGCAAAAAGCAACTTTTATAACAATATAGACACAGTGTTATTTATATAGACCTTTAAAACATGCATAACAAAAAGTGTGCATGGATACACACTTTCAGCAATCAAAAAAACAGGCTCCATAGAAAAATGGCAAAATGTTAAGGTTTGATACATCTCCCACAAGTATGCCTGACAAAATTCTTTACATTTTAGGACTGAAACATTTGTTACAACAAAGTTTAAACAGCAGAATAAAATTATTTTCAAGTTATCTCCTTCCCAGTAAAGTTTTCCTTCTCTTTGGTTGTAATAGAGTTATTTATCCATTTATCAAATTTTTGTTTTGGTTTTTTTTTTTTTTTACTTTTATTCGTTACAATTTATTTTTAAAATAACCTTTGGAAGTGGTAAGAAATACAGGTAAAGATTAGTATTTATTGATATTTTAAGTATTTGGCTGAGTTATTCAAATGAGCATTAAAAGGAGAAAATGTGTGTGTGTGTGTGTTCAATTTTTATTTTATTATTATTATACTTTAAGTTTTAGGGTACATGTGCACAACGTGCATGTTTGTTACATATGTATACATGTGCCATGTTGGTGTGCTGCACCCATTAACTTGTCATTTAGCATTAGGTGTATCTACTAATGCTATCCCTCCGTGCTCCCCCCCACCCCACAACAGGCCCCGGTGTGTGATGTTCCCCTTCCTGTGTCCATGTGTTCTCATTGTTCAATTCCCATCAGGTAGAAACTTTTTACAAAGGGACTTGGTAGTCAAATGCAGGTTCTGTCACAATTTTGGCTCCTAAATCCCTATTTCCTCTATTTTGTTTTTCTTAGCAAACTGCTGAGTAGAAAACATAATAGATGATGGAATTCATCTTCATTTTCAGGATGCCACTAAAATACTTTTTTTGATATAATGTTTTGGAGCCTTGCTATGAGGTTATGTTGAAGGTTAAGACTGAAGGATAACTTACATGTAATGACTGCTATAACTTTTCAGTAGTTAAATCCTCTTAGGAATTAAAGGTAAATTCAATTATGCTGAATTCAAGGCTATAATTCCAGGTACTATGGGAATATTTTTAGCCTGATACTTATGATTACATGTTCACCTTTAATAACAGTTTATTTTTTCTTAAGTAAATTAATATCAAATGTGTATTTATAATTGGTAATTTGAAAATATCAATTTCTACTGTCAAATTTCAGCACATCTAGGAGGAGTAGAAGTTATCTCTTGGATAGTTTTTTTATTGCTTTTATTTTGATATTGGAAACATGTCCTCATTTTCCTTTTCATTTGTTTAAGTTTTGTACAAAGAGCTTAATAGAAGTGATAAGCAAACATATGAACTCACATAAAAGTTAATATCTCGGGAAGTTTAGTTTCCCCATAACTCTACATTAGTCAAAATTTATTTTGTGGTTCTGTAGTTTGCCTTGACAGTTACAGAAACTCAAGCAATGCGGTTTCCTTTGAATGGTTATTTAAGGCAAAGATGCTGCTGGACAGCACAAGTCATACTTGAAGAGTTTCCCTGGAAATCTTTGAAAAATTTCCAAACTTTGGAGCTTTGGAAATCTGAAATTACGTCTAGCTAAAATATGCCTGTCTACCAAGAGCAATATTCTTCTGTTCCAAAAGTATTTATTGAGTGATTACTCTCTTCTAGACAATGGGGATATTGCAGTCAATAAAACTTGACAAAATTCTGGAACTCACACTCTAGTTCTGCAGTTTACACATTTTGGCATTTGTGGTTGATTGTTGAACCTGATCAGACTGGGTACCAGAAGTACTAATGATCTGAGAAGAATTGCCACTCGCCTTTGTATAGCACAATTTCTGGAGATTAAGCACAGGTTGCTTATTAAAATTCTAGATTGTCTCAAGATGGATGTTCTATAAAGTTTTTGTTATATTTTTTGACATCTAATTTTTCAGAATGAACCAGTGTGATTCTTTTAGTGTTGGTCTTAACCAAAGATCTTTCCGATACTGAAAGACCCCATAAAAACCCATTTATAACATTATTTTGTGTAATATGATACATGAAATATGTATATAAACATATATGTGCAAGATGAGAGAGGTCTTGCTACTCAGTATAAAACAACAAAATGGTCCTGAGAAACAAGAGATCCAGAATGTCAGTACTATACTGTAGTATATAGTATAGAAGGACTATGCCATAATCATTTTTGCCTTTATCCATCTAACGGTCATTTTCTGTGTTATAGGCTCTTAGGACACTAACATTCCCTCAAAGTGTAAATGCAATCTATTGCTCTGTGAGGATGTGTACGTTTTAAAGTCAGTTTATTTCTCTAGTACGAAAGTTGTGAATCATGCGAGGTTCTAGACATTTGCCTAATTCACAGAACCCTAGCCTGGATGGATAGCCTGCTGACATTGATACACAGAGTAGAGTCCTCAGAGACTAGAAAGTGAGAGTCTTTTTTACACCATGTGGGAGTGCTGCCTCTTTGATCTCAAGACGACAAGAAAGGTGTGCATCCCTCTTTTACAACTGGTACAGGCAGGGAAAAAGGAAGCAGGTGAATCTGAACATTGGTGTCAGAGGGAAGTTCGAGTAGACAGGAAGTTCAGGTGGAGAAGCTTTGATGGCAGGTACGAGCAAGCTGGCCGTGTGGTTTTCATGTCTACAATAAAATGCACATTCCTAGAAAGCCTTTGGTGAGGGGAGGAAGGTAGTTTCCCAGTGCTGGATTTGCAGAGATATTGAACAAGGCACAGACCTACCACAGCAGAACAAGATAATAACCTCTCTTCTAGAAATCCAGCTACTAGAAGAAAGATACGATATTCCTAAAACATATTTTTGAGTATCTATCCTGTACCAGGCATGACTTTAGTCGCTGAACAAAATAGACAAAATGAGTCTCCTGTGAGGCTGACATTGTGGAGGTGAGAGACAGAAAATAAACAAGATAAATAAGTGAAATATTTGACATTTTAAATGGTGATAAGTGCTATTGAGATAAACAGAGAAGGAGAGTAAGTTCTGTATATGGAGGTGTGTGTGCAACTATACATAGTGAGGCTAGGGAGGTCCCCGCTGAGGAAGTGCTATTTTAGAAGATACAAGGTCAGAGAGTGATCAGCCTTAAGTCGGATCACGCTGAGCTTCTTTGGGGTTATTAAACAATTACCTGACTATAGATAGAATTCGTCTCAGGGTCTGGAGTGGTGATAAATCTTGGGGTTCTTAAGTGGTCCAAGTTTTGGAGATCAGGCTCTGCGGCTCATGGAGTTGAGGTTTCCTATTTATATCTAGGTAATGACCATGAAGGAGTGAAATGACGTAGGAGTCCATTTGAGGCTCAGCACCTGGCCATGTTGGGAGCTGATGGACCCAGAGAAAGCACCACCAGGCAGATCAGCAAGGTTTAAGTCAGTGACTGAGGTGCTGTGATAACTAAATCAGACAGGCTGGAGTCGAAATGGGTATCAGGGCATCCACAGGAATCTTTGTCTGTGCTGGAATTTAGAAGCACCACCCAGGCTTTTAGTCCTAGCCCCTAGGTAGAACTTCCGGAATAGTAAACATACCCATAAGTGTAAGGTGAACTTTGACACTTGTGTTTATGTAGTCACCACATGCTCTAGTCTGACTTGAGTGAGGTTGCCAGATAAGCTACGGGATTCGCAGATGAATTTGGATTTCAGATAAACAAGAAATAATTTTTCAGGATAAATGTATCCCAAGCATTGCACAGATATACTTATGTGAAAATTTTATGTTATTTTTCTGAAATTCAAATTTAACCGAACATTCTTTACTCTTACTTGCTGAATCTGGCAGCCCTAGATCTGAGGCTCATCTGCAGGATGACTGCAGGATGACCCAGGATGTGGGCCAGTCTTTTAGGTGTGTGGTAGAGGCAAAGACCTCCTTCCTCTTCAAAAGCATTTTGGTTCGTAGGGATCCTAGTATCCTTCATGTCAGGGGTTCTAAAATGAATACTTAGGGGCTTTTCAGAAAACTCTGTTATTCACAGCAGTGGTGTAAGTAAATGGCTAAAGAATTTTAGAAGTACATGACCAGCCTGGCCAAAATGGTGAAACCCTGTCTCTACTAAAAATGCAAAAATTAGCGGGGCATGGTGGCACGTGCCTATAGTCCCAGCTACTTGGGAGGCTGAGGCAGGAGAATCGCTTGAACCCGGGAGGTGGAGGTTGCAGTGAGCTGAGATCGTGCCATTGCACTCCAGCCTGGGTGACAGAGCGAGACTGTCTCAAAAAAAAAAAAAAAAAAAAAGAAAAGAAAAGAAAAAAAAAAGAATTTTATTTCCCCAGAGCAGCTTTTAAGCTTTTAACACCACAGAACAGATGTAGAAAACATAAAATCAGAGCAGTGCCAGGAGTCTTGAGCCATGCCTAATGGGTCTCTTCTATTTTCTGTGATGCTTCCTAAAGCCTGTATGTGGAAATCTGGGGATCCTACATACCCAGTTGGAAAACCACTTCTTTAGAACCAAGAATTAGCTGAAGAGATCATGAATGATTAAAAAAACTCCCTCCCCTCTATGTTTTTGACCAAGCATTCAAAGTCCTGGAGTGGGGAAGGGGAGGACGTATGCAGTACTATGGTTTGAATGTGTCCCCTAGATTCTAGGGGAATGAAAATTCAGTCTCCAATGTGATGGTATAAGGAGGTGGGGCCTAATTGGGACGCGTTTAGGTCTTGAGGGCTCTACCCTTGTGAGTAGATTCATGCCGTTATTAAAAGTGCTCATGGAAGTGGATTCGTTCCCTTGCCCTCTTGCCTTTCCACCTCCTGCCAGAAGGGACGCAGCAAAGGGCACTCACCACACCTCATGCTGGTGCCTGGATCCTGGACTCCCGCCTCTAGCACTGAGAGCTGATACATTTCTGTTCATTTCAAATTACCCAGTCTCAGAGATTCTGTTACAGCAGCACAAAATGGACTAAGATATGTAGACTTTTTTTTCCTAAAGAAAAGGAATTTGAATGGGATCTATTTCTAATAGTGAGACCACATGGGAAAAGTATATTTTCTTGGTACCGTATCCCCACACACTTTCTTTTTCTTGCCATAATAACCATCATCATAATGTCCAAGTTATTTTTCTCAAAGGGTATTAGTCTCCATTTTATTCCTAACACAAAAGATGTAACATGTCTTTTTATTTGCGTTTGATTCAATTCTCGCCAAGTTTAAAGATCTGCAGGTAATTACTCAGAGAGTCACAGGTCAGTTAAGAACACTGAAGAAATACATCCAGGCAATGCATATGGTATTTCAATTAATTTTTATATAAAACTCTATCAGTTCTTTTTTTGTGTGCTGTTGTAACTTTGGATAGTTTAACAACCCTAGGAGCATATCCAATTAGAGTTGGCTTCAGAGTGGGTAAGGTCACATGGAAAATGCCATCTTAAGGGGTCAGATTTATAATGTGATTCTTAAATTCACTTCAAGACTCACTTGTTAAAAATCAAGTGTACTCCCAAAGGAGGGATACCATCTTTATTTCTGACTTATTTTCAAGTTAAAATGCTAGGTAGACTTGAGCTGAAGTGTATTATCACAGAATAGGCCTTGACAACTCTTACTCAGGTGAAACTCTGTGCTGGAGTTTCTCAAAGCTTGGACCAAGACTTTTCCCTGCAAACTCCCTAACTTTCATTTCTTCCATTTCATTCTCATTTCTTTCCATCCTATCCTTTTCCTTTCTCACTTGCTCACTAAGTGATCTTATACATTCCCGTAGGCTCCTTTTCTCTATCCAAGATAAATATTCTTGATACTTGATTTTATCCTTTCTATCAGCAGTTGGAATATGGGCAGGTAGACTTAGCAAATAACATACTGGTACCTTGGTTTGAATTGGAGGTTGGTAAATCAAAGAAGCATAGAGCATAGAGAGTTCATCTGAGGGTAAATAAGCAGCATTCATATTCCAGGGGCAGCCAGGCCTGTGGTGCCAGTGGCCATGGGCAGTGTCTAGGGCCAGCAGTGATGGCTGCCATGATCTCACCAGAGGGTTCCGATGGTGTGATTTTCACTGTGTTCTTGGCCAACCAGCATTCTGTAGTTTCTGCTTATTTTCTGAGTCTGTTTCTTCAGACATCTTGGAAATTCTGTGAGCTGTCCAACATCCATTCAACGCATTTCTTTTCTGCTGAAGTTAGCCAGAGTTAGTTTTTATTGCTTGTTGATTGCCATGACGCTCAGATTCATAGCTTGCCCAGACCTCTTTTCTGCTTTTCTGAGCTTCAAATTTAAATGTCAGACTTGTTACCTGGATGTCTCACAGTCATTTCAAATTAATGTGTCAAAATCTGAACTTTATATTATTCTCCCAGGCTTGATATTTCCCCAGTCTTCCCCATTCTACATTGTTGGCTAATTCGGTCATCTGATATCATCTTATATGGTCGATTGTTGACTTCTATCTGGCTGCACTAGGCCAGCAGACCAGCACATGGCCAGAACAGCCAAGTGGGAGAGTAAAGATCTGCCGAGAAGGGCTGAAGGGTAACTTCTCAAAGGGCTGCTTTACTTGCATCTGAGGGTGTATCTGTGGCCTTTGGCATCCCCCTGTGGTACCCACACTCCTCCAGCCTGGGCTCCTGCCACTCCTGTTCTGGCTGACTGTGCTGTAGACCCAATGGCCATCTTTTAGTTCCCAGAATATGCCAAGCTCTTTCTGTTCTCAGGCTCTTTCACAGGCTGTTCACCGTGTTTGGAAACCACTTTCCTCCTCTTCACCTCTTGGATTCCTTCCCATTCTCCAGCTGCAGTAACATTTCTTTGCCTTCTCAGATCCCCCCAAATTAAATGATATATCCCCAATATCATGTTCTATTTTTCCCAATTTGAAAGTTTATATTGATGCGGGTCTGTAATTATTTGTTTAACGTTTGCCTTCTCCACTAGACTATATGCCTCCTGAAAGTAAGGACATGGTATGGCTTACTTATTGTATCCCCAGCACCTGCATAGCATGAGACACATGGTAGATATTCAATAAATATTTTTTGGATCAATGAATGGATGAAAGAAAATCCTAAATTTGGGCAATGAAAGTGAGGAAGAGAGGATAAATTACAAAGGAAGGTACATTGCTTTTGCCCTTTAGTGAATTTATCAAACTAAGTCCCCATCCTGTGAGAGGTTTTTGTTTTTGTTTTTATTTTTTGTTTGACTGGGCGGCATTGACAGTTCAAGACAAATATGATCTGGGAGGTCTTTGTGTAGAGTAATCTAGGCTTCTTCCTATTTTCGCCTTGTTTAGCCTCACACATATGGATGCAACCAAGGAGTGCCACTCTCCCAAACAGCTCCCTCTGCAAGCCCTGGGCAGTATTTGTGAACTCCATTACTTGCCCACTGTGGTACCAAGTTGCCCATCTTTCTTACCACCTCTGCTGCTCTTCTTGGGGGCTCCCGTCTAATGTTGAAGGCGGGGCCCTTAAATCAGCTGAGAGTTCCCTCTGTAGCCACCATCTGTCTACCACTTTAAACTCATACTTTCATAGGAAACCTTGCTTTTCAGGTTGCCCTAAGGTTCATTTTTATTGACAGTAAATGCTTCTACTGATGTGGATCTCTCCAGGGATGGTTAAGGACCCTTCTTATTTATTAGAAAGAAAAAAATGCCTATCCATGGTTCATGTACACATGGCACCTTCCCGCTGTCTCCCATTCTCAGCTCCATAATGGATTTAGAAGACAAACCACCTGTGTCATGGTCATCCTATTTCCCACTATAGGCTTTTACCTTGACCTATTAACTTGGCAGGAAACAGCTAAGAGGAACCACCTGTCTGCAAAGAAGCACAGAGTATGGTATGGTAAAGTTGGATCTGTGTTGCCTTCCAGATCTCATGTTGAAATATAATCCCCAATGTTGGAGGTGGGGCTTGGTGGGAGGTGATTTTGTCATGGGGACGAATCCCTCATGAATGGCTAAATGCTGTTCTCATGACAGTGAGTGAGTTCTCACACCTCCCCACGTCTCTCTTGCTCCTGCTCCCACCATGTGAGATGCCTGCTCCTCATTCACCTCTTTCATGAGTAACAGCTTCCTGAGGCCTCCCCAGAAGCAGATGCCAATGCTATGCTTCTTGTATGGCCTGCAGAACCATGAGCCAATTAAACCTCTTTCTTTAGAAATTCCCCAGCCTTAGGTATTTCTTTATAGCAATGCAAGAACGGCCTAACCCAGTGTCCGTTTGATCCTGGCTACCACGCCTTCTCTAAGGGGAAAGACTTCCTCCTAAATCATCTTTGGGTGGCCGCTCATCAGGAAACCACAGTATATACCTATTTTCCCTTTCATCCTACAGTAGCCTGACCATTCAGAAGGAGGGAAATCCTCTTTTCTTCTGTCACCCTACCATGTGCTTGTATGCTGTCAGTCTCCCAGGCAAGCGTGCGGGTCACCTGAAGTTGTTTGTATCATAGCTTCCTTAATCCCAGAACTGCTTTAGAGCAATGAGTTACTAGTATGGACAGAGAGTTTAATTTGTCAGTTTCTTGGAAGCATCAATCCTTTTACAACATAACTTAATAACAGTTCAATCATTTTTTTTTTAATGTGAGGAAATGAATTTTCTGATAAATAACTTGTTAGGAAGTTGTTTGAAATTTTTGGAAAGGGTTAGGCTGAAGAGACATGTTCTTCTGCTTAATAAGTTTGCAAAGTGCTGGAGTAGAATTTTCCCTGATGATAACACAACTGTTGGAGTCATAATCATGCCTGCTTCTTAAAAACCATAGTGCTATACTGTACCCTGCAATACTCAGGATGGTGATTTAAATAACTGCCTTGAACATAGAGCACTTCTGAAGCACAGTCAATTATGAATTTCAAGGCTTGAAGCTCTTAGAACTCAAAATATAATCCTAACACATTTTATTCTAACTACTCTTATCAATATTTTTATGGATTGTATTATTTTTCACTCATTTGGAAGTGTGGTTAAGTCCATAATACCAGCACTGAGGGGGATGGATAGTAATATGAACAACCCTAAATAATGAATTATGTAAAAATCACTGAGAAGCTCTCTGTCTTGTCATGTAGCAGATCTAACCTATCTATTTATGCTCCACTTGGGCTAACATTAAAGTCAGTTTACAATCCTGGAACAGATACTAATGACTACTAAGGTAAATGGTGTGCAGATGTTTTGTATTCCTCATAACTCAGGATGGCTCCCTATTTTTTCCAAGTCTAGCACCCTACCATTTCTCCATTTTTCCTGAAATGCCTTGATTCATCAAGCATCATCTCATTGCTCTTGCATCTTCAGAGTTCTACTCTCCATGGATTCTTTCTTCTAAACCTATAGACATATCCCAGTGTCCACAAATCTAAACAATAACACACGTGCACAGTAATTCTTCTTTTGAACTTGATTTCTCTCTAAGCCGTCTCAGTTCTCTTATTCTGTTGCTGCCAACCCTCTTGAGATCATGATGTATGCACTAAGTTTTCACTTAACTTCTTTGGTAAGCTCCTAGAAACTGCAACTTTAAGCAAAATGACATATAACAGGTCCTCAAATAATTTTTTTTATTGTTTAATGTTGTTTTGTTGTAATGTTGAAGAGAAAAAGATGGCTTTGTTACATGTTATTTCGCTTACAGTTGCAGTTTCCAAGAACCTGTCAACAAAGTGAGAAATTAATATTCTGCTTATTACCTTCACTTTTTTAATGTTTTACTCTCTTTTCATGTATTTAAAATGTGTTTTCACCTTCCCTTCTCAATTAGTTTCCTAAGACCACTGTAACAAATCACCAAAGTTGGTGAGATAAAACAACGTAAATTTATTCTCTTACAGTTCTTGAGGCTGGCATTCCAAAATCACATTCACTGGACTGAAACCAAGGTGTCATCAGGACCACATTCCCTCTGGGAATTCTAGGGAAGAATCCATTTCCTTGCCTTTCCCAGCCTCTAGAACTGTATTCCTGGCCACTTTCAGCACCTAATGACCATCTGTCTTCCTTGGCACTTGGCCTCTTCCTCTGTCTTCAAAGTCCACAGCATAGCATCTTCAAATCTCTCTCTCTGCTGAGGTCATTGTCTTCCCTTCTCCCTTCTGTGTTAACTCTCTCTCTCTGCCTCTTTCCTATAAGATACCTGTGATGGCATTTAGGACCCACCCAAATGATCTGGGATGATCTTCTGATCTCAAGATCCTTAACTTAGTCAAACCTGAAATCTTTAGGGGTCATTATTCAGCCTATCACAGCTTCTAAGAAGAAATCTGTTCAGACTCCTAACCACTAACCTGATGGCCATTTCTCATTATTTTTCTGCCCAGTCTTTAGGTAGCATCTACCATGACCTTGCCTTCTTGAACATCTGTTCATGTCTGGCTTCTGTGTTATTACTCCCATTTCTCTCATGACTGTACTGTGTCTTTTTCTTACTCCTAAATGTACACTTTCTCTAATGTTCTCTCCTTCATTTTATTTTTCTTGCTTTCTGTGCTTTCTTGCTTGACAATCTCATCTGTATCCACGACTTCTCAATCTTCAACTTTTGGTCAGATCCTGTTTAGAGATTCAGCTCTCTCTTCTAGCTGGTGCTGAATTTTCACACAGATGGTCCTGAGGTTTAGAAAGAAGACTGAATTCATTACCCAGCCTTCTAATCCTCTTCTTCCTCCTTAATCAGCATGGCAGTTAATGACTGCAACATCCCAAGGATAATAAAACTTCTTTCTCTTTTTCTTTGTCTTCACCACTACCTTATTTCAGGCCCCAGTTGCCTCTGGTATGAACTGTGTCCTTCATTTCCTAACAGATTCCATCTCTGTGGTGCTTAGCCATTCTTTGCCTCCAGAATCAGCTTTCTAAAGGCTAGCTATGATTTGTGTAAGGTTTGTATTAAAAATCCTTAGTCTCGGCCAGGCATGGTGGCTCACGCCTGTAATTCCAGCATTTTGGGAGTCCGAGGCAGGCGGATCATGAGGTCAGGAGATGGAGACCATCTTGGCCAACATGGTGAAACTCTGTCTCTACTAAAAATACAAAAATTAGCTGGGCATGGTGGCGCGTGCCTGTAATCCCAGCTACTCTGGAAGCTCTGAGACTTTGTCTCAAAAAAAAAAAAAAAAAAAAAACCTTAGTCTCCCCTCCCACCTCTTCCCACCAGCATGTTCTGATTAAAAGCCAGACCTGTGGCCTTCATGGTTCTCTCCAACTTGATTTCAAGTGCAACTTACAGATTCATCGTTCCCCTCTGTACTCACCTTGGGCTCCTGCTACCACTTGCCAAATATGTGAACTTCGTGTCTCTGCACCACTGCTTATTCTATTATATCTGATTCCTCTGTCATCTTTATGAAAATCTCTCAGTACAGTCCTCCAGGCAAAGCATAATATGCAAAGGCATGACAATTAAATGTATTTTAAATTTAAATAATTTTTTGATTTTGCCCATGAGTTGTCACTGCAGAGAGCTAGGATTCTCTGATGGGCCTCAGGAAGTCATGCTCTTATCAGAACTAGAGGTTGTGGCTTAATTTGTGTTAGTGAAAGAAAAGTGTTACTTAGCCAAAGTCCTAGTTTAAATAGTTCATTTCACTCATTCATTCTGTCTTTGTCTTCTATGTGCACTTCACAGCTCTTATTGAATATCTGCCATGTGCTGGATGCTGTTCTGGGAACTGGAGGGTAAAATAATAAGCAAAGCGAACATGGTCTCTGCCCTTCTGGAGCTTGTAGATTAGTGGGGAAACAGTATTAATCAAATACAGTCAGAATTCACTTAATGATGGAGATATGGTCTGAGAAATGCATAGTCAGGTAATTTTGTCATTGTGTGAACATCATAGAGTGTACTTACACAACCCTAGATGGTATAGCCTGCTACATACCTAGGCTGCATGGTATGGCCAGTTGCTCCTAGTATACAAACCTGTACAAGTTACTGTATTGAACACTGTAGGCAATTGTAACACAATGATATTTGTGTATCTGAACATAGAGTAGGTACAGTAAAAAATACGATATTACAATCTTATGGGACCACTGCTCTGTGTGTGGTTCGTCATTGATGGAAACACTGTCAGTGCATGACTGTGCAGTAAAAGTCAATGACATCTGTTTCAAGTGCAAGAAGAAGAGGTGCTCAGCTTCATTGGAGTGTATCAGGAGGTGCTGACAGAGTGCAGGGGTTCAAAAAAGCCTTTTTTAAGGAAATAATGAATGAAAAGCAAATGGAAGTGGGACATTCTCAGAAGACCTGATCCACATATTATACAGAGATTAATTTGGGAGAAAAAAACTCGTCTCTGATATACATTTAGCGCTACAAGTTGGGAATGTGCAGGTTGTTAAATATAGAAATTATATCCTTTAACTGCATATCTGAGGATACAAAACTATATTAGGGCCAAAAGTGGAAGAGGAATCATAGTAATTTTACTGGATATATGGAGGTGTAAATGTCTCTATAAAGATAACTGGAATCCCAAAAATAGCTTTGTGAGAAAGGTCGGTATGTTTTGCTTTTCCAAAGTGTGTTGTTAAATCATTCCATAGGAACAGTTCTTACTTCCTCTGGAGCACTTGGCTTCCTCATTGTTTACTCAACACCTGCAAAACAGCTTGTTCCCTTTTTATTTTAGCCCCAGAATTCAGAGACTTAAGTGTTAATCATGCCCCTCATTTATCATCGCTGTCAGCATCAGTCTGCACACATCTCCTTTCACTTTTTTATATATTTTCCTCTTTCTTCCTTGATTCTTCTGCCCACCCCAACCTATCTCTTTGTATATAGATATATTCTATTCAATACATCTAAATGTGAGTTTGCTCTTCCACACAACCTGCTCTCTCTCCTTATTTCTAGTCTCACGGGTCAGAACTCTCCTATTGGGTGTGAGTGATTCCACCTCTGAGATATCTCTGGACTCCGCCCTTCCCTCCAGCCATCCTGCTACACGCTGATTCAGACGTTTCCTGTCCATTTCCTGGTCTATTGTAAATGATCTCTCTAAGTGGTCTCCCTAACCTCAGTTTTATTTTTTTGCCAAAAGTGGCCAAGATGACCTTTCTAAAATACACATTTTTAAAACTTTCAATGGCTCTTCATTTTTAATGAAAGTTCTTAAAATGGTATCAAAGCTCTTTTTATTCTGACCCTGCCTGCACTCCTGGTATCTCTGTGCCCTGTTCATAAGCACCCACTTTCACTACCTGTTAAGCTACTTCTAGTCTTCCAAATGTCCTTCTTGCTTCTTGCCTTCACGCCTTAGCACATGGAGTTCAAAAGGCAAAGATGGCCAGAAAAAGATACTTCGACTGTAGAATCTGGCAAGAGCAAAAGCACAGAGGACAGTCAGGTAAAGAAGGTTTAGGAGAGTGTTTCTAAAGAGTAACCAAGAATAAAAGATTGACATTTTAAACTATTTCTATTAGAAAAAGCCAGTAGAACCACTAGGGTGGGGCACAGTCCCTACCTGAAAGGATTAGGGAATGGGGGAGTTTGGGAAGATAAAGGGGAAATCATTGAAAGTTTTTGGGAAGGGGAATGATATGAGTGGAGCTGTTGGCTGGGTATGTCCTGTGAGTGGACTGCATGGAGAAGACATTGCCAGTGAAGTCAGTAGGTTATGAGCCTGTTGGAACAGTTCATGGTATAACTTTTCTTTTCTTCTTCATTTTTTTTTTTGAGATGGAGTCTCACTCTTGTTGCCCAGGCTGGAGTGCAATGGTGCAAACTCGGCTGGCTGCAACCTCTGCCTCCTGGAATCAAGAGATTCTCCTCCTTCAGCCTCCTTAGTAGCTGGGATTACAGGCACCTGCCACCACACCCGGCTAGTTTTTTTGCATTTTTAGTAGAGACAGGGTTTCACCATGTTGGCCAGGTTAGTCTCGAACTCTTGACCTCAGGTGACCCATCTGCCTCAGCCTCCCAAAGTGCTGGGATTACAGGCATGAGTCACCACGCCCAGTGATGGTATAACTTTTCAAGTAATAATATTTAATCTAAGAGACTAAAAATTTTGGTCAGGGTGAACTTAGAATTTACTACCACTGATTAGAGAACAACCAGGAACTTATCTTGAAGACACCCATGGAATGTGTTTTCATATCCCAATGAATAAACTATTTGACTTTTTCCCTTTTAAAATGCCTCAGTTTGAAGGCCTCCTAGAGTTTGTCTAGCACATATGTGTAAAAACTACAGATTGGGTAGGAATTTATCACTCAGTTTTAAATTGGTTTATATCTAATCATATGTTGTTTAATTAACACACTTCATGCTACACTTAATGCTTTGTATAGTCACAAAACATTAAGAATGTTGATGTCAATATTTAAGAACATGATCAAGAGCAGAAGTTTTAATAAACCTTCAAATTTATTTCAAAAAAATTTGTGATGAATCTGTAATTTGGCAAGCAACTAATAAAAATTCTTATGTAATGCAGCAAGATCTTACCAACACTTCAAAAATCAGTGATAAGAAGAAAAAAAGATAGCAATGATCATATTCCTTTTATGATTTCGTTGATTGGGATGAAGCCTATTTTTAGCCCCAGTGTGTCACTTGTCCACTTTATCCCAAGGCTCTTTCACTTTATTTACAATCAAAGCTCAAACGTTGTAAAAATAATCCAGTTGAATTTTATAAAGGCAAACATTTTAAATAATGAAAGCATTTTAAAATCCATTTTCAATATTGAAACACTTGTGGTATGAAGATAACCCTGAGAGAGATGGAGCGACTCTGGGCCCAGGTGAGCTGGGCCTGGGGCCATCAGGTTAGCTTACTTATGGCAGTGCTATGCCTTCAGCCTTCTTCTTCCTGGAAAGTGACCTTGCAGAAAGGGTGATGGCTCTCAATTAACATTACCAACAACCCTGGGCTCCCAACTGGGACTTCCACTCTTGAAGATGTTACTGATCACTCTACTGGTATCTTGATTATTCTGCTTCTGTCAATATCCTTTTCTATACAAAGCCTGTTTAACTCATTCATGTTGTAGCTGGGGTCTAATTTTTTTGTCAGTCTTAGTCTACTGTTGACATGGCCAATTCAGGGACAGAGCATTATAATGTCAGTTAAAAACATGTGGATTGGATCATGCTGTCTCTCAAATAATTAACTTAAAAAATTTAATAGTAAGTGTTATTTATTAAATGGTAAGAAATCAAGATTTGTCTTCATATCTTGAAATAGGATTAAGTGCATCAAAATTCATAACACATTCATTTAAAATGAAAATGTGCATTTTTACTTAATATCACTTATATGTCAAACAAAAATGATTAAAGTTCCCATGAAAGTGGACAAAAATTATTTATACACACAAAAGTTGGGTCATACTGGCTCCAGGAAAAGACAGTGCTGCTTGGAAATGAAATGAGTGCGTGGAGGTGAGAGACCTTTTCAACAGTATTACATTTCAGAAATATCTAATAAAGCATCTGAGGGACGATCTCATACAGGTAATTAGTAAGATTAGGGTCCAAAATTCTCCTATACATTATTTTGTACAGAAGCAATGCTAACTGCAAAATCATCACAACATACTCAGCCCAGTGCAAACACAGTGAAATGCTGTTCTTACAATTTCAATGTGCCTGTTGTCCTAAATGTGATTTCAATTTTAGGCAATTTGACAGGAATAACTAGCATTGGTATAATATTGTTGATGTCCATTATAATAAATGATTTGCACTGATGCTAAATGTATCTCCAACTTTCAAGCTTTTACCTACTTTCAAAGAGCTTATGATAATTTGGAAATTATCACTCTAAAATAAGAATAAAGATATCCATTAACAAAAGAACATCTTGCAAAGTTAAACTTTGTTTTTTAGGGCCCCACAAATTGGCCATGGAGGGTAGAAAGATCAGAAAGAGGTAGCTCCACCTCTGTGAGGACTTCAGAGTCTAATCAATAAATGTAACATTTTTCCACTTTTGCTTCACCCAGAACTAGAGATTACATTTAAAATGCTTTTAGAAAAATTCTACTTTTCTTCTAGGAAATCAGACCTAGCTTATAGAAAACACTGCAGCTGATGTTCAGTTTTTGAAAGCAAAAACCTTTCACTGAGGACAATGATATGAGATGTATTATAGTTCTTGATAAGCACAAAGCAGATTTTTGAATTTAAGGCTGGGGAATGGGCAATGAGTACTGGAAATAGTGGAAAGAAGACATCAGCTAATTACTAAGTGTTTTAATCATGAAATGTACCTGTCAAAGCTGGGCTGAGAAGTGACAAATCATATAAAATATATTAGCCACTTAAAATTAATATTCCCACTCATCTGCAAAAAGAAATAGAAAAGTGAAAAAGCCTGATTTCATCTTTCCGAATAAGATAGCACCTCTAGTAGGGGATTGCAAAGTCCAGAATTAATTTGGGTAGTTTCAGGAAAAATAAATAAAGAAGGTGGAATGTCTGCAGTCCCTCCTGAAATTTAGTAAATGAAATCCATCTTCACTGGAAGAATATTACATTGCTTCAATCACTTTTCATGCTTCATACATCTGTCTCTTCCACTGCAAAAGGCTGTCTGACCCCTTGATAATGTTCTTATCTGATCTGACAATCCTTTACCACTTTAGAGTCATTTAGAACATTTTGAACATCAGATTGCTATAGCACTAAGTGGACTTTTGATCAATGTTGCTGATCGATCTCATTTGATTCTGATTGCCCATGCTAAACACATTAAAATACTGGGTAAAATATTTTAAAATAGGCATTAAGTTATAAAAATGTATTTAAAACACATAGTGAAGTTTAAAACAAGATAAATGAGATCTCCCTGTGCCTGAGATGAAGCAGGAATCTCCAGGGGTGAAAGGAGTTGAATCTGCCTGATACACATCTCAGATATTAGGGTAGACTTTTTAAAGGGAACTGGAAATATTTGCTCACCAACTTAGCATTATGACTAAAAGGGGGCTGTCCACTCCAGGCCAGTAGTGTGAAAAAAGACATAAAAACACCCGGATTTTCATATGTGGATGTGAGGGCCACATTTGTGAATGTTTTGTCATGGCCCTACTTTGGTGACTCCAAGTAGATTTGATCTTGCAATATCAGGATCAGCTCCATGAAAGCTTCCAGAAAATTTCATGTGCCCTTAATTCCTTGAGATGTGTCATTTAACATGTACCCTTCTGACCAGCTTAAACTTTTTTTGAAATCATGCATCCCTAAACCTATAAAAACCTTTTCTTGGACAATCTATGATCTTTATCACTTCAGTATTGTTTCTGCCCTGTTTTCTTACCCTTCTGGGCCTCCAGTTATATGTATGTTGGATCTTTGCGTCATGCCCTATATATCATTTATATGCGTTTCCTGTATTTTCCATTGCTTTTGCTCTCTTTGTTTCTGCCTATTTTTGACCAACCTATCTTTGAGTATTAATAATTATTTCTTTTTCATGTCTGGTCTTCTAGTAATCATATGAATTTAACTCTTAAGTGTAGTTGTTAATTTTTTTTAAGTCCAGCACTGTTGGTTAATTCTTTTCCCAGTTATCTGGAGAAAATTATTCATTTCTCATTTATTATCTGGAATTATTAATCATAAATTTATAAAATTCCAATATCTGATAATTCCAATAGGTATTTTACCTGTGACTCAGCTTTTATTGTTTATTATTTTTCTTTGAATCCTATTTCTTGGTGTGCCTAGTTCTTTTTATTGAATGTTGAGCATTGTGTATAATGCGTTGTAGAGGCTTTAGGTGATGTTATCTTCGTCCAGTGCATATTCTCATCATCTACTAGGCAGGAAAAGTGGTGGCTGATCATCTTAATCCCATCAGAGACTAAGTTGACTGAGGACTGGTTTGGAGTTTTCTTGGTTTTGTTATTTTAAGACTTTGTCTGAGTCTGATTTGTCCTCACTCCTAGGGTTTATTACACCAGATTCAAATCCTGGGGTATTTGTTAGAGGCCTGTTAAATTATATTGCATTCTACAGAAAGACCAAAGATCAAATAGAATCTATCTTATTGTAGAGATTTGCTTGTTAGAAGCCACTTCTCCCCTTTTCCTACACACTTCTCACCTTATTGAGGTGTTCCCAATGACCTGTTTTAAGCTTTGACTGTTCATTTGAATGAAACGGGTCACTTTAAAAATTACTCAGGCCCAAGTTATTCCCAAAACTAAGTAAGAATCTCTTGGGGTAGGGCTCAAGCATCAATAATTTTTTAAAGTTCTCCAGGTAATCCCAAAGTGCAGCTGAGCTTGAATGCCACTGTACTGGTCTTCCAGAGTAATCACAGTGAGATTGGCTTCTGCGAGTCATGTGAGACACAGAAACATAGTCACCTACCAAATATTTTTGTTATGTGTGTGTAAAGCTCTTCTAGTTGCTTTGTTCTATTCTTCAGTTTTTGCCCATCTTTACTTAGCACAATTCATGCCAGTGCTAGGCTAAAAAGAAATCTTGGTTTTGCACTGTGTATGTAAGGTCTACTGCTATTTGTGTTCCTGATGAGAAAATCTCTCATGTGTTCTAAGCCAGCAATGGCAACATCCAGAACTCTCACAGGGATTAGTAGATACAGCTCATGCAACCACCTTTTTATAAATAAAGTTTTACTGGAACACAGCCATGCTCTTGTGTTTAGGCATTGTCTATGACTGTTTTCAGGCTATACCAGCAGAGCCAAGCAGTTGCAACAGAAGCCATATGACCCATAAGCCAAAAGTACTATTTGCCTCTTTAGAAAAGTTTGCCAACATCAATCTATTCTAGATTATTCACTGTTGTCTTTTAATTCCATTCTCGTGAGCCCTCATTCTGTGGATGCCTTATCTTGCTGTTGGTTGTTCTGTGTGTTAGAGGGGAACACATATTTCCCACTTCCAATGTTTCATGAGCATGGAAGAATCCTAGAGTTCATATCCTTGGCTCTGTCTCCTCTCTGCTCCTTCCCTAGGGAATGACTTACCTGACTGGAAGAAGGACCTAGACATGTATGGCTTAGTTCCTTCTCTTTCCTTCTTTTGAATCCACCTGCCAGTGGAGAGGTGCATTCTTGACTGTTCTTTCTACCCAGGAGAAGCTTAATAGAGAAGATCCTACCTCTATTGCATAAGTCTGAAGTTTGAGAAGAAAGTTTAATCAAACTTGCGTTTTGGTGAACACATGCGTTCACCACAAAGCATTAGGACTATAAAAGAGACATTTGAATCTTATCTGCCTGATTCCTTCATCTATCTTTCAACTGGTTCTAAACTTTTGGGAAAAAATAAAATGTCATTTATTGAACCCTCCTTATAAGTTCACATTCTGGTATATCAGCTAGTGGCCTTGATAAATAGATAAGGACTAGAATTTGAAGAGCAAAATACACACTGATGAGTTCTGAGAGTGACTTTAGGAAGGCAGGACATGTAGGATTTTAGCCTTGGTGGGACCCAGCCACTTACGGAGGCTTTGTCTGCAAGGTGGCTGTTTCTAAATGGTGTGAATTTTAGCAAACTCTTGTTGCAGACTGCCTCCATTCCAGCAAATACTGGCCACTGGACATTTCAGTAAGCATGGAAAGCTGAAGTGAAGTTTCAGTTAAATGGCAAAAGAGTCCTTCTGTGAACAGGCTTCAGTATCAGGATGCTAAAAAAATTTGCTGCTTTTATTCAGTTTTTCAGCAAGGTCTACAGGCCATGACATTAAATGCAGGTTATGCTACATCAGCTTCCAAGCTTGCAGCTTGAATTTTCTTAGAGGACTTTGCTTGGGGTGTTTGGACCACCTTAACTGGAAAGAGAACTGACAGTACCTGGGAGTTATAGAAGCCCATCTGGCCAGTTCTCTTGCCTGGAGACCAGACAGACACCAGGGTGCAATTTTTATGTCCAAACACCCTGAGGGTTCAGGCAGAGGGTAGAACTTTATCTGAAATTATATCTTTTCTCGGCCTTTCCCCTATCCTGTTTTTCCTATCCTCTCTTCATGGAGCACTTTATTCATAAATCACTTGCGTTCAAATTATTTACTCAGGATTTTTTTTTTTTTCTGGGAAAGTGTGACCTAAGACAGTATGTTAGAAAAACAAATGCAGCCGGGCACAGTGGCTCATGCCTGTAATCCCAGCACTTTGGGAGGCCGACGTGGGCAGATCACGAGGTCAAGAGATTGAGACCATCCTGGCCAACATGGTGAAACCCGTCTCTACTAAAAATACAAAAATTAGCTGGGTGTGGTGGCGCATGCCTGTAGTCCCAGCTACTCCGGAGGCTGAGGCAGAAGAATTGCTTGAACCCAGGAGGCAGAGGTTGCAGTGAGCCGAGATCGCGCCATTGCATTCCAGCCTGATGACTGAGTGAAACTCCATGTCAAAAAAAAAAAAAAAAAAAAAAAAAGAGACAAATGCATGGGCAAGAAAGAATAGAAAATGCAAATGCAAAAGAAAGGAGGCTCTTGGATCAACCAACAATACTAGCCCTACACGTAGTAGAGATGAAAGGGAATTGTCTAAGTAGAAGGTAAAACTGGATCTACCCAAAAGAAGTCGAAGAATAAAGAAGAAAAGAAAATTCTGGTGATACATCCCATGATTGCAGAAAAAGATATACTAAATAAGAAATGCTATTCATAGCTCAGAACATTCAAACCTGAAGAAGGGCATTGTCTTGAGGATCACATTGTAGTGGATTTTCACTAGGCTTCTAGAAGTGCTAGATTCAGTAACATTAATCAAAGTTTCAGCTCAGGAATCTTCTGAATGTGATTCTCCACTTGAGGTAAATGTGGGAACAAAGGAAATCTCCTCAAATAGGCATGTTTAACAGTCCTAACATTTCCATAGTAAGAAGCCGTGGAAGGAACCTGAGTGGTGCAGAACTGAAAACATCTTTTCAAAAGAGACAGGAAAGGCTGTGTCACTTGGCAGAGCCCATCCTAAATACAACATTTAGGTTCCAGAAACAATGGAATCCAAGGGGAACTGCATAGTAAGGGGTTTTTAAAATGGCAGATGGAAAGATGTGCATCACAAATAGGATCTGGTAAGTTGGCCTGCTAATATTGCTAATAGTTTGCCAAAAGGCAGTGGCATCTTAATACAGTGGCCTGAGAGAAAAGTTGACATGAACAGGTATGTGTTTTTC
Organism: Gorilla gorilla gorilla; assembly: GCF_029281585.2. Lineage (NCBI taxonomy): Eukaryota > Metazoa > Chordata > Mammalia > Primates > Hominidae > Gorilla > Gorilla gorilla. The sequence continues at coordinate 48,105,899 of NC_073241.2, forward strand.
CCACATAAAGAAAGTCCAGCACCATCATAACCTCCTGGTAGCACTTTTTCCTGAGTGAATTTGTTCTCATAGATTCCAAAAAAGCTTTGCATCCTGGCTAGACTGAAGTGAGAAAGTCTGTCTTCCTGCCCTCAGGTCCCACAAGTATCTTCCTTGGTTTTTGCAGCATCAAAGATTGGGTTCTGCGAACAGAATTCTGCCTTGGTTAATTTCACTAAGAAGTCAGAGATCATTTGCATTGTCAAAATTTGGGTGTAGAAAAAATAATCTTGTATGTCTACCAACCTTTTGGATTTTTAAAAAAGAGAGGCATATGAGAAGCTAATTTTAATTCTGAGGTCCTGAAGAAACCACATACATTTGCATGAAAGAAAACAAGGCAAGCAGCAGCTGCTGAAGAAACCCAAGTATGCCCAGGTTCAGAATAAGACACCTTTATCTGAGACTGAGAAAATAAAAACTTTGGAAATAATGATTATAAGACTGTAACTGGAGACCTTTGGTGTTTTGTTCTTTGAGCTTTTACTTATAAGAACTGGAACATTTTATTTTGTACTATAATGACTGTGGACATTTAACTTGCAGAAGCAAGAGAATTTGACTTTGGATGGAATTACATTGGACTTTAACTCTGTTGACTTGTAAGGGAATTTAATTTTGAGACATTAATGTCTCTGGAAAATTTACACTGGAAGGCGATTGTATTCAAATTTATGACTTATATGTGTTGGCATTTTAAAAAATGGTATATCTTGGTGTTGTTATTCAATCTCTTTGCAGAAGCTCTGACGGGTTTAGTTAGATGTGGTGAGACATTTTGAATGAGAAATTTAGACAAAATATGGCCTTAGAGTTAATGTAATTGCTGACTCTTCTGATCCGTAGTTAGATCCTTCAAGGAGCAAAATTCAATCATATTTACCAGTCGTTACCAGAAAGATCCACAAAACAACTATAGTTAGTACTGGGGAGAAACTTATGAAGACAGTACTCTAATAGAGTTCTGATCTGTCAGAAAGGTGTCACTACCCTCCTGGGTGACTCTTGGCTTGATTGTTAAATCTGATGGGCTAACAGAACAAACAGCTGAGGAAGACTAGGAGGAAATACTACTCCTTGACTTTTCAGGTTTCCATTTGGAGGTACTTCTCTAGAGCAACTCTCCTGACCTTTTGTTCCATGGGAAAGGAGGGAGGTTTCTGGTAAGTGATCAATAATCATCGATCCACATTTCTTGGTTGAGCAGAGCTAATTTGTCTGGGGATTCTCTTCTCTCTTCTTCTTTTTCTACCCCCAAACTAGTGAAAGTTGGTCTCCATGGTCTGCACACCCAAATGTTTTATCCAGTAGCTTTCTCAAGTTCTAGATTCGGGGCAGAGAGTATTGGAAAGCGCTTTTTGTTCTCAGACCCAAGACACACTTTGCAAATATTTTTGTCAGTAACAAAAGTGATATTTTGATTTGTAGTCTGTTCATGTCTCAGTGGGTTCAGAACTTGTGCAGGAAAAAGAAGGGTGTTACATATTTGACACTTTGAGACTCCCAAGCCTAGACTTTGATTTGCTGAGCCCTGGTCTTCCAGCTTGATTTCCTAACTTGATCTACTGCCTATGGCTTGATTATTTTTCTGTGGTATATTATAGAATCATATCCTCTGCCAATTGCCCTTATTACTATCCTAGTGTCAACAAGGTAGACATGACTATACTCTTTTTATTGGAAATAAAAAATTTAAAATGACTTATGAAGTCTTAATGGTAAAGTGGAACGTGTTTGGCACAAGTAAATGGATAAAATAATTTTTATAGGATGGATTTGAAATCAGTCATATATTAGACATAGTGCAGATGAAACATTTACCTGTTTGGTTGAATTTTTCACCTTTCATCCAAAGTTTGATATCATATAGATGTAGTAAAAGAACATTGGATTAAATTCCAACAACTGTGTGGTAGTAAATTCTCATATCATCTCTGATCTAAGCCAGTCCCAGAAATCTGCCCACATGCTGAGGCCGCTGCTTTTTAGTTTGTTCTTGATCAATTTGTAATACTTTAAAAAATGTCTTCATCCAAACTTTATAGAGAATAAACTTCACATAAAATATATATATATAGTTCTTAGTGCTTTTTTGTGACTTCTTGTTTCCTTTCAACCTAGAAAGTAAGTCATTTTTTTTTTTCATTTTGAAGAAAAATCACACCATTAGGTTTTCACATTCAAGAGATTTTTTTGAAGTTGCTAAAAGGCACTTATTCTCTCCTATTCACTACATACTGGTTGGGTGATACTGCAGTCCAAGATTTTACCTTTCTTTGAGCATATTTTTTAGGCATCACAATTCAATATGTTTTTACAGTTATGTGTTTTCATGACTCCCTATTTGTAATCTGTTGCAATTGAATGAAGGTGCAGGAATGATCTTGCATTAATAAACAAAACAAGATGAATTTATTCGATCCAGGTGACAATAATCAGAAAAAAATTCTATGTAAAAACTGGTGACCAAATTATAAGTGGATTTTTTGGTCATTTTTCTATTACTGTTATGGAAACCAGGTACCACAGTGCAGAAATATTTAATTTCTGAGTTTTCTTCTTTACCTTTTCAGCAGTATTTTTAAAGACAAGATGCAAGTAGTTTTTAAAAGAATGATGCTTTATCAGTCAACTAACCACAGGTCTTCTTTGTACTTGAAAGAGTGGAAAATTGACTTCACATCTTTTGAGGTTTCTATGTAGGATTTACCTTTAAAGACGGAAAAAATGTTTCAAAGGCAAATACAACACAAGAATTGATAAATCTGGTTTCCTACGCAACGGAAACTAAAAGCTTGACAAATCCTTTGTCAGCTACGAGTTATATTATCAACTGAAAATAAGAAAATACAGATGAAAGCACTGCGATTTCATGCAAGTCATGACCAAAGTAACTTTATTTGTGAAACATACTGTCTTTTGTTCAGGGCATGAGCCGTAGTACTGTATGTTTGCCTTTGTAAACAGAGTGTCAGTATATCTAAGAGCAAGACATTTTACATCCACAGTCTCAGATGAACATCCCTCTCTTGATTTTCTTCATTCTAATGGGTTTTGAAATAATCATTGAAAAGTGGATCACAGCTGTAGTTGCCAACATGCAATTTGGTCAAAGAAGCTGTTTAGCTTTCATCCTGTAATCAGTGTCGACAATCTAAGAAGCATAACGGTCTCATGTTTGCTAGACGAGGACTAATAAAAACCCCGAAGAGAGTTCAAATAGACACTTAATGCCAAGTTCGTCTGGAGAGCTTTTCAAGAGCAACTTCTCAGGTGGTAGGTTAATGTGGAGCGTTATGTGTACACCCCATCCCCACTTCTACACCCATCACACATTGGAGTGTCTTTCCGATATTTTCCGCCTTGACACAATATGGACAACATTGCATCATTACTGGACTGTTTTTTAAAATATCTGAAAACTGAGATAGATTAGAGTGACTACTGAACTCTCAATGTACACAGATCAGTATAAACGTGCCCATTTCCAGCCCTGAATCAGTACAGAGAAAGATGAGTGCTTTTGTTTCTGGTAAGTTTTTCTATTTAAATATAGCACAGAAACAGAAATGGGTGGAAATAATAGATGACATTTTGTTAAAGTGCTGTTGAGACATAGCGTGAAATCTAGTAATCATTTAAAAAAATATGTCTACATATTTCAATAAATGCTTTAATAAATTTAATTCGGTATTGGGGTAAGTAATGATTGCAAGTACAACATAGAGGTGGCAAGTTGAATCTCTGGGGTCAAACAGATCTGAGTTCAAATCCAGGCTCAACTGACTACTGGCTGTGTTGTGTGATCCTTGAGTCAGATACTTAACTTTCTTAACCTTTCTTTATTTATAAAACAGGAATAAATTACTATTTTTTCTATTGTGAGGCAAGAGTTAAGACAGTGTGTGTCGAGAATAGATTTACATTTTAGATTATGTATTTAAGTGCTTTTAATGTAAAACATGATACTTTAAACTATTACACAAGATATTTTTAAAAATTGGAATATTGGAATATAGCCATTAATTGCCTCAGAATTTCTACAGGCTGTGATGGATATACACATTTTTAACAGGTACCACAGTAATTCTCGCTTGGGTGTCTTTGGCCCTTGCTCTGAGAACCACTGTCCTAACTTTGATATTCAATGTGTGGTCCGTGGACTGGCAGCCTCAGCCCCCCGGAGGAGCTTGTTAGATAGAAATGCAGAATTACAGCCCCATCTCAGACCTACTGAACCAGAATCTGCGCAATCTTAGCAAGATCCCAGTGCTTTATACACACAGTAAAGTTTGGGAAGCTCTGATCTAGATGCTTCCCAGTTCCTCTGGGACAGCCTGCTGACAGAGGGGCCACAGTCACCCAGCGGCAGTGTCTGATGGCAGCTGGGCAGGGACACCTAGCAGTTCATTCCTTTCCTTTCTGAAAGATGAAGGGTTTGATCAATGACTTGAGCCCTTTCAGCTCTGAAATTACCAGATTTTTAGAATTGCTGTAACATCAATTTCACCTTTCTCTTTTTCCTTTTTATCCATTTTTCTAAGCCCTTTTCACTTCTCTGGTCTAATTTCAGCTTATACCTAGCTACTCATCAGAACATAGCCATTAGTAACTTATGCGATCCCGTTCTCTGTCACTGTGAGAACAAATTCCTTCACACTTACGCTACCCCTCCTGCAGCTGAAAACTCATTTCTCTTTTGTTTTACTCTCCTTTCTTTAAATGTTCTCTGTCTGGTTTCCTATTTTATTCCCCTTTCCCAAAACAAAAATGTTCACAAATATTTGAAAAAAACAAACAAATAACTCCCAATCATGACTAAACAAACCTTTGACACTTTTTTAAAATAAATAAGATATAAAAGGAAGGCTAACAGGAAACCTATGCATTTATTAATTTAATCACCACTAATGAACTCAGACATCCCTATGTGCATGGTGCTGAGGCTGAGGATACACAGGTCAGCGGACAGCTCTGCTGACAACTGAGTGGTGATTTCAGATCTATAAACTTTAAGGTTCTTTTTTTATATAAACTAAGCAGAAATGCAAATCCGGAAAAGTTGAAGTTCTAAGAAAATCCATCAAACTGTTCTACCAAAAGTATCTTCTTTCATTTTCTTTTTTCTGTTCTTTTCCCTCTCTTCTCCTCTCTTTTCCTTTCCTTTTCTTCCTTTCTTTTCCTTTTCCTTTTTTCTTCTCTTCACTTCCTTTCTTTCTCTGCCTCTTTTTCCTTTCTTTGTTTTTTATCTTATCATACTCACTTTTTTTTCCTTACCAGGTAACAGCAACAGAAGGCATTAACCTAGATGCAATATAAAACAAGTTAGGAATACTCATCTTTTTTTTTTTTTAGGTACTTAATAGTGTTGCTTTTATCATTCAACATGCATAAAATCTGAATTGGGTGAAATAAATCCTCTGGACATTCTCAATCAAATGAATCTTGCATTTTCTTCTTTTAAGTTCTATGTATGATACTTCTGTGAATTAAGAGAAGGCTCCAAGGAGCAAACCGTAATTTCTGAATTGTAGCTGGTTTATCACACTCGTGATTAACATCGTATCTACATGCTTACATTTTGGCAGCCATTTAAGAAACTTTTCTCCACAGTATTTTCAGAAGTCACATATTTATGACACATGCATATTTACTTTATTGTTTTTAAGAACATCATTTTTGTCCAAAGAACACAATATGAGGCTTGTGAAGGAGCTGAGAATAATTGAGAACATGGAGAACAAAGAAAAAAAGAGGATACATTTCCTCAGGGAAAAAAGTAATGCAGAAAATAGGCACTAGTGGTTTCACAGAAACAGATGTAGCTAAATCATTGTTTTACAGACTCTAGAAAGACAAATGGAATTCCCAGCTCTTAAAACGGGAGGTAGGGAACAGATTCCAATCTGGAGTGTAGGAAAATTGATCATGTTTCATTTTATTCTAAGACATATATTTTTTCCTCTCACATTTTAATCATCTTTAAATTGGGATGCCTCTTATGATAAATGTTCTGGTATTGTTTAATAGGAAGTATTTTCCCCCTTTCCTTTCCTCGTGGTGGATAAAGTAGTGATGTGGCTTACAAACAATGGTTACTGAGACTCAGCCAAGTACAGGTGCAGGGGTGATTTCAGTGATGCCTGGACCTATTCCGGCTCCTACCCAGAGTATTCTAGGGTTGCTCCTACTTAGGTTGCTGAGGCCTAAAGATTCATGAACAGAGCTTATTGACTCTGTAGCCTTTAACCAGGAGTGGGCGCACATCGAGTTGTGTCAGTCAGCGATTTCTTTGTTTGAATGGATTTAGTTGGAACTTCTGATAGATCCTGGTATTCGCAGTTCTGCTTGCTAGCTAGCACATCACAGTGCCTTATATTCACCACTGTTTCTGATCATTAACCCTTCATCTTTTGGGAACAGACCTGTGCTTAGCTTTAAGATGGAAGACACATCTTTGTTAAGAACAAAGCCATCTAGAGAATAGAACAGTGCCCTAGCCAAATAACCTTTGCACTTAACAGAACCAAAAGCTTCTACACCTATTTCTTTGGCCACAGATTTACAATTTCTTCTGATCACAAGACTCTTGAGAAGTGTTTATCTTAGGTGAAGCCTGTACCTGAGTCATGACAGATACCACGCCGATGACATTCGAGACTTCTGCTTGTCTGTACGTCTAGAAGAGCCACGTTGAGTGTTGGTGGACCGAGTTGTTGCTTTTGTAGATACTCAATCTCCGAGCCCCCTACACTGCAAGTTTTATATTGAAAGAACTCTCTTTTATATCTTTTCAAACAGCTAGAAACTTTGGTGCAGTTTAAACTGGAATGTAGAGGGTATATACCTAGGAGAGAAATTGCTGCCTCATGGGTTATATGTACATCCTACTTTAGTCATGTTGCCAAGTTGTTTTCTGCTGTGGGTTTACCAGCAATATATAAGAAATTCGTTTGCCCCATATACCCCACCCCCATCCTTGGAATTGCCTATGCTTTTCACTCTAGCAGTTTTTGGATTTGTGGTGCCATCTCACTGTGGTCTCAGTTTGCATTTGGCTGATGACTAATATACCCATTTCTATTCTTATTGGCCCATTTGGATATCTGTGTGTGCATATATATATGATTTTTTTCTTCTGCCATTTAAGTATTTTGCTTGCTTTTCTACTTGGTTACTGTTCTTATTGACTTATGGATGCTATTTATAGAAGTACTCTTTCTGTCTTCTATGTTGTTGTGCATTTTTTTCTCCCACCCTGTGGCTTGCACTTTTATTCTTTTAATGGTGCATTTTGATGTAGCCCAATCTGTCAGTTTCCCCCTTTATATTTAGTGTTTTTTGGGTACTATTTAAAAAGCCATCCCCTACATTGGAGTCATGGAGATATTCTCTCACATTATTTTCTCTTTTTTTTTATATATATTCTCACTCTGTCACCCAGGCTGGAGTGCAGTGGCATGACCTTGGCTCACTGCAACATCCGCCTCCCAGGTTCAAGCGATTCTCCTACCTCAGCCTCCCAATTAACTGGGATAACAGGCATGTGCCACCATGCCCGGCTAATTTTTGTATTTTTAGTAGAGGCAGGGTTTCACCATGTTGGCCAGGCTAGTTTTGAACTCTTTACCTCATGTGATCCACCTGCCTCGACCTTCCAAAGTGCTGGGATTACCCGGCTTCTTACATTATTTTCTGGGAGCCTTATAATTTTACATCTCACATTTAGTTAATCATTCCACCTTGTTGTGAAAGCAGACCTATGCCTCCCATATCTCACCTTCTTCCCACCTAAGACAGAAGCCTCCTTCTTCAAGCTGTTTAAGAGTACTGGTGACTTGCCAACTTGCAGTTGGGCCTTCTTTGGGTTTTCCCCTCCTGTAGCCTCCAGAGAGAGTTGCCTTGTCCCAAGTTCTCCCACTTCCCCAGGAGCAGCCTGCATCTGGTGATTGTTCAATGGGTAGTGTAAAGGCTTGGCCCCATTACCTAAATTCTGGGCAGTTCTGCAGGTTCAACTCAGCTCCAGAGCAACTCCTGTGGCCTCTGTTGCAACTGCATTGCAGTTCAATCCTCCCTTTGACTAATCATCTTCACTTCCTCATTTTTCACCTTTATAAATCATGTTGCAAAGGATGAAACTTTCTAGGAAGATAAACTTTCCTTTTTTAAAGATTACTTTTTTTTTTGAAAATTAATTCGATGATATGTATTTACATACAATGAATATGGTCATTATTAGAGCTATTAAAATGTTCAAAAAATGTTTTAATCATTCACTGATTTTTAACATTTTACTTTTCTAAAAAATAAACTTTATTTTTTAGAAGAGCTCTAGGTTTATAGCAAAATCTAGCAGAAAATACCAAATGCTCCCATGTACTTCCTTCTGCCCACACATACACAGTCCCCACTACTAACTATTAACATCTCCAGCCAGGGGGGCACATTTGTTAAAATCAATAAGCCTACATTGACATGTGATTATCACCTAAAGTCCATAGTTTACATTAGGGTTCACTGTTGATGTTGTACATTCTGTTGGTTTTCATAAAGGTATGGTGATATCCATCTATCATTATAGTGAAGCATAATATTTCCCTGATCCCTTTATGGGACTCACAAAGAGGGTGCCTCGTTTACTCAGCCCACAGCTCTCAACTCCTTGCGGGAGGCAGCACGTGAGTGAATGAGGTGGGAACTAGAGTGCACAAGCACTGGAACCAGCTGGCTACTTCAGTGCTGGCAGAGGCAAGTTCCACTCACTTGGACCTGTTGTGTTCCACCCCTTGTGGGAGGGAGCGCACAGGTGAGCAGGTGCAGGAGCTGGGGTGAGTGCTTTTAGGCACCAGCGGGAGCAAACTCTGTGTGGGCCCCATAGCAGTGTCTGGCGGGGGTGCCTGTGACCCCTGAAACCCCAGAGATAGTGTTACAGAGCTCTTTTAGCCCTGCCATCTGCAGATGGCTTAAGTGTTGACAGCTCAGTGGACTCTCTGCCTTTTCTCATGAGGGCAAAGTGTTAGTGTGACAGCTTTTTGCATTTGCACTTGCGGCTCCCAGTCATCCTGGAAAAATGAGGTTGCACAAACTAATCAAAGAATAGTAAATGTGAGAGATTTATTGCTGACAGAGGTGGCTCTCAGCAGGAAGGGGAGCTGAAAAGGGGATGAGGCAGGAAGCTAATCTTCCCCTGAAGTACGACCATCTCTGGTTGGATTCTTCTCCAAAGTTACACCAACAAGCTGTACCTCTGAAGTCAAACAGCTTCTCTCCAACATCCAGGTGTAGTCTGACATCCAGCTGCTTCTCCTCTCTGCTGGCTGAGTCTGGGGTTTTTATAGACACAGGACAGGGGGCAGGGTGGGCCATGGGTGGTTTTGGAAAAGGCAACATTTGAGCGGGAAAACGGGGATATAAATTCTCACTTTGGGCTGCAATCTCAAGCTTTTCGGCTTGAGGGTGGGGCTTCGCCAGGCACTCACCCTTTTCTGCCTAGAATTTCTCTGCCTCCTGTCCCTATCAATAGTGTCACACAGAATAGTTTACCCTAAATGTCACCTGTGCTCCATCTATTCATCACTTCCTCCCCTCTGTGTGGGTTTTTTCCCGTCTCTATAGTTTTACCTTTTCCGGAATTTCATACGGTTGGAATCATACAATATGTAGCCTTTTCAGTTTGGCTTCTTTCACTCAGCAATGTGCATTTAAGGTTTTTCCATGTCTTTTCATGGCTTGATACCTAATTTCTTTTTATCACTGAATAATATTCATTGTCTGGATGTAACATATTTTATCCATTTACCAACTGAAGAACATCTGGATTATTTTGCTGCTTTGTTTTCTGAGACTAAATTTTTCTCAACCTAATAAATTAGAAAATTCTGTTTAAGAAGCTGTTTCTTTAAGTAGTATCTGGCAAAATGATTCTTTTGTAACAGATACACAGCAATATTTTGTTGTAAGAATAAATGAACCAAATTTCCTCTGCTAGTCTTAATTACTGAAGTTTTACTAACAGTGAGCCCCGAGGGTTATCTGACTTCTCCATTAGTCCAGGCTTCCCATGTGTAAAGTATACCTAAAAGAAATATTTAAATCTTTGTTGTAGCATAATGCAGAAGCATCATAGGAAGAGATAAAAATAGAACCACAGAAGGGAAAAAAGTAAACAATGGCTCAAGAAGTGGAGAAAATCAAGTTTGTTTGAATTATTCTTTCTGAAGCCAATCCATGAGTTGTTTTCTCTCTTTTTGATTTCCGCAAACTATATAACTTTCAGTTATCCAAAGCCCAGATAATCCTTAGCCCAGTGGAGAAGAATTCTCCCGATCTTAAGGGCTGCTTAAGAAGCAATTGTGCTTTCATAAAAATCAGTTCTGATATTGTATCTTTCAAAAGGCAGGAAGAAACAGTGCAGGGCATCAATACACCATCAAAAGAGATGGCTCAGCTGGGACCCAGGTGCCTGGGGAGGAGATTTCTCACTGAGTCGGGAGGACCCGTGTTTCTCTCCTCTCTCTGCGCATGTGGTGGTTCATCTGTGCCTCTCTCTTCTATAACCTCGTGCAGCTACTTGCTGAAGAGGAATTATGAAAAGATCAAATGTGGTAACCAGTATGATGGTGAAATCCTGGACGCGTGTCTTATTTGCTTCAGTGTTTTTATTTTTTAGGATGATATGCGTTTTGGTTGCTGTCACAACTACCACCATCATCATCATCACCACCACCACCCACACCATCATTATCACTGTTTGTGTGTGTGTGTGTGTGTGTGTGTAGATGTGAGAGGACTGTATGTGTGCTATTGTCAACTTACACTTATATGCTGATCTTGAATAATGATACTGGTTATTTTCCTAAGTTGCTTCTGTAGAGAGGAACTAAGGTATCTGATTGATAATCTGAGAAGTAAAAACACTAATAACCTTGGCCAAGGCATGATTTGATTATCTATTTGCATTCAGGAATGTCAATCAACATTATTCTAAAAAGGGCTGTGAGACAAGGAATTTAGTCAAAACTACTCCGTTTGGGGAAAATGTTTTTGAACCAGGGATTAGGAAGCTGATATCAGACACTGAAAAGAACAAAAGGTATAATGAGGTGGCTTCCAGATGCTTTTCAACATTGGAGATGGGAAACTGAAAAGGAAGGAATAAAAGCAAGTTACCTGCAAGTTGTGCCTCAATCTTGGCTGGAGGATGTTTATGTCAGTCTTGGAAAATTTGGGCTCAGTAAGTCTCTTTGCTGTTGTTAGTGATATTTCAGTTTCAGACATCTGCACTGTGAACTTTTCCCTTTTATGCTCTTTGTGTTACTCCTGCTTGTTTCTCCTTTGGTTTCTCTTCACATTCAGCAATAAACCATTAGGAAAAATACTAGCCTGCTCTACCTGAGATGAGGAGAAAGAAAAGGTATCTCTGTCCATCCTTGAAATAGAGGAAAAAGTAAACCAACAGTTTACTTTGAGTAAGATGTCTGGGCCCAGTGTGAGAACAGGAAACACATCAATGAAAAGTCAGAACATATCAATGAAAAAAAGTAACTTGGAAAAAAGGCAGGGGGAAAGTATTCCTTTCACCATGGGCATGGTAACTCACGCCTGTAATCCTAGCACTTTGAGAGGCTGAGGTGAGTGGATCACCTGAGGTCAGAAGTTCAAGACCAGCCTGGCTAACATAGTGAAACCCCTTTTCTACTAAAAAAAAAAAAAAAAGAAATATTAGCCAGGCATGCTGGCATACGCCTGTAGTCCCAGCTACTCGGGAAGCTGAGGCAGGAGAATCACTTGAACCCAGGAGGCAGAGGCTGCAGTGAGCCAAGATTGCACCACTGCACTCCAGCCTAGGCGACAGAGAAAGACTCCATCTCAAAATAAAGTAAAATAAAGCAAAATTAAAAGAAAATTTTAAAAAGAAAGTATTCCCTTTACATTCAGAGATAGTTAAAAGTAGTTGTGTCTGAGGGCAAGTAGGGAGTGGTGTAAGAGACAGTGTTATAAGCCTGTCTCTATTACTGAATTTTTAACCCTTGTGCATATATCACTTGAAAGAAAAGAAAAAGTCACGTCTTATTTAATGGTGCCCTGAGTTAAAATCCAATGCAACTGGAGATATAAAATCTTGCATTATTTGCAGTTGTGCCAGTGAGAAAGACTTGGTAAGTGGGCTCACTCATATCTTTTTTTTTTTTTTTTTGAGATGGAGTCCTACTCTATGGCCCAGACTGGAGTACAGTGGTGTAATCTCAGCTCACTGCAACCTCTGCCTCCCGGGTTCAAGTGATTCTCTTGCTTCAGCCTCTCAAGTAGCTTGGATTCCAGGTGAGCCACCATGCCCGGATAATTTTTGTATTTTTTAGTAGAGATGGGGTTTCACCGTGTTGGCCAGGCTGGTCTTGAACTCCTGACCTCAAGTGATCTGCCTGCCTCAGCCTGCCAAAGTGCTGGGATTATAGGCATGAGCCACGGCGCCCGGCCAGGCTCACTCATATCTACATTATTTTTCAGTTATCCAAAGCCTAAATAATCCTTAGAAATAAAATAATCTCAGTCTGTAAGGCTTGGCTTGCTGAACATAGTGATGAGTACATACTGAGGACACATTCTAGCCCCTTGATTGTGAGTCAAGCAACCTTTATTGAGTGTACTTCTGATAGGCACTGGGAAGTTGAAATGGCACACACTTCAGTCATGATGGTGAATTTATGCCACATTTTTATCTGGGGCCCCATCCTCTTAGACAGAGTCTCAAGTCTATCTCCAGAGCCTTTAGTTTGTTCAGGTGGGGCTGTGTAGCTGGAAAAGATTGTAGACTTGACTGTCAGTCTGAGAGATGAGTGGTATGGGAAGAAAGAGTATGTCTAAAAGGGGCTGAAATCTCAATTGCCTTGGGAATCGCTAGATTAAAGGGTACTTAAGATAGTTTTCAAGGAGTAAGAATGATGACTTTGTAGGGAGATATACTGTTTCTCTGTGGCCTGGTGATGATCATGGCTGAGGAGTTGAAATATGTGAATCTTTTCTATTGATGATGATTTGCTATTTTTTACTGGAGAATTTCTGAGCTTTCCTAGAGTTACTTTTATTTCCGTGTTGACTGTGGTTTTCTTAACTCTTTAACACAGTTCTTATTTTTTGTATTTTTCTGTTCTAGAAACCATGTATGGGTGCCTAGTTTCATTCTTTTAGTAACAAATGGCTTGGATAGTCATTCAACTAGGCTGAAGCAGGCAAGGTGCCCACAGACCAAGTGTAGTGATACCAGCCAGTGGTCGAAAAGACACTGGCTCTGCGATGAGAGATGACCACCGGGTGAATTCCTCTACTTCCCCGGGTCAATGCCTCTACTTCTCAGGCATCCATTTTTTGAATTTGAAAATGGAAATAATGCTACCTCCTTACCTCCAAATATTTTTGGGAAGGTTGAATGAAATAGTGTATAGTGGAGTATTTGCTAAATTTGCAAGGCTAAAGGAATGTTAGAAGTTATTATGAGGATGGGGAGAAATGAGAAAGCTTTGTCAATTAATCGATTAAAAATGTAATTTTTGGAACTGTTTCCACTGCTTTAATATTGTTTGATTTTTTACTGTATTTCAAATATCAAGCAATTGTTTCCTGAGGGTGAAGAAGGCTACATTGGGCATCTATAATCTATGATTCGATAGAGACCCTGGGAAATTATTTATATCACAGGGGTTTATTTTGATGCTACCTCTGAACCGTTATTATCTATGTTAGCTCTATCCAGGCACTTCGTACCACATGGATAGAGTATGATAAAAATTGTGTTTCTGGGAATTACTCTACACAGATGATCTCATGTGAAATTTACTCTAGTAAGCCACTTGAAGTCAATAATAACAGGGACATTTGTGGCACTCCACTATTCTCAGAAAGCAGTTACAAGTGTCTGAAAAGAAATCTTGGCCACTTTCATAGTACTGCCTATTCCATGAGCTCTGTAGACTCAACTTGCAATTCTCTTTGATAGTGTGAGAATAAAATCAAAGGATTTATTGATGTCTGCCATGGGGGAGCTATTTTTAAAATTTAGAAGATATTAATTGACCATATATCATGTGCCAGGAGCATTGCTTAGCACTGGGGAGAGATGTCTAAGATGCAATCTCTTCACTCAAAGAGTTCATAGTCTAGTTTTACCGTTAGGTAACTATAATAAAAAAAAAAGTTAGAGACTGGAGCATTGAAGGGGCACTTAGTGAAGTGGGAGTATACTGACAAGTAAAGGACCGTTAAGAAAAACCTTTGTAAGATGTGCATCACTTGAAGAGACCCTATCTAGGGTCTCTTCCTCATAACTGCATCTTTGCTACATGCTGCTAAGTCTTCTTATAATGTTAAAAATCACTTTGTTAGATCTTACGTGTATCCCCAAGCAGAATGTGCTAATTTTCTGCATCCCCAGATCATGTGATAGAGCTTTAAATGTCTGTCAAATCATGGGCTAAAGTTCCTTCAGTTTTTGTATTCAGAGCTGTTAATTTCCAATTTAGAACCTGTAAATGCTTTTGCTTCATTTTCAGAGCCCTTTTGATAACCCGTGAGGATCTACCTTTAAGCATCAAGCACCTCTTTCCAAATACCCACAGTTACAATATACAACATGTCTTTGACGTTGCTTAGAAGGGGTTATTGGGGCCATCTATGTATATTTCAGGGCTTGTAGTCTATCAATGGACTATGCCCTTTGTTCTTTCCTTTACATATTTACTTCTCAGTACAATTCATTCAGAGGCACTTCTGTGGCAGCTCTATCAGCCGTAATACTCCTGGAATAGACTCATGTCTTTGAACTTCAGAGATCTAAAAGCAAGAAAGTTCTTGTGATGTTCAACCAATAGCTCAGGAATTCTCCTCTGTACTTATCCAAAAAAATTTGAAACTTTATTTTAATAGCCATCCTCCTAAAATGTCGGGCAACATGACTGCTTTTCTTGATGCTTTGCACTTCACAATGTACTTTTAAAAAATAGCTCAAGATGTGAGTTCTTAGGTACTTGATGTATTATTCAGAACAAATTCGTTTGAAGGTGCATCAAGACTTTACTGTCGGAGCCACTATTTCATGTTTCCTTTGTTTTAGTTCACTCGGTATCTGGGTCTTAGAGTCTAGAATTCATAGTGATGTGTTCATTCTGTTGAGGAAGAGTGTCTTTTGAAACATCACTCAAAAAAGCAGAAGGCTTGCTTTCCTTTCTTCGCAGCCTTTGCTTAAAGAACTTAGTTAATTGAGCCTACTCAGAACTTTCATGTGGCCTGAAAACTGTATCTATACCTTTCCACTGCACTCCATCCTCTTGTGTTGTTTAACCATTGCCACAAGTGAGGAAGGCAACAGGATCTTTAAGATCCACAGTTTTGACCATTCACTGAGTACTGGCATTCATATTCCCAAAGGGTTAAAGTATTTAACAGGACTCTTTATGTCCTAATCTGGAAAAATCACATTCAATAATAATTTAGAATTTGGAGTCCTCTTTAATTTTCTCTCTTGCAAATTTGACTAGCAATTAATATGAAATGGAATGAAATGGAGTTCGCATTTGTGAAAGTTCCTGCAAAAGTCAAATTAGACAAAGTAGAAGCATGTAGCCTATGCCTCATGGATATCAGCATTGAAGTGTTGTGAAGTCAGACTAAAGCAACCTTCAAAACGTGTTTTGTTATAGCTCAGCATGAAGGCAAGCTTTTGACCTCGGCTGTTAATTTGCAAAATGACGCATCCAGAGCAGTATGGTAACGAAGGGAAAAATAGCCTCCTTCTTGGCCCCTTGCCTGAGAGCACAGCCTCAGAGTTATGTTGGCAAATTGAAGCAGTCAGCATGACGTCAGAAACCATGCTTCAGTGTGCAAGAGGTGATTGTGAAAGGAAGCAGTCACCAGGATGGTTACATTTTAGGTGAAGCCACTATAAGCTGACTTCCTGCATCATAAAGAAAAACTGGGAGAAGCTGGTTGTTTTCAATTCAATAGTGTGCCTACCACCCACTCAAATCTCTGCTTCCTTACAATAACATATATTCAAGATGAGAAATACAGATTGACTCTTTGCACCTCGTTAAGCTCATCCTCTTGTCTTCCAAGCAGGAACTTGTAAAAACTGTGGTAACTACCTGAAATTATGTCATAGTCCACTGAATAAGTAAATGCAGTTAAAAAATCTTCATAACGGTATTGTTTGAGAAGTTTTATAGCCAAGTTTTTACTTTATTCGTAAGACTTCATTGGTACAACCCGCAAGTAGCAGAGGTCAGTTCTTTCCACATTTCTTTTGTGTGTGTGTGTGAGAGAGAGAGAGAGAGAGAGAAAGAGAGAGAGAGAGAAGGGTCTTCAATGTGCCTGGGAGTCATGGAAACAGCATAATTTGGCTTGGCAATGTGTTCTTTATAGTAGAATTTTCCTGAAGATTGCAGTAAGATATTATGGAAAGAATTCTAAACTTGGTTTTGTATCTTACTATTTTGTGATCTTGGAAAGGTCACTTGGATGTTCTGATCTGGAATTCAGTTTCCTTATCTATAACAGCAGACTTGGATTAGATAAAGTCTCAACTTTCAACCCCAAACTCTATTATATTCTACTGTACTATTAAAGTGAATATGTACAGCCTTGTGGAACAAACACATGCATGGGAGTCTGACTAACCCGGGTTTTAATCTCTGCTCTGTTCCTTATTTGCCATATGAACCTAGCAAACCTTCACTTTTCTGACGGTCGATTTCTTCATCTTTAAAATTGGAATGATAGCATTCCTTCAGGATGGTTGGAAGGTCTAAAAATAATACGTCAGGGGAATAGTATGGTCCCTGGCACAGAGTAGGTATTAAATATTGATAGTTCTAGTTATTGACACTATGAGAAAGGTTAGTGTTTTTTAAGTTTGACAATGAGAATCGGGTGGAACTGAGCTTAGAGGATGTGGCTGAATAAAGAGGTGGTTGTTGAATAGGCCAAACCGTCCTGGTGACTTTAGTTCATGCTGGGGCCAGTGTTTGCAGGACATTTGTGTAACTGTGCAAGGTTCATATACTCAATGTGTGGCAAGTTAATACACTGAGACACCAAGTTGCAGCAGAGAAAGAGGTATAACTGCAAGGCAGCTAAATCAGGAGACAGGAGGAAGCCAAAAAGCTACCCCCCCAAGAAATTTGGGGATAGAGATTTTAAAGGGTTTAAATGAGTGGTGGGAAGAGGTGTGGAGGCCAGTGATTTATCAAAGCATGCAGGGTGAAGTCATGGGATGGGGACATGAAGGAACTGCATTTTTTTTTGGCTGATTTGGTTTCTTGGTGAGGGTGTTCAGACTGGTTTGTATCAGCCATTCGCTGGAATCCAGAATCTAAAAAACATCTCAAATAAAAAGTCTTAGGCTTCTGACACTCAGGATGTTATCTATAAACACAACGAGGAAGTTAGTGACCTATGTCCCAGCCTATGAGACTTTTGGTTAGTAAGCAGCTCCGGTGAAGTGGGTCAGAGGGCAGCTTGATTAATGCTTAATGGTATTTCAGTCCAGAGCCTGGCATCCTATTTTTATTAACCCTGTGGAAAGGAATTCATTTGGGATTGAAGACTCTATGTATTTTATTTGTTTTGCTCTTCCTGATTCCTTAAGAAAATGTTTCAAAGAAAGCCCTTCTGTCTCTCTGCTCTGCTGTTCCCCAGCTGTCACGAAGATAAACTCAGAGTCATATGGGGGTAATCGGTCCCAAGAGCCAATAGGTAATTCCTGTTTGTTTACCTATATAAGTAGCTCCATTTCTCCATTTCTCACAACACCAAAGGCTCAGACTTTGGACACACTATTGTTGTTCTGTGATTTTAACCTACTATTAATAAATAATAGTTTTCATTTGTTTGGCTATAAGTATGCCAGACCTAGTGCTTTAATACAACATACTAATAGTTCTACTTCTATCCACACAAAAGCCTGTGGGTGCTTTTGTTATTCCTTCTTCCAGATGAGGAGACCATGGCTCAGAAAAGTTGAGTAGCTTATAAATTTTATTTAGCCTAGAAGTAGGAAGAAGCCCATAATTATTTCTGAAATTTGGATTATTCCCACTAAGATTTACTATATCACATAAAATCAACAATGCAAATGTTTCTGTTTTTATGCATGAATCATAAAAATTAAATATAACTAAAGATAGCTTTTTTCAATATTTTGAGAATTTTTAACCTCAGTTACCTCTGAGATATCTAAAGACACATAGAGGGGAACAACAGACACTGCGACCTTTCAGAGGGGGAAGGGTGGGAGGAGGGAGAGGATCAGGAAAAATAACTAATGAGTGCTTGGCTTAATACCTGGGTGGCCAAACTCCCATGACATGTGTTTATCTACACAACAAACCTGCACATGTACCCCTGAACTTAAAATTAAAAAAAAATAGGCCGGGCGCGGTGGCTCACGCCTGTAATCCCAGCACTTTGGGAGGCCGAGGCGGGCGGATCACGAGGTCAGGAGATCGAGACCATCCTGGCTAACATGGTGAAACCCCGTCTCTACTAAAAATACAAAAAAATTAGCCGGGCGTGGTGGTGGGCGCCTGTAGTCCCAGCTACTCGGGAGGCTGAGGCAGGAGAATGGCGTGAATCCGGGAGGCGGAGCTTGCAGTGAGCCGAGATCGCGCCACTACACTCCAGCCTGGGCGACACAGCCAGACTCCGTCTCAAAAAAAAAAAAAAAAAAAAAAAAAAAAAAAAAAAAAAATAAAGACACCCTGAATAGGTTGTCTCTCAAATAGCTTTGACACTGCTGACGGAAATGTTTTGCCAAATCAACCCATTTTAGCAATGAAAGAGCAATATTTTAAGTATCATACAGTAAAGCAGAGGTTGAATAAGGATCCAATTTTGAACTTCAAGTTTTCTATCTGCTCCTTAATCCCAAGCTACCTGTCCCAAATTTATATGGAATCTGAACCTGTATTTCATCTTGGAATGAAAATTAAAAAGGTGGAAAAAAAAGCAGTTTTAATGATGTCAAAGATTAGGACCTTACATTTTTTTAATCTCAAAATACTTTAGGTCAATTTTATACCTTCAGCCTGAAAATGTAGATGTATTTCAGTGTTCAGTTCATCCCTATACCTCATGAATTTTTAATGCTAATCAAATTCTTTATGGCTCTTCATAAATCTTAAAAAACCTGAGTTGGAGAGCAAAGACATAATGCAGCTGAAGTTTATGGGTATCATTTGAGCTGAGCATTCACATAAAAAATGCTATAATCATGATTATGAGCAAATGTATTCAGGAAGAGAAAGATGGCAGACAGAACCTTAGCCATTTCAATTAATAGAAGAGAATGATCAACACCAACCCTGGTAAATGAGAATAACAATAACCAAATTCATAAATAGGACCACTCCTTTCTGAAATGTTTCTAAAATATTAGATTGTACTTGTATTTTACAAACAGGATTCTACCCTTGCTCATATGTATGTCACTGGGCAGAGCCCAGTATTTTATAATTCAGAGATTTAGAGAACAAACAACAAGCATAGTGTATGAATTAGGTTCCCATAGCAGTAATGCAGCACAACAAACAACCTTCAAATCTCACTGGCTTAAAATAACAATGATTTATTTCTTGCTCATCGCTCTGCAGTTCAGCTGGTGTGGTTCTGTTTTAGGCTGTGGGTTGAGTTCAAGTCTGTTTGAAAGGTTCTTTGTTCTGAGATCAGTGGTTACCTGTGGCTTGTTCTTCTCATGGAGGGTGGCATACATTCAAAGGTGTAAACAGAAACATGCAATGCTTATAGCTGGGAATTGACACACTTTCACTTCCACCCACATTCCATCATTAAGGGCAAGTCACATAGCCCAAGTCCAACATCACTGGAGCATTGAAGTATCTGCTATGGCTCACCCTGTGGTCCACCATGACAAAGACAATAAGGGATGAAAAAATGAGCAATCTAGCATAAGTGCTACAATATAGCATAAACAGTGACTAAGTGTTAAGCTTTCTGAAGACACAGAGAAAGTAGAGCCATAAAGTTTACAACTGTGCTCTGAGCTGGGCATGTATCACTGCTGTTTCCAGTCACACTTGGGCTTGGCTCCTGTTTGTTTAGCTCTCTGGAAATCCTAAGGAAAATGGGTATATGGAGGGAGAAGAAAGAAAGGGGACATTCAGTGAGAAAGTTTTAACTGGTAGACTTCCATTTGTGGCAGCAAAGACACTTTATTAGATGTGCTACTGAATCAGCTCAGCCCCAGAACTTCAGAACTGCCCCTGAGTCTGATGATACTCTTTCATTGGCATATGTACTTCTTGAGTGCCTCTCAAGTTCATGGCACTGAGCTAGGTGCTTTGGAGAAGAAGGGAAGTAGTAGGGAAAATTAGGAGAGGATTTAGTAAATGCAGATAAGAGAAAATGTGAAGTTTTGTACATGGAAAATCGTAAGGGGAGTAAAGAGGATTGATATTCAGGTGCTAACACTCCTGAGGAAAGAGGGACGTGAGAGAATGTTTTTGAAGAGAATAGGAAGACAGTAATGCAGGATTCAGTGATTCATTTAGCAAATATTTGTGAGCATCTCCAGTGTTCCGAATCAGAAGCTATGTTATGAGTTAAGATACAAGGGATAAGAAGACACAGTCCTTACCCTCAAGTCACTGATGGGGAGTCATACAAGTGGATAGGTAATTGTTAAACCACCTTTTTAGTGCAAAGATAATGAGACTATGAAGTCTTTCAAGAGTCTAAGGAAAGGTATGTAATTCAGGCCTGGGAAGTTGGTAAAAGCTTCTAGGACACTCTGACATTAAGCCAGGCTCCAAAAGGACTTAAGATGACGATATAGGCTTCAAAACAAAAATATTAGTGATAGTAGAGGAAGAAAGTCTAGAAGTAGCAAAAGGGAGCAAGGAGTTTACAGCATTCTGAACTGAATTGGTGAGAATGGAAGAAATAATAGCTTCCATAGAAAGGAAAGCCATACCATTTGGTGATGTTTCAATTATGGCTCACAGGTGACTAAGTCTTAGCCAAGAATTTTTCCTACATATCAGTAAATCCAAGGGATAATGGAATGATCTAATAGGGTACTCAGTAGAAGGGGAGGATGGGGCTTGGTCATATAGTGTAAGAGTTGGTTGTCCTAATGTTCAGTCCATTTTAGATTACAGAAATAGAAGAGCAGGTATCAAGGCTTTGCATGTGCTCATGAGATTCCACCTGGAGTTTTTAGTCTGGGAGTATATTAGTCAGGGTGTCCAGAGAAAGAGAACCAGTAGGATATTGTGGAGGCCAAGAGAGAACTTCCTCTTGACCCTGTGAAGTTTGCTGGAAAGTCAACTCACAAAAGGCAGATTACTTGGAGAAAAGGCATATGAATTTATTTTACATGTATACACAGGAACCGTAAGAATGAAGACCCAAAGATGTGGGGGAAAATATCCATTTTTATGCTTAGGTTCAATAGAATATGGACAGGCCTGTAGAAATACGGTTGGACAAAAAGTGTATTATCTAATGCTAATGGACCGCGTGGGGAAACTCCACAAAGCCTGTCTGTCGAGATTCTTCTTGTCCTCTCTGAGCAGCAATCCTTCCTTCTGGGGATGGGGCAGGACTCTCTCTGGAATGTGGATCTTAGAACCTACAGTCAAACAAGGTAGGTCAAATAATTTCTCTAGGCCCAGTTTTTACACAGGTAGAGCAGAGGAAATGTTAGATCCCATTTTTCAGTTTTATGGCTGGCTTAGGGGAAAAGGAGTCCTGGTTTCCATGACTTGCCTTGGGGAAGAAGAATTCTAGTTTGTATGGCTAGCCTTAGGGAAGAATGGGACAGGGAGACAGGGGGACAAGAAAAGGTCAGAGAAAAACTTTTGCCTCTACGGCTTCATTTTGGGGTATTGTTTCTGGCCTCAATAAATACACATATTTATTATGAGGAATTGGCTCATACAATTACGGAGGCTGAGAAGTCCCACAAATTGCCATCAGAGTCCCAGGAAAGCCCACGGTGTAATTCAGTCTGAGTCTGAAAGCCTGAGAACCAGGGGAGTCACTGGTGTAAATCCCAGTTCTAGGGCCAGAGAGATAAGATGTCCCAGCTCATGCAGGCGGACAGGAAGCAAAAAAAGTAAATCCCTCCTTCCTCCACCTTTTGTTTTATTCAGACCCTCAACAGATTGGATGAGGTCACAATGGGGAGGGCAATCTCCTTTACTGAGTCCACCCATTCCTATCCTAACACCCAGAAATAAAGTTTAATTGGGCATCCTGTGGCCAGTCACGTTAACACATAAAATCAACCATCACTGGGAGCATTCTATTAATAGCTATGTAGATGAATTAATAAAAGTAGTTCAGAGGTTAGAATCATTTCGATTGGGGCTGGCCAGTGGGAGGGTGCTGAGACCATCTCGGCCGTGGAGACCCTAACCCAGTGGTGCTAGAGGAATTAAAGACACACACACAGAAATGTAGAGTGTGGAGTGGGAAATCAGGGGTTTCACAGCCTTCAGAGCTGAGAGCCCCGAAGAGAGATTTACCCACATATTTATTGACAGCAAGCCAGTCAGAAGATTTACGAAAAGTATTCCTTATGGGAAGTAAAGGGATGGGCCGAAATAAAGGGATGGGCTCTGACTAGGTATCTGCAGCCGGAACATGTCCTTAAGGCACAGATCGCTCATACTATTGTTTGTGGTTTAAGAATGCCTTAAGCGGTTTTCCACCCAGGGTGGGCCAGTGTTCCTTGCCCTCTTTCCAGCAAACCAACAACCTTCCAGGGTGGGCCAGTGTTCCTTGCCCTCTTTCCAGCAAACCAACAACCTTCCAGGGTGGGCGTCAAGGCCATCAAAAGCATGTCACAGTGCTGCAGAGATTTTGTTTATGGCCAGTTTTGGGGCCAGTTTATGGCCAGATATGGGGTGCCTGTTCCCAACAGGAGGGTTTTATTAGGCCTTGAAGAATGAGTAGTTTAATTGGGCAGAAACAGGAACTTGGTTATCCTCATCTCCAAATCCTTGCTTGTAGTATTCCATTCTTACCAGGAATATGTTTTTCCTTCTCTCACGGCTTTGTCCATATCCTTTTCATCCTACAGGGGTCAGTTGCACTTTATTGCCTCTGTGGAACGTTTCTTCACTGTTCCAGAGCACATTCACTACCATTTTCTCAAAAATGCCACTTAGCGTCTGTCCCATTCCTTTTCAATTTTATTATGTGTTCCTTCTTAATTTAGTGATGATTTCATTAAGGTATATCCTGCCTCTTCAAGTACTTTGCATGTTCTTGGAAGGCATGGGAGCACGCTGCGCATTGCTTCTACCATTGGGTTTTGAACATGGGCGTGAAACCATCCCCACAGTGTTGACAAGTATTGCGTGCTGGGTTCTGGGCAGAATATAGTTATAATTAAGCCTTAATCAGGCTGCACTTTGGCCCACTTCCTTGTTGCTAAAAGTCACCTAGCACAAGGTACTGACTGTTTGTATCCCGGTTGTGCCTACAGATAGGATCTCAGACATTAGAATCATGAGGCTTTTGTTTAAGAATTGCTTAAGATGCTTTTCAGATCATGAATTCCAGTGGAATGGCTGACTCCCACCATTTTGAAGACCCCCACAGAGAAAGAGAATCAGCATGAGAACACAGTTTCTTCATCTCCCTGTCTGATGACTTCACCCCACACTCTTCAGCCAATCAATGATCACCACACTTGGGCCCACTACAAAATCCTTAAAATCCCTGGCTCTAAACTCTTTGAGGAGATGGATTTGAGGTTTCCTCCCATCTCCTCATTCGGTGACTCTAAGATTAAACCTCTTCTCTGCTGCAACCCGGTGTCTCCCTGTATTGACAGTTTCTTCATCTCCCTGTCTCATGACTTCACCCCACACTCTTCAGCCAATCAATGATCACCACACTTGGGCCCACTACAAAATCCTTAAAATCCCTGGCTCTAAACTCTTTGAGGAGATGGATTTGAGGTTTCCTCCCATCTCCTCATTCGGTGACTCTAAGATTAAACCTCTTCTCTGCTGCAACCCGGTGTCTCCCTGTATTGACTTGAGGTGTGCATCAGGCAATAAGCCTATTACAGTTGCAAGAACTTAAAGGATATTTAGTGAATAAACAGGAAAAGAAGGTGGTGACTAAAAACATGGATGGGGAAATAATGCATGAATTTAGGGTCTGGTGGAGGTAACCTGTCTAAACATGACCTTAAATAGGACTTTTCTACAAAGTGAGAAGAAAAAAATTTCTTTGGTGAATTTTCAAATGTGTAATTTAAAGCCTTATCATATTAATATTTAGCCACTTTCTTTCACATTTGGGGTGATTTTACTTTTCTCTGTGTGGGTTGTTATGACTTCAAGTTTGAAATTTTACAAATGTGGTTTTAGTGCTTTTAAGTTATGTAGCTACAAGTATGTTCAGAGCGCTTTTTCATTATGGAATGCATTTGTTGGGGATCTTCTAAATGCTTAATAATCATAGCTCAGACTACTTAGCTTGGTTTCGAGAAAAAGAAAAAGACACGTCTAGGAAAGAAGAAGCATGGAATTAAACATTTTAAGGAATAAAAACTTAATGAAAGGAGATATTTAATCTCAGATGATTTGGGACAAATTCTGGAATATTTACCATACTCAAGCAACAGATATTTTTAATGCAGTTTTGTTGCTGGAAAGGGATCCTTATCCAGACCCCAAGAGAGGGTTCTTGGACCTTGTGCAAGAAAGAATTCAGGGCAAGTCCATAAAGTGAAAACGAGTTTATTAAGAACGTAAAGGAATAAAAAATAGCTACTCCATAGGTAGAACAGTGGCATGGGCTGCTTAACTAAGTGTACTTATAGTTATTTCTTGATTATATGCTAATCAAGGAGTGGATTATTCATGAGTTTTCCTGGAAAGGGGTGGGCAATTCCTGGAACTGAAGGTTCCTCCCCTTTTTAGGCCATATAGGGTAACTTCCTGACATTGCCACGGCATTCGTAAACTGTCCTGGCATTGGTGGGAGTGTCTTAGCATGCTAATGCACTATAATTAGCATATAATGAGCTGTGAGGAAAACCAAAGGTCATTTTCATTGCCATCTTGGTTCTGGTGGGTTCTTTACCACAGGCTGTTTTGTGAGCAAGGTCTTTGTGACCTGTATCTCGTGCTGACATTCTATCTCATCCGGTGACTTAGTGTGCCTAACCTCCTGTGAATGCAGCCCAGTAGGTCTTAGCCTCACTTTACCCTGTCCTTATTCAAGATGGAGTTGCTCTGGTTTAAATGCCTCTGACAGTTTGACAACATGACCCTAGAATTTTATGATGTCTTATGCCACTGTCTCATTTTACAAGTGAGAATATATAAGAGCCTTTTCAAAATCATAGAACATATAATGTCAGGGCTCCAAATTCTCAACCCAGTCTTCTTTTTTTTCATGTACAAATAATATTTGTTTTAGCATTAATAGTAGGGTGAGAGTCTTTCAACCTGAGATACCTACTTGCATTCATCAAATACTTTTTAAAGGCTTTTAGCAAGTTACTTTCTATATGCATGCCTCAATGTCCTTGTCTGTAAAAATTAACATAACTTTTGATATGTCTGCCACGATTTCCCTGTTTGTAAAAATTAACATAATATTTGGCTTCTAAAATCTCTAAAAAACATTATAATTAATGAGATTATTGAGATTAATGAGGATTAATGAGAAAATGCCTCAAAAATATTACATTCTTCATCTGGAAAATTAGGAGGTTGGTTGAAACAGATGATATCTAACAGTATTTCTAGCTCTAAAGGAGACCCACTATTTCTGTATAATAAAAACCTCTTTCCCCCCACTTTTCCTTGCTGAGTTAAGTTCATCCTTTGAAGCTCAGTACAGTGAACTCAGCTTCCTCTTATTGCCCCTGGTTGGAGGTGGACAAACTGCTCTGTGTTCCTCGAATCACCTGTGTATGCTGCTAGCGTTTTCCTAAGTGTGTTACTCTTCCACTATTTGAATGAGTTATTTGATGTTGGATACTATGTTTAATTTTTCTTTGTAACACAGATGCCTAGCACAGCATCTGGAATGAAATGGGAACCAAATAAATATTTATCGAATCAGTGAAAAATCTAAGATTCTTTCAGCTTCTGTGGATGCCAGTGATGAATTGTTATCACTTAGACATAAATGATCAGTGTGTGTGAAATTCTAGATGATTAAGGGATATTTTAAATGGAGGGCAACCTCTCTGAACCTAGAGTTATAGCCATTTCACCCTCTAGGAAAAAAGTTTGTATTTAAAATAACTCACCTGCTAATTAATTGTTACCTGCATGTAAGTGGAGAACCATAAAGGGAGGGGACATATAATCAAAGATAGGGAAGGGAAACCACCCACACAGGGTTAACAAGAATTACATGCTGGGTCCTGGACAAAAATATAGTTATAATTAAGCGTTCATCAGGCTGCATGTTGGTCCACCTCCTCGTGGCTGCTTGCTAAGTGAAGGGAAAGTCACCTAGCACTACATACTGACCATTTGTTCCTATAGATAGGATCTCTGATGTTAGAATCATGAGGATTTTAAGAATTGCTTAGGATGTTTTTCAGATTCTATATTCCAGTGGAACAGCTGACTCTAACTATTCGAAGACCCCCACGAAGGAACAGGATCAGCATGAGAATACAGGGTCTTCATCTCCTTGTCTGGTGACTTCACCCCACACTCTTTGACCAATCAAGGATCTCCACACCTCTGGTCCCCTATTGGTCCAAACCCCTTAAAATCCCTAGCCCCAAACTCCCAGAGGAGGTGGATTTGAGGTTTCCTCCTGTCTTCTCATTTGGCAGCCTTATGATTAAACCCCTTTTTCTGCTGCAACACACTGTCTCAATGTATTGACTTGCCATGCATCAGGCAACAACCCGTTGTGGTTATAACAAGAAAAGGAGGGTGAGCTCAAGGTAACACTGTTATGTAAACTAAATCTATAATCATTACTGTAATAAATTTAGTGGTAACTATTTGCCATTAGATTGCCACATTTTATATAATGATTATCGAAATATTCTTTTTTTGTGAGCACAATGAAAACATGTTTATTCTTGAAAAAATATTAATGAAGATTGGAATAGTGCATATTGTCAACAGAAAGATACAAACTCTGTAAAATTTTTGAAGAGGTTTATTCTGAGCCAAATATCAGTGACCATGGCCCATGACACAGTCCTGAGAACATGTGCCCAAGGTGGTCGGGGTGCAACTTGGTTTTATACATTTTAGAGGGGCATGAGACATCAATCAAATACATTTAATAAATACATTGGTTTGGTGCAGAAAGGTGGGACAACTCAAAGCAGGGGCTTCCAGGCTATAGGTGAATTTAAACATTTTCTGGTTGGCAATTGGTTGAGTTTGTCTAAAGACCTGGGATTGATAGAAACGGAATGTTCAGGTTAAGATAAAGATTGTGGAGACCAAAGTTCTTTTGAAGTCTTATAGTGGCTGCCCTTAGAGACAATAGATGACAAATGTTTTCTATTCAGATCTTAGTTCATTTCTTTAGGATTGGGAGGGTCTGGAAGAAAAAGATCTGGCTATGTTAACAGAGATGCTTTACAGATGCAAATTTTCCCCCCACAAAGAACAGCTTTGCAGGGCCATTTCAAAATACGGCAAAGAAACATGTTTTGGGGTAAAATATTTTGATTTTCTTCCTTGTCTCGGAATGTTACGCCAGAGTTAGGTTGGAAAGTAAGTCACAATAGATAGGGTTAAATTAAACCTTATCTGATGATAATTTGTGGTTTGTAGGGCATGACTCCCCAGACCCCTTTGATAGGAATTTAGGCAAAATAAAAAACCAGATGTTAGTCCTCAGTACCCCCTCTTGGTCAAAAAGCATTCCATAGAATGCATATGTGGGCCAACAAACAACAGCAGATTCCTCTAGGAAGGCTCATTCCCAGAGTTATCCGATTTGGTCATTTGGCGAGGTCCTACAGTGCCAGGAAGGCTCATTCCTAGAGTAGTCTGGTTGGTGGTAATAGTTTTAAATATTAGCAGTTTGGATCACGGTGGGGAGAACACAGTCTGACTTGATGTAATGGCCAACTGTTTAAGGTATGAGATGGAGTCAGGCCTAGGGTTTGGTCTAAAAAAAAATCCCAGATCAGATCCATTTTGCAAGCTATCATGATCCGGGTCTTCAATCGTGCCTTTTTCCTTTTGCTGTATCTGGCATAACATTTACAAGAGCTATACAATACTAATACAGTGAGGAATATCATTAAAGATAGTGAAGATTAGGCATCCAAGAAGGTTATAGGTAGAGTCACAGGGCAGTAAACAACCTAATGAGCCAAAATACCACTGCGTGCATTGTTACATTCTTTGATCGGACTCACACTGTGTTTACCCTCTTTATCAAGGGTCATTTGAACTTTATAATAAGTCTTATTTGAAGATTGTAGGACTGACATTAAATCAGAATCCAATAAATTTAATCTGTCTTCTGGCCAATTTATCTCCATAGGTATAACATCCTGAGGAGGGTATAAATCAAATGCAAGAAATACCCTGCCTGGTCCTCAGTGTCCAAATTGTTAGAGACTTGTTAACAGTAGACAAATCTATTTTTCCCACCACTTTTATATTGCACCATATACTTGAGAGATAAAAGGAGATTTTGTCACAGGAGAAGTCTTATGATTCTACAGTGTCATTTTGTTTTTTTCCCTCAGCAGAACTTCCTATGGCCAAGGGCCTTAAGAGTCGAAAGACTCATAGCCAATTAATTGTTCTAGGCCAGATAAAAATGGATGTGGACAGGCATTCATTACTTCTTATAATTATTATTTTAAGTAAAGAAGGCCAACGACAAAACCAAAAGGCAAAGTTACAAGACTGACTTATTTTTAACTTGTATATGTTGAGCCACTGTCAGCTTGGTTTTTGTTACATACTTTTAATAATTAGCTATATAAAACATACGCATTGTTCTGAAAAATAATTTAAAAATATGTAGATAAATTTGTCTTCACAACTCAAATTTGGGTGTATTATACCCAGGAGGCTTTGTTACAAGGTATTTTCATCCTGTTAGTAAAGAATTTCCTTTAATTCTATAGTAAGCAAACAATTTTTATGGTTGGGGTGGATGCAAAAGTGACACGTAATAATTTAGAAGGCAACTAATCTTGTTTTACCAGCTGTTTAAGCACTTTTGTACCCCCTTCTTGATTTGGAGTGTTTGACCTTGACCTAATTTTATCCCTCAAAACCAGCCCTTACGATCTTTTGCACCCACCTCTTCTGTGATAGTCCCTGGGCCTAGAGGGAGGCAGCTTGTGTAGTTTTAACGGCAGAGCATTAGCAGTGAAACAGATCCAGGCCCGGTGAGATGCCAGATGAGGGAGATTCATACCTCTGGTCTTCAGAATACCATGATTTTTGTTTTCTTGGAAGTAAAACAAGGAGAGATAAATAACATTTATCGCTTGACAATTATAAGTGTAATTTGTATGTCAGAAGAGAAAAAGGAACCTATTCCATTACGGCACCAACTAAAAATATAAAGAAAAATTATAATCTGGTACTTTCTAGAGGATTATTGTAGCCAAGGAATAATTTAATCTGCACTCAAAAAGTTAGGGCTGAAATCTGGTATTAATGTTATGCTTTTCCTTTGAAATGAATTTTTTAAACTATTATTGAACTTAACGCAGACAACTATAATGTCATAAAATTACAATCTGAATTTTGGAGAACTCAGAAAGGTAAATTTGCTTACAAAAACATACTTTACCCAAGTAATGTAAAAGAAAAAGATTTTCTTGATCCTTCTTTAACCAGAGCTTTTCAAACAAGACGTTTACCTTGGAAATGCCATTTACAAACCAAACAGCTCATGAGAGCTACTAGGCACTGGAGAATTTAGCAGCTCCTCACAATTAGTCCTAGAAAAGAGGCTGTCTGTTTATTAGGTAGCAAGATTTTATGTAAACCATTTTTATTTTATGCTGGAACTCTTTTGGAAAACATTATTTCCATTAAGATGCGGGTAGCTTCAGTTAATATTCCAAAGCAAGGCAGTCAATGTCCCATCAAGTAGAAATTCTCTAGTTCAGTCATTGCCATTGAAAGGTACTTACAGTTTTTGCCATCAGCCCCAATAAAAGCTCCACATAAAGGGCTATGCAGTGGAGGGGTCATCCTGACTAGCACTCCAGCTTTTACCCTATATTTTGCGGGCTTAGACAAATTACTAGTTCCCATTTAGCATGTGCAATTAAGTATTTCTTGAAAGAACAGATTCATATGCCTTCGGTTTACAGTATTAGACAGAGGAAACACCCCCTTAGTTACATACAGTACCCATTTTCATAAGACTTTCAGGTAAAGGGGTTACAGCTACCTTACATAAAGCTTGTTTAAACATCTTAAATTTTATAATTCTATTAACCTGTATGTTTTTATGTTCTGGTCTCAGGAACCCTTTTTTACCCCCAGACCATTTTACCTTTTCTGGTGAAAATGGTTGGGCTCCCAGCAGGGAGATGCATGCGTAAGACCTATGAGGGGTAGCAAATTTGAAAAGGCTTCTTAAGCAGTCCTATAATTCTGTGGGACGGGCACCCATGTAAAGGGGCCCCGGTTAACCCCCCAATTTACCGTGACTCGGGTTATAGGCATATTTGGTGGGAGGATATTCCAGTTATCATAAAGCTAGTCCAACATGGCTTCATATGAAGCATATTAACTGCTTCATCTGGGGTGCTTCCCTTGGTATTTTATAGGGAGAGTTGGGCAGTCCCCTTCTCGGGGGAAACAGACGTTATTGGGCCAGGCTGCTTTCTCAGGAACAATCTTCTGTGCATTTGGATCGCATATACTCAGAGATTGTTCAGTAATGAGCTGTGGGTCCTGCATTAATCCCAAAAAAAAAGCTCTTAAATTCTGTAGCACTTAAAATTAAGAATTTTGTCCTTAAAGTGGTTATTTTTACAATCCACTAAAGATTTTTTAAAGAAGCTGAACGATACCAATCTACAAAATGGAACAATTCCTTTACATTTCACCCTTTGATTTTAAATAGTTACTTGGTTTTGCCCTTACCCCATATTGATTATTTTTTCTTTCTTTCTTTCTTTTCTTTCTTTTTCTCTCTTTCTTTCTTTCTTTCTTTCTTTCTTTCTTTCTTTCTTTCTTTCTTTCTTTCTTTCCTTCCTTCCTTCCTTCCTTCTTTCTTTTCTTTTCTTTTCTTTTCTTTTCTCTTCTCTTCTTTTCTTTTCTTTTTCTTTCTTTCTTTTTTTTGGAGTTTTGCTCTTGTTGCCCAGGCTGGAGTGCAATGGCGTGATGTCGGCTCACTGCAACCTCTGCCTCCCAGGTTCAAGCACTTCTCCAGCCTCAGCCTTCGGAGTAGCTGGAATTATGGGCATGTGCCACCACACTCAACTAATTTTTGTATTTTTAGTAGAGATGGGGTTTCTCTATGTTGGTCAGGCTGGTCTCGAACCCCTGAACTCAGGTGATCTGCCCACCTCGGCCTCCCAAAGTGCTGGGATCACAGGCATGAGCCACCGTACCCAGCCGACTATTTTCTTGCTAACCATAGGGCTCAGACTTTCGTTGCCCTTGCTTGTTTTTTTTAAAATTTATTTAGTTTTATCTGTATAATTTCCTTCATTATAAAGCAACTCTTAAATAGTTTCTTAACCAAAAAAAAAAAAAACTTACTTTTTTTTGAGAATTGACATCTTTGTGTTTGTAAAATTTTGACAAAAGCATATTTTATGCTTCTACTATTTTAACTTTTTAGTGACCCAAATTTCCAGTGTTTGGGCAGGGGGAAACTCTGAGGTTTTGAACATGACTGAGATTTTTAAATTCCTGGAGAGTTTTGAGACTAAATTTACCGAATTAATTTTACCAAAGCTTACCAAGGCATTGAATTAAAAGACATCTGAGCTAGCTTCTACAAATCTGAATACACACTTACATTTATTTTTATTTTTATTTATTTATTTTTTATTATACTTTAAGTTCTGGGATACATGTGCAGAACATACAGGTTTGTTATGTAGGTATACATGTGCCACGGTGGTTTGCTGGTCCCATCAACCTGTCATCTACATTAGCACTTACATTTTTTAAGTTATTTGATTGGAGCTTTTTCTTTCTTTTCTTTTTTTTTTGAGATGGAGTCTCGCTCTGTCACCCAGGCTGGAGTGCAGTGGTGTGATCTTGGCTCATTGCAACCTCCACCTCCTGGGTTCAAGTGATTCTCCTGCCTCAGCCTCCCAAATAGCTGGGACTACAGGTGCGTGCCACCATGCCCAGCTAATTTTTTGTATTTTTAGTAGAGACAAGGTTTCACCATGTTAGCCAGGGTGGTCTCAAGCTCCTGACCTCGTGATCCACCTGCCTCGACCTCCCAAAGTGCTGGGATTATAGACGTGAGCCACCGTGCCTGGAGATTAGAGCTTTTTCATGTAGTTTGGTGGTGAAATATCACTTCCACATGATACATATAAGGATAGGAATATAACTGGCATGCAGAACAAAAAGCATGTCCAAAAGATACTTTATTTGCCTGTTTTCCAAAAATAAATTTTCCTTATATTAGACAATTAGTAAAAGTTATAGGAGCCAACAAAAGGTGAAGGAGAGAGTCATCATTCAAGGCCTTTTCAATAGAGAAAGAGCGGCACTTTTAAGATATCCATCTGAAAATTGTTAAAAAGGCATTATAGAATTTAAAAATTTAAAAAGTTTTTGCATTAAAAATAAGTGAATATTTATAATAAAATCTTGTTTTAACCAATTATTTACTTATGTATTAGTGAATTTTTAAAAATATTAAAGACCTATCTCTAGAAAGATTATAATAATTTCCTTTTAATTATGGCCAATTGAACTATACAACCCTTTTAAAAATTCCTTTTACTAACTTTATTACAACTTACACAGACCATTCACAATGTGCTTAAATTTTGTTTTGTCTTAAATATTCCTCTTTCTTGAAAAACCCAGTCATTTTGTTTTAGGACAAAAATTTACCACACAAGATTCTGTCTTATATAAAATTACTTTTTTACCTTCTTTAGTCCTCAGCATTTTAATCAGTTTGCTAATAAAGAAACAAACAAAATGCTTATTTGACTTAACTGCATTTCAAGACAGTATGCTAAAGACATTTTTAAAAAATGATAAATTAATGCCCAGTGGATGAAAGAGTTGAAGGAATTAAAAGCAGAAATTATGAAGTTTTAAAAATACTGTTTTCCAGGGTTAAAATAAAATAAATATATTACTAAACAACAACACATAGTTGAATATAAATTGTAAAATCTTGATTCCTCGCTGATTATAAAAATAATTTATTAGAATATAGACCAGACTATACCACATAGGACAGAAATTTTCAAGGCATCAGGTGGTAGTTGGGCAGGAATACCTTTCCTGCTCCTTCTTACCCAAAGATTTTGTAAATGAATGAAAATCAATAATGAGGTATGTGCTAAGAACATACCATAGTGCACTCTGTTTTAAAAATGAATACTTTAGATGACAATATGTTATTTGTTTTCAATTCCTCTAACTTTGGCCATAAAAAATGTCCATGTTACCATTTCTCATTCAAGCTTCTAATGATTGAATGCCTGAGTCTGTCTGAATTGTTACAAAGAAGCAACGCAAATAAAGAGAGGTTCCAATTCCCCAAAGGCTGCAAAATGACACCCTCCAACTTTAATTGGCTGGCCTCCTGAGTGTGTAAATAAATTGCAGATGGGGAATAGATCTGTAATTTATTTTTAGTAGACCAGGTTGGAGAAAATAAACTATACCTGACCTGTAAGTTTTTGGGTTTGTAGGAGAATCATGAGTAAAGTTGGTTATGACTTTATATTTTCAGTGTATGCAAAGACATTTCAGTCACTAACAGCTCTGTTTGCTCTAATGAGACTTTATGGTGAACGAAAGACTTGTAATAAGAAACTACGCCGCTGAAATTGCAACAAAAATTAGCGACAATAAGCACAGATAGTATAGTCTATTTATGGAGAAGTGTCCTGAAAATTTGTGGTTGTGTGTGCACATTGGCAACAGGAAGTTCTTCTAAACTTGGCAAGTGGGCAGAGGGGAGCAATCCTTCCATATGTGAACTGGTTTCTACTATTTCTTTTACATAAATTTTTTGTTTCTTTTTTTTTTTTTTTAAGACAGAGTCTCACTCTATTGCCAGGCTGGAGTGCAGTGACGCAATCTCAGCTCACTGCAACCTCCACCTCCGAGGTTCGAGCAATCCTCCTGCCTCAGCCTCCCGAGTAGGTAGGATTACAGGCACGCACCACCACATCCAGCTAATTTTTTGTATTTTTAGTAGAGACAGGGTTTCACCATGTTGGCTAGGATGATCTTGATCTCTTGACCTCGTGATCTGACCACCTCGACCTCCCAAAGTGCTGGGATTACAGGCATGAGCCACCGCACCTGGCCGAGAATTTTACTAAACTTGTGTTAATGTAGTTATTGCATTATTTGATCTTTCAAAAAAATTAAAAATATTTAATATATGCACTTAACATTTGGCATTTTCTTCTCCTTTTTTCAATGTAGATGGGGAAATATTTGGTTAAGATGCTGGCTTTAGCTCATTCAGTATGAAATCTTTATTACTTTTTTCGTTAGGTGTGTGGGAAGATAGGATGTAAATTTGGAAGCAAGTTTTTATTTTACTAAATCTGTTAAACTTTTTCTTTATAGGTTGCCTAGGGGATATGAGGAGGGGGGCATTAAGAAAATAGGTGTTTACAACTTGAGGACGTATCTTATAGATAGCAGCTTGCAGGATTTTTAAGTGTGGGTGACTGCCTTGCAAGCTACAGGCTACCAATTCAAATAGTGGCTTTGGGAAAGGCAATTGTGATTTTCTTTTCCAGAAAAATCTAAAACTGTTTAGATGCATTTACTATGGAATAGATTTTTAAAAACTGAGCATTGATGGTTTTGAATTCAAGCATAGCAGAACTCTGCATGTGAAATTTCTTTAGTGGGGGACTGAGTCAGATAATTATTGCAGCGTGTGAAAGATAGAAGAAAATTAGAAAAAATACAGGTTTCTTAGTTTTTTATTTTTGTAGATAATGTGAATGAGTAAAAATTAGAATTTAATATTTGGTGACTATTGACCGCAACTCCAACCCAGTATAACAGACTTGCATGTTTCTGACCTGAGATTAGCATCAGAAGGAAAAAGTACATTATGGAAGATGGAGGCTCTGGGGTCCTCCTAATTTAATATCCAAGTGTTTCTGATGGGGAAATTTGAAATTGTCAGGAAATGTGATAGAAACGTCAATAATATAAAAATAAACTGTGTAAGTTGTAAAATATAAGGCACAGCTCAGTTTATTCTGTGGTAGGGTAAAAAATTACAGATTTTTGATTAGCTAATAGATCTACCTCTACCTGTTAAATTATCTGTACCATCTCCTTCCCTTGAAATTATTTCTTTTTCATGTTACATCTGTGTTCTCCTAAGTTTGAATGCTGGAATGAAGCTACCGCTATTGCTACTCTTGCTCTTGCTACTCTAGCTCCAACAGGTATCTGGCACTTCCTATGTGAAAAGCATGAACTAATATCTTTACATGAATTCAGTTATTTGATTCTCACAAAAATCCCATGACATCAGCAGTTTCACCGACTTCCTTTCATGAATGAGGACACTGAGGCTTAGAAGGATTTGAGCCAGGCAATTCTGTGGCTTAACCCACATCTTATCAGCTAGTCCATAGTAGTAACAATCCATTTGCCTTTAGAAAAGCCCTTCTCTTACCATCATTGTCAAGGCTCCATCAGGGCTGCTTTCATAGGATGTAGTTTCCTGGCTTGTTTGCTATCATACACATCACTTTCTACTTTATTTCTCAGCCCAGCTGTCATAAGAAACTCTTTAACTTGTACCTATGCTCTCCTCCTCCCAGTATGAACCTGTGCATGTGCACAGGCTATTACTTACTAATTAAACAGCTATTTGCATGTCTACTATTGGTGCTAATTTGGGAGACCCAAAAAATGGGTAACACTCAGCCTTTTCCTGAAAGAGAGGACAGGAATAGAAGTCAGTAACAAAGGTTATTGTTGTCCCTCATCTTCTCTTCAAGGGCTTTGTTGGCATAACATCCAGCCTGCCTATATTTTACAACTGTTCTACTTTAAGCTGCTTATGCTTTCCTGACTTACATTTTTTCTTCTGTCTATGGCTGTAGTGTTGAATTGAGATCCATTTATTTATTAAGTATCTGATGACTATATAGGAGTTTTAGGAGACTAATAAACAATCCTGTTTCCCTATCTGTGTTTGGAACTAATTGATATGAACATGGAGGTCTGATAGCTGGAGATAAAATAATGTTTTATAATAACTATAAAGTTATTTGGAGCTTGTGGCTGAGGTTTGTCAAGTGAGTTTGCTAATATATCCCCTTCCCCAATGCAACTGGCAGCCCTAGGAAACCATGGGGCAAGTCTTCTGCTATTGCACAGTAAAGAGGAACAATACATACAGTCTCATCTTGTATGCAGATCACAAAGAAAAGAGAATGAGATAGGAGAAGAACAGAGCATGGCTGGTTTATTCTAACTCACCTGCCAATCAGGAGGAATGGGTTGAGGGGTGATAGAGAGAGGCCAGGAGAGTCACTCCAGTGGAGGTCTCCCCTTGTTCATGCAGAACAAGGAAGAGCAATGAACGAAGGTTCCCTCCAACAAATTCAACTATGTTAAGAGATGTGGTTAAAAGATGTCAGTCAAATGGAAAGCCACATACACAAGCAGGCAGTTCTAACATAAAGAGGTCTTATAAACAGGTCCAAACATTGTAGGGGGTATCAGAGATAGATTCCCAGAGGAGATGACATTAGCTGACTCTTGAAGGAGGAGTAGGAGTTTGCCAGGTAGAATGGGGACCGTATGAGCCATGTAAGCATTTTCTGGCAGAGAAATAGCATGCAAACAAATTCTGGGGCTGGAAACGCTTGAAGAACAATTGTTTTGATAGTATCGGGTTGTAAACTGCCAAAGGTGAGATAATATGTCAGAATATAAGACTGGATGGTAGACACAGTTGATTGACTCTCTGTCCCTTGCTTCTGAGTGTGGCTGTGTTTGGGGACTTTAAATTTGTTTCTTGAAGCTCTGCCCTTTGGCCTACCATTGCACTAGCTGGGAGTGAGAATCTCAGGGCATCTCTGCTTTAAGGGTAGGCAGACTTTATTTTTTCTTTACTTATCTCAGCCTCACAGACTGAGAGTTTGAGATTTGAGATTTCTTGTGCTTCCAGAAAAGTCAGATGTAATTCTAGCAAAGATTGGAAATTAGAAGCAATTCCTAGTTTAGGAACATTAGTCTTTTCTGATTTAGGCTCAATTTTTATATTTATTTAGTAGGTTGGAAAATTGTCATTGTTTTGACAATTAACAGTGATCACAAACCCTGGGTCCAGATATGGCTGGCTGTTTACTGCCAATGCTACATTGGTAAGTTCACAAGTTAGGTGGATGCTAATACCACAGCCTTTCAGATTCCCAGCCAGGCTGACCTCTGAGAATAGAGTGATAGCTTGCTTCATCCTTTGAGCATGCTCACAGAACATCATCCAGCTCCTGGAGGGGTTCATCCATCATGGAGCCTGGCAGATGGCTTGGCGTGCTTGGCATTTCAAATTTATACTAATGGAAAGCATTGAAGGACTTGGAAGGTAAGTCTGCATCTCTTAGTTTTGTTTGGCACATTGAAACCTTATGCCAGAGTAGCCTGAAAGTTATGTTTACCACCCTGATTCATTACACAGGCTTTTTCGTAAGGAATTATTGCTCTTGGTAGTCCCTGGTATTTATATAATGTGTAGTAGTTTACAAAATACTGCAATGTCTACATTACAAAAAATTTTTACAAAAGAATTGTAAAATGTCTCTATATTATCTCATTTATCTTGATAGCAAACCAATAAGACAGGGCAATAGTTATTTGCGTCATTTCATAAAAGTAAACACTGAGGCTTAGAGAAGTTAAGTTGTATCTCTTAAGCCAATGCTGTCTGATAGAAATATAATGCAAGCCACATGTGTAATATTAAATTTTTGAATTCCACACAAAGTAAAAAATAAACAAGGGTGACATTAATTTTAATATGTTGTTTAACCCAATATACTCAAATGTTATATCTGCATGTAATCACTTTAAAAATTGTTGAGACATTTTATATCTCACTTTTCTTACTAAGTCTTCAAATTCTAGGTTTATATCTCAGGAATGAAAGGGTACACCCAATAATCTCAATTTGTGAAAATACTTACACTAATGCTTTCTGTAAATGAAATTAAGATTTTACATCTAATCCTTTTCTAGTGTCTTTATTTGCTTTGTCCCTATTATTTTCAGCCCTTGTAGGCCAAAATTTCATTCCTATTGATTGTTCAGTGTGGGTGGAATAGGTGGGTGGACATTTTTATTGACTAAATAAAATATACACTTTTTTGAGATTCATCCCGTTTTCCTGAAATAGCAACTCTACATTTTCCAGGTAGCTAAAAGGAAAAATCTCAGCCTCTCTAGACAGCTGCTGCAGAATATTATTTCTGAGGTGGCTCAAAGGTTTGAGACTCTTCCTTCCATAGGAGCAGAGAGCACATATATGGCATGCTTGGTTCTAGGAGGCTCCCTTCTTCCCCACATCAAAAAATCAAAACCTAAACCAACCAAACAAAACTCCAAATACTTTTGTAGAAAAAGCTTCCAGGGAGAGAGTATTTGCAACATTGAGATAAAATAGAAGTGTTATGTTTCAGTCCTTCCAGACTCAGCTCTGAGCTCTGCAATCTCCAAGTACGTTTGCAGAAGTTGTGCCTTTGTGCTGTTGTCTACCATCTCTAGTCAGCTGCTGAAATTGACTCATCAAGGACGAGTTTGCAGTCTTCAATGAAACCTTCTTTAATTTCCCTAATTAGAATGAACATTTTCTTCTCCTGGATTCCCATAATAGCTTGATTGTAATTCTATTATGAAAAATAATTACATTGTCTTCTATCCTATAGTAAGTTGAACCAACTGCAAGTGCTTTTTTTGTTTGTAGATAAACACATTCTCTTTCATATGCTTCAACCTACTGTAATTAACTAGTGGAATTCTAAACACACACACACACACACACACGCTCATACATCTACAAGTTAAAATCTATGTATTGTTAACTTCTGAATCTCCCATGGCATCTTGGTCACAGAAGCCCTTCAGTAATGGTTTGTTGAATTGAACTGAGTGAAATAAAAACAGAATGCATGTTGGGGAAATAGAATTATATAAATCAACCCTCTTTCCAAAATGACTCACAGATTGCATGTGCCTTGTGATTCAACTTAAGTAGGAATAAAGGACCTTGGGCAGGAGGTTTTGAATTTTATATGTTAAGTAGGGGGTGTCAAAGTATTTTGAAGTAATCAAAGTTCAGGCTTTAGATATGCTAGTTATAAGCAAGGAAGCTATAGTATTACTGATGGGTGGGGTGTGTGTGTGTGTGTGTGTGTGTGTTGCGCATGCATGTGCTACTTTAAATTAAACATCCCAATTTGGGGTGAAATCTTTAATAAATTGAGAGTAAGAAAAAGTCTCCTTAGTGCTAAAACAATTGTTCCGACTAATTGGGCATACTGAACCGACAATGGGCAATGTTTTATTTATTTGTTTGTTTGCTTATTTTGGGGGATAAAGACACAATAAAAAATAATATAGTATTTTCATGTCCTGTTATATTTTTATATTAAGATTTAGTGAAATCTTGTTCAAAAAGTCAGTTGCTTCAAAATCAATAAATTATTCTCTGGCTTTGTTAATTTTTCTGTGTAGACCTGTTCAGCAGATGCAACCTGATTACGCCAGTGGTATTTTTATTAAATATTTGCCCCAAAGACAATTGCATTAGGGATTCAGAAAGAAGGAGCACTTATGAATTTGATGTATCTGGTATGAATTTTGGATATGAAGCTACCTAATCAGTTTGAAACGCAGTTTCTGAATCCTTAATTTAGACGTTGGTCTCAAACTGTGGCTAAACAGAGTATGAGTCAAATTGTATAAAATAAAGTGTGTACTTTTTTTGTGGGGGAGCTGTACATCACCCGTGAGGCTGTAGAAAGAATATCTCATTAAATATGGAGAGTTGGCTCTGGCATATGCTGCCCAGATTTTCCTTCTGAAATGAAATACTTATTCTCCAGCTGCTGGAAGTGGTATAAGAAGACACACCTCAGCTCATAGCCTTCCGCAAAGTGCCTTGGTTGAGAGGCCTTCCTTGCTCAAGATCACGCCCCTTTCCAGGGAAGGTGGCGTCCTATGAATGTCAATGCAAATGTGTAAAGCCCTGTCCTTCACAGCCCTACTCTGGACCCAGAAGGGTCATCCCAGCTTGAGTTCCCCAAGGGGTTAGCCGAGGTCTTTGTTGAAGTCATCTTCTGCTTCTGCCCAACCATGCTTTGCTCCCTTTCCTTTCCTTACACAAATATTGATCCCAAGAGTTTTTCAATAAATTTCTTGTGTGCTTATCTTTGTCTTAGAGCTCGTTTTTATGGAGTCCAACTAATAACAATATTAAATTAGGAGAGCAGAGAGGTTTTGAACTAACAGAGACTTAACCAGGACTTGAGGCTAAATTTTTTTCTCAAATTATCAAGTCTTAGTATGGAAATATTATTGATGAAGAGACCCAGATGCCATCAGCCAATTGCCCTTAGTTGCCTAGTACTGCAGAAGAGACTTGAATTCATAGCGCCTTATTATTGTTTTGGCTGCAGCATGGATTAGAGGTTTGTCTGTCATTTATGTTTCTGTTTAGCTGGTTCCAGTGTGAGGTTACCTATATATCTGACCTAAAATTCCTCCAGCAAATCAGTTCAAGTGAAAGATTTCACAGATCCAGATAATTCTCCGTAGGCAATGTACAATTTTGGGTTTGACAGTTTCCTGAAATAGTCTGAGTTGGGCAAGAGTGGTTGTAGTCTTTTCTGGCCTCTGTAGTTTATTGCAAAAGACTTGAATTTGTAGAGACCTTCTGGAGTATTCCTGGGGGAATATCTGAATAGGATCAGAATCATACTTGGATCATTTTATTCAGGCTGAGTCCTCTGGGTCCATCCCTGGAGAAATCTAATTTCCTGGGGCTGCTTTTGTGGTTTGCTTCGACGTAGTGTGAAATGACTAGACCGTTGAAGAGTTTCTGTATCCTGTGCATTTGAATGACCTCCACATGACATAGTACAAGTGGTTCTAGGCTAGTTTTGTTCTCAGTGCCACAATTCTGTGTGAAAATTCACCTGTCAGAGCCAAGCTCCCATTTTGAGCTCCCTCTTTTTTCTTTTCCTCTGTGTTTTATTTAGTCTTTTATAATTGTCTTGGAAGACGCTCAGTTGTTGTTTTAAAAGTTAGCCCAACTATTTTGAATGGGCCAGTATTTCTGCTGCAAGACACTTAAGAGAACAGCCAAGCTTATCTTAAATAGAACTGAGCTATCCATTGCCATTGGTAGTTTGACCAGGCTAGTGAGAAGAAACTGAAAATGCTATGGCCAGAAAATAGAAGACATGGACTCTTGAAAGAGTTTGGAGAAACATGACATCCTTTTAATGGATTTTTAAGTGTTATCTTTGGAAAGAGAAAATAAATTAGTCTTTTCTGTTTCTTAAGAGAGCAGGAATAGAATTAATGGGTGGAAGCTGGAAGGAGGCAGAGGAAGCACTTTCTAACAAATATCGTCTTGCATTTAAATGAGCTGTTGTGCTAATGTGTTCCATCTGATTAACATGTTGAAGGATAATCGAGGTGTCTACTTAGTTTGAGGTATTTTGCCTTCACTAGAGGACTGGATGGAAGAGGTTGCAATGTTGGTGCTCCCCAATGACCGCACTCCTGATATTTATACTCTGTGCAATCCTCTTCATGACTGCTGCTGAGCTCAGCCATGGGACTTGCTCTGGCCATTGGTACATTAGCATGCATGAAGCAAGTGGAGGCATGCTGAGTGCTGCACATTTGTAACACTCCCTCTTGGAAGACAGAAGGATGGCTTGAGGCCAGGAGTTTGAGGCCAGGGGCTGTGTCATAAAGAAGTTTGGGCTAAACTGCTGAATGATGGGAGGTACTTCAGGGAGGCAAAGCTCCCAGTTAAATGCAGCCGAATGAATGATTCTAGCCTTACCACAAAGAGAAGAAATATTACCCAATCAAGCTCAGAATCATGAGAAATAATAAGTCATTGGTTTAAGCCTCTAAGTTTTGGGGCGGTTTATTATGCAGCAGTACATTAATATAATGGAAATACTCAATTACATCATTTCTGGGAGCCTCCCCAACTCTTTTGCTCTCCAACTAGTTGTAAATAGTCGGGGGAAAGAACTTGAATAGATCAAAAAGCATATGGTTACAAGCCACCCTCTGAGATACTGTGGTTCATTCTTTCGCCTTGCGGAAATGCACATTTAAACTATCTTTACTTAGTGACAATCCAACAAGTACATAAATAGCTCCCACAAAAGGAACACTTCATCCATCTTCCTTGGCTGACTAATCCCGATTGTCTGGCAAATAGTGTGGGTATGGGGATGATATCCTGGCTCTGAGATGAGAATAAAGATTCAAAATCTCCCGCAAACCTTCACATTTCTAAGTCTTCAACAGATGTTAAATGCAATTTAATTAACAATGATTAATTCCATATACTGTTTTCTTATCTATTAAATGAGGTTTCCACAGCAATTTAGTGGGAGAAAAGGAAACATTAAACAGAATATAAATCAATGTAAACATTTTAAAATAAATCCAATCAGATTTTGTATTTGCCTTATAATTTAAAAAAAATAGTTATTGTCTGTTCTTCCTTTTCAAGAAATTCTTGATAATCAAAGTTTATTTTTTGTCCTTTCCACTGGTGTTTCAAACCAGGAGTATAAGGGAAAGGCATGGATCTTCCTGATGTGTTTGATTTATTTTGAATGTTGGTATATTCATGGATCAGAGCAGCAGTTTGGTTTCAGCTTAGCCTTTAGGAAATTTTTTATGATGCTGGTATATAAAATCATCATAAGGGTAAAGTCAGTGCACTGCACTTTCCCTGTATAATGTTCCTTCACTTATTTATTTTTTTGGGCTGCCATGAGAAGATATATTTATTTTTGCTGTTAACTGTTTGCTTAAGGTTGGGTGACTAATACTTTTTAGGTAGCTCAGTGAGTCCATGTTTTGGGGTTTCTTAAAAGTTTTGTTACACTGGGCAGCAGAGCAAAACCCTGTCTCAAAAAAAAGTTTTGCTACAAACTGTTATTAAAAATATTGATAGGGGCTGAGCATGGTGGCTCATTCCTGTAATGTCAGCACTTTGGGAGAATGGGATGGGAGGATCTCTTGCGGCCAGGAATTCAAGACTAGCCTGGGCTACACAGCGAGACCCCATCTCCAAAAACAAATTTTAAAAATTAGCCTGGCCTGTTAGTATGTGCTTGTAGTCCTAGGTATTTGGGAGGCTGAGGCAGAAGGATGGTTTGAGGCCAGGAGTTTGAGGCTGCAGTGAGCTATGATCATGCCACTGCACTCCAGCCTGGGTGACAGAGCCAGGCCCTGTCTCCAACAAACAAACAAACAAACAAATCCTAATATAAGTAGTGTCTGTGTTTAGTTACTTCAGTGCTGGTGTGGTCAAGATCTAGAGTTCAGCCCATGAACAGGCCGGTGTACACTGTTTCCTGACTTCCTGACTAGAGCTGGACCCACAGCTCTAATCATCCACCTTGCAG
This sequence comes from Gorilla gorilla gorilla, assembly GCF_029281585.2. Classification (NCBI taxonomy): domain Eukaryota; kingdom Metazoa; phylum Chordata; class Mammalia; order Primates; family Hominidae; genus Gorilla; species Gorilla gorilla. The sequence goes on from NC_073241.2 coordinate 48,149,769, forward strand.
ATGGAGCACCTGGCAACTCAAAGGCAACAAAATGAGATACTGGGGATAGCTCAGGGCTTAGCCATCACTGCCTCTGGAAAAGTACCTCAAGATGGTGGCCCTGCATCAAATTTGAAGGGCACTTCATCAGATAAACTGAAAAAGTGCACTGTAGCACATCTCATGAACGGCCTGTGAGGGGAAAATTGCTGAAATGGTGATGAGAGGATGCTGGCTTCTTTTCCCATATGCTAGTCAAGGACAGTGGTGTCATGTTCTGTGCAGCCAATGTTGGCATGAAGAGACTCTCAGGGGTCATTATTGGTGGGGGGTGTTCAACTGGAGGGCTAGCAGGTGAGGATGTTCAGGACTGATCTGACACAGGAGCAGGTGGGGAGGAAGTAGCCTTGGCTTGGGTCCCAATCTTCTCCAGGGTAGAAGGCTCCAGTGTCAATCTCCCGACTCCCTGGTGTTGAACTCCATTTTGCAGTAGCCCTGGCATTGTCTGGATGTTCTCATAGAGTCGTTCAGGGCCACGAACTATATTTCCTGCAGTCCTTTTTTTCTTTTATAAGTTCACCCTCTGCAAAGTGAGAGCTCCATCACTAGTAACAAAACACATGGTCCTCATTTTCTTTCGTCCAGCCCCTTTCCCACTGACCAGAACTTTGCATTGAATGCCACCCCATTTGTTGGGTAGAGAGTGCAAAAGTGCGGGGCTTTGTGAGTGCTTGTTTAGAGGATGAGGAACTTGAGGGAGCAGGGGTCATTGTTAGTCATTATAAAGCTGGTCAAAGTTTGTACACCCCCCAAAGATATATCAGATGTCAGATTCTTTGCTATTGTTACAGGAAAGGGGTCCCAATCCAGACCCTAAGAGAGGGTTCTCAGATATTGCTCAGGAAATAATTCAGGGTGAGTCCAAAATGCAAAGCAAAGGAGAGTTTATTAAGAAAGTAAAGTGATGAAAGTACAGCTACTCCATACACAGAGTAAGGTGTTCCTGAAAGTAAGGGAGGAATGTGTCCACTCTAGACACAGTGCTCGCTTATACAGGATAAAAAAAAATCATGGAGAGATGTGCTCTCTGCAAGGGTTTGTGATAAAGGATTAATTTTCTTAATTACTCTATTTTGTAAGAATCAATATTATTATCTTTAAAGCAAAATTAGGAATGTATCTGTTCTCAAGATATAGGAATATCAGGACATGCCTCAGTCTGGGTCTGCCTAGTAAACATGAGCAATTTGTTCCCTTAACCATAAACGTCTAGAGGCTAAGAATACCTAACTTTCTCGGAATGCAGCCCAGCAAGTCCCAGCCTCAATTTCCTAGCCTTCCCTCAAGATGGGGTCTCTCTGGTTCAAACGCCTTTGACACTATCATGTATTATTAAACTCCAGTTGACCTAGGTCTGAGGGGAAACGTGTTATTTTAAATGCAGTGTTTGATAAGCAAACATAATAAAAGTAATATTAAAAATGGCTTGAAAAGAATAAAACTGCTAATATTTATTGAGTGCTGACTATCTTCCAGAAACTTTATTTTTATTAACTAATTTATTCCCCTAACAAACATATGAGGTGGATCCTGCTATTACCTGTATTAATATCTGAGGAAATGGAGCTGTTGAGAAGTCATGCAGTTTGTCCAAGGATGCTGTGGCAGATTAAAAATGTGCATAAATTATTTGACACTCCCCTGAGTTAGGGGAACTTGGTAGCTCTGTGTCTGTTTGGACAAATAGAATATGGTGGCAGTGACACTTTGCCCGTTAAGAGGTCCAGGCCTTAAAGGTTTGGCAACATCTACTTCTTGTCTCTTGGGACACTTGGTCTTGGAGCCCTAAGACATCATGTAGAAGCCTGAGGTCCTCCTTTTGGGAGGAGGCCCAAGGCAGCCAGTGGAGGGGGCAAGTGTGGACAGATTGATACCCAACTGAGACAGACTGATGCCCAGTGAGCCCCAATTGTCACAGCTACAGCTCCCAGCTGTTCACGTCACTTGGCTGAAGCCCCAGACATCATGGCAGGCAGATGAGCATTATCTCTTTTGCCTTGAAAGAATTCCTGACTCACAGATTCATGAGTAAAATAAATGACTATTGTTTTAAGCCACAGAGTGTTAGCTAATTTGTTTCGCAGCAGAAGATAAGCAGAATTGTCACACAGCTATTACCTGAGCATGAAGGATTCCATCCAAGTATTCAGGCTCCAGAGTGCATGTGCATAACAAATATTCTATACAATATAAGGTATCCAGAACGTTGTACCATCACCATTCACACAGCCCCTCTCTCACCTCTCCCACACCTTCCCCACGGGCTTTTCCCTTAGTCTGTTTGACTTTCCTCTGAAGCCAGCTGACATGTTGCAGATGATGATCTTGCTTGTTTACTGACCATTTCTGACCCTCAGCCCTTGAATGGATGCTACACAAGGGCAGTGGTTTGCTTGAGCTCTTCTTCACTGCTACATTCCCAGCATCTGGAATAGGGCCCAGCATGAAGTCAACACTAAAGATTTTTGAGTGAGTGAGTAGATAATAGACATTTTTCATTTTATGGCACATACAATGGAAAATGCCTTTTGCTTCTGTTACTTGAGACATTCTGTGTAGCTATTCTGGTTTGCTCTTCAGAGAGGAGAAGAGAAAGATCAGAGAGAAAGGGCACTGTAAATAAAATGGATGATACATTAATCTCATAAGACAATTACCTGAGTTTAACCCAGGCTAGGGAAAGCCAGAAAGGCAAATGGTAAAAAAGCAATTGGGATGAGCCACATGTTGTTGAAGATGATATTTTTTTCTGGCTGCAAATCTGATAGTGAAATCTTTGGTGAGAATGTACAGAGAAGCATGATCCCATAGAAGTGAGTGACTGTGGGATCTGGCGGGGGCTGGAGGACTATTCAAATGTGGCATATTACACATTTGGAAGAATTAGAGTAATGACTGGATGGTCTCTAAGAATTGCATCAGCTGAAACAACTAAATAGGCCAAAATAGATTAAGCAAGAAAAATTATTTTGTTGGTTAGAGAAGAAAGATGAGATAAGGCAACTAGACCTTTCTGGAAACCCTAGAGCAAAGACTGACCTCTTCCAATTCTGGTGAGGTATTAAGAAAAATAAATCTATATGATAGTTAGATGGAGTATACAGTTAGTAAGTTGACAATATCCAGACAACGAGGTCCTGTTGTTACAGCATAACACCCAAAAAGATTGTAAAGGTGACTTGTACAAGAAAATAACTGTTTGATAAGAGAATGATAAGTCAGGAAATGCCTTCCACTATAGCTTTCCTTAGTCAAGTGTCTGCTCTCTGCTTTGTGTGTTGTTAGTCCAACTGGCTTCCAGAGGAAAAAGTTAAGCCTGAATGGTGTCACAGATTTAAGTGCTTTAATGAATGACAAAAAGAATAAAAAGTGATGTCAATGAGAAGTTACCAGCCTCTAAATCAATTGAGGAGGCTGAAGTTAGACCAGAACTAAATATATTCAGGTAGGTGTGCTACAGTGGAAACTGGGAAACTGTTCTCCATATGGCGTGGGTGAATATTAAGTTCCCTCAGGAAATTTAAACAATTCTCTGTGGGCACATAATTCACGTTTCATAATGTGAGTTTCAGAATGGTTTCCCAAAATTGCCACATAAAACCAAAACTGTAGTGTCAGTCTGAAATAAAGGAAAGAATCATTTCCTCTGAGCACATATAGCTAGTTCAAGGTGTCTGAGAAAACAGAAATTGGATACTGTTCATTTAGAGAACGGAGAGTCAAAGGGTTAGAGTTACTTAATGAATTAAATTAATTCTTTTCTAATTAATTTATGTTTTCTAATTAATGTATGTTGTGTCAGATATTATAATGTCAATCATGAAACATCACTCATAAATAAGAAGTGCCATATGTTTCATTCATTCTGTGGTCTGGATAAGCTTTGGTAAAATGCAAATGTCAGTGAATTGGGCAAAGAATTGGGAATTGATTTACCAGATGGCCACTTTAGCCATATTCTTTTTTTTTGTCATCTGATTCTCTGCTATTCATGCCATTTATTTTATTTAATCTCCAAACGACCAAGGCCAATGCAAATATTTAAAAATGAATATAGTGAAATCCTAACATAATCATAATGCATATATATTCATGAATCTTTTAAAGTATTGATGACTTGTGGAGCTTTCTGTTTCACTAGGAGAAAATTGACATGTAAGTGAAGTGAGTTTTTCTTAATCATATATATATACTTTATATATATATGTATATATAAAACTAATTGGTAGTTGCTACTATCTAAAATACAAGACACAAAAACCCTATTTGAAAATATATCCGTTGCATTTGTATTTCCAGTATGAAAAATTATACCTCAATTTGTTGTCGATATTACTTATGAATTCATTAAATTCTATAGCTTTGGTGGCTGAGTAATGATACTAGCAGGTGACACTGTGTGTCTCTAGATGCTAAGCACTGTTCTGTTGCTTTACTTGTACTAATTTATTTGATCCTTATATCAACTTATCCCTATTTCATAGTTGAGGAAACAGAGGCACAGAGATGTTATGTAACTTGGCTAAAGTCAGGAGTTAGTAAGTGGCAGACCTGGAATTCCAATATAGGCCGTTTGACTCCCCAAGTCTGCATGTACAACCAGTAGTTGTACTGCTTTTCAAACATTGGCTGGCACCTGGTAATTTTGCATCTTGTCTCCTAGTCCTTTCAACTGAATTAATATATCAATGTTGAAAGAGTACCAGTTCATCTCCTAAAAAGTAAGGACATTTTCCTTGTGTTAGGCTCTTGATGCAGAGAACACCAAAATTAAAATTTAATGGCTGGTTTGGAAGGTGACTGTGAGTAGTGCATTTCTTTAGTTTAATATGAAGCTGGGCAGTGGTGAAGAGGGGATGGGGGAGATGGCTTACCATGAAAGCTTGTCATAAAAGCAGTGATTCAAGTGATGTCTTAGAGTGTTGACGTATACTTCTTTGTTCTCCTGCTACTTGTAATGAGTGTCAAGGAAAGAAGAATAAGTAGGAATATTGTAGAGTCCAGGTTGTTTTATGAAGCTCTAAGGAGTATGGATAAAATAAAATATTACTGCTGTTTCCCAGATGGGGAAATTGAGAAATAGAATCGGCTTCCAGGTGTTCAGAGAAATCAGAAGCTCAGCCAGATTGAGAAACAAAAATGTAGACTTATAAAAAAAATGAGAACTAGAGGGATTAGAGTACCCATCCATTTTGTTTGACAGATGAGAAAATGAGGCTGGGTGATTTTGTATGTTCTTTCTTTCTTTTGAAGGTATGCATGTAACTGTGTATCTCTATAACCTTACCTTTTTCCTGCAAACCCACAAAACAAGTACAGTACAGTAGGACTTTTATAAGTGAGAGAATTATGGTGAAGAAAAAAATAAAGATTGGGATAATAAGCTAATGACTGGTGATGTTAGAAAACAAAATGCATATTATGAGGTCATCAAACACTGTTAGGAAACTATAAATTTGGCTCTCAGATTTCTAGCAGCCAATGCTAAGAAAGAAGCATGAGCCATCGTGTTTATCAGATAAAGCCACCAATTTTCCAGAATATGCACAATCATTCCTGGTTCTGAGCCCGAGAAAATGTATCCTAAGGACCTTATAGAGAGGGGCCCATTATTACAATGAACAATATCCTCAACAAATAATTACGACAAGCTTCACAGCACTGTTGCTTTACCTTTACTCCCTGTAAAGGCTGTTGGCAGAATAAATCAGCTCAGCTTAGCAGGAGGATTTTTTGAGGGGCCAAGCAGTGCAGTCCAGATATGAAGGTAGCTCATAGTCTTCTTAAGGATGATTTTCAAATTTTAGGAAAGTGAATAGTAAACATATACTTCAGGTAATTCTGTTAAATACATTTTTTTTTCTCAATAAGGTTTTCAGTCAGTATTGAGTGGCAGTGAATTTCACTTTATCCTCTCAAGTGAATGTTTAGGGATGCAGAGAGTCTGTTTCCTGTTTTTTTTTTTTAATTAATTTATTAAACGAAGACCCAGATACCCATAAGCACTCAGAGTTCTCTGAAGCTGGGGAGGCTTACCCGTCTCTTTGCAGGAGCTCTTATACTCTCCTTTGCACGTATTTTCCCCAGCCTAATGTTTATACTTTGCCTTTTTGATAATGTAATTTTCCATGTAGTTATGAATTTGCATGTGTTAGAGTAGGAGGCCACTGCAAACTCACAGAGTGATGGGCTGAGCAAGTACTGAGGAGTAAGCCAAGATTTTCCCTAAAAATAATTTTAAGTTTATTCCAGTACATGAACAGATGGGTGACCGAGGCCCCCAAAACATGGCCACAAGAATTTTTGTTTGGAACAGTTTCAAAGTGGGTGGTAACAAATGCCCACTATGGCCATAAAAATAAACCTCAGGAAGAGATCCATAGAACATCTAAACTTTGAGCAATGTAACCTCCTACAGAATGCTGTGGAATGAAATTATTACACAATATATCCCTAAGGCCTGAATGAGTCGTAACCACAAGCAGCCGTGTATAAGTCCTTACTGGAGGTACCTGTGATCACCATATGTCCTGGTTGCCTGGATGGTCCTGGATAATGCCTGTTGTCCTAGCATGATTGTCAATACTAACTCCTTTATCATCAAAAGTATTTTTGCTCCTCTAATGCCTTTCAGTAACATTGGTAATTATAGAAGTTTCCTGAGAATGTTATGTTAATGTAAAATATTTTTCCAGAAATTTTGCCTCCATGCTTATTGGTTCTGCCTTCCGCATTTTTGGAAAAACAAGGATGATCACTAACAAATCCTAAAAATGACCCAAATTTTAATCTTAACCTCATATGGAGCACCTTTATGTGTGTGCGTGTGTGTGTGTGCGTGTGTGTGTGTGTGTTCAACTAATTGTAAACTTTAGAGTAATTTCCATGTTGTAAAGATCCATTGTCTCATAAAGGTCCTAGAATTGTTCATTTCTCCTTGAAGAATAAATTAAACCAAATAAAGTACTTCCATTGGAAGGCTTATATTGACCTTATAACTATGTGTTAATTCCCTAAATGTTAAATAAAAGGATTAACCTCTGGCACACACACAAGTGTCTTGGCTTGAAAGATGGATGAAATGACCACAGCACCCTTACCTGATTCTTGTTTTTGGAGTCAATACCAAGGTGAAGTCCATACAAGCTGTATGGATTATTTTTAATGATGGACATCAATAAAGTGATCGGCTGGATCATGGATAGAATACTAACCTGAGAAACCAAGGCTTCCAACTTATTGATGAAAACTTGCCACACCTTTGGAAGAATCATTAAATCATTCATAAGAGGGGGTGGTTCTTTAAACAATAAATAGATTACATTCTGGTCACTACTAGGTCGTTTAAATATATGGGGAAGAATTTGAGGCTGTAATTTGGAGAGTTCCTTGAACAATTCTGAAGGAAAGAAATCTTTCCCCAAGAGCATTATATAGACTGAACTTTTAAAAATAATGAGCTGTACAATATGAGGAAGTAGTATCCTGATACAGTTGTAGAGCTGGCTGAGATTCACAAAGTTCAGAGTAATTGACCTTGGTTTGTCCAGCTGGGACAAGTATGTGGCTTAAGGATCAACTTGAAACTGACTTCTTATGACCCCTTTCACCAAATTTATATCTTCAGTAACTCATTTCACATTAAGCCCTACTGTTGTATCTAGGGGCCCGTGTCAGGCCCTTCCTCATGAATTTATTTGCCCAAGTTCTTTCAAGGCAAAGAGTTTTAAAATCGTAGAGACCGTTGTGATTTCAAGTATTATGGCTCTATTTCCTTGTCTAGATACTGATATAACTGTAATTGTGGGTGGGTTGAAATGTGAGCCAATGCATGGGAGTTAAATTGTTCTCATTGGTGGAGAAACCACTTGTAATCACTTTTTTAAAGACCCTTAAGACTCTTCCAATCTTAAGTAGAATTGATTAATCTTTTTGTATGTGTTCCCTGTATCTTTTACGTACATATGTTATTTCTCTCTGCCATCATCACACATTAAGGCATTTATTTGGTTATGTACCCATCTTCCATCAAAGACTCTGAATTCTACAGTGGGAAGGACTGTGCCTTGTTTGCCTTTGCTTTTCCAGTGCTTAGTGCAGAGTTTGTGTTGAATAAATGGAAGAATGGGTTTTATTTATCTGACAATTTTTAAGTAAGAAAATTCTTCCCCCAAAATTCAAAAAATTATGACAGACATCTACCACTCATATTTACTAAATATTAGTTTTTCATATTTGTTTCAGATAATTTTATTTTTAAAGAATTAAAACGTTACAGCTGCAGCTAAGGCCCTCCTCTCCGTCCCATTACTCTGACTCCCTAGAGATAAACATGTCCTGGAGATGCTTGTGCCATTTTTGAGACGTTTTTGCTGCTTCATTCATATGTAACATCATAAAATAGTATCCTCATAAAAATAGTATTGTTCAAAGTGTTTTCAAATTTTGCACATTATATTATGTAAATCCTTTTACAACTTGCTTTATTAATTTAATATTTTAAAAATATTTATCTGTATTGATAGTTGCAGATCTAGTTCATTCATACTAACATGTGATTCTACCATGGCTTATTTATCTATTTCATTACTGATAGACGTATGAAATTTGTTTTCAAATTTTCCCATCTATGAACAATCAAGCAGTAAACATTCTGGTATATATCTTGTTGAGTAAATATGTAAGTTTTTCTAAGATATATGAGTCCAGAAAAAGACATTTCTGGACTTTAGGTTAATCATATCTTTAGCTTTCCAATGCGCTATGCCAATTTATACCACCACCATCAGTATATAACCATTCCTATTCCCTCATCTCACTAATACTTGGTGTTAACAGACTAAATTTTTGTCAGCATGACAGGTGTAAAAACATCGCATCATTGTTTTAGTTTGCATTTCACTGAAACAATAAGAATGGAACTATTTTCATTTGTTTATTGTATATTCATCTTTCCTCTTCTATAAATTGCCATTCCTGACCTTTGGCCACTTTTCTGTTGGGTTATTTATCTTTCATTATTGGGTTTTAAGTATTTTTTAATATATATTTGATCGGAGTCCATTGTCAATTACATGAGTTGGAAATATTTTTTCCCAGTCTGTAGTTTGTATTTTTAATTTACTACATTTTTCTCAGAGATTTTAATTAGCTAAATTTCTATCTTTTCCTTTATTTTATGATTTTTTTTGTACCTTAAGATATCTTTCACCACTTTAAAGGAAGGAGACATTAAATATTGTATTCCAGAACTTTTAAGTTTTGTTTTTCATATTTGTACTTTTAGTAAGCCTGGAACGAATTTTTAGATTGGTAGGAAGTAAGCGTCTAGTTTTATTTTTTCCATGTAGATAGAATGCTTTTGTTACTTGCACTTTCAGTGTCATATCTGGGAATCAGTACACTGCTGAATCCAAGGCCGTGTAGTATCACTCCATTGTTTTCTTAGTGTTAGCTCTTACATGTAGGTCTTTCTTTAGGTGTAGATTTATGACATTTATTCTACAACTGACTGGATATGCTTTATCAATGCGATTGTCTTTTAAGTAGTGTCTGCTATTAAACTATTATACCTTTAATTTTAATGGCAGTTTTTTTCTCTAAAATTTCTACATACTATTTTAATAGTATATGCTTCCTTAGTTATATTTTTATTCCATCTTTAACATGCTGATTTTATTTTAAATGTAATTATTTTATCTTGTAGCATTTTTTGGATTCATAGATTAGGTCAGCTTCTTGGATTTTCTAATCTTGTTTGTGTTTCTGCAATCTTTCAATAAATCATTTTCTTGAGTAGTTTGTGATTTTTGCACTGTAAATTTTTGAAACTAAGGTTATTACTTTTCATCAGACCCTGAAGGTTCTTGGTTGTAAAAGTGTTTGTCTTGTTTAGGTACATATGCAGAGATCCTCACGAGTCAAGGACCATGTTTAAAGAACCAATTTCTTGGTTTTGGGATTCTCGTACCATTTATTATGGTGTCAATTCAGATTTGATACCTTACACATATTTTTTTCCTAGGGTCTTGGACATAGATTCATCTCCTTGAGGAATGGGCTTTTTCTGGTCTCCCAAGGGGCCAAGCTTTCCAGGATTCTGCCTTTTGATAGAGAGTATGAGTCCCCGCTTATTTCATAGCTTTGAGGCCATTCTCTTCTTTTTTTGTGTTGTATTAAAACCTTATCTCCTTTCCCCTAGGGCGTATATAATGATCTAGTATCCCTCCCAAGCTACCAGAGTTCCCTCTTATCACTTTAAAACTCTGACTTTAAGCTCCTATTCATTTCTAGTGGTTGAGGATATTAGGCACTTGTTTAACAGGTTTTTACTGAGTACCTATAATAAGTCAGTATTGTTCTAGGACTTGGGTTATGTCTATGAATAAAGAGATATAGATTTCCATGTTTGTGGAGTTTAGATTCCAGCAGCAGATAGATAAATGTAAACATATAATTAAAACAGTAAAGTATCTGAAATCTTAAAAGATAATAAATGATATGGGAGAGGGATATAGGCATCTCATAAAAGGGTCAAGAATGGAGGAGGAAGGGAAGCAAGCTGGAGTATAAAGTTGTGTTTTCAGGGTGAGCTTCATGGAAAGGTGGAATTTGAGCAAAGGCTTAAAAAAAAGAAAGTGTGAGCCAAGCAACTTCCATGGAAAGGGTGTTTCATTGAGGTGAAACAGCAGAGTAAAGACCTGCATGTATGAGGATGCTGCAGGCTTTGTGGGAGTGGCACAGAGGCTGGTGTAACTGGAGCTGATTCGTTTAGAGAAGGAGTCCTGGGGGAGGAGACCAGAGTCGAAGGGAGAGGACAGGTCATGTGCAACTTGAAAGTCATTGTAAGGATTTTGGCTTTTAGTCTGTGCTTTGAAGAGAGCAGTGACCTGATCTGACATGTTCTAAAAGATCGCATTGGTTGGCTGGGCCTGGTGGCTCACGCCTGTAATCTCAGCACTTTGGGAGGCCAAGGCAGGCAGATTACTTGAGGTGAGGAATTTGAGACCAACCTGGCCAACATGGTGAAACCCTGTCTTTACTAAAAATACAAAAATCAGCCAGGTGTGGTGGTGCACACCTGTAGTCCCACCTACGCAGAAGGCTGAGTCTGGAGAATCACTTGAACCCGGGAGGCAGAGGTTGCAGTGAGCCGAGATCACACCACTGTACTCCAGCCTGGGTGACAGAGTGAGACTGTCTCAAAAAAAAGATCTTGTTGGCTATATGTTGATAGCTATGTTTAGCTATAGGTGGATTGTAGGGGATGGGGTAGGGATAGGGAGATATATTGAGAGGGTACTGCAGGAATCCAGGAGCAAGGATGACGGAACCTGACAGGTGTGGTAGCCATAGAGGGGGCAGGAAGGTACAGCCAGCACTGGTTCCCGATGGATTGGCTATGACAGAAACATAAAGACAACGTTTTGTTCCTTCCTTTTAGCTCCCTAAGTATGTATCATATTTATTATTTTCTTAAATCTAACATTTCTATTTGATCTTAAGGGGAGGGTAGGTCATGTTGCTTCATCTTACCTTATTCTGGGAATGGAAGCCAATGACATATTTTAAAACGTCATCTTCTGTTTAAATACATCTTTGACATTTTTGTCATGGTACATGCTTAGAAGTTTTAGGAAGTTCAAGCTCTTGAAAGCAAATCAGAGAGACAAATTGCCTGAGCCTGGGGAGGAGCTGCTAAGAGTGTACTCTGTGCAGATGGCTCAAAACAACAGCAGGGGGCTGTGTGTGCAGGGGATTCTTAGGATCCCATAACTCCTCCTGCAAAGAAATAAATATCTATCTGGAAAACTGTGCAGGCAGGGTTTTCATCTCAACAATTGGCACAATGTGGATATAGGGCTTTCCTTTTTCTTTTGTTTTCTTCCAATGAAAGAAAAAAAGTTCAGAGCACTTAAAAAGATTTCTTTTCCCCATGAGGTAATAGCGTTCTTCCACCTGAGAAAAACCCTCAAATATTCCAAGGTGATGAGGGTTTTTCATATTGATTGTGCTGTAATCTCTTGGTAAACAGAGAAAGCCGAGTGGTTTAGATCAAGAAACCATAACTAAGGCACCACCCAGTATGGAAAAAATAATCAAAATATTTTGTAGTATTTATCTGGAACAATGCAAGAAGATTCATACTCACAATCTAAGGTGAATATAGCAAGATGATTACTCATTATGCCCAAGCTATCCATTCCTTTTTGCTTGAGAAAGCCATTTCCAGTTTTTGGCCGAAAAAAAGTAAGCGGGGTAAAATTATGAGCACCACAGCAGGTAGACACCTTCTATTAATGTCTATGAGCAGTGTGTGGTGACCACTCTTGCCCTGTGGACAGGCAGTAAAGACCTATTCTGTTTCCTGTGGTTCCTAGGGTTTGTCCTCCAGTACCCAATGTCTGCTTCCCTATTGCACTTGAAATGGAAAGGGATCCAGGCAAGGGACCTCTTTTTCCAGAGTGTTGCTTATTGCAAAGGAATAACAAGAGGTATAACATTTACCAAAAAGATTCACTCTTCTCAAATGCTTGAGATTCACTAAAACCTATTGTTTATTTAAAGAAATACTTTGATCTCTATAGGATCTATAAATAACCTTTTAATATCTTTTATTTTCCCTTAAAGACAGTATTCTCAAACTTTAGTTCTAATTAATTAGGTTTGGGATGGGATCCTGGATTTGTATTTCTAACAAGCTCCTGGTTTGTGCTTGTCTTTGAACTAATCTCTGACTGTCTCAAGGCAATGGTTTTTGAGCTTGACTATACCTTCAATTCCATATAGGGCTTTCAGAAATCCCAAATAACTAAAACTGCCTTTGCAAAAATTATAACAGTGAGAAAATTATGGCAGTGAAAGAGATCTGACCTAACTAACTCCATCTTGTCTTTAACCTCCAAACTGCCTGTATTAGTCCATTTTCATGCTGCTGGTAAAGACATACCTGAGACTGTAATTTATAAAGAAAAAGAGGTTTGATGAACTCACAGTTCCATGTAACTGGGGAGGCCTCACAATCATGGTGGAAGGCAAAAGGCACATCTTACATGGTGGCAGGCAAGAGAGAAAACGAGATCCAAGCGAAAGGGGTTTCCCCTTGTAAAACCATCAGCTTTCATGAAACTTATTCACTACCACAAGGACAGTATGGGGGGAAATGCCCCCATGATTCAATTATCTCCCACTGGGTCCCTCCCACAACACATGGGAGTTATGGGAGCTACAATTCAAGATGAGATTTGAGTGGGGACACAGCGAAATCATATCACTGCCCTTGGTCATTCCTGGGTGTGGGCCAAGCTAACTTAGGGGAAAATTTAGTTTATAGTTTAAGTGATAATTGCCCTTCCCCAAACTAAACCGGCTTTATAAAATTAATGAAAGATTACCAGGTTAAAATGAGAGGGGTCTGAATTCTGCAAAGAGGTAGGTTAAACAATTACCAGCTGTTGTTCCATAGGTCTCAAGATTTACAACTTCCCCAATTACTCCTGTAAATAAAACCATTAGTAGAAAACTTAAGATTGGCCTTTTAAGATGTCTTTTCAGACTTTCACATTATCGACTCCTGAATGACTCCACCTGGACCAGTGATTATTCTGTGACTCCCACCCAGAAGCGGACTCGGTGCACGAGGACTATTTTCCACATCCCTACAATTGCATCCCCAACCAATCAATCAGCAGCATCATTTCCCCTGCCTCCTGCCTGTCAAACTACCCTTGAAAACCCTAGCCTCTGAATTTTCAAGGAGGCTGATTTGAGTAATAATAAAACTCTGATCTCTCTCCCATTTAGCTGGCTTTATGTGTATTAAACTCTTTATTGCAATACCCCTGTTTTGAGAAATCAGCTCTATCTGGGCAGTGAGCAGGAAGAACCTACTTGGCAGTTGCATAATTGACTGCACCCCAGACCAACTGAATCAGAATTCTGAGCGTGGGACCTGGCATCTGAATTTTTAAAGCTTCCCATGTGATTCCAACATGCCACTAGAACCTTCGCAATTAGGTCTTGGCAGCTCAATGCATTTGACAGAATTGCTGTGGATAAACTGTATGCTCTTGGGCTAGTTTTCACTAAATCTCCATGAACTCTCTGGATGCAAAGCTTTGCTGCGTGAAATGAGAAATATAACACTATGCAAATATAGGACTCTTACCTAACTTTGCAATAGACATTTTGATGCAGATGGGTTTAATAAAGACTATAAATTTCTCCATGTGCAAGCCTCTTAGTGCAAACCTAAACATTAATTGTTGGAGCTGAATTATGTATATTGACATAATAAAGAGGGAAAAGTACTCTTATTTTCAAACTGTATTTTTGGGTTATAAAACATTATTGTATAATCCAGGACCTGAAATTTCAATTTTTGGAAAGTTTTAGACTATTTTACAGAGAACCAGGTTAGTATGGGCAAACTGATAACTTGATCTTTTTTTAAGCATCAGCGTTATGTTTCTATCTCTTTTTCCTCTTCGATATGACCAGAAGCTTTGTTATCAAAAATGCACCTTTGACATTGGCAGACAATTGTTTATAAAATTATAAAGAAAAAAATAGTGAGATGAAACAATTGAAGCATTAAAGACTATTCTGAGCATAATTTGGCAAGGGCTTATACATTTTTTGATGACACAGGACTTGGGTTTTGAAGATGGCTTATATTTATTCACTTGCTGTGTGACCTTGGATAATTCACTTAAACTTTTTAATGCTGAGTTTTTTGATCTCCAAATCAAGGTTAATGACATCTCTTGCGGGGATCACTGTAAGAATAAAACAAGGTAATTATTTGAAAATGTTTGCTAAGTTGCAAAGTACTATAAAAATATCACTATATCGTGTTCAGAATCAACCACATTAGTAAGATTGTTTATTTCTCAGTAATGTTAATAAAATTCACTGATTACTCACTAGACTACAAGACTCCTGAGGACAGAGGTGGTATTTTATTTTGTTTTATTTTTAATTTTTATTTTATTTATTTATTTATTGAGATGGAGTCTTGCTCTGTTGCCCAGGCTGGAGTGCAATGGTGTGATCTCAGATCACGGCAACCTCCACCTCCCAGGTTCAAACGATTCTCCTGCCTCAGCCTCCCGAGTAGCTGGGATTACAGGTGCCTGCCACCATGCCCGGCTAATTTTTGTATTTTTTTTTAGTAGAGAGGGGGTTTCACCATGTTGGCCGGGCTGGTCTCGAACTCCTGACCTCAGATGTTCTGCCCTCCTCGGCCTCCCAAAGTGCTGGGATTACAGGCGTGAGCCACCACGCCAGGCCCAGGGGTGGTATTTTATTTATATTAATATGCTTACCTCATAGCACAGAGCTTGGGACACAGAAGAAGCTCAGTCAATGATTGCTGAATAAATTACCATCTAAACATTTTAGTGCGGTGTTCTCTAAGACAAGTAGCACAGCTTTATGTGAAAATCAGGTAGTAAGCTGGGAAGCAGGGCATCTCTGGTGTGTGACTATAATTGTTCTCTGGAGATGCAAGTTCTGCATTTCCCTCATTAGTACAAGAACCTAACCTATTCCGTTAATGGGCTCAGACACAAATCTACACATAGGTAAGGCTACCTCTTTCCCTTTTGTGCTGTGAAGACTTCTAATTTAAGAAACAAATGGCCAGTAGAGAAAAATAACGGTTATTATGTTATCTGAGGGATTGGCAGTTGATAGGTTTCATTTTTCCTGTGGCCTAAATTGCTGTTCTGGAATAAATTAAGTCGCTGGGTAGTGAGTTTCTAATCTTTTTAGGCTACATGACTGAAAGAATGCACAGAATGAACAACTAATAATTCAAAGAATTATTGATTCTTTGTAAAACTCTCATTTTCTACGACCCCTGAGAAATATTCAGGAATTGAAGAGATCCTGGATCATTATCATGTTGGGTATTTATCTTTGCTTTGGTACTGAAAGAAAAAGTGTGTGTGCATGGGGGTGCAGGAGATGGAGTCGATTCAGATACGTTCAGGCAGATATGAGAGTGAGTGGGAGAGGGTGATAGGTCAATTTATCCTATTAGGAATAAGGGATCTTAAGAGGAAATGTCATGCCTAAGGAAAGTAATTTAAGCGAGTGGAATTTGGGTCTAAGAACAATTTATTGATCCTTTGAGGGGATGGGAAATTTCTTGCTTGGCTCATTGTTACCTGGTTTTCCTAGTCTAGGCCTGCTATGGAGTAAATAGTGCACCTCTTTCTTCATTCATATGTTGATGCCCTGACATTCAATGTGACTGTATTTGGAAATAGGGCATTTAAGGAGGTATTAAGTGAGGTTAGAAGAGGGTCCAAAGAGACTGATGTCTTCATAAGAAGAGGAAGAGACACCAGAGCTGTCTCACTGTGTGTTCTCACACACACACAAGTCCATGTGAGGATACAGCCAGGAGGTGCTGTCTGCAAGCTGAGGAGAGAGGCCTCACCAGAAACCAAACCTGCTGACACCTTGATCTTGCACTTTCTAGCTTTCAGAATTGTGAGAAGATAAATTTGTGTTGTTTAAGCCACCCAGTCTGTGAGATTTGGTTATGGCAGCCCTAGCCGACTAACACAAGACCATATGGTTCTTACGGCACTTTGGAAGGGTGAGGCGGGCAGATCACTTGAGGTCAGGAGTTTGAGACCAGCCTGGCCAACATGGCAAATTCCCGTCTCTATGAAAAATACAAAAATTAGCTGGGCATGGTTGTGTGTGCCTCTAATCCCAGCTACTGGGGAGGGTGAGAAAGAAGAATCAGTTGAACCAAGGAGGCAGAGATTGCAGTGAGCCGAGATTGCACTACTGCACTCTAGCCCAGGCAACAGAGTGAGACTCCATCTCAGAAATTCAAAAAAAAAAAAAAAAAAAAAAAAAAAAAAAGGGCTATATGGGTTTTTGATTGAATGCTAGAGAAAAAGGAGTTATAAAAGAAAAGAGCTATATTTCCAAAATCTTAAATAGATGCTAACAGAGAGTAGCACAAACATAGGAATGTGAAGAATTGCTCACTTTCTAGACAGAGCAGCTTTAGAACCAAAAATGACCCTCGTGGCATTAGTAGGAGAGAATACCAGCAGTGGCCCCAGGAAGCAGCCTGGCATTGTGTCTTGGCACATGAGAATCACCTCAATGCAGTATAGCTTAGCATGGCACATCTTCCTTGGGCAAAAGCTGATGATCAAGCAGAACCAGTGGGGTGGCTGCAGCAGGGGAAGGCTTGCTTGTCACTATCAGACAGAAACCCAAATCCAAAAGGGAGAGGAGAACATGAGTAATTGAGAATTAATTACTCTTCCTGAATATATATGACACATTTCCTCCAAACTCCCTAAAATAACTGGAAGATAAAGAAACTTTGAAATGATGTAGATTCTCTGTAATAGTGGGTGTGAGACTATTTCATTAGCTTAATGAAACAATCTCACAGCACATGCAAAATGGCAATATTAACATTAACGATGTAGAAATAGGGATCAGACAGAAACTAACCTCTGTAGAGCGCCTGTGAAATGCTAGACAGTGGGCTGTTATCTGAATTATATCTCATTCTCTGCATAACAACTCTGTAAGCTGGTTCTATTGCTCCTATTTTTTAAATGAGAAAATTGGGTCTCAGGTTGTGGGATTTGCACAAGGTCACATAGCTAGCGCTTTTGGAAACTGGAATATAAAATAGATATACATTTAATACACTACCATCCATGGCTTGTTAACAATTTTGAGCATTTTTCTGTTGTGTATGGAGGAGGAAATATCAATAATGGTTTTAAAGCAATATAAAGATACTGCACTTCCCATGTCCCATGTCTCCTAAACTATGGAAGGAAACAGTTTGGCTACTTATAGTCCCACTGAACAGGTATATGAACATCATTATTATTCCTTCTGTCTTGGCATGATTGAGCATCTCCTGTGTTCTGGACACTGAGGATATAATGATAAACAAAACTTAGAGAATCTTTTCCTAATAGAGCTTAGAAGTATTGAGCAAATTACGATGTCAATAAAATATACAATTAAGCATGGTGATCATTGTTCTTCAAAAAGGTCATTGGAGGCATGAAAGGATAACAGAGATGAGATTTAGATGGACACTAAGGGAAGGCGTCTAGATAATTTTGATATCGGAGCCAAACCCTGATGGATGGATGGGATTGATTAGGCAAAGCTTGGGGAAACTCGGCCACAGGTGGACAGAGGGAAGAACCCAGGAGAAAGCACAAGGAGGGAACAGGTTGGACTTGTTTCAGAACCAGCATGCAGGTCAGTGTGGCTGGAGTTTAGAGAGAACGGAGGAAAGATGAGGGTCTAGATGGAGGCAGGAGCCATGTTATTTGAGGCTATAGAAGCCCATGTTAAGGATTTCATATTTCTTTTTAAATGAAATGGAAGACATTGAAAGAGGTAGCTGTAACCTATGATCACTTTGTATTTTATATGGAAAATAAATTGAAGAGGACAGAAGAACAACTGGGTGACAAGTAAGAGAAGAGAAATTGGAAAGGAAGACTGAGAAGGGGGACCAGAAAGGGAAGAAGATAACACAAGCTATAGAAGTTGACTCCTGAAAAAAGCGGCAATACTCTGTTTTGCTAAAAGGAAGGAGGAAGGACAGGAAGGTGAAAGAGTCTGAAATGCTCCAGGCCATCTGAACTGGGCAAAGAGAGACATGAAGACTGGAGGGCCTGGGGAGAGACAGTGAAGATTCCATGTGGCTGAGGCTGCTGAAGTAGAGACACTCGGGCAAAAGAGGCAGGAATAAGGGGGTTAGGGTCAGATTTTAAATTTCTGAAGGGTTTGGTTGTGCTGTCTTCATGTTGTGATTTTAGCAGTGGGTTGCTGAGGAGAAGCTAAAGAAAGTAGGAGGTGAAGCTATAGAAAATATAATTGAATGTTGGTGGGAGTGTAAATTAGTTCAACCATTGTGAAAAGCAGGGTGGTGATTCCTCAAAGAACTTAAAGCAAGATTACCATGCAATCCAATGATCCTATTACTAGTTATATACTGAAATGAATATAAATCATTTTACCATAAAGACACACGCATGTGTATGTTCATTACAGCAGTATTCACTATTCACAATAGCAAAGACATGGAATCAACCTGAATTCCCATCAACAGTAGACTGGATAATGAAAATGTGGTACGTATACACCCCAGAATACTATGCAGCCTTAAAAAAGAATTAGATCATTCCTTCACAGCAACATGGATGGAGCTGGAGGCCATTATCCTAAGCAAACTAACACAGGAGCATAAAACCAAATACTGTGTATTCCTACTTAAGAGTGGGAGCTAAACAATGAGAACACATGAATATTAGGAGAGCAGCAACAGACACTGATGCCTACCTGAGAGTAGAAGTTGGGAGGAGGGAGAGGATCAGAAAAAATACCTCTCAGATACTGTGCTTATTACTAGAGTGATGAAATTATCTTTAAACCAAACCCTGTGACATGCAATTTATCTTTATAACAAACTTGCCCATGTACCCCCAAAACTAAAATAAAAGTTAAAAAACACAAAGAAAATATAATTGGAAATAAAAAGGTCAAAGAATTGAGGTAAGGGCTTTTCATACAATGTCATCTGTGTAGACACTACATTGTCTGGGATGATGGAAGGAGCTAAAGTCTTCAGTGAATGAAGGAGCAGGGCCAGGAGCTCAAAATACTTCTTTGAAGACAAAGAAGAAATGATATTACCAAATGGTTGGCTCAAAGGAACAGGGATTTTGCAACAGAGAGAGTATGTCATGGTCTTGAACAAGCAATGGTGAGTAAAGGAGACACCGAATCTTCTCTTGATCATGAATATGTTGGGATGTAGAAGAGAAGATAGCCTTCATTTCAGAGGGTCTAGGGGAAGCAGGGTACTCAGGGGACAGCTAAGACTTGATTAAACCAAGTATTGATTAAGCCAAGATAGTGAAGAAGAAGAAGTCAAAGATGTAGAGGAGCTTTTTGATTACACTTTAAATTGAATATCAGAAGGGGAGAGCATCTTGGATGGAGGAATAGAGAGGATGCACAGAATTACAGTGGGTGTAGAATTGAGTGGTGGTAAGAGCTAAGCATGAAGGGTCCCTTGGTGAGTGAGTGCGTGAATAATTGTTCAATGCTCTGCGCTGGGTTGCCAAAGTTTGAGTTAGTGCGCCTCTTGGCTGTAATCGTATCCCCAGTTGCCTCCAGTAGGCCTGCCATTTGTTTGGGAACTTGAGAAGTCAATGAGGGCTGCTTTGGGTAGTCCTCTATGTTTTGAAAAATAACTTAAATCCCTCCCCTTGGACCAAGTAAAGAGACTGCATTCTATTAAATTTTCATCATAAGGGAAACAGATCAATGCACAACTAACACTGTTCTTTTCAGAGTGCTTATAGTAACAAAACAAAACAAAACAAAACAACTTTTTAAACGGTAAGATAAAGCACTAGATAACTGAACACATAGAGACATGGCGAGTCCTCAGTTTCAGTTCTCAAGTTTATTCTTCTAGTTCTTCTGTATTGTAATTGTAGAACATTTTGTTTCAGCGTGGGAGACAGCTATTACTGTCATCCCAACAGCATAAAAAGTAGATTCCATAAGCTGCTATATATACATACTTCATTTAATTCAAAAGGAGTTTCATCCTTTAGGAAATAATTTTCAGGGATGATTAGAAAACAGTCCCAAGGATACATAAGAACATGTCTAAATAAACCAGAGTAATTCAATGAACATTTTGCTGTTGTGAACATTTTCTCATGAGCTGTTCTTTCATTGTATAACATAAAGAAGTTACATGGAAAAAAGGAAATGCAATGTTCAAGGCAAAATAAAATTTACCTTATCCATCACCATACCACCTTGCAGGAGGAAGAGAATTCCAAATACTTTAGCATAATGGGAGAGAGGTGAGAGAGTGCATGGTATATTCAATGGACTAGCTGTCATTTGGTAGAATGTCAATGAAAGTTCCAATTGAAAGACAAAGGTGGGTGAGAGATTAGGCTGGATAAGTAGGAGGGTGTAAATGATGAAGGCAATAAGATATTTCTTGCTGAGAAGTTTAGACTTATTATGAGGATAATGAGGTACAACTGATAGCTACTAGACAGAGGAGGAGCACGACCAGCAATATATCTTTAAAAGATGTTTAGTAGCTGTGTGGAAGGTAGATTGGATGAAACAGATGTGGAAGAAGATCAAGTAAGATGTAGTAATTGAAGGGATAAATGATGATGGCTTAAACAAATCAAGGGTGGTGGGGGACCAACGGAAACTTGAGAGAGATTAGGTAGCCAGAGCGAGTGAGACAGGATGGTCTCACCACTTGTCCAGAAACCAGGGATTCAAGTCAAATGCCGAAGTTTATCATTGAGTCTTTCTGCCTTCTTTTTATCTTTTATCTTTTCATCATCTTTTATCTTTCTAGGACTCCCCTCTTTTTTTGGCCGAACCCTGAATATAATATCCTGATGGTTTTTGTATTTTTCTAGCAATGTGTTCCTTTGCTTCTCCTGTACACCTGTGAACACCATGGCTATTCCCATTGATTTAAAAGAGTACGACGACACTGGGCAGGATTTGTGAGGCCTAGAGGTCTGTCCTTGCTTGAAGATGGGGTGAGATGTTTCTGACTTTGATGAAATTTTATGTAACATCCCTGGGAAAGCCTATAAGGGCTTAATCTGTACTTTTGAGCTCCAGAGTGTGAAGGAAAGGATAATGATACCAGGCACCTTTACTATTGCAATATATTTTCTCACTTGGTCTTCAGTTGTCACAACAGTCCTATGAAATAACTACTATGACAAACCGCGTTGTACAAGTGAGGATATTGAGGCACAGAGAGGTTATGTAACTATAAGATCACCAGGGAGTAAGTGGCAACTTGTCTAAGGCAAGCTCATAGGTGGCAGAGTCAGGATTTGAACCCAGGCTGTGTGGCTGTAGGCTGTTGACTGCTACTGCTACTCTCTGCCACCTCTCAGCACTTGGGGCCTACTAGAGTAGCCAGGGAAGTTGAATTTCTTGTGCCACAGAAATTCCCTTGATGTTTATCTACTAGTCAGAGATGAGGGCAGTATTTCTACATCAGGGCTTCTGCAGATTGGTAGTGTTCTTCTTGTCATCACAGGGGAGAGAAAAGTTTAGGGTTGGTGCGAGGGAAGTGCTGTTTTCTAGGATTACCTTTGTTTTTTATTTTTAATTTAAAATTTTTAATTTCTGTATGTACATAGTAGGTGTATATATTTATGGGGTACATGAAATGTTTTGATACAGGCATGCAATGCATAATAGTCACATCATGGAGAACGGGGCATCCATCCCCTCAAGCATTTATCCTTTGTGTTACAAACAATCCATTTATACTTTTTTTAGTTACTTTAAAATGTACAATTAAGTTCTTATTGACTACAGTCACACTGTTGTGCTGTGAAATAGTAGGTCTTGTGGTTGCCTTTGTTATCCGTGTTCCCATGCCTCAAATCCTCTAAGGTTGCCATTTGTGGTACCCATTTCAGATACATTCCCCAACATTGTTGATGATGATAAAGCAATGGATAGATCCAATAGTCTAAAGTTGTCACAAGAAAGGGATGGTGATAAGGGGATGGGGGAGTGAGACTATTATATCACATCTATCTATCTATCTATCTATCTATCTATCTATCTATCTATCTATCTATCTATCCATCCATCCATCCATCCATCCATCTATCCATCCATCTATCCATCCATCTATCTATCTATCTATCTATCTATCTATCTATCTATCTATCTATCTATCTATCTATCTATCTATCTATCCATCTATCTATCTATCCATCTATCTATCTATCTATCTATCTATCTATCTATCTATCTATCTATCTATCCATCTATCTATCTATCTATCTATCTATCTATCTATCTATCTATCTATCCATCTATCTATCTATCCATCTGTCTATCTATCTATCTATCTATCCATCTATCTATCTATCTATCTATCTATCTATCTATCTATCTATCTATCTATCTATCCATCTGTCTATCTATCTATCTATCTATCTATCCATCTATCTATCTATCTATCTATCTATCTATCTATCTATCCATCTATCTATCTATCTATCTATCTATCTATCTATCTATCTATCTATCTATCTATCTATCATCTATTTGTCTACCTACCTATCATCTAATCTACCATCTATCCATCCATCTTCTAACTATGTATCTCTATCTATAGTTCCTGGCTTCTATGTATCATATTCTTTACTTGACCCTTTCACGGAATTAGATCATTTCATTCTTAAAGACTGTATGTAATACCCGTATTTTACAGATGAAGAAATTGAGCCTGAGAAATAGTACACCTTTTTCAGACCTGAAGTCAGAGTTTGTAGTCAAATTAGTCTGACTCCAAAGTATGTAGTCTTTCCCTTTACCACACAGCTCTTAGGCTGGGTCTTTTAGTTTTTCGCCAGATGTCTACTTGTTAGACCAGATTATTGCTGTTTTAAGAGTTTTCCAGATCATCTCTGTAATGATCTCAATAGAACATTTGGAAGTTAACCTCTGTCTTTCTCAATACTGGTTGTGTGAAATGTAATACATTGAAAAGAAAATCTATTCTGTGTAGGCAAATAAAGGTGTAAAACTTGAAGGGGATGCTAAAGATAAATTTTGCTTCTGTTTTAGATGAACTGTGTAATCAAATGCCATTTGTCTTATTCTGTGGGAGTTTTGAGAAAAGCAGTGCAGAGAAGACCGGAGAAGCCATGCCTGTTTTTCCATATACAACATAATTAGCATATTAAAATAATTTTAATGATAATATGCTTACTCTATAATCAATTAAAATTCCATTCTAGGGACTTACCCTATTAGGCCAGTGCTTAGCTTTATTATGTAGAAGGAACAAGCTAGGTAAGGTGTCTCACCATTTTTTGCCTCATGTGTTTGTTCTTTACCTGATGTATCTCTCAGAATATCTGGTTACTGTGGCAACAGAACATATCAAAATTTCATCTAGGTAAATAGATGCAAAGGAATTACTTATTTTAATATGCATATTTTTTTCTTCAAAGTCTGTTTGCTGCTCAAGCTGATTAACTAATTTTGCCCATAAAAATTAAATTGATTTTGCCCATAAAAACCAAGATAGGTTGTATTGTCTTTACTCACGGTGCCGAGAAGTGTAAATTATGTTGCCAGAAATAAATCACAACACAAAAATGAATGAACTCAATAGCAATCAGCATCATATATAATAGGAGCCAAATGAACTGTTTGTTCATTCCCTACCACTTTGATTCCATGGATCTTAGTTGGGGGGACTGAGTTCTTGAGAAGAATACTCTTTAAAGAAGGATTTCCACAGGTTATTGGCTAAAAAAGCAGGGGCTCATGTAAACGATGCTTTTTTTTTTTCTTTTTCTTTTTTTGGAGGGAGGAGAGAATGAATTTCCCAAAAGTTCCATCCAGGATTTATCGTGCACTTTCTTTTTAATAATAGAGGAACTTAATGTCATTAACAGCTATGACCTGTAAATTTTGTTTGAGACTACTGCATTTGCCGAAATTAAATTTTTACTTCCAAATGTGTAAACACATCTCAGCTAGGGCTTTTATATAATCGTACTCTTGCTCTGCTTGCTTACTGGTATTTATGACTGCTTGCTTCTGTTAATTGGCTAATGTTTGTAAAGTGCCTTTGAAATGAAAAGCTAATGATCTCTGTAGGGAGGAGGGTGTGGGTGGCTTCCTAACAGCTCCCTAAGGCTGTCTCTTGGGGCTTTGACTGCCAAGGCTTGCTTGTGGGCTCAGGGATAATGAGGAATCCCTTAAGACTTCAATGTCCCTGGTTCTCGAAGTCTTTTCCATTTGGTTCTCCTGGCTTTTACAAAGTCACTCCTTGGAGGAAGTAAAAATCATCATTCCTGCAAAGCTCTAAGACTTTTTTTACCCACTTACCACTAGAGTTTGCTCTAACGCAGTAGGACAGCATCTCTTTGCTATTACAAAAGAACTAATAGTAATAGAAACACATAAACAAATCCAAAAAATGTTGCTCTTAAAAATTAGAGACATATGTTTTATTATTTTATCTTTTTTTTCTGTAGAATAAGGTTAAAGGGAGCTATGTTTTTATTTATTTATTTTTGTGTTTTGAAAGGTAGGACATACTTTTGTTAAAAGAGGTTGGCTAAGAAAACTGTAATTGCAAACCGATAAAATTTTCACCCATTTATACAACAAACACATATTAGAAGGGAAAAGAATTTTTTTTTAAAAAAGTAATGTATTATCATTTAGATAAAGCTACTGATTTTTTTTGTCACTGTATAGAAATGATATTTAGAATTTTCATGCATTACATGATTCCCATGCTGGGATTTTTTTGTTTTTAAATAATATTAAATAATACTACCGGTGTCTTTGTTGGCCTACATGCTGCTTTTGCTAACATCTTATTTTTTTTTGCATTTCCTGCATCTCTACATTAGCATTGCACAGTCACATCCCTGGTCACCGGTCTGGGATACAGCCCCTTGGGGACTCCCTCCCGGGGTTTGTACAGTCAGTTCTGTAGAGGAACGTGGTGTCCAAAGGGACCACACCACTGCCTGGATTCTCCCATGGAGACCAAAGATTTTCCAGCTATTTATTTTTCATCAGCTGGTAATTGCTGGACTACTTAGAATGAGTTTCAGAAGCATCATTAAAGATACAGAAAAGCTCAGTTCAAAGACATTCCTTACATCAATTTTCACAATCAAGAAAAGTTAGAAAAAGCTGAATGCCCCAAAATAGACTGGCTGAATAAATGATGGTGCGACCACTTAATGGGCTATCGTGCCATCATTAGGACAACATGAGGAATGCTTATGCTATGATGTAAAGTAAACAAAAGACAATAGAAAAGTGATAATAAAGTATATTCTTGACAATATAAAATATGCATAGAAGCTGCCTGTAAGGGCACGGTGGCTCACGCCTGTAATCCCAAGGACCTTGGGAGGCTAGGGAGGGTGGATCACTTGAGATCAGGAGTTTGAGATCAGCTGGGCAACATGGTGAAACCCCATCTCTACTAAAAATAAAAAAATGGGCCGGGTGTGATGGTGTAGTCCTAGGTACTCCGGAGGCTGAGGCAGGAGAAGCACTTGAACCTGGGCGGTGGACATTGCAGTGAGCCAAGATCACATCACCGAAATCCACCTGGATGACAGAACAAGGTTTCAAAAAAAAAAAAAATTGTAAGGAAATATAATAAAACATTAAGATTGATCATTTTCTTCTGAATCATTGTTTCATATGCTTTGAAATTTTATGATGAGCAAGTGTTTTTCCTTTTTAGTAATTTTCCTTTTAAAATAATTACATAAAACATACAAAAACTACAGAGAATGATATAAAATAACAGATATCTTTGTATTCATATGAGATCTTGCATGCTTTTTGTCTCATTTGCTTAGATATTTTCAGTTATTTTTTTGAGATAAAGTGTTTAATTTCTCTGTCTTTCTTCCTGGAAGTAATCACTATTCTGAGGTTTATGAGTTTTATATTTTTGTTACATGTGTAAGCTTTCATAAGTGTTGTATAATATTGTTATGTATATTTTAAGCTTATACATAACAATTGTTGTTCTACATGTCATTTTACAATTTACTTTGCTTAGTCAACCTTTACCTTTAAGATTTATTCATGATGCTGTATGTAGAGCCACTTCACTTTCAAATGCTCATATATAATCCCATTGATCCGTTTATCAAAATACAACCATTTATCCATTCATTCTCCCAGTAGGATACACTTCAAAGTTATTTTAGACTTTTTGCTCTTGTAAAATGTTGCACTTAATATTCTTATGAGTCTTCTCTACACATATTTGAGTTTCTCTAAATGTACCTAGAAGTAGCATCACTGGTTTGAAAATATCCATATCTTAACTATACTAGATTTTACTAAATTATTTTCCAGTTTATACTCCCAATAGCAGAATACGTGAATTACTATTTCCCTACATTCTTGTCAACTCTTGAAATTAGACTTTTAAATATTGGCTGAGTGGATAAATATGAAAGAACATCTTGTATGGGTTTTTATATACTTTTCCCTGTTAATTAGCTTTTAGGCTCCACTTTGATGTGAATTGCCTGTTTCTTTGCCTATTATTCTATTAGGTCATTTTTCCTTTTCCTACTGGTTTTTTAAGCATTTATGATATAGTTGAGATACTAATTCTTTGTCAGTTTTATGCATGGCAAATATTTTCTGCTGGTATGTAGATTGTCTCTGTATTTTAAGAGTTCCTTTTGATGAATAGATGTTTTAACTTTTAATGTAGCAAAATTTATTAAAATTTTCTTTACAAGGTTTTTTTGTTTCTTATTGAAGATATATTTTGCTTACCTGAGGTCATAAATACATTTACTACTTTCTTCTAAAACAATTGTTTTTGCATGCTGTGTGATGTAGAAAGCTAAGTTAATTTATTCCTGTGTAGCTAACCATTATCCTGGCACCACTTCTTATTAAATAGTCCATTGTGACCACACTGATTTGTAATGTTGTCTTCAATTTATGACAACTTTTCAAATGTGAGAGATGGTTTGGTTCTGAACCCTTATTTTTAATTTGTCTATTTGGTTGTTCTTGTTCTATTACAACACTATCACAATCACTACAGCCTTACAACATGCTGGTATTTGCTAGAGCAGATCAGTCTATCTTATTTTCCTTTTTAATAATTGTCTTGCCTATACTGGACAGTTTATTCTTCCACATATATTTCATTATCATCTTGTAAAGTTATTTAAACAATGCTTTTGGAATTTTGATTGGATTTTGGTGATATTTAGAGATTAATTGGGGGAGGACGATATAGTTACTACATTGAGTTTTTCTATCTAGGAACAGTTCATTTCATCACTTAGGTCTCGTGTATCTTTAACATTTTATAATTCTTTGTATATTTTTATTAGATTTCTTCCCTATTATTATGTGTGTATGTGTATAATATTGTTACACAACTACATTTCTTAAATTAAAGTGTCCGGTCTATAGGAACTCTGTTGATTTTTCTGTATTAATGTTGTTTTCATCAACCTTGTTGACATCTTTTATTAGTTATGAGTTTATCTATAGATTCTTTTGAGTTTCCTATGTAGAAAACCATGACTTTTACAGTAACAAATGTATTTCTTTTTTTCCACTATATTTTGATTCTCTTTTTCTTGTGTATTGAGCTAACAGAGACTGGCATCTACACAATGCATTCTTCTTTCTTAAAAATAGAAACATGATGTGCCCAGCTAAAAAAACTACATTTTGCAGCCTCTCATATAGTGATGACAACTGAGATGTATATAGAAGTAGGTGGGTTGGACTTTCAAGAAAGTTCTTTAAGGGGAAAGATAACTCCAATGATAAGTGCATCCTTTTGCCTTTTTTTCTGTCTTCCTTTCTGAATCTTGGATCAATGGATGTGATGTTTGGAGCTCCAGCCCCCATTTTGGGATCATGAAATTCCCCTGAGAATGCAAGCAAATGTTGAGAATGGTGGAACAGAAAGGAAGAAGAACTTGGGCCCTGATATATTTATGGAGCTAAAATTTTAGGTCAGTGCTGACATCAGAATTTCTTTTAGGCAAGAAAACTAACTTCCACATTGTTTAAGGCACTCTTGGTAATGTTTTCTGTAACACACAGCCAAATTTAATTATAAATGTACACAGTGCTGTGTTTCCAGTAGCATTTTTAATTAAAAAAGTGATAGAGGGTATGGGCTTTTTCTCAAATTTGGGAGAAAATGCTTCCAATTTTCACTATAAAGTTGCTGTTTGCTGTAAGTTTTTTGTAGAAATCTTTTTTCATCATATGTTTTCTTTCTTTTCCTAGTTATCTGAATTTTATCATGAATGCTTGTGGAATTTTATCAAATGCTTTTTCTGAATCAAATTTTTTTCTGTATTATTTTATCTACTAATATGATTACATTAATAAATTTTTCTAATTTTAATCTATCCTTTCTTTTCTGGGATAAACTCTAAGTGGTTACTATGAACTGTCTCTTAATGTAACATTACTTTACAAATATATTGCTTGGTTTGATTTGCAAATATTGTATTTAAAATTTTTGTATTTATATTCAAAAGGGGGGAATGGCCTATACTTTCCTTTTTATGATTGGCTCATCTGATTCTTTTGTTGAAGTCAATTTCATGAAATGATTTGTGAGCCGCATTTCACTTTCTATTTCCCAGAACAGTTTATGTATAGCAGTGGGGTTATTTTTTTTCCTCGATTATTCATATTATCTCATCTGTAAAACTGCCTTGGTCAGTGATTTTCTTGCAGGTAAAATTTAAATTCTTTTTAAGTTATAGAAAAGTTTTCAATTCTTTTGAAAAAATTTGATTTTAAGTTTTTTCATGTTCTTTTTTCATGAGATAATTTTGCTACCTTTATATTTTTTGAAAAATTTTCTATATCTCTAACTTTTCACATTTAACAGAAAGGTGTTCCTTATAATGTCTAATGACATTTTACTTCTATTTTTGTCTGTATCAATTTTTTTTGCTAATATTATTTATTTATGTCTTCTTTTATATTAGGCGATATCCAGAGATTTTTCTATTTTTCTTAGTCTTTTATTTAAAAAACACTTTAAAATTTTATGTCTTTTTCTGTTTTCTGTTTCATTAAATTCTGCCAATTTTCTTCCAACTTTTTAGGGCTTATTTTATTGTTATTATCTGTCTTTGTGAATTAACTGCTTACTCAGCTTTTTTCTAATATAAACATTTACACAATACATCATTCTCTATATTCTGTTTTGGTTGTGCTTCACAACTTTTTTTTTTTTTTGAGATGGAGTCTCGCTCCTTCGTCCAGGCTGGAGTGCAGTGGCAGGATCTCAGCTCACTGCAAGCTCCGCCTCCCAGGTTCACGCCATTCTCCTGCCTCAGCCTCCCGAGTAACTGGGACTACAGGCGCCCACCAACACACCTGGCTAATTTTTTGTATTTTTAGTAGAGACGGGGTTTCACTGTGTTAGCCAGGATGGTCTCGATCTCCTGACCTCGTGATCCGCCCGCCTGGCCTCCCAAAGTGCAGGGATTACAGGCGCGAGCCACCGCACCTGGCCTGTGCTTCACAACTTTAAAACATAGTGTTTTTATTCTCTTTTAATTCTGAGTATATTCCAGTTTACATTATGATTTTTTTCTTTGATCTGTAGATTACTTCGAAGTATGCTTTTTTATTTTTAAAAGACTTTCTGTCTTTTAGTATCAATCTATGTTTTACGTTATTGTTTAATCAATTTTTATAGTGTTGTTACTTTTCTAAACATGTTAAACATTCTGTCTGATTGCTCTATTGTATCAGAGGATGCTAATCCTACTTCTCTCTATTTTGCTGTCTGTTGATACACTCTTGATTGCTCATTTTTCTGTTTCATATATTTTTAAAAATTGCAAATGCCTCTTGAGTGTTGTTTGCTTAAGTGTGGGAGTTTAGTGCATCTTGGATTATGGAACTTCTTCAAAGTATTCTTGGTTTTGCTTCTGCTAAAATTTTAGGGAGTTCTCATTAAACATATAGCAGTATTTACCTTAATCTCCCAACTTGGGAATCTTATACCACCCAGATTGCTAAATGTTCCCCAACACTCACATAAATTGCAGATTTGGAGTTTTGCTTCTGATAAGGGAATTACTTTTCCCCAAAGCCCTCACAGAAGTAATTTTTCATGTTTCCCTGGAGAAGAATTTGTAAGAGAGTTTCCAGACCCCTGTTCACGGAGAGGTCACCCATTATAGGGTCCTGGCGAACTGTGTGAGTCTTGGTGTCACTTTCCTGCCTTTCAAGACCCTGTGGCCATGCATCCATGTATTTCCTCCCAGGAGTCAGGGACTTATTTTAGGACTAATATTTCCAGGGGACCAGCTTATTGCTTGTGTATCAGGAAACAAGCTTATTGCTCTGTTTTTGAGTTCCTCTTTTATTTCTGGCACCTGTAGATTTCCTTTGCTTTTTTCCAAGTTTACCTATTAATCTTATTTGGTTACATTTTAGGCAGCATTTCCATGTGGTGTTGCTGACGCTGTAAATTTGAAGTCTATATTAGCACTGGACCCACGGAAACTAATGTAATTGGAGAGGGAGGAGAAGGAGAAAATAATTCAGAAATACAGACGAGCTAGGCAAGGAGCGGTGATAGATTGCTCCAGAAAGGCAGTAAGTATCTAGCATCTTCCGGGGAGCCCCTGGGGGCCTATCTGACCTGTTTGTTCTTTGGTTATGGAGTACTAAGAACAGGGCTGAGGCTGGTGCCCTGACAGAGTGGGCATTTGCTGCGCTGACTTCTGGAAGTCCTCAGTCCCATTGTTGACTAAGTGCCAAGATCACTTGGTAGGACATGTTTCTAACAGAAAAGGAAGCCATGCTGCTGCTGTGCATGTGCTTACACTGAATAGGAGTGAAGTTTTGCATCTTCTAAAATGCATTAGAGAGTGATCAAAATTACAGCCCTCTCTGAATGAGACTCTCCTTTAACACAACTCACATTCAGTAAGTGCCTACTATGTTTCAACAAATAAGAGATGGGTAGGTGGGTCTCTGAAGCTGTCAGCTTAGCAGAGGAGGTGGGAGCACACAGCCAAGCATAAAACAATTTGAGGCTTGTTATGAAAGTGGTATGAACAGATGCTGTTGGAGCAAAGGCGAAGGAGGAATGAATTGGTTGATTCAAATGAGGGGGAGTGATGTGGTAGGGAAATCTTTCTAGGGGCAATTTCTGAGCTTTGCCATGTAGGATGAACAGGAAACTACCTGTGGGGAAGGAAGAGAGGCAATGTAATCTGAGCAGAAGAGCTGAGACCTCCCTCTGCAGGGTTTTCAGACCCCTGTTGACCAGTCCACTGGAGCTGGAGCCTTGGGTATTGTCAGAGTAGAGGAGGCTGGGTCCAGATAATAAAAGACTTTGAGTGTAACAGTTGCTTTCATTTGTTTGGAAGATGCTTTTTCCTCTTACCTTAGGGAAAATAAATGTTTATATCCACTCAGTACATGCCTACATTTGGATTATATTTTGATTCCCTTAAAGTCCTTCCTATATACCTAATTTAGTTACTCAAATGTAATAATGTTGGGGAAAATAAGGGGGTTTGAAAGTCTGTTGCACAAAAACCATTCAAAAATATAATTTTTAGTGATTATCGTAAAAGCATAATACAGTAACTTTATCTCTGAATGAGATAGATATAGATTAAGCAAGGGTATGCAGTTTTTACTATGACAATTTCACATTGCATGCTATTTATACTACTTGTGATTTTCTGAAAGAGATACCAATCAGACTTGCAAATTAATGTGGTTAGCATTTTACTCAAAAATAATGATTTTCTTCCTCACCTTTATTTATAGTCACTGCAAAGTTATAGAAAGGAACAAGGGGGAGAACTTTCACTAAATTGGTGAAGTTTATTATAGTACTTTTTAGACTAGCATGATGTAAGAGGAAAGATACTGGGAAATACCAACTCAAAGCCTTTTAATATTCATTTATAATTGTATGTATGTTAGACCCCCAAATTCACAGGAGAACATTTATTATTTTGGTCATAGTTTTAATTAAAAATCAGAATAAATATGACTTTCTATTGCCATGCTTGTCAGTTTTACTTAACCTTTTGTTCCTTTATTTAAAACATCTATTTTCCTACCTGTCTATTTATCTAGGTATCTTAGCATCTACCGCTAGTCCTAGTGGTCACTGAATTAAAATATAGTAAAACACAATACCTGGTTCCTTCGATCAATGCCTTGCTGTTCTCTACTTTTGCTTGCCTGGATTTTGGTATCTATGTCATCTTCAAGATGGATCATCCCTAGTTTGAATTTGTGAATGCAAGTTCATTCAGCAGTCTGATCATGTGTGGTGTTTCTGCAAATGTGAATGAATAGAGATTAACTTCATGCCACCTACTGCAATAATTTCTCTTGTAGATTTGAAACTAAATTGCAGAAGTGGATGTGTGATATATGAATATGGCATGATGTTTTCTCCTATCTCCTTGTTTTCAATCCTTAGAAACCTGAGTATTTGGGAAAAATGCAAATTATGAAAAATCTTAATAATTTTTCTAAGACCATTTTTGGTAAACTTGTAGGTTTCAATTCATACAATTAGGAGGAAGAAATTGCAATTGTTTTGATGAATTTGTTAAAATTTTGCAAAAGATCACATATACTAGATGAGACTCAAACAACTGAAATGTAATTGTTTAATTAAAATGGAAAATCTGAAGAGAGTATTGTGTGGTGGTGCCAGCCCCTGATAAATGAGCACAACAGCTCCTTGTCTCACATAAAGTTATTTCATTAAATCGGCCTTTCGATTTTAAACAACCTTTAGAAGCAGAACCAGAAAGACATTTTTAAGAAGTGAGGGAGGAACGATGACTCAGAGCATGAACAAGCACAAAAAAATTAGGACAGGAAATTATTACCTGGAGGCATTAAATATAACAAACTTAGCTGGTATTTGTCACAGCAGTTTCAACGTTATGCACAAAAGAAAACATATTTAGCTATTGGTTTCAAAACAGCGAGGAATCACCGAATCTGGAAGTGGCACTTCTTATAATGTTTTCATTCACACAGCCAACACTTATTAAGTGTTATTATTCATGACACGCTAAGTAAAGCAACTCCTGTTCTAAGGAGCTCCTAGAAGTGCTGGGAGGTGTTAGGAGGTGGGGGAGAACAGTGAATTCCTTCAGGGTGAAGGGTGCAGGGGATGGGCAACACCAAATATCAAAGCTAGTGGGGTAAGAGCTGCATGCCCTTGGCTAGCTTCGACTGGCTTAGCCTTTCCAGATTATTTACATTTATTGTGCCTGCCT
Source organism: Gorilla gorilla gorilla (assembly GCF_029281585.2). NCBI lineage: Eukaryota > Metazoa > Chordata > Mammalia > Primates > Hominidae > Gorilla > Gorilla gorilla. The sequence continues at coordinate 48,183,704 of NC_073241.2, forward strand.
GTGCAGGCCGTTGGATTTAGAATGAGCCTTCTCTCAGAGCCAGGTCCAGAGAGCCTCTGCAATGCACTAGCCTTCACAAGTGCTCAAGAGGGAACAGACAGCTTGCACAGGTGTGGTGAGACCAATGCCCACCATTGTGGATCTCAGGACTCCAATCTGCTATAGTGTAGAAGGTTCTTTCTGCAATGGTTCCTGGGGGATTGTCATTCACTCGTCCCCAAGGGGGCTACATGCAAATTAGCTAAACCTGACGGGTTAGTGATTGGCTCTGGGAGGGAGATTTGGCCCTGCTTTTCCCACCCATTTCACCACAGCTTTCATGGAGATGTAGATTAGGAAGCCCTCCCTGATTATAAGATCCTGATACTGGGGCCATCCCATCACTCTGACTAACTCCTATGTGGGTCCCAGAGAATAAAGGCAACTTGTGACTTGAACCTTGAAGAGTGGGGAGGACTCAGCTCGGTTGATCTGGGGCAGGGCAGGAGGGGTAGATGGACTCCAGTAAGCACCAAGGAGCAGGGACATGTTAGGGTATCTTGCAACAAATTTTAAGCTGAGAATTGACACCCATAGGTGAGGGAGTAGAAGCAGTGCAAAACGAGGCTGAAGAAGAATGCAGGATTCACACATTCAGGACCTTGCATGGGAAGTAAGGGTGTGAGACTTTGTTTTGAAAGTGATGGAGAGACATGGAAGGGTTTTAAGGAAGCGACAACATTTGCTTTGTGTTTCAGAAAGAATCATCTGAAAGGAATGTGGAGATCAGAGAAAAATGATGGGAAAGTTACCACAGCCTGCAAATGAGAAATGATGAGAGCCTGCCTGGGGTAAGGCAGTTGTGTGGGACGGAAAGGAAGCACTAGATGAGGCAGATGCTTAGGTGGAGCAAGAACAGGGCAGGAGAAGCAAGTAAAGGAGGGGACTGAGGGACGAAAGGGGCCTAGAGCTCTGGAGGGCTTCTGGCTGGGTGGCTGGGTGGCTAGTGGGGCCATCATTGCAGGAAGGGGATCAGGAATAGATTTGAGTCCAGATAAGACAATTAGGTTATTTTTGAATATATCAAGCAAGTAGTACTGGAGATATTCACTGTGCACAGAAGTTTGTTGTTCCGGAGAGCTGTCATCCTGGAGTCTTGGATTTGGGCAGGTGGTGGGTGTGATCAGCTAAGGATCGAATGGGGCGGGCATATGGGGAGCTGGAGCCACAGACCCAGGATTATCAATACTTAACAGACATTTTAATAAATAGCCATAAGCACATTTCTATTAAATTAATTCCTTTTTTCTTTCTTCTTCATGTTGCAGTATGACCTGTTTGAGAGAATATGGAGCTGAACTCCTTGGGCATGAATTGGGATCTGTTTCTGGAGGGGTAATTGGGGGTTAGCATCTCTCGCCTTCAATGTCTCGTTTTAAAAAGAAGGGATTAGACTGCTTCATCTCAAATCTTACAATTTTATAATTACAGGACTTCTCATGAAGTTGCTGGAGGTGATGAAATGAGGGAGTCTTGTGCTTTCTTCATTTTCTACTGTTGTTTTCTACCTCTGTTTTCTCAGAGGTTTTCTGATCATTGGCAGTGGATAACAGAAGGAAAGTCACTCAAGGGGCACAGGAACATTTCCTCATATAAAGAATAATCTCGAATGCGAAACAGTACAAAGGTGGAGAAACTCAGAGATAAGCAGCTACCTGTACATATGCCTGACTCAAATAATTTCCTTCCTGGGTTTATATTTGGACTTGGTGTGCCTACTCTTTGATACAGTGGCATACTTTAAAGCACACTTTCTCTGTGGTCTTACTAATTTTTTTTTTTTTTACGTTTCTTTTCTTGGCCTATTTGCCTCATTTTTCCATTTTAAATAGATTTTTTAAAAGAGAAGTTTTAGGTTTGCTGCAAAACTGAGCAGAAGGCACAAAGATGCACATATACCTACACACACAACCTCCCCAGACATGCAAAGCCCCCCACTGTTGACATCCCCTACCAGAGTGGTGTCTTTGTTTTTTGTTTGTATTTGTTTTTTTTTTTTTTTTTTTTTGAGACGGGGTCTCCCTTCTTGCCCAGGCTGGAGTGGACTGGTGTGATCACAGCTCACTACAGCCTTGACCTCCTGGGCTCAAGCGATCCTCCCACCTCAGCCTCCCAAGTAGCTGAGACCCCAGGCGTGTGTCACCATGCCAGGCTAACTTTTCAAATTTCTGGCTAATTAAAAAAAATTTTTTTAGAGATGGGGGTCTCTGTAAATTGCTCAGGCTGGTCTTGAATTCCTGGGTTCAAGTGTTCCTCCCTCCTCAGCTTCCCAAAGTCCTGGGTTACAGATGTGAGCCACCACTCCCAGCCAAGAGTGGTACATTTGTTGCAATCAATGAACCTATATTGACACATTATTATAACCCAAGGTCAATAGTTCCCACTGGGATTCGCTCCTGGTTTTTCTTGTCCATTCTGTGGGTTTGGACAAATCTGTAATGAACATATAACCACCACTACTGTATTATACAGGGGAGCTTCACTGTCCTCAAAACATTCCCTCCTCTGTGTATTCATCCCTTCCTCCCCACTGTGTTCTATGCTCTTATGTTTTATTTTAAATCATATCATATGTCTGTTTGGGTGAAATTTTCATTGATCTTACAGATTTGAATGTGTGTTAAAATATGCAGGGAATATTTTAATAACCTAGACATAGTAATAATTTTTATTCACATCAAAAGCTTCATGATGTAGATTATTATTATTGTTTAGCTTATAATGATAATTTTAGTAACAAGTTATAGTAGTTGGAGCTTCACTGCTATCAAAAGTTTTCTAGTTAAATTAGGCTAGCCCCCCAAGTTTTTTCAGGAGTCATCAAGAGTGAAGAATATTAATAAAAACTGCTTAATCAGGTAAACAGACAAAACTGTATGAGTTTATAGAACAGGTTGTTTCTGTTTTAGCACAGTAATCTCCTTTATTTTTTGTCACAGTGAATAGTTACCTGATATCTAGGGTCAAAAATCTGTGACTTGAAAGCCACCACCTGCATTTGTATTAAAATCTTTTGGAAGCTGGGCATGAGTATGTCTGTGTGTGTTTCAGTGTGTGTGCATGCATGCTCAGTACGTTTCAGCACATGAGATGGAAATAAGAAATAAGCAAAGTGTAGTGGGCAGGAGAGGATTGCACTGAATTTTTTATTTGTTTATGTATGTATGTATGTATGTATTTATTTATTTGAGATGGAGTCTCACTCTACCACCTAGGCTGGAGTGCAATGGAGCGATCTCGTCTCAATACAACCTCTGCCTCCCGGGTTCAAAGCATTCTCCTGTCTCAACCTCCCAAGTAGCTGGGATTACAGGTGCCTGCCACCGTGCCCAGATAATTTTTGTATTTTTTGTAGAGATGGGGTTTCACCATCTTGGCCAGGCTGGTCTTGAACTCTTGACCTTGTGATCCACCCGCCCTGGCCTCCCAAAATGCTAGGATTACAGGCATGAGCTACTGCACCGGGCCCTGAATTTATTTTTTAATGATAGGAAAAATAAAAAGGAGCCGTAGAGAGATGACAGAGCCAAATGAGGGAAAGAGAAAAATGCATTAGGTAGAGCAGCAACACACAGATGCAGGAGGAATTGGGTGGCTGTGGAGGAATGTTGTGAAGAGTGGCTAATGGCACCAGGGTGCTCATGGTAAAAACAACTTTTTTTCTCTAATTAGGATCTAAAGAGTGCAGAGCAGTATTGGATGTGTGTGTTGCTGCGACTCACTGCCTCGCCTTTTCTCCCTAGCCGAGAAATAGAGGATTCTTTACTCATTACTTTATTTGGATTTTAACCAAGGCCAGGATCTGTTACTTGATATAGGAGGTTGAATTTTTCTTACCTTCTTCTAACCTGATTATGAGGGCTGCTATTGTTTTTAGTTTCAGCTAATCAGTCCAGGGTTTCTTGATTTAGGCATCTCACTAGAAAAATCTTTCTGAACCTTTCCCAGGTGGGAGAGAAGTTTCCTGGATTAAATACCAGATTATAAAATAAACTGGTCTTAACAACTAAACTTTTTTGGAGCCCAGAGTGCGTAGGTTATATGAAACCAAGTAGGAATGAAGCATAAACATTGAACTACAATCCTGCCACATTTCACATAACTTATTTTAAGGAATATTCATATTTCTCATAGTAATCAAATTAAATTTTATGAGTCTCTTTGAAAAATTGTACAATGCACCTTTCTGCTTTACCTGATTTAGGAAAAAAAAAACCCATTCCAGGAAAGAATGTAATTGAATAATTAGGATCTATTGCTCTGGTGCTAGTGGCATGATCGCTTTTGAGGGATGAAGGGTAAAAAAATTGTTTAATAATATATGTGTCCGTTAACTTGATATTATTCTTCAGTAGACTGTTACCAATAGTGCTGTCTTTTTTCTTTTTCTTTCTTTCTTTTTTTTTTTGATCTCTGATACCTGCTAGAGTGCCTGACATGTAATAGACACAAATATCCTTTTCTGGATGAATGAATGACAGGGGCAGAAAAGCTTTTATATATGAACTGGAGAAGAACATCATAGCAATGATGAAGGTAACAGTGGCCAGACACAGTGGCTCACACCTGTAATCTCATCACTTTGGAAGGCCAAGGTGGGTGGATCACGTGAGGCCAGGAGTTTGAGACCAGCCTGGCCAACACGGCGAAACCCCATCTCTACTAAAAACGCACACAAAAATTAGCTGCGCATGTGCCTGTAATCCCAGCTACTCAGGAGGCTGAGGCATGAGAATCCTTTGAAGCCGGGAAGTGGAGGCCGCAGTGAGTTGAGATTGCACCACTGCACTCCAGCCTGAGCAAAAAAAAAAAAAAAAAGAGAGATAATAGTGATAAAGGTAAGAGTTAATATTTATTGAGGGCTTACTATGGCCCTGGCACTCTTTGAAGTATTTCATATGTGTTGACTCATTTAATCCTGACAATAATTAGGCACATTATAGATGAGGAACCAACCAAGAGATACAACTGCTAAGCAATTTACACGAGGTCTCACAGCTAGAAAGTGCTGGAATCAGGACTTGCACCCTAAAAGTCTAGCTCCAAAGACCATGCTCAGTCACCACCAAGCTAAACAACCAGCTCAGGCCCTGCCCCATTTGTTTTAGGTGGTGTGATGAAAGCAAACACTACTCTCGGGTGAGCTATGGTCATGCCTGCAGTGGACTTGGGCTATAAAGATGGCGTGAACATTGACACATGCAAGGTGGTATAGGAAGAACTTCAGGTAGATGGTGGAAAGGAGACTCTGGCTGTAAGCAGGGAGCTCGTGGGCCTGCATGACTTGCACACAGCAGATCCTGCCCTGTAGTCCAGCTTCACTGACCTGGGACGTTTCCGAGGGCCCTGTGAGGACCTAGAGGGTCAACAGGGGCCATATCCATTCTAATGGTCTTACGCCCATGTAACCTTTGCACCATTTCTTTGCTCGTTGGAAGCAAGCTGAAGTAAAAATCACTTTCAGCTGAATTTTAATGATCATTCTCCCCAGTCTTCCGGCTTGGAGTAGGCGTGGTGACTGTTCATCATTTTTCTCATTTGTAAGATAGAGGTGATAATAATCCCTGCCTTGCAGGGTTGTTGTTTAAATTATAGGACCTACTGCATGTAAACCTTTTAGAAAAGTGCTTGGCACATAGCAAGTACTAAAAAAAAATAGCTCATTGTGTAAAACTTTGTATTCATGAAACTTCAGTTTAACTGAGTTTCTAGCAGTTGGATAATTCCAGTTCAGCTGAAGGAAAGCAGGGAGCCATTGATCTGAAAACTCACATTATCAGTTTACCCTGCCCTAAGGTGGGTAAAATGGAAGGATTTAAAAAGGGAAGCACCCTATTTTAGAGACAGAGAAATTGAGGCAGAGTGAGATCAATGGACTCGTTGAGCATCATGCAACTAATCAAGCAAGATAAAGAATTCTTAGGCAGTTATACTAATTGGGGTGAGCTTGTGGTGTGTGAGTGTTTATTGCTTTAGTACTAATGGTAATGAGCTGGTGAATTCCAGGAAGGTTGACCTATATCATGGTCTCAAATGGCCAATGGCCCAAATTCTCATCACAAGTTTTACGTATAATTTGTAGTAAAATAAAGCCCTATTTTCCTTGTTGAAATCACCGGCAAATGATCCCTAATAAAAAGCTTTCCCATCTGATACACAGGGAGAAATGAATAACGTGACCCGTCCCATCTCAGTCTCTGGAGTAGGCATTTTTATTGACTGAGCTTCTTTTAGAGAAGAAGAGAATGCTATTTTACCAGAGAAAAGTGCACGTTTTAAAGGGGGAGCATCTGCTAGTTGGTTCCCATGTGGGGAAGGGGTAAGAGCCATGGAGTCTGTTGAGTCCCAAGAGATCAGAGAGGCCACCTGATCCAGTTCTCACACTTGACTGGTAAACTTGTGCAAGGTCGCCCAGCTAGTAGGTAGAGGAGAGGATGCAGACCCGGCCTATTTTGATTCCAACTTCCATTGGCTGCACCCTTCCTGCTGGTGTCTAACATTGTTTCCGTGTAAAGACTGATTGGGGATATTGTCAAAATGACGATGGTACTGGGGTCTGAGAAGCATCCTGATAGCTGTATGGGATTCAGGACTCTATTTTTCACTTCTTATGTTGGAATGTAACACACACACACACACACACACACACACACACACACACACACACATATATATATATATATATTTTAAGAGACAGGGTCTCAGTAAGTTTCCCAGGCTGGTCTTGAACTCTTGAACTCTTGGCTGAAGCAATCCTCCCACCTGAGCTTCCTGATTAGCTGGGATTGCAGGTGCTTTAATTGACCAAGTGTATGAATTATTTTACTTCAGAAAATAAGAATAGTTTTTTTGAAACCTCCCCTCACTGTTTTTTGAATAGTGGTTATACTTTTTGTGAGAGCGAATTGTATTTTGGACCTTTGGAAATAGCACTTATGCTTCTTATTTGTATGGTTCAGAACTGGGCAGCCCTTGGCATCTGTGCCGTAAGCTTTGAGTGGGAAGGCTAGTGTCCTGCAAGCGAGAGCCAAATTGGCCTGTGCTTCCTGGGAAGTGACAGGATTTTAGACTGTTGATTAATCTGTTGGAGACAATGGTAAGATGACAAAAGAGTGAGGAGAAGACAAAGCCACCTTTAGGAAGAATGCTTTGGATTCGTTGGGAATTTTACCCCCAAGGTAGGAGAGAACTGAATCCCCAAAGTTGAAACATGGATGGCAACTTTGATTGATGGTCTGAAAAGAGTATTTTCGGTATCTCATTAGTATGTTATATCTGATTGGAAGAGTCAGAGTGGCATGTGGGAGTCATGAGGGACCTGTTGAAATTAGGAGGGCGGGATGAGACAGAAAGCAGGGACAGAATTACAGCAGTGGTGGGGAGAAGTGAAGCAGCGCCTCCTGCTGGCATGAGAATGGTACCGAGGAAAGTAACACCACCAACCATAGATGCACGGTCTGGGGTGGGAAGAAATTGTCACTAAGGAAAGCCTTTGAGCTACCTAAGATAGGCTCAGTAACAGGGAGATGACTTGGAGTCTCAGTGTCCTTACTGGATAGAACAAAAGAATACAGGTCCCTAATGCTTCCCAAAGCTGCTGTGACCCGGTGAGGCGGACGTTATCCCTGGGAAACCTGGTGAGCCGGGGATGGGAGGCACCTTTCTCTGAATGGAAGCTACACCTCCCTCTCACTTTGTCCTGCTCTCCCTCAGAGAGCTGTACATGAATTTTTTTTTTTTTTTGGAACTTGTTGATCAAAATTTAATGTGTAGCCCTAATGAGAAGCTTCAGATTTTAAGAGAGAACTTTTAGAGATGTAACAAGTCCCTAAATAAATGGAATGAACGGAGATTGTAGGATGACGTAAAATAGGATTGACATTTTAGGTCAGAATGCCACCTTGAAAAGATTGCTCTTCTTTCTTGGTTGAGCTTTGACATCATTCAGTCACTTATTTTTGGGATAGAGCCTTTCCTACTCACCTCTGTTAACACATCTTACTGTCTCTATCTTACCTCGTTCAAAGTCTCCAGCCTTTCACCTTCCTCATTAGGCTCGTAGATACCTAATATGTACTGAGGAGGGAACGAGTCCAGTTTCCATCATGAATCCTTTTGGGGCGTCCTGACATTATATTATGTTTTAACCAATATGTGTTTATGAGCTTTGTTTTCTTCTTCAACATTAGAAATAATTGGCCAGTAGTCTTCATATTGTAATTTATATTTATGCAAATTGAAGAAATTTAGGGCCAGAGAGAACATAAATACTCCATGATTAAACTTAATGTTAAAATGTTATTTATTGATTGCTATAGTTAATAACTTTTAATAATAGTACACAACTTATAATTTTCTCATTACAATACATTTAGAAAACCTAATACATTCTACAACATGAAAAACACTTTGCTGAAAAGAACTTATAAAAAAGGATACTAAAATAAATTTTAAAAAGAACTTTTCCTTGCTGAATTGTGCTTAAAACTACCAGTTATTTGGCAGACAAACACCTTTTTAATCCTTTCTTCTTTAGAAGTAAGGTAAAATAGAAAGCTTTTTTAGGGTTTACAAATATATTTTTTACCCATCCTGAGTTCCAATTTGTTCTCTTCCACCTCTTGTACTTTAAGATGCTGTTCTGAATTTCGAGATCATCCTTATGAGCACACATTTAGAATGTTTCCATGAATTATTATGCTGCAAGTCCAGAAGTCAGGATGAGATAACTGGATGTATCATTTTGACCTGACCTAATTTAGATGGGTCTCTCTCACACATGAGCCACTTTTTAATAAGTTTTGGTTGGTAACTTCAACCATAAAAAATCATGTTTATATTATTCATGTTGACGAGAAAAAAATCTGACAAAATTAATAAGCTCTCTTTACCCATTATAGATTCCACTCAATTCTTTTGGGAATGGGAAAACTTGTAAAACTGTCTTATAAGCATAAATCCTCCTCAGTTTCATTATATGATTTTTTAAACTGTAGATTTAAATCGCAATTTGAGTCCATTGACATTAATGATAACTCATAAAAATAGAGATAAAGAGAATTACAGTTTCATTAAGAGAAGTACAATAAGATGAAGAAATACAATTGTAAATTATTGATAAATCTGTAGCATGCTACAAATGAGTAGTTTCCCATATTTCACTTTGATATTATATTATGTGCTTTTCTTTTAAATGTCATCCTCTTTTTAACATAACCTCTCCAAAATAAAGGATAATGAACCTATAAGACTTTCTCAGTCATTCGAAGGATATTCTTTCTTTTCAGACTTAGTATAAATTTAGTGCAGCCAAAAATTGTGGAAGAAAATCCGCCATTGGTTCGGTCAAATTTGTATGCATAGTGTTATATATGAAAAAAAGTTTCATAGAATTAGAAACTTCTGTGAAAAAAAAGTGAGGGGGAAATCAATCACACATTTGCATTGTGGAAACAAACTGAAGTTTTAAATGTCAGATGTTCCTTGCATACTTATTAAATAGAAGACTAGGATTGCTAGTTCATTTGGTGTATCTGTGAATGTTTTCAGATCTTGTAGGAAAAAAGTGTTGGAGTCTTTCAGTTATTTATTTCATATATATTTATTCTCAACCAGTCACTTTTCTGATGGCTGAAATATACAGTAAATAGATAAATATAGAAATATACAGTAAAATAATCCTTGAAATATACAGTAAATAAATAAATATAGTAAGTAAATAATTTCATTTATTTACTGTATTAAATAGAGATATACAGTAGAAATAATAGTATATAAGAAAATATACAGTAAATAAATAGATAATACAGAAATATATAAAATACAGTAAACAGATAATACAGAAATATATGAAATATGGTAAATAAATAGATAATACAGAAATATATACAGTAAATAAACAGATAAATGATCACTGTCCACATAGATTGTACACAATAGTACTGAGGTGAGACAAATCATTAAAAGAAAAATATATATGTGCATGTATTTGTATATGTGAGTGTATTATATGAATATGTATTGATAAATAAGAATATAGTTTATTAAGTATTATGAGCATAAAAAAAGAGAACATGGAAGTGGGAAGTATTATGGGGTGTTATAGGGCCTGGGAAAGCTTTGCTGAAAAGATAATATTTGAACAGACTTGAAGATTTGAGAGAGTGAGCACTATATCATTGAAGAGAGTATTCTATGCATGGGGAACTGAAACAAAAGGGCCCTGGGGAGGGATGGCTCTAGAACAGCCATCAGCTAGAGAGACCACAGCAGCAAGAGGAAGCACACAGTATTAATAAAGAGAGAGTGGACTGGCCTGCTAAGGAAATGGAAGGTCATTTTAAGGACCTTGCCTTTTTCTCTGTGTGAGATGAAAAGTTATTGGAAGAGCATAAGAAGCAAGTGCTCTGAATTGTTTTAATAAGATCTTCCTAGCTCTGTGTGGGGAATATATTGGCAGGGTTGGAGCAAGAGAGAAAAAAGAGAAATCCCTTATATGACGATGGCTTTGGTAGGTAGTAGCAACACAAATTGTGAGAAGAGGTTGGATTGTGGATATTGTATTTTCAAGGTAGAAACAATAGAACAAGCTGATAGATTGGAGAGGATTGTGAGAATGAGGAATAAGGGACTGTTCTGAATTGATTGGCCTTCAGTCAGTTGAAGGGAGGAACTTCAATAGACTGAAATGGAGGCGCCCCTAGAATGCAGGTTTTGGAGACAAGACCAGTAGTTTGTCTTTGGAGATGCTAATTTTAAGACGTGTATTAGTCAACCAAGTGGAGATGTTGAATAAGGCAATAAATATAGAATTCTAAAGTTTAGGAGAGACCCAGATTGAGATATAAATTTGAGAATCAGAAGCCTGTAGATGATGTTTAAAACATGAGATAACTTGAGATCGTTAAAAAAATTGTTATCAATAAGAAGACCCAGGATGGAGTCCTGGGGAACTTCAATATTAAGAGGTTGAGAATAGAATCAGCAAAGAAGATGGAGCAAGTAGTTTGTGAGATAGGAAGAAAGGCAGGTATTTACCTATTGCCTGTACCACCATTGTGTCCTGGAAGTAAATAGATTGTTTTTGATTTTACAGGTTCATAGTTGGAAGGAACATGCCTTGAATCTTAGATGAGAATTTGGACTTTGGACTTTTAAGTGACCTTGGAATGAGTTAAAACTCCTGAGTACTATTGGGAAGAGATGATTTTATTTTGCAATATGAGAAGAACATGACATTTGGAAGGCCAGAGGCAGAATGATGTGTTTTTTTGTTTTGTTTCTTCTAAATCTCGTATTGAAATGTGACCTCCAATGTTGGAGGTAGGCTTAGTGGGAGGTATTGGATCATGGTGACAGATCCCTTGTGAATGGCTTAGTGTTCTCTCCTTGGTGATGAGTGAATTATTGCTTAGTTAGTTCATGCAAGATCTGGTTACTTAAACAGTCTGGGACCTTTCCTTTCCCTCTCTTGCTCCCTTCCACCATGTGATACACTGGCTCTCCCTTTGCCTTTTGCCATGATTGTAAACTTCCTGAGGACCTCACCAGAAGCAGATGTCAGCACCATGTTTCCTGTACAGCCTGTAGGACTGTGAGCCAAAATAAACCTCTTTTCTTTATAAATTAACTAGTGTCAGGTATATATAGCAAACAGACTAATACAGCAGGTGAATGTGATATCTATTGCTGGACTCTCTCTTCTATAGAATTGATATATATGTCTATCATTTTTCCAATACCATATTGCTTTTGATGACTTCTTGAAACAGTAAGTCCTCAGCTAAGGTCATCAATAGGTTGTTGGAAACAACAACTTTAAGTGAAACAATATGTATTATAATAAAACTAATTTTTCCCACATCAACATTAAAACAAAACAATGTAGAATGAAACAATCTTACTTGAGGACCTCCTGTACATCATCTCACTTAAAGTCTCAGTTTTCAAGAACCCATTGATGGTGTTAAGTGAGGTCTTACTATACTTCATTTTAAAAACAATCAGTGTGACTCCTCCAACTTTGTTTTCTTTTTCAAAACTGTTTAGCTCTTTCAGCTCTTTTGCCTTTTTGTAGACATTTTACAATTAGCTTTTAAGTTTCTTAAAAAATTTTACTCAGATTTGGATTAGAATTGTATTTTATCTCTAGATATGTTAGGGAGAATTGACATCTTAATTATATTGAGTCTACCACTCCATGAACATGGTATTTCTCACTGTTTATTCAGACCTATTTTGATATCTTTTATCAGTGTTTTGTAGTTTTGATAATATAGCTATTATGCCTATTTTGATAAACTTATACCTAACTATTTCTTTTTTTGAAGCTATTATAATAGTTTTTTTTTGACATCAAATTATTTGTTGCTACATATTATATTTTTTCTTAGCAAGTAGACAATATTGTCTGTGAATAAAGATTATTTTATTTCACCCTTTCCAATTTGTATGTCTTTTATTTATCTTTCTTTTCTTATTATATTGGCTAGGGCCTTTACTCTTATGTTTAACAGAAATGGTTGGAGCAGATATTCTTGTCTTATTCTTGATTTTGGTGGTAGGGGGATGAGGAGAGGAACATTCAGACTCACATCAGTAAGTGTTACGTTAACTGCAGTGTTTTCAAAGATGTTCTTATCAGGTCAAAGCTGTTCCCTTGTATTTGTAGTTTGTTGAGAGATTTTTATTGTGAATGGGTGTTGTATTTTTTCAAAAGCTTTTACTGCATCTGCTTAAGTCATCATAGAGTTTTCTTTTTTTATTCTGTTGACATAATGTACCACATTAATAGATTTTTGAATGTGGAACCAACCTTGAATCCTGGGAAAAAACAATCTGGTCATGATATATTAGCCTTCTTGTACACTTTTGGATTAGATTTGTTAATTGGTTGAGATATTTGCACTTATTTTCATGAGGGATGATCTGCAGATTTCCTTCCTTCCTTCCCTCCCTCCTTCTTTTCTTTTCTTTCTGGCTTAGTAGAATTCACTGGTGAAGCCATCTTGGTGTTTTTTTTGTGGGAAAGATTTAAACCATAAATTAAATTTCTTTAACAAACATAGGAATAGGTGATGTGTTTCTTTTTTGAGCTTCGGTAGTTTATATCTTTCAGTGAATTAGTCCACATAATTTAATTTATCAAATTTATTGGCATAAAGTTATTAATAAAGTGTCCTTATTGTCCTTTCAATATCTGTTTTATCAACATTGTTATTTATTTTTCTGCTTCCAATATTGATAATCTCTTTTTCATAACACTTGTGCTAGAGGTCTATCAATTCTGTTGATATCAAAGAATTCTAAAAATCAGCTTCTGTTTGCTTTGAGATTCTTCATGATCTTCTGTCATCTATTTAAGTGATTTTTGATTTATTTTTATTTATTATTTCCTTCCTTCTCTTTGCTTTAGATTTAATTTGTTCTTCTTTTTCTAGTTTCTTAGGATGGAAGCTTAGATCATTAATTTGAAAACTTATGTTTTCTTTTTCTAATATGATCATTTCTTCCTAAGGACTGTCTTAGTTTCATTCATTATATCTTCTTATGTTGTGCTTTCACTTCAAATCCTTTAAAAACATTTCACATTTTCCTTGTCATTTTTTTCTTTGACTCATGAATTAGTTGAAAATATGATGTTTCCAAACATTTGGGGATTTTCGAGATATTATTCTCTTATTGAGTTCTAGCTTCTTAATTCTATTGTGTTCAGTGGATATATTTTGTATGACTTAAAAATTTTGTAGAATCATGTTTTATGACTCAGAATATGGTTAACATTGATACATGTGTGCTTGCAAATAATGTATATCCTGTTGTTGATTGGTAGATTGTTAGGTAAAATGGGATGATAATATTGTTCAGATTTTCTATGTTTTTACTGATTTTTAAATTTCTATTCATTCTATCATGTACTGAGAGAGGAATATTAAAATTTCCATTTACATTTGTGGATTTGTGTGTTTCTACTTTCAGTTCTCTCACTTTTTGTCTTATGTGTTTTTAAGCTCCTTCACTAGGTGAATGCACATTTAGAATTTTAATTTTTCTTGATGAATTCTAATGCTGTGATCTTTTTCAATCCCTGAGAATATTTCTTGTTCTGAAGTCTACTGTATCTAATACTAATTAAGTTACTTAAGATTTTTGTTGATTAGTATTTATATGCTGTATATTTTTCCACCCTTTGGCTTTTAACCAATCCATATCTTTCAATTTGAGGAGGAGTTCTTGTACTCCAGTCTGTTAACCTCTGCCTTAATTTTAGAATTTAGACCACTTACACTTAATACAATTATTGATGTGGTTAGATTTAAATTAATAATCTACAATTACTGTTCTATTTTTCCTACCTCATCTTTCTTCTCTTTTTCTTTTTTCTTGCCGTCTCAATTAATTGAGGAATTTCTATAATTCCAGTTTAGCTCTACTATTGGCTTATTAGTTATCCTTCCTTTTTATTTTATTTAATGGTTGCTCTAGGGGTTTGATATATGTCTTCAGCATTCAACAGTCTACCTTCAAATAATATTATACTATGTCACAGTTAGCATAGAAAACAGTACAGCTGTATATTTCCATTTTCTTCTTCCCATCCTTTGAACTAACTATAAATGTCATATAGTTTACTTCTACAAATGTTGTTAACCCTAAAGTGCACTCATTTTTTTTGCATTCAATTACCAACTATAACAAAGGTCAAAAAATAAGAAAAAATATCTTCTATGTTCATTCTCACTTTTATTATTGTGACACTCTTCATGTTTTTGTGTAGATTCAAATTTCTACCTCACGTTATGCCTCTGCTTGAAGAAATTCCTTTAAAGTTTCTTTCATTGCAGGTTTAAGCTTTTGTTGGTCTGTAAGTCTTTTTGTAAACCTTCAGTTTTTGAAAAATATTTTGCTGGGTATAGAACTCTAGGCTAAATTTTTTTCTTTCATTCCTTTAAGCTATCATTTTTTGTTTGTTTGTTTTCTATCTTGTATAATTTCTGTAGAAAAGTATCTTCTAAATCTTGTATTTGTTCCCTTGTATGTTTTGTTTCTTCTCCCAATTCCATGGCTGTCTTCCAGCTTTTCTTATTGTTTTTATTTTCAACAGTTTGATTATGATGTGTCTAGGAAAGTGTATGTGTGTGTGTGTGTGTGTGCACGTGTGTGCAGGTGTGTGTGTGTGCAGGTGTGTATGTGTGTCTGTGTATGCTCACATGTGCATTATTACTTGTCCAGCTTATCATTTTTTGAGGTTCTCAGATCTATTGTTTTCTGTCATTCCTTTTAGAAAATTCTTATCCATTGTGTTTTCACTTAATTTCTTCTGTTCCATTTTCTCTCTCCTTATGTTTTCAATTATAATATATTAAGTCATTTTATATTGTTTCATGGCATGTGGATGCTCTGTTCTGTTTTATTCACTCTTTAACTTAGTGCTTCATATTTTTATTTTGTATTTCAAGTTTAAGTTAATTCAGTCTTTCTTCTTCTGTGTCTAGTCTACTGATAATACATTAAAGGAATTCTTCATCTTGGTTACCATGGGTTTTTAAAATATTTAAAAAATTGGAGTATTTAAATTTTAATTAATTTTCCCATTTATTCATGCACATGGTCTATCTTTTCTACTAGGTATTTTGACATGTTTATCCCCGTTATTTTAACTCCTCTGTCTGCCAGGTTCAACAGAGTCCATCTCTGTGTCTATTTCTGTCGACTGCCTTATGTCTTAACAATGAGTTGCTTTTTCTTGCTTTTCATGTGTTCCTAAATTTTAATTGACTATTGGACACTGTGTATAGAAGAACAGTAGAGACTGAAATATGAAGTATTTTTGCCCTGAAATAGTCATGTCTCATCTTATCTAAGGCTATTAATATGGATATGTGGAATATGAATACGGAGATTGACCTAATGGTCAATCACATCAGTGATTGTGCCTTCTAAGGCTTTGTTGTTGCTGTAGTTAGCTGCAGGCCTCAGATTGTTTTCAGCAGTGAATCTTCTGCTACCTTGTGTTTGGTGTGTGGTCTGAAGTGTTGAAGTTCTCTTAATGTTTCTTCTTTACTTTCTGCTTTGCTTCAATAGTTCCCAAACACCTGAGCAATAGAAGAGGACTGGTTCCACACTCTTGCTTTTCACCCAGCAGTATACTGATTTGCATGTGATTTAGTTTTGGGCTTGTCATGGGCATAAGCAGATACTTTTGATTCTCTCATTACAGCATCACTCTTAGGCAGGCTAATATACTCCTAAGCCTCCAGGCTGAAAGTTTCTCTGTGTTCTTGTGCTTCCTAACTATGGCAGTCATACCCTGCCTAGTATCTGTGGGAGCAGGGGGAGGAAATTGGCCTTAGGCAGGAAAGAGTTTGAGTGATCTTAGGTCTATGAAGATGTTCTTCCCCTTTCCTAGAAAGAGATGGTCTTTGCTTTTACTCTTCCCTCTGCAGCAATGTATCTTTGCTTGGAACAGGTGGCAGGAGAGTTTTCTGTTTCACCCTCAATGGTGGGCTACTTTTGCTTATTAAGTGCAAGGCAGGTGGTGAGCGATGGGTGAGGGGATTTCCAACCTTCCCCGCCTCTAAGAGACCAAGAGCTTTTGCTTCTATATCTTGCCTAATTGCAGTTTAACATTGTCTGAACCCCAGGGCCTAAAGGGTTTCCTACCCTTTCTCTAGCAGCTTAAAGCTATGGGTACCTAAACGAGAAGAGTCTAGGAAAGAAGATGGGGTTTTTGTTTGTTTTATCCTCTCTCAATTCTCCTTCCCTGCTCCCATTTTTCTTGTGAACACCAAACAGAGGTCAGAGAAAAGAACCTGCTGTGAGTTCAGACTCAGCCTGTGTCTAAGGGTCTAAGGGATGCTAGTTCACAGGCCTTTAAGAATTTGTTGTAATATTAGCTGCTTTCTTCTAATCTGCTTTTATGATGGCAGTTTCCTTTTGTGCTCCAAAAATGCGTCACTTCCTAGGTCTCATGTGTCCTCACAGGGGCTGTTCACTCTGGAATTCTGTTCACCTGCTTGCCTTCAACCTCAGCTCTCTAATGGTTTCCAGGGAAGTTACAGTTTTCTAGATTATCCAGCTTTACCTTGTGTTAGAGTTGCTCTAAGGTGATTTTTTACATCCTATAGTCCCTTCAAATGTGCATGAGGGTTTCCCACATTTCTATGCAGTCTCACAAGAAAGGAAGTCCTGGAGAAATTCACCATTGGATTTGCAATGTGATAATCATTGGTAACTTGAGAAGTATAATTTCAGTAGAATGGTGGTGGCCACGGCTTGATTTGGGAGTGGGTTCAAGGGAGAAAAAAGGGAGAAAAGGAATTAGAGGCTAAGTTTAGATATTTTTGGGGGTAGTTTTCCTGGTAAAGTGTAGTAGACAGATTAGGTAGCAGCTAGAATGAGGAGAGTTTATTGCTAGAGATATGTCTTTGGATAGGGGTTTCACCTTTGTTTGGAGCATGATGAATTTCTGTAACAAAGCAGGAGGGAAGGAAGGGTATTTAGACACTGACACTGGTAGGTGAGAAGATGTGGTGGAGGAAACTTGTGAAGGTTCTTTTGTGACTGCTTTTGTATCTTCAGTGCCTGAGAAGGCAGGTATCAGGTGAGAGTGAGGACCATGTTGAGGGTTTGAGAACAGCTACAAAGGTGTGAATTAGTAATCTATTAAGAATGTGAATGGACTAAGATTTGAGAATGACAATTTTCCACCATTAAAAGGTAACTAAGCAGGAACAACAATGGCAAAATTTTTCTTTATTTCTCTGCTATCTTCCATTCATTATCCTTACACAAAAATATATTTCATAGCTTCATAGTCACTTTTGCATGTGTGCTATGCAATGCTAACACAGCAATTGAAATGTTAAAAAAAAGTCAATGATCCACTTATTTGGTACCTTAAGGAAAAAATTATAGAGCTGTTCATGATTCTGGTCATTTTTATGTTATGTAAGTGTTGCCCTAGTATTCCTCTGGCACCACTGGTACACATGATCTGGTGAATAAGGAAACAGGCCATGATTATGGTTCATTTGGCTTGAACACCTTGCTGGCACTTCCAAATAGTATACTTCACCACTGTTATCTGAAATCCTCTGAAAATTCCCCCAAATAGATTGTGACATTTCTCGAACCACTTTGTAGCAACTTAATTTTTCTCCTAGGAACCAAATATAATGATAGATTAGGACCAGTTTGTTTAGCAAAATGTAGCAAGGTCAGTGTGCTCTTTTCTAATACATAGGCTGTACATCTGCATTGAGGGAGGAGTAGCATCTGCATAGCATCTGCTCAGAGTTCCTTTGTTTGGAAATTCTGTAAGAATTAAAGAAAGAGGAAAGAAACATGAAAGTGACTTGACAGTCAAGGAAAGTTTTATTTTAGAGAAAACAAACCTGAGAGGGGCTTCTGGTCGAGTTAGGTCAGAACTCACTCTTTTATAGACTAAGAGTTTTTAAGGATTTAGGGTGGGAGAGTTTATCAGAGGCTTGGACTGCTTCTGTGTCTCTTTTTGTGCTTATCTGGGAGGGAGAGTATTGTGTCTGCTCCCATACATTTTCCTGCAGCTGCAGGCAAACCCCCCTCTCCAGTCTGCTTTTAGCTTCCCTATCTTAGTGCGCCTGAAGGGAAAGGAATGTGCTTATTAAGGCCCACTGTTTTACTGGGGCCCATTTTATGAGGGTGAATTACCCCCAACTCCTTCTGTGCCCTAGCTGTCTTATCTATGTTTTGCTGTCTGCACTTTCTGGCTGCTCGTTGTTAGAAGAGAAGTGATTTCCTTGAAATGCATGAGGCTAGAAAGGGAGCTGGAACTTAAAGTGGTGGTGTTTGTCCGAGATAACGGTGCTCCTGCTCTGTCAAATTCTACTTGTAAACTCTTATTACTTCTGGTGTCTGTAGGTAGATTGGCAGGGGCAGGGGGATTTGTCCCTTTGCATCTTAGACAAATTAATATTATAATCGGATTTCACCAGAGGCCTCAAACTTCTATCCAGAGAAAATAATAAGATCAGAACACTCCAGAAACATACACTTAGTGCTCCCTAATGTTTTGAGCTATGGTTTGTGGATATGTGTGCATCATCTTCCCCCAAGAGATGGCGTGAACAATTCTGGCTATTGTTTGTACAATTAAAGATAACCATGTTCAGGTAAATACCTGGAGGCAGGATAGGTATTATCTGGATATTGCTTAACATTTTCTTTGACAGGACAAAAAGGGACTGAGAAAACTTTTGGTTATTTCTTTCTCTCACTGCCATGGAATTTCCACCCCGTGGCTTTTGAAAAGAATCAAAGTCATGTGTTTTATGGACAAAGGACTTTGGCAGTACCAAGTTTGGCAGTAACTACAACAACTGTAAACAGCCGAACAGCTCAATTCTCTTAACATGCAAATATGCTAAAAAAAATTTTTTTTTTTACAAAGAGTCAATAGTTTCAAAGCATCAACAAACATTTGAATGGTAATAATCTTTGCATCATGACTGAGTCTCACCGTGGCTTATTCTTATGGGATTAAATCATGAGTAATGCAGAAGATCACTCTGTGGAGCTGACCTCCAAATCCCAACCCTGTTGTCTCTTTCCACCTCTTATGATCTGTCATCTCTTTGCCTCTGGGCAGCTTAATTCAGTCTCTTGCCAGTCTCCTTGATCTACTCTTGGAGTTCACAGCTTATGCTCACACTTCATTTCCTTTCAGGGTGGAAAACTCTGAAACCTTTTCTTCTTGAAGTCCTTACTACTCTAGAATATGCTATGCATATATCACTCATGCATGGCATCTTCCTCTCTAATTTCGTTTCTATTTGAGGCTTCTACCCAGTACCCATATTGAATGAAAGATCACATTATATAATTGATTTCTAGATTTATTGATAACCAATGCTCATAATTAAGTCTTTGTCTGGGATAGAGAGTAGCAAAAAGCCACAAAATGATTGTCACTGCTAAAGTGGACTAAAACCTTGTTTGTGGGCACCTCAGCTATTACCTTCTACACATTACAGTTGACTTCTTTCTCTGTGCTCTGCTTGGCTCCCATACGTCCCTGTAGATTGATCAAATGTTTTTATATGCATGGTACAACTCACCTCATCCTCTCAATCAGTCTTTGAACCTAGATTTGAATCTACTGATTTATATTGGCCCAGCCTGGCTCCCTTTAGGCAATGCACCAAGACCTCTCCTAAAAGTTATGCACTCAGAGGCATGTCTACCAGGATTTTGAAGGTGGACACACAATTTCTTTCAGATTTATGGTTCATAAATCTTTAGTCATATTAATTTCAAAAAGTCTTTAGATTCATAAAGATTTGGGTAAAATTCTGGATCTATCAATTGCCAGCTGTGTGACCTGGGGCAAGTTCCTAACATTCTCTAGGCCTCAATTCTGTCTTCTGTAAATTTTTTTTTTTTTTTTTTTTTTTTGAGACAGAGTCTCACTCTGTCACCCAGGCTGGAGCGCAGTGGCACAATCTCGACTCACTGCAAGCTCCGCTTCCCGGGTTCACACTATTCTCCTGCCTCAGCCTCCTGAGTAGCTGGGACTACAGGAGCCCACCACCACACATGGCTAATTTTTTTTTTTTTTTTGTATTTTTAGTAGAGACGGGGTTTCACCGTGTTAGCCAGGATGGTCTTGATCTCCCGACCTTGTGATCCATCAGCCTTGGCCTCCCAAAGTGTTGGGATTACAGATGTAAGCCACCGTGCCCAGCCTGTGAATGTTTTATGCTCAAAACGTGTTAGCAATTATTTAATATTTTGTTTTTAAAAAATGATGTTATGATGATATTATAATAATGGACATTAGTCATGTAAATATTATAATAAGCAAGGTGTGGTAGACAGTAGCACTACTCATTAATATTTGGTTCTCCTCTCATTATGGTTGCACTGGAGGATTAAAGCTCCCTGCCCCTTGAAGTTAAGCATGGCCATGCGACTTACTTTTGGTTAATGAAATATTTAAGAGCTGGTACGTGACTCCCATTATTCTCCCATCTCTTTCTCTCACTGCCTGGGTCATTGCAGAATCAATTGTTGATGAGGCTGAGCCAACACATGGAGTACTGCTGTTTTGAAAAGATTAAGCCATTTAGATTTTGGTATCATTTATTACCAATACATAATTTTCTTACTGTGAATGATTCACAAAGTCAGTGAAGGAAAAAGTGTTTAACATGGTGATTGTTTCTTGGATAAGCTCGTCTGCAAGAAAAGTTAGAGTCTTAGCCATGGTTAAGAGAAACTATCTCTAGGGGTGGCAGGGAGTAGTTTAAATGTAATATTCTAAGGCCTGTGGTGAACTCATGTTTTGGCTGAGCTGGCTCTTATAGCAGAAAGTAGCAGAGATAGAGAGGTAAGTTAGAGCCACTGTCCCAGTTTTGGGGAGAATGCCATCTAGCCACTGGAGTATAAAGAGGTCCAATTTCCAGGAGGGGCAAATTGTCAAAATGCAACCACCTATAGAAAGGGATTCAATGAAGAAGTACAGCTATGGAAGGTGAACCAAAATTCGTATCATAAAAATGAGACGGAAACCCTGGTATTGAACCTGGTAAATATGGTATTGTTGGAGCCAAGGGCTGTAGTTTAATAGAATGGAAATGCTGAACTGTACAATCCTTTAGAATAAAATACTAAAAGTGTTGCATTGTGTTCTAAAAACTCTAGACTCAAACTATTAGACAAATGCAACCCAAATTGCCTGAGCAAGTAGTCATAAAATTAGCTTAATTTAGTATGACTTTCACTTCTGAAATTTCATTAGGTCTTGGTAAAATTTTAGTAATTATAAATGCTGTACTACAGTAATTAGACATGAAATAGTATAGCTTGAAAACGAGAGACTGGGCCCTGCAAGAAATGATCATGTCACAAAAATTATTAGTTTTATATTACAGCTACATCAAAAGCTTGAAGAAAAAGAATCCTTAGGGATTTTTATTTGTCTCTCAGGAAGAATAAATTGATGGAGCAAATCATGCCTTTTAAAGATTGAGCTGTGGCAAGAACATTATTAACAAAGGTTTAGCCACCTTATGTGAGAATGCCAGTCTCATTCAAATTTTTCAGAAATTGCTCCAGGACTTGCTACCATGATATATATTTTTTTCCTTTCTGCTCTGGTTCTCTTTGGTCAAATATGAAAACTATTGTTCTAAAGTTTAATAATTTTCTTTCTTTCTTTTTTTTTTTACTGCTGTTGCTGCCCATTAATATAATTGCTGAGGTTGCCAGGGACCAATGTTGATGGTACCACTGCCTGTAGAAGGTGCACAGAAGAGAAAAAACCCAAATAACATAGCTTAAATAAGGTAGACATTTATTTCTCTTCCTCAAAAAGGCAGTCTAAGGCTGGTACAGTGGCTTTGTGGCCAGTAGGGATCCAGGTTTCCTCCAGGGTTAAGCTCTGTCATTCTAGTCGTTGATTTCCATTTTCAAGATTATTTCCTTTGTTGGAAGCCACTAGCTGGAGGAAATATAAAAGGGCAAACATAACTTTCTTTTTTTCTTTTTGAGACAGAATTTCACTCTTGTTGCCCAGGCTGGAGTGTAATGGTGCAATCTCTGCTAACTGCAACCTCCACCTCCTGGGTTCAAGTGATTCTCCTGGCTCAGCCTCCCAAGTAGCTGGAATTACAGGCGCCCACCACACCGCTAGGGTAATTTTTTGTATTTTTAGTAGAGACGGGATTTCACCGTGCTGGCCAGGCTGGTCTTGAACTCATGACCTCAGGTGATCCATCTGCCTCGGCCAGGGCAAACATAACTTTCTACCATTCCATCCACTTCCATTAAAGAGGTTTCCTAGAAGCTCCATACAGCATTTCTACTCACACTTCATTGGCTTAGCCTTAACCAAGCCTAGCTACAAGTGGAGCTGAGAAACTCAGAGCTTAATTCCAGGGAGCAGATAGGAGTCTCTACTACTCTGCTCCTAATGAAGATAGAAAATAGGTATCAAAATGCAACTAGCTATCTTGTCATAACCACTAAAGCCACTGTCAAAAGTACTACTGAAGATTTGATTTCAATGTCTCATTGGGTTTTTTCTAAATCAAAAGAACATTTTTAATTAAAAATATACATATTCATTGTATAGTACAAGGAACATACGGTGACATAAAAAAGAGCATTAAGTTTTTTCTATAATTGCACCATCTAGAAGTAACCACTAAGATATTTTGGTATATATCTTTTTGGTTTTTCATATATACTTATGTATCTACACACCTATATATGTATCTACATAAACTACTATCTGTATGTGTTGCATATTGTACATAGTACAAATACACATACATATAAAACATATAGTTAATTTTAACCATACTCTAATATTTTTTATTCATATTTTCACTT
This sequence comes from Gorilla gorilla gorilla, assembly GCF_029281585.2. Taxonomy (NCBI): domain Eukaryota; kingdom Metazoa; phylum Chordata; class Mammalia; order Primates; family Hominidae; genus Gorilla; species Gorilla gorilla. The sequence continues at coordinate 48,207,116 of NC_073241.2, forward strand.
ATCAACTTTTCCTTATATCATTAATTTTTTTGGAAACTGTATTTAAAAATTTTTATTGCTATATAATATGCCATCATATCAAAGGTTTTATATATATGTATTCAAATATTCTATAAATATGCTATACCTGAGTTTTCAATTTTATTCCTTATATGATAATGAACATTGTGTCTTTATATATTTAGATCCCTTTGGATTAATTTCTTAGTATAAATTGTTAGAAACAACTGTTTTGTCAAAGATTTAATATTTTGAAAATTTAATATTATGTTTATATTCAGATAATTTTACAATTGAGAGTGCTTAGTGTGAACCCAGAAAATCTGAGACAGGTCTCAGTTAATTTAGAAAGTTTGTTTTGCCAAGGTTGAGGACATGCATCTGTGATACAGCCTCAGGAGGTCCTGATGACATGTGCCCAAGGTAGTCAGAGCACAGTTTGGTTTTATGCATTTTAGGAAGACATGAGACATCAGTCAATATATGCAAGATGAACATTGGTTCGGTCTGGAAAGGCGGGACAACTAGAAACAAAGGTGGGAAGGCTTGAAGCAAGCTGGTAGGGGGCTTCTAGGTCACAGGCAGATAAGAGACAAATGGTTGCATTCTTCTGAGTTTCTGATTAGCCTCTCCAAAGGAGCTAATCAGATATGCATAGATCTCAGTGAGCAGAGGGGTGACTTTGAATAGAATGGGAGGCAGGTTGGCCCTAAGCAGTTCCCAGCTTGACTTTGCCCTTTAGCTTGGTGATTTGGGGGCCCCAAGATATATTTTTCTTTCACATTAGTAAAACTAAATCTAAATCAAAATTTATATTAGGCAATGCCTTCTGAAACTACAGGAGTTTATTCAGGCATTTTTTTAAGGCTACCTTTGAGGATCGGTGTTTATACATTCATTTTAAAAACAACAACACCACCACACACGAACACACACACACCCCCCACCAAAAAAAACAATGAAACGCAGCAGACACAGCATCTCTACCTTTTATAAAATGTGAGTGAGGCATGAATGCTGTTTCTTCATGTTTCTTTTTGATGTAAGTGTTGAACAGGACTCTTTTTTTTCTTGCATGTACAAGGAGATACTGAGCATTTTCATGTATGTGGGGCAGGAGTGTGGAGAGTTTTTGGAGGAGGATTAGAACACATCCATGGATCTTTGATCCTACTGGCCTTACAGGAATGATTGATTACTAGTAATACAACAGAAAGCACGGGACGTAAGTGTATGACTGCTTAGGGAAAAAAGACTCACTTACTGGGCATTGTTCTTAGTATGTGGGAAGACACAATTTTTCTGTCTTGAATTCAGGCCTATAAGTGTCATTAGCCTCATGCTGATTGAGTGGGAAATATCAGAGACCAGAATGTTTCCTTTATAACAGATTCATTTTTAAGACACTTTAAAGCAAGACTAAACTTAGAAAAGTTGGATATTTCAAGGTAGGCCTCTTATAATGGTCTTTGATATATCTTAAACATCTTCTTAATTAATAGTTTGGAGAAAGCTAATTAATTACCCAGGAGTCCTCAGAATAGCTTAATTGTTCACAGAAAAACTGAAGTTGTTTTCAGTACAGTAAAATCATTCTAAAAAGAGAATGCCAGATATTTATATTTGACTATCAAGGGTTTGAAAAAATTTTAATGATGTGGTTGTCAATATGGACAAGGGAAGCAAAGAATCTGCTCAATAATTATAATTAGAGATCTGTATTTAGGAAGAAATCTTAAAAGTTTGCTTAGTATTCTCTTTGCTTGATTTCATCCCAAACGATCAATTTAACAAATCTCATTCTTGAGATGTTGAACTCATTTTCATGACTTGGAGTAGAGAGGCTTGACTCCAGGAATTATCTCTTGATTTTTTTTTCAAACTTTGGGATAATTAGTTTATGGTAGAACTTCTAGTTAGACCATTTGCATTTAAAGACAAAATGCATCTTCTTTTTCTTAAGACATACTGAGATAGAACAAATGCTGTCTACTGAGTATACATTCTGGATCAAATCCTTCATGTATGTTGCCGCTAATTTTCACAACAAGTCTGCAAGGGAGAAATTATTAATTCTTTATAAATGAGAAAACTGAATTTCAGAGAAGGGGGTACTTAATTTGCTTCAGGTTTCCTAGTTACGAAGAGTCAGAGGTGGGACTGAAACCTAGGTCACATGGGGGTCAAGCCACCAGCATGGCTCCCTAAGGAAGATATTGGTTCTGGGATGGAGCAGATAAAGAATGAAAGGTGAAGCTCACTGAATAACTTTGTGAAAATAGATAGGAAGATAAAAAATAATACTTTAAAACACGACCTTTGTTAAGTTTTTTTTCTTATTTAAAATCAAAAAACCCAGGAGAGAAGGGGAAATTTCAAAATTAAATATTAGTCAATGCAAACTATTCTCTTCTAAAAAGATACTTAAAATCTTAAATTTCTGGAAATTGTATAGTCTTGAGCATTTATGCTGATTCGATCTATCTGTAAAATAGAGGGAAAGATGTTTTGAGTTGACTAATAAAATAAGTGGTTTCTTTTCTTCTGAGGGTTGCGGCTTAGAGCGGTGTCAGCAGCAGAAGCATCAATTTAACACTCACTAAGGCTCCAAATGTATTGAATGCCAAGTAGGTGCAGAACTTACACAATTTAGGAAGGACTACTTTGAGGAAGATGGGAGCATAAACAGCATATCTTTTCATGTTAGGGCTTTTTATTCATTTGTCATGTTCAAATGCTCATTGAATAACTGTAACGTAAGATAATGTTTAAAGAGCCTGATGTGTTTAGCTCATGAGAGGCAACATACCTTAGTGCTTATGGTCTCCTCAGCAAGATTTCCTAGGTGCAAATCCTGAATCAGCCATTTACCAGCGGTTGTACTGAACCCCTCTTAACCTCATTAGAGAAGGCACCAGGTTCAAGAGGTGGAAGAAGAGACCCAGAACTAGAAAACAAGACATGGCTTATACTAAGGAATTATATACAGGGGAGAGAGTCCATGGTGGTGGGCTGGACAGCATATCCCACTTCCTGCAGTTCAGTGGCAGTGGGCTGGGCAGGAAAACCACAACTGCTTGTAAACAGCATGCAGTTGATACAGCATTTTCATTCAACACCCCGCCCTAACACCCTCCACCTGGCAACCTTCATTTAACCCAAAACTCAGGGCCTCAATCCCCTGTACAGCTTGTATTCCACAGGATGATGGTGGGGCAGTGGGTGGCAGGCGAGTGGGGGGGGGTGGGCAGGGAATGGGGTGCCGGATGTTTCTCATAGATAACAAATGTATCTCTGAGTTGGCCACTTCTGGATTCCCTAGCTCAGAGCACATATTCAGGTGCATGTGCCATACACGGTCATTCTAAGGGTTTGCTTGTTATTGCTATAAGGTGTATTTACTCTACACTAGCTGTGTTTTCTTTATGAATAGTTTAACCCCTCTGGTTCTCAGTTTGCTCATCTCCAAAATAGAGATAATAACAGAAGCTCTCTCACAGGGCTGTTATGAGAATTGCACGGTGTAAGAGCAAGCTGTAAAGTATTTAGAATGTTTTATAATGTATAGTAAGTGCTATGTGAGTGTTTGATGCTTGTTTTAGGAAACAACTTATAAAAATGGATACTTGGGTAAATAATAACTCTATCCACAACACATAATTTTGAAAATGCAATTTCACAATTTCTTCAATGTTTTTAGCACCAAAGAGATGCCATGATATATTTCTGTGGTGGTGTCCTGTGTTAAACAGAAGCTAACTCATTCTAATGAAACTTTGGAAAGATTCGAAGTCTCTAAGTTTGTTTGAAGTGGGTTTTCCTTAAATCAGGGAAGAGATTGGGTAAGATTGACACTTTGAGTTCTAGAATATCAAGAGCAAAGTATATTTCCTGAACAATTTCAGAGAAAAACAACAAGAAGGTTGGAACTGCATCTGATTTCTCAACATGTATGTCTTGCGCCAGAGGACAGCAAGGCCATAGTTTAAAAAATCTGAAGGAAGATTATTTTAACCTAGAATTCTATGCCCAGCCAATCTTATAATCAAGTGTACAATAGGTTAGCAACATTTCCAGATGGTCAAAGGCTCAGAAAGTTACCTACCATACTTCCTAAGTCCTAAGTCTTACGTAAGAAATTACTTAAAGATGAACTAGAGTAAAATGAGGAGCAAAGCAAGCCAGAACAACAGATGGCAATGAGGAAACAGTTGATCCCGCTCAGGAGAGGAATGAGGCAAGTTCCTATGATGACAGCTGGGCAGTCAGCCCGAGAGCCATTGGTTCAGGCTTGAGCAAGGAGAGAGAGGACCAGAAAGGAGGAAAACTGAGAGAGTTTCAAGAAATTTGGTAATGTTCTTGAGGGAGTAGGTATGTTAAGGCAGACTACATAAGGAAAAAGAAATGGCAGTTAGTAAAAACAGGAAAAACATATTGAGTCCTCAATTGGACCAAGGGCAACACTGGATCATTGTTTCTGTCTCTTCTCTCTTGATTATGTTATCAGCTTCTATGTGATTCATTAACTGAAATAAACTTCTCCAGTTCCTCCCTTCTGTGCACTGGGAGTGAGGGGAGAGTGAATTGTTCATGTTCTCTGTCACTAAGCCTAGAATAGTTGCACTGACTCTCACGCAGAGACAGGCCACAGTCAGTGGAGCAGTGCAGCAGCCTCCAACAGCCTTAGAGATGAGACTCAGCAAAACTGACTGTATTCATCATTCAACATTCACTGTTGATAAAGACATACCCGAGACTGGGTAATTTGTAAAGAAAAAGAGGCTTGTCGGACTCACAGTTCTACACGGCGGGGGAGGCCTCACAATCTTGGTGGAAGGCAAAAGGCACTTCTTAACATGGTGGCGGCAAGAGAATGAGAGCCAAGCAAAAGTGGAAACCCCTTGTTAAACCATCAGATATCGTGAGACTTCTTCACTTTCAGGGCAACAGTATGGGGAACCCTTCCCATGATTCAATTATCTTCCACCGGGTCCCTCTCACAACATGTGGGAATTATGGGAGCTACAATTCAAGATGACATTTGGGTGGGGACACAGCCAAACCATATCACTGATGGAATGGTGAAGAGAACTAGCCATTAGCAAGATAACAAACTGGTTAGTGCTGTCGTTCAGGAGAAAGCAACTTTTCTAACTCATGCCAGACAACTGTGTTTATTGCAAAGGGCAGAATCCTTCATCACAACTGACAGAGGCCTTGCTTTTGATACCTATTTTCCGTGTGCCTGTGTCTGGATAGGACATTGTGTCTCAGGCTACCAAGGAACACTTTCATTTTCACACTATGATGTTGTTAGCATCATGCATTACTTTGAAATTGTAGTTTGGTTAAATTGTTCTTAAGCTCAGAAATTGGGACGATGTGTGTCAGTGTATTTGGGCTTTAAATAATGACAAAGTATTTTGGCTCGGCGTGGTGGCTCACACCAGTTATCCCAGCACCTTGGGAGGCCAAGGCAGGTGGATCAAAGGGAGGTCAGGAGTTCAAGACCAGCCTGCCCAACATGGTGAAACCTGATCTCTACTAAAAAAAAATACAAAAATTAGCCAGGCATGGTGGTGCATGCCTAGAGTCCCAGCTACTCAGGAGGCTTATGCAGGAGAATCGCTTGAACCCAGGAGGTGGAGGTTGCAGTGAGCTGTGATGTTGCCACAGCACTCCAGCCTGGGCAATAGAACAAGACTCTGTCTTAAAAAAATAATAATAATAAAAATAATGATAAGGTATTTTTTATATAAATAAAAAGTAATCATTCTATTAAAGAACACATTTAATATAGGATGCCAAAAGTATTAATAGCAATTTCCACACTGGAACACCTTAGGTCCTAATGATGACTTATCCATTGCTAGGGAATCAGTAATACATGATCTATTTGCACTCAGGAAGGTTCAGGAAAGAAGGCTACATGTACATAATCTGGGAATGTTCATTAACATTTCCCTCATTATTGCCTCATAAATTATTTTACCAGATAACAGTAGTTTCTCTCAGAAACTGGTTTCAACTCTTTATTTCAAACTTCCAAAGAAAAATGATGTAATAATTCATATGAATTATATCAACTGTGATCTTGAGAAGGCTACTTGAAATATGAAAGAAGAACTTTAGCTGATTAGTTCATGAAGAATCAATTGGTTTATCTTTTTTCTCCCTTTAAAGGATTTTTGTTACTTCTACCTGGTGCAGCTTGATAATTAATTTGGAATTATCTTTAAAGAATTGAGAAGAAATGAATGTTTCAAATCTAAGTGAAAATGAGTAAGAGATAATTTTCTCTGAGAGAAAGAACACTGGTATATTACCTGATAGCCTCATTACTAGAGAAACCTGATCATTGATATAAGTAATGATAATCTTATTTACAAAATGATTTTTTATTAACAAAACCAACACAAATAAAAAACAGGGGAATAAATGCCACATATAAATCGAAAGCACACAAGAACAAGCAAGCTATTAACCTTGTCCAACAGAAAATCAATAGCAGTGATTTTTATTTTAGGTCAGCGGCCTATCAATTATAAAGGGATGGGAGATCACATTTAGTCATTATTTAGCCAGGGACAGAAAGAGTAAACTGAACCATATATTTCTATATTTCTTCATAGAAGCTTGATTTTTGTAGGAGAGAAGGGTTCCTATTGAAATGACAATTCTGCACATGCGAAATGTGTGGTATTTTTGTGCCTTCTTAATGCAATGAATGCAACAGAGACCAAATTAGAGGCAAATGAAGTGAAGTGGAGGTCAGAATGTACAGGACCCAGGATACGTGGTTGATGAGAAGAGAAGAGATTTGGAGGGATGACTTACGGCCTTTAAAAACATCAATTTAGAGTTTTCTCACTTAAAGAGGGAAATATAGACATATGATAAACTGCAAGCTGCCTTTGGGACTGAGAACACCATTTACCTAATCTACTATTAATCTGGCTCTGTTCATACACTGACTTTAATCGTAACTCCATTAAGTTCCGTTTTAAGAATCAGATGCTCACTGTTTCTGATATAAAACTAAGTAATTTATAGTCTGAAACCCATCAGATTACTGTCAATTGAAGCTTGGTTTTACATTTACCTGGCATGAACAATGTAATGTTTAAAATATGCAACTGGCCAGGTGTGGTGGCTCACGTCTATAATCCCAGCACTTTGGAAGGCCGAAGCAGGCGGATCACGAGGTCAGGAGTTCGAGACCAGCCTGACCAACATCGTGAAACCCCATCTCTACTAAAAATACAAAAATTAGCTAGGGGTGGTGGCACGTGCCTGTAATCCCAGCTACTCAGGAGGCTGAGGCAGGAGAATTGCTTGAACCTGGGAGGCAGAGGTTGCAGTGAGCTGAGATGGTGCCACTACACTCCAGCCTGAGTGACAGAGTGAGACTCCATCTAAAAAACAACAACAACAACAACAACAAATTATGCAACCAGTTTATGTCCAAAAATGGCTATCATTAAAGTACTAAGATTTCTCAAAATAAAGTGGTGATATTTTTTGGTGTTTAATAGCAATTCACATGATTTTATCAAAATAGTATTTAAGTCAAAATGTTGGTGCTAGAAGTGATTTTAAAAATCCTAATCAGGCCGGGCGCGGTGGCTCACACCTGTAGTCCCAGCACTTTGGGAGACTGAGGTGGGTGGATCACGAGGTCAGGAGATCAAGACCATCCTGTCCAACATAGTGAAACTTCATCTCTACTAAAAATAAAAAAAAAATTAGCTGGATGTGGTGGCTCGTGCCTGTAATCCCAGCTGCTCGAGAGGTTGAGGCACTAGAATCGCTTTAGCCCAGGAGGTGGAGGTTGCAATGAGCCGAGATTGTGCCACCGCACTCCAGCCTGGCAACAGAGTGAGACTCCGTCTCAAAAAAAAAAAAAAGAAAAAGAAAAAAAAGAAAGAAAAATCCTAATCAATCTTCTAGCTATTTCATATTTCATGAACAACAACTTGTGAAGTCAAATAGATGGCTTTTTAGTTTTGCAATTATATTTTCTTCTTTTTACAACTCGCTGCTCCTTTTGTGTGCTTTAAATACAGTTTTCTATTCATCATTGAATCAGATACCATTGGCTTCATACCCAGCATCCAATTCCTTCTTTCTTGTTGACAATCAAATCCTGATTTCTCTAGACATCGGCTCCTCAGGGAGGAATCCTATCTCTAGGTCAAAGGGACCTTTATTTGTCTAGTGACGGTCATCCCATCTTCTTGCCATTAGTTGGTATAGAAGTAGGCAGAGGATCTAATTTTGACCGATGAAGTATGAAGACATGTCCTACTGAAGCTTTCTAGGAAAGATTTCCTTGTGGGATTCAAGAAATATATCCAGGGGTGTAACAAAGTACATCATCCCCATAATGATAGTTGTGCAGCAGGACCAGAAAGCAACTGGTTTAAATTTGAGGAAGCAGATGAAGGCCCATAGGGGAGAAAACTAAGAGAAAGGGTTTGAAAGAATTTGTTAATGTCCTTGAGAGATTGGCTATGTGAAGGCAAATAATAGAAGAGAGAAAGGCAATGCAAAAGTACTTGAAAAATGTACTCTGTATGTAATGAGCTCAAGGACATCGCTGAATATCACTTTTGAATTGCTTCCTTCTTGATTAAGTTGTCAACTTCTATGTGACCTATTCATTGAAGTAAAGCTCTCTAGCTCCTCACCTGTTCTGACTCATTTTGCTCTGAGACATTCGAAGAGCAGATCTGCTTTTCTGCTATTGCTCTGAGGCCAGAAACAGCTGTGACCATCTTGGTGGTTTTCTGATGCCTAAGTCAATGTGGGGCAGCAGGGGCAGGAGAACCACAGGAAGGCAGAGGTGAGCCATGTGCCTGCTCCTGGGTCTGCTCTTCCTTCAGGTTCACTGTCATGTGAGGTTAACTGTCACCTTATCATTTATTCCAGTTTGAGTCTGGGCTTACTGTTACTTTCAGCAAACGGACCCATTCACAAAATCAAACCTTCGTTGGAACTTTACAGACCATGTTAATATACTTCCCGGATGGGATAATGAAAGACATACAACCATTTAGGCATATGTTGGTGCCATCTCCTTTATTCCTGTTCCTCATAGCTTTGGGGCTAGATGGAAATAGGGATCCTTTCTCTGTTGCAACAGCATTTTATGAGCCTCTCTCCTCAACATAAATAAACTTTTTCCTGCATCACATCGTCGTGGGGCCCAGACCTCGGATCTCTTATTTTCATACTCTACCTCTACTTTCCAGATAATTTCATCAAACTTCATGCTTTTAAATACCAACAAAACACTGACAACTTCTAAATTTACAGCTCTAATCTGGAGCTCTTCTCTGAACTCCAGAATCCTGCCTCCTAGGATCAACAGACTTTTTTGACGTCTCCACTCGGATATCTAACAGGAAGCTCAAATTTAGCAAGTCCAAATACACATTCGGGCTCCCTCAAATGTACTGCCTCCTCCCCATAGCCAAAGAAGTTTGTTCTGCCATAACATTCTTCTCAGTTACCAACACTATCTTTCCAGCTGCTCAGGTCAAAAAACTTTGAGCTGTTTTTGACTGATATATTTCTCTTATACCTCACATCTGATTCACCAACACATCCTGTTGGCTCTATCTTCAAAGTATACCTGGACCCAGACCTCTTCTAATAACTTGCATATTACAGCACTTGATCCTGGTCTGCTTTCTCTTGTAAGTGCCAATGGCCCCATGTTCCCTCTCTAATGCCATCTTCACTACTCTCCCTTCTCACTGCAGCCCAGCTTTGTTGCATTCCTTACTATTCCCGGTACAGGAAACAGCAGGAAGGCTTCCATCTCCACTTCCAGGGCATTTCACACACCCTCTTCTCTTTGCCTGTAGCTATCTCCCTATCCCCAGCAATGCTCTTGCTCTCTAACTTCCTGCAGGCATTTGCTCAAATGTGAACAAGAAGCGAGGCTTTCCTTGACTCTCTTTTTGAGATTAGATTGTCTTTTCATCCTCAGACTCTCTATCTCTCTGGTCTGTATGATTTACTTCTTAACACCTACCACCATCTGGCATACTATATATTTTATAAATATGTCATTGTATGTTTCCCCCTCCAGCATGTAAGCTTCATGAGGGCAAAGATTTTTGTGTGTTTTGTTCATTACTGTATTTTCGTTGCCTAGAGTATGATTGGTCACATTGTAGGCACTCAATAAATACTATGTTTAAAAGTAATGCTTAATTAATGAAAAAAAAATCCCTGTTTCTTGGTGATAACTATCAATCTGACAAGCGTGTTCTTTCTAGTAGGTGCCAATGATAATGTACTAAGATTTTAGTCAAGAGATATGCCTTAATCTACTAAATATTCAATTTAAACATGGGCTCTTTGAAAAGAGTATCTTAACAAAAAACAATGAATTTAATAGTGCGTAATTTAGTAATTGTGAGAAGGCAAGCTTGCCCTAAACCTTTCTATCTGTTAACATTCTTTCAGTTCTAATAGAACCCCAACTCATATTTAAAAATAAAAAAAGTATTCTCTAACTTAATGGAATATTTGGGTATGAGATATTGGTCAGGATTTCCATGATTTGGCCTTCATTTCTCTTTTTCAGGAGTCCTGGTGTCTATACTTCTCTATATGTTGGCTTCATCCTGAGGCTGGTAAGATGTCTGTAGATATATGGCCTCATATCCATGCTTGGCAGTGTTCGAGCAAAGGGAGGGGAGGTTGTTTTAGAAAAATTTCTCAGAAGAGTTAGGAAGAATTTTCCTAGACGCTTCCAGTAAACCACTCCCATATACCATTTGCTCGGTGTAAATCATGTAACCATTCCTGAAGAAATTACTGGCAAGAGGTTTGAGGTCACCTATAGTTATCAAGTCCACCCCTAAAGCTGAGGTAGACTTCGCTTGAGATGTATGGGGTTTCTGGGAAAAAGAGTCGGTTTAACAGCTATTAATAATTTTGGTTCTATGAGGAAGGAGAAAGAAGAGGGTAACCAAGTGTAGGCTGTAGCTTTTATATCTTAGGGACCAATTATTTCTATTATTTCTATTCTATCCAGCTTTAGGAATAAGTTTATTAACTTCAACATAAGAGCCATAAAGAGTTTGCTTCTTTAGTCTTTCTCTAGAAATTCAGCTAAATTGATGCTGCCTATGTGGGTGAAGAATTTAACTGTTTTTCTTCTAAATGAACTCAGTGTCACCTAGAAGGAAAACAAAAACTTTATTGTGTTTTTTTCTTAAATATCTTCAAGTGTTTTGAATTTTTTAGCTAGTGCTTTGTGAAGCATGAAATAAATTTATTAGTTCCTAAAATTATACATACATTTTAATATATGCTATTGATATATTTTAGATTTATTAGAAAAAATGCATGTATTTATTAAGGTTATGAAATGAAAGTGAGATAAATGTTGTCTGTCTTATCCTGAAGACACGGTGTACTCCTTTTAAAAGAGTATATTGAAAATATATACTTGGATCAGTTTGGGGACAATTAAAATAACAGAAATCTCCTTTGCATCTTAAAATATAGGTCATAAGAATAATTTCTTAGCATATATAATTTGAGTTCTTATTATAAATTCAAAACCAGATCCACATTCAATGGAAATATTCCAAATATTTATAAATCAGTCGCAGTCTCATGGGCTCCCATTCAGCATTTTTTTAGTGATGCATTTTTTTTTGGAGGTAAAATTTACATAACATATAATTAAACATTTTAAACCATACAGTTCAGTGGTATTTAGTACTTCTACATTTCTGTAGTCATCATCTCTATGTAGTTCCAAGTAATTTTTATCATCCCCAAAGGAAACCCTTTACCCATGAAGCAGTCACACCCCATCTACCCCCACCTCAATCCCTAGAAATCACTAATATGTTTCTATCTCTATGGATTTACCTATTCTGAATATTTTACCTAAAGGAAATCATACAATATGTGACATTTGTGTCTAGCTTCTTTCTCTTAGTATAATGTTTTTGAGATTCATTTCTGTTGTAGTATTTATCAGTACTTCACTCATTTTATGGCTGCATATTTCATTGTATAGATAGAGCATGTTTTGTTTCTCCATTCTTCTGTTTATGGACATTTATGTTGTTTCTATCTTTTGGCTGTTGCAAATAATGCTGCAGTTTTTGTTTGAATATCTGTTTTTAATTCTTTTGGGCTGATATTGGGGTGAAATTGCTGGGTCATATGGTCATTGCATGTTTAACTTTTTGAGGAACTATGAAACCATTTTCTACAGTGGCTGCACCATTTTGCACTCCTACCAACAATGTACAAGGGCTCCAATTTCTCTACGTCCTTGTCAAAACTTGTAGTTAAAAAAAAATAGCCATTCTAGTGGATGTAAAATGAGATCTCATTGTGGTTTTGATTTGTATTTCCCTAATGACTAATGATATTGAGCATCATTTTTATGTACTTGGCCATTTGTATATCTTTTTTTGGAGAAATGTCTATTTAAGACCATTACCCATTTTTTAATTGGCTTGTCTTTTCACAGTTGAGTTGTAACCATTCCTTATCCTGAATGATAGACCCTACTCAGATACAGTTTAGTCTCATTATTTGTAGATTCCATATTTGTGAATTTGCTTACATATTAAAATTATCTGTAGCTCCAAATCAGTATTTGCAATGTTTTTGTGGCCATTCAAAGACGTGCACGATAGTGAAAAATTTAATTGCCAGAGGTACATGTTCCCAGCCGAGGTTGATTTAGGCATTGCTCCACCTTCTTGTTTTAGCTGTCATACAGAGGTGACCAGAAGATGGAGACAGTAGGGGCAATGTGATGATAATATATAATATATATTTCCCTAGGGGGAAATATATATGTACATTGTATATATATATATGTATAATATACATATGTATGTTAAGTAATGGATACATGCATCCTATCACTTAATATATATGGGATATATCCATCACTTAATATATATATGTTTAATATATGTATTTTCCTAAGGGCAGTGTTTCAGTTTTTGCTAATTTAGTGTTTGTTTTATAAATTTAAAAAATTATTTGTTTTATTTTATTTTTAATTGACAAATAATAATTGTGTATGTTTATGGGGTGCAATGTGATGTCTTGATACATATAAACCTTGTGGAATGATCGGATCATTCTAATTAGTATATCCATCACTTCAAATATGTATCACTTATTTGTGATGAAAACATGTAAATTTCTCTTTTAGCTATTTTAAAATATTTAATACATTATAATTAACTATAGTCACCGTGTTGTGCAGTATAACACCAGCACTTATTCCTTTTATTTGTAAACCAAAAAGTACCTGAGACTGGTCTCAATTAATTTAGACTTTTATTTTGCCATGGATAAGGATATGCACGCCTGGGAGAGAGGACTATGCCTTTTTCCAAAGATGATTTTGAATGCTTCAATATTTAAAGGGAAAAGGGTGGATGTTGAGGAAAGAGGAGAAAATTTTTAAAAGGTGTAGGTAGATAAGATGCAAATGGTTGCTTTCTTTTTGAGTCTTTGATCAGTCCTTCTTATGTGAGAGGGCAGGTAGAGGAAAAGTCACTTATGCATTTATCTAGCTCAGTCAATCTGCATTTCTACATAAGGTAAAATAAACATAGGGCAGAAGAAGTAATCGCATAATGCATTTGTCTCAGGTGAGCAGAGGGATGACTTTGAGTTCTGTCCTCTGTCCTGTACCTGTGAAGATAAGCTATCAATTTACACTGTCAGGGTGAAATTCAACAGAACTATTAGGGTAAAGATTTTGATGCCTACAAGGAATTTCCTAATGGGCAACTTGTGAGGGAGGTATGTGGCTCTTTAAAATCTTTGTAGTTATCTTATTTAGGAATAAAATGGAAGACAGGTTTGCCTGATGCAGTTCTCAGCTTGACTTTTCCCTTTGGCTTAGTGATTTATGGGTCCCAGGATTTATTTTCCTTTCACATATCTAAATGAAACTTTGTACCCATTGACCAACAACTTCCCTTTTCCCATTCAACCCTACCCCCATCCTCTGGTAACCACCATTCTACTCTCTATACTTCTATGGGTTTCATTTCTTTAGATTTCATGTATGACACTTGTCTCTTTGGGCCTGGATTAGGTTATTTCCATTAGTGTAATGTCTTCTAGGTTTATTAGAGGACATTATGTTAAGGATGTTACACATGTCCTTAACCTTGGCAAAATAAACCTCTACATTGATTGAGATCTGTCTCAGATACTTTTTGGTTTACCAGTAAGAGTAAGTGTTGATGTTATATTGCACATGAAGTCTATGGTTAATTATAATGTATTATGTATTTTAAAATAGCTAAAAAGAATTTTTAATGTTTTCATCACAAGTAAATGATATATATTTGAGGTGATGGACATACTAATTAGCCTGATCTGATCATATGGCATTTGTCTCTTTGTGCCTGGCTTACTTCACTTAATGTAATGTCCTCTAGGTTTATTCATGTTGTTATAAGTGTCAGAATCATTAATTTTTTTTCTTTAAGGTTGAATAGAGTTCCTTTGTGTATATATACCACATTTAAAAAAATCCATTGATCCATTGTTAGACACAGGTTGTTTCTGTACCTTGGCTATTGTGAATAATGTTGCAATGAACATGGGAGTGTAGGCATCTCTTTTGACATCCTGATTTCAGTTCCTGTGGTTATATATTCAGTAGTGAGATTGCCAGATTATATGGTAATTTTACTTTCAGTTTTTTTCAGGATCCTCCACGCTGTTATCCAAAATGACTGTACTTACAATGCCACCAAAATTTCATAACGTTCCCTTTTCTTGTCAACATTTATCTTTCATCTACTTGATAATTGCCAATCTAACAGGTGTGAGGTGATATTTTTAATTTGTATTTATTTTATGATTATAGGTTTTGGGCATTTTTTTCATATCCCTGTTGGCTATTTGTGTGTCTTCTTTTGAGAAATGTCTATTGAAGTCTTCTGCTCATTTTTTAATAGGGTTATTTATTTTCTTATTATTGAGTAGTTTGAGTTCCTTGTATATTTTGGATGTTAGCTTTTTATCAGATGCATAATTTGCAAATATTTTCTCCCACTCTGCAGGTTGTCTCTTCATTCTATTAATTGTTTTTTTTTTTTTTTTTTGAGACAAAGTCTCACTCTTGTTGCCCAGGCTGGAGTGCAGCGGCATGATCTTGGCTCACTGCAACCTTGGCCTCCCAGGTTCAAGCGATTCTCCTGCCTCAGCCTCTCCAGTAGCTGGGATTACAGGTGTGTGCCACCATGCCCGGTAGAGATGGGGTTTCTCCATGTTGGCCAGGCTGATCTCAAACTTTGACCTCAAGTGATCTGCCCGCCTCAGCCTCCCAAATTGCTGAGATTACAGGCATGAGCCATCGCGCCTGACCATATTCTTTTGATTGCTTTCCTTGCTATACAGAAGCTTTTTAGTTTTTCGCAATCTCATTTGTCTAATTTTGCTCTTACTGCTTGTGCTTTTGGGGTTATATTTAAGAAATCACTGCCCAGACCAATACCAGGGAGCTTTTCTCTCATGTTTCGTTCTAGTAGCTTTATAGTTTTATGCCTTACATTTAAGTCTTTAATCCATTTTGTGTTGATTGTTGTATAGGGGGTGAGATGAGGGTCCATTTTCATTCTGCTGTATATAAATATCCAGTTTTCCCAACACCATTTATTGAAGAGACTGTCCATTCCACATTGTGTTGTACCTTTGTGAAAGTCAGTTAATCTATGGGTTTATTTTTGGGCTCTCTATTCTGTTCCATTGGTCTATGTGTTTGTTTTTGTGCTGGTACCATGTTATTTTGATTACTACAGCATTGTAATATATTTTGAAATGTGGTAGAGTGATACCTCCAGCTTTGTTCTTTTTGGCAAGAATTGCTTTGGCTATTCAAAGTGTTTTTTGGTTCCATATAAATTTTTGGATTTTTAAAATTTATCTGCAGAATAAACATTGGAATTTTGATAAGGGTTGCATTGAATCTGTAGATTGCTGTGGTTGCTGTGGACATTTTAATAATATTAATGCTTTCGATTCATGAACACAGGGTATCTTTCCATTTGTGTCATCTTCAATTTCTTTCATCAGTTTTTAGTATAAGAGTCTTTCATTTCTTTGGTTAAATTTACTCCTACTTTATTTTATTTTTTGATGCTACTGTAAATGAGATTGTTTTCTTAATTTCTCTTCCAGACAGTTCATTGTTAGCATATAGAAATGGTACTAATTTTTGTAAGGTGATTTTGTATCATGAAACTACTGAATTCATGTATCAGTTCTAATGGTTTTTTTGGAAGAGTCTTTAGAATTTTCTATATATTAGATCATGTCATTTACAGAGACAATTTCACTTCATTCTCTTCTATTTGGATGTCTTTTTATTTCTTTCTCTTGCCTAATTGCTCTGGCTAGGACTTCCAGGACTGTGCGGAACAGAAATGGTGAGAATGTGCTTCCTCGTCTTGTTCCTGATTTTAGAGAAAAAACTTTCAACTTTTTACTATTAAGTATCATGTTAGCTGTGGGCTTTGCATAAATAGCCTTTATTTTGTGAGGAACATTCCTTCTATACCTAATTTGTTGAGATATTTTGTCACAAAAGATGTTGAATTTTGTCAAATGCTTTTTCTGCATCTATTGAGATGATCTTATGGATTTTATCTTTCATTCTATTAATATAGCAAATCACATTTAATGATTTGCATATGTTGAATCAACCTTGTTTCTCAATGATAAATCCCACGTGATTGTAGTGAATGGTCCTTTTAATGTACCATTGAATATGGTTTGCTAATATATCTCAGCATTATTTGATTTTATCTGCACATAAATTTGACAAAGTATTTTCTTCTTGGTTTCACACAGCCAGCCCTAGAAAATTGGTCTATGGGGAAAGAATTCTTCCTGATTATTTTGTCTATGGCTAAACCTTTGACAAGATCATTACCACACGAGGCACTGAGGTCATCAGAAGTAATTGCCAGGTACCCAGACTGTGAAGGGGCAGAAGACTGTCTCTCTGGGGCCCTGTCTGGAAGAAGGATTTACGTATCTCATGAATTCTATCTTCAGCTTATCAGTGAGCTAGCCTCCTCCATGTTACTTAGATTTCTCTTCAAAGGATCAAACCTTTACATGAGGGAAGCATAGATTAGCCATCTTTGGTCCACTAGAAGATTACTTTGTGGGATTTCTCTGTGTAAAATCTAAGAATGACGCTTGTTCCTGTTTTTCTTTTTACCTTAAATGGAGCTCTGAAATACTAGACAGACTAGAGCTGACTAATAGAGATTCTGCCATTGAATAAATGAAGAGTAGTTTTCAGTTTAAAACTCATACTTGAGATGAGCCAAGGCAAATTAAATGTTTCAGCTTTTTGTCTGAGAAGAGAGACAGAAAGACCCGTGCTTTAAACAGAATGCTCCTAAAATCGTATCTTTATGGTAAAAGGGTCATTGTTTTGAAAATGGGCTGAGAAAATAGATTTCATTGCCTGATTAAGGACTGCCTCTGTGTCTTCTCAGAATTCTCATCGAAAGGTTTTGGAAGGTTCATGAACGATTAATTGTTAAAGTTAAATCATCTTTGAAGAAAAGTATCTCCCATATCTTGTGGTATAGGGGCTGTTCACATAGGCTATTTAGTAGGCATTCAGTAATATTTTGTTGAAATAAGTGACTAAATTAGATACTATGAAGAAATTGGCATGATGTGTGAAAAGATAGCATCATTCCAATAATTCAGATCAATTGATGCAAGAAATGAACTTTTACTTTTCAAGATAATTTTGGCCTGTGGTATCACTGGATTAAGTACCAGGAAATTATCTTCTGAGTAAGTGAAGGAGCTTTGTAGAAACATATAGAAAGAAAAACCTTGTCTGATTAGGCAATAGTTTACCTTCATAAGGGATGCCATTAAACACTACGTATTCTGCTTCTTGAACGCAAATTAAAAAAAGAAATATGGTTATCAAAATAAGTTCTAGCCAAGATAAGGAATTGAAAAGAGTCAGAAGTCTTAATAATTGGCAAACCCTAAAATATTATTGGCTATCACTTTATCCTTATATTATATGCAAATATATATACACATATATGTAATACATATATACACATATATTATACATATTATACAAGGATATATACATATATACACTAGGATATATACATATGGCACATTACGTATATGTAATATATACATATATGTTCACATAGGCTATTCAGTAGGAATTCAGTAATGTTTTGTTGAAAGGAGTGACTAAATTAGATATTATGAAGAAATTGGCACGTTGTGTGAATATATACATATTACATACATATGTAATATACACATATGTATGTAATGTGCCATATGTGTATATCCTAGTGTAATACATATATATACATATAGCATATATATGAAACTTCCTTGAGAAAACCCCTAAAACATGCATTTTAATATCCAAGAGCTGTGATACATATATATGCTATAGATATGTACTACATATATACACATATATGTATATATCCTTTTATAATACATAAATAGAGAGATTTTGCCATTCAACGGAATGTATTATAAAAGGATAAACTGATGGCCAATAATATTTTAGGGTTTGCCAATTCTTTTTTTTTTCTTTTTTTATTTGAGACGGAGTCACGCTCTGTCGCCCAGGCTGGAGTGCAGGGCGCGATCTCGGCTCACTGCAAGCTCCGCCTCCCAGGTTCACGCCATTGTCCTGCCTCAGCCTCCTGAGTAGCTGGGACTACAGGCGCCCGCCACCACGCCCAGCTGATTTTTTGTATTTTTAGTAGAGACGGGGTTTCACCATGTTGGCCAGGATGGTCTCCATCTCCTGACCTCGTAATCCACTCGCCTTGGCCTCCCAGAGTGCAGGGATTACAGGCATGAGCCACCGCGCCCGGCCAAGTTTGCCAATTCTTGAGTCTTCTGACCCTTTTCAATTCCTAGTTTTGGCTAAAACTTATTTTGATACCTGTTAATTGCAACAAGACTGATATTTTAGGATATTTAGAGACAAATACAATTAAAAGGGTCTTACACATTTTATAGTTCCTATCAAATGCTGTACACCCTCCACTCCCATTTGTTACCAATGATGCTTCTTGCCTTCCTTATGCCTGACATGGGACCTAGAGTTGGCATTGCTTGGCTGTTTTCAAGAAAGTGGTACAAATGCTTAGCAGACATGCTAATCAACAGTTTTCTCCAAAGGATCAAACTTCCTTGAGAAAACCCCTAAAACATACATTTTAATAACCATGAGCTGAAGAGAAAAAAACAAAACCTTTGGCTTCCTCTTTTGCCTTCAGCTCTGAACAATCTAAACTGATGCAAGATATAAGTCCAAAGTAAAACAGCCGCAAAATTCCTTTCTTTAAGTAATGCACTGAACTCTATCTAACATGTGGAATAGAGTAGAGCTGAGTGATGTAACTGAATGACATTGGAGGGTTCCACTTACCACTCTCCCTGGCAAAGGCAGCCCTCAATACCCTTCTCCAGAATTCCTAGTGTGCCATGAATCAGAACTGGAAAACCATTGTATTATGTGATCCTTTTTAGTCTTAAGATTCAGAGGCAATTAATTTATAGACACTTTGTCTGATTTATATTTGCCTTTATGTTCTTATTTTTAGCATAATTAACATTTTGAAAAATGATTTAGAAGTCAAAGTAGTTGACTTACTCAATGAACACAGAAATCAACCTACTGGGACATTTTATTTGATCATAGATTAAATTAAAAGCTTTTTAAGAGCAATAACTGAGCTGTGGGCAAAATCTTTATTTTGCCCTATTGCTTAATAAGAAGGAGCTTCAGTTGGTAAACTTCTCAACCTAGCAGCCCAGATAAATATTGAATTAAATAGTTTATAAAAGCTTTGGCTGCAAGTCAGGAACGATTATTTTAATATTTTCTCTCTTTTTAATAAAAAAATTAGAAAAGTTCATGAGTAATTCTCCTATTCTTACATACCACAACAAATCATATGATGTGAAAAAGGGTGAAAATTGGAGAAAAATGTAGGTGGAATAGATATTGAAGTAGAAGATGCTGGCAATGGGATAGACATGTGGCATGATGCCTTCTGACTACTGATTATGTCACATTTTTCACTGTTGTGTTTTGTGTGTATTTTGTATAGATTTGCATGTGAAATTACTGTACAATAAATACTATATGGGAAAGAACTTCATTCATTCATGGTGTATGACAGAAAATCTTTACCACTAGTGATAAAATTGTGCCAAGGTCTTCATAAAAAATAATTTAATAAGTGAAAGGCCTCAAAAATGAGTTTTTTCTTTTTTATTTCAAAGTGTCAGCTACTCCAAGGCTTCCATGGAGCTTTTAGGAAAAGTAATTCTAGTAATAGCTGACTTTGAATTTTAATGGGAGTGGCAAGTAGCAGTGAAGAATGTTATATAGGTTAACAATTCCTTGAGTGATTAAAAAAATGTGATACATAGCAAACTACAGACCATTCTGAATAATTAGTGGTGCAGGAATAATGCCATCAGATGTATAGATATTACAAAAGGGAAGAGAGTTTGTTGTTGAAACGTTTCTATTGATATGAACAACAAACTGTGTCTCTTGCGTCCAGAGGTATGCTAAGAAAAAGCATGAGCTGATGCATTACTATATTTCTTGAAGAAAATTTGTTTGCAGCAAGTCAAAATTTCTGTCCAATTTCCAATTTGTAAAATAAAATGTCTTGAATTATCTATACACATCTCAAGTTTGTTGAGGTCTTTTAAAACTTGAAAAGCACAAAAAAAGTTTGTTTTAATACCACCAGGATGAAGAATGATCTCCACTTTTCCAAATGGCACCCTTCTGTTTATAAGAATCATAATAAGAAAATATGCCTTATGACTTCAGGAGAAAATGGACATTCCTCCTTGGGCTTCAAGAATAGAAAGATACATGGGCAAATAAACAAAGAAACAAACATAAAACCCTCTATTAAACAAAAAAACCCCAAAACAAACAAACGAAAAACTTTCTATTTTTTTCTTTACTCATACTTCCTTGAATAAGAAGTATGTTTTCTAAAGATACTCATGAAAACTCTTCTTGCAAGCTAGGAGCTTTTTGCTAATTGGATTGCCATAGGATTGGCAGTGTGAAAATCTAGCAATTTGACATTGGGTCGACTGACCAGTAAAATCATCTAAAATTAGCATTGGCATCTTGACTTTCTTTCTGGGCTCTCTATCCAGTAGTGCTCAGAGCTTGTCTATAAACTTTAAATAGTAGGTCTAAATAAGTACATTAATCAGGAAAAAGAGGATCAAGATCCAGGTAACAATGACGCTTGGCTCTAAATAGGCTGGCGGTAAAATGAGACAGATGTTCCTGGGGTTGGAGAGGGGGCTGCTAATTATTATTCATAAGCAGATGGCATATGATCTGTTTGTAGAATACTTTTATAATATTGCATGTGACATTGTAAATCCAGATTCCTGCATATGAATAGGTGATAGCAAAATGGATAGATTTTTCTGTGATGAAGCTTTTGAAAGAGAATATCTCAAAATTCAAGAGAAGTATAAATTTCCTCATATATTTGAATGGAGGCACAAGTTCTGTTTTAGTGGATACATGAGGTTGACGACCTTAAATCTGAAATGAATGTAAAAGTGAAAAAAAAAAAGATAGTTTTCCCCAGGTGTCCTTGCTTTTATCAGATTGGTACTACAGGAAGTGCTATTGTAAATCCTCCAGGCTTTTTAAATGGAAACAAATCTACAGAGGTGGAAAGGTCAGACATTTAAGGACACTGTAACAACAGTGACGCCCTGGAAAGTAGCCAGTTTCCTACCTGGAATAGGGTTGCTGTGGCACTAGTTTGGGCATGTGCCAAGAATGGAGGCCTGCAGGAGACATTAAACAGCTGCGATCTGGTGAGCTGGAACAGAATGACCCAAGAGGGCAGAGGAGACAACATATGGACACAGCACAACGTCATTCAAGACAAAGTAAAACAGGAAAATGAGAACTTCTAATAGAAAAACAAGGCGTGCACCCCTGATGAGCCAGGTGGCTTCTGGGGCTTCCGCTTCGTCCAGAATAAAGAGTCACGTTCTTCATAACCACATCTTGAAAACAAGCTGTTGACAAATTAGCACATTACAGACCTATAGCCAGGAGAAATTATTAAAAGGGGTGACTTTATCCAGTGTACATTCTGTTCACTGAAGTTTAGTTCTGGGGTCTTTGAGGAGATTCATGTCTCTGAATACACAAAGTAAACTAGTAGCAAGGTGTGTTTACCATTGAATGAGTGTAGGCAGCATGAATTAGAGCATCAGACTAGGAGTCACAAATAGGGGTTCGAATTTTATTTCTCCCATACTTTGCAGATAGGCTTGGGAAAGCACATCATCTCCATTATCACCATCATTATCATCGTCGTTGTCATCATTATCACTATTATCTCCATCATCATTACCTCCACGAGTTGACAGTTAGTTTGTTAGTCTCTGTGCTAACACTTGGAAATCACTCAAATCCTGCAAATGACCACTGTCCTCCAATCCACTCCACTCCTGATTCTTTTTTACCAGGGACATTTTTATTTCTTGGTATTCTTTCGTAGTGCCCACCTAGGACTCATTGTTATTCATGTGACCACCTTGTTACCTCCAAGAAGGTCACAATGAGATTAGGGTATTTAAATAGTGTGAGGGCAGTTCCTGGGAATAAATTGGATTTCTTGAAGGCTCTGAAAGCTAACCTGCTAACCTGGCCAGCTGTAGAGAGGGCCAGGGCCTCGGAGGGCCAGGGCTAGGGAGATGTGTGTGATGTGCAGCTGCTTGATTCACAGTTAGGAGAAGCTGGATCAGTGGTTCATGACGATTTTGTAATGAAACTAAGGTGTTGAAAGAGCAGGTAACTCAGATATAATGAGCTGAAGTCAAGGAAAGCATATATAAAGTAGTAAATTTAGATATCAGAAAATTTATTCTGAAAAATCTAAAGAATCACTTTTATAATTTTATTAGTTTATATTTGCTACCCTCAAAGTACAAATTTCCTCAATGACACTGAAGTGTCATTTTGCTCTGTAGACTTTGCTTGGGGAGTCTGGACCAGTAATCATTTGCATAGTTTATATATGATTATGGAAAGAAATGGTGGCTTGGGATATCTCATATGTGTGTTTCAAATTAGCAACTGTCTTGAAAACATATGGTACTGTGTAATTTCCTGATGTTAGAACTGAAAAATACAGATGTGATAGCCTATAAAATTTGCTTGGGAATAATGAATATAGATAATTGTAAAGTAAGATTTCTTAATTATCACACTAGACTCTAAATTGAAGATTGATTTCACCAGTGACTTTTTAATGGTTTTACTAATCAGGTTAGATTAGCTGAGAAGTGGTACCAGACACTCCAGTTTATAATCTACAATGCTATCCAACAGGAAGGATCCAGTAGCCACATGTGGCTCTTGGGCACGTGATACATGGTTAGTGTGACTAAGGGGCTAAATTTTAAATTTTATTTAATTTTTAGTTCATTTAAATTTAAATAGCCACACTTAAATAGCCTATTGGATACTGTATTGGACTGTGCAGAACTAAAAGGATGCTTATCCTAAATTCAGTTTTGAACTATGCTTTGGCTTCAAGTTGAGATAGCAATTCATTATTTTAGTACAGAAATAACTCCATGGATAATATGAATAACAATTCTTCAACAAAGAAGGAGCGTTAAAACCCAGTTTTATCTAAGACTTGTGTTATGACAAAATAGTGAGTCTATTTATAGCCTTCAAGTTGGTCTTGAAAAGTCCGTCTGTTCCCTGGAAAATGCAAAGGAGTTGTTTGTGGTTAAATAGTTGGTTAACAGAACTTTCACTATTTCATCTGCTTCTATCATGTGGAACACAGAACTTTTTGGGGAAAAAATGATCATTTATTTCAGAAAGAAGAATAATAGTATTCTTGAAAATAATAGATCTTTAGAAAATCTAGAAAATGATATTTACTGAGCTTTTACCATCTCCACAAGCACTAGAGTTTCACAACAACCCTAAGAGGTAGGGTTCTCTCCATTTGACAGGTGAGGAGACAAGGCCCAGAAAGAATAACTAACTTGTCAAAGGTCACAGGGCTTTTAAGTGGCATAGCCCAGGGTTCTGAACTCAGGTAGTGTGGCTTTTGGGGCCAAGCTCTTAACCACTTGGCTATAGTTTTTTCATTTCACTATGGCTGTTCTGTTGTATCTTCTATCCCTTCTGCCTCCTTCATCCTCGAGTGCTTCAGGTATAGAATGATGGAGAGATGGCTAAATATTCCAGTTATTGTACTGGCTACTCACCAGATAGAGGACCTTAAAGAAGCCCATTTCTACCTTCTCTTACTTTTTATATGTGGCAATTAAGATGTACTTGGGGCTATTCTGTCTCCTTGAGATGGATCTGGCTGAAGTGCTATTTGGAGGTGGTAGGCAGAAGAGCTTCAGGAAGCACAATCTTGGTGACTCAGTTAAGACAGCCTGGGCCATATTTGGTGTCCAATTTCCATAGTCCAGGAAGAGCACAAAACAAAGTATGGTTCTGCATAATAGTACCCTGCCCATATTGTCAGAAGAGGCTTCTACTAACGTTCCCACGGAGTTCATAACCCTAGCATGCTGAGACTGAAGATTTATTCAACACATAGAGAGAAAAATTAGCAAGAAGCAAAATGGGGGTGGAGGGAGTGAATATTGACTTTAAACTGAGGAGAACAATGATCTTGCTGTTTGACATAAAGAAAAAAGAAAAGCTATTTTCAGCTGACTGGGTTGCAGGTAGGTGTTCCTTTTCAGGTGCTTCTAGTTACCACCACTCTTCCTCAGCGATGTGGTGGGATAGAACTTGTGGTTACCCATGAGACCTGAGACGAAGATGGGCCAATAGGCTTACTCTATTAAAAGGGAACTGGGGGCCAGGTGCAGTGGCTCACACCTGTAACCTCAGCACTTTGGGAGGCCAAGGTAGATGGATCACCTGAGGTCAGGAGTGCGAGACCAGCCTGACCAACACGGTGTAAACCTCATCTCTACTAAAGATACAAAAATTAGCTGGGCGTGGTGGCAGGCATCTACAATCCCAGCTACTCGAGAGGCTGAGGCAGGATAATTGCTTAAACCTGGGAGGGGTGGTTGCAGTGAGCCAAGATTGTGCCTTTGTACTCCAGCCTGGGTGACAGAGCAAGACTCTATCTCAAAAAGAAAAAAAAAAAGAATTTGGGAAGCAGAGATGCCACTCTATGGTGCTCTGAAAGTGCTTGGCATCTTTAGTTTCAGACATTGAACAGTGAAATAATTATTTTAAATATTTTTTGATTTGGGATATAGGCTATTGGTATACTGCCCATGGTCCCAGGAGAAAGCAGGGGAGTCTACAGGTAATTAAGTGCTTGGTGTAAACAGCTGAGATGGAAAAAAAAATCTGAGCAGGGACTACTAGTAGGTGCATAGAAAAGTAAACCAACCATTCCATACACCTTGCCAGATATCATCCACTTTTTCTCATTGAAATGCAAAGAAAGTCATGCTCATAACAGTTCACAGGCGGGTTAATTGAGTAAGTTAGAGGATGTATATACCTCCTGTGTTATTTCTTTTAAACACTGGATTTCTAAAAATATTGAATTTAGTAAAAAATTAAAATCTCAATCAGTTACAAAGTATGATTTAGAGTAAGATAAGTTAGGCAATATTTTAATGACTCTTTTTGTGTTAACATCTGGGATTCTGGAGGTATTGCAAATTTGTTTCTATGTGTGTGTATTCATAGCATCTATGACATGTCTTTCCTCATTTTTCATCATTAATACATCCAGACCAATCCCTTTGGCATATGCAGGGACATCTTTGTCATTAATTGCTCTATTTATGTTACTGTCTGTCCCACTAGATTGTGAAACTTATCAAGGCAAGGGCTTTGTCTTATTGATTGATGCTTTCCCAGGGCCAGGCACATTGTGTATCACAAAATGGGCACCCACCCATGTTTGCAGATATGATCAAAAGGATAGTGGAAGAGCTGAGCAGAATATCTCCAGTATTTCTGATATTTGTAGAGCTTGTAGAAGGGGAGAACTGGGGATTATGCCAACAAAAGCAATATTATATGAAAATTGTTATTTGGGTCATCTGTGGAAGAACACATTTAGATAGGGACCATTAGAATATTTAAATAATTGAACCTAATATCCCCGTGTTTTCTCTGCTCGCATTGATTTCATTACAGGACTAGCTAATTTTTTTCATTATGTAGTACTCTTTATAATGTCACATGTCATAACATAAAAATGTGTGCATAATAGTTGTAATGACGATCTGTTGATTCTATTGGATAGTCTAGTGGATAGTAGATAGTCTATTTGCCAAAATTACAGCCTTGTTTTTTCTACTCCAATCCTTATACCTTTTATTTATTTTCTTGTTCTACTGAACAGTACAGAATCTCCAGTTCACCATTGAACATAAGTGGTGATGGTATGCATCATTAGCTGGTTCTAAATTTTCAAGGAAATGCTTAGAATGTCATATGTTTAACATGATGTTCACTGAAGATTTTGTTATGGGAGAGTTATTTTATTCCTAATTCACTATTTTTTAAAAAATCATGCTTTGATATAGAATTCTATAGGATTCATTTCTTGCATCTGTTGTAATTATAATTGACTTTTTAATACATAAATGATTATTGTGATGATATTCATGAATTGATTTTATATTAAACCTACTTTGTATTCCTAGCATGAGCAAGTAATTAATGCTCTATTTGATATTTTTTATACATTACTAGATTCAGTTTTCTGATGGTTATGATATGTTTTTTGGCTCATAAATGTACATAAGTGTTTAGAAAATTGACGTGTAAAAAATGTTTCTTTCTTTTTAATTGACTAACTTAATTATATTTTGATCAAGGAGCGTAGTCGGTAGGATGCCTATTATTAATTTGCTGAGACTTGCTTTATGGCCTGGCATTTGGTAAATTTTTGTAAATATTTGATGTGTACCTAGGGAAAAAAACTGTAGTCTCTTAACTGTTGGATATAATGTTCTATATGTTCCTTAGAGCAAGCTTGTTAATTACAGTGTTCAAATCTTGTTGGAATTTATCTTCCTCTTGCAGAGCTGTCAATTTTTTGATGATATAATTTGAGGTTTTGTTCTTAAATACATCAAGATTTTGAATTATTTTATCTTCTTAGTGAATTTAATCTTTTGTTAAAAAGCTGTTATTTTTCTTAAATCTAGTAATGTTTTGTCTCAAAATCTATTTTATACAATATTTATAAAGCAACACCAGTTTTCTTTTGGTTTGTATTTGCCTTGTACATATTTTTTATCCTTTCATATAAACTTTATGTGTCTGTATGTATTTCACAGAGTCACTTATAAATGACTTAAACTGGAGTTTTAAAGAACTTGGTGAGATAGTTTTGTTTTTTAACAGAAAAGTTTATCCCTTTTTATAGTTATTGGTATACTTGGATTTATTTCTATATCTTAATTTTTACTGGTTCTTACTTTTGAGAAATTTTGTGTTTTACCCTTTTTGTTAAACTTTCATTTGGATTGTTTTATTGCTTTGGATTTTTGTGTGTTTTGTTTGCATATTTTTCTCATTGGCTCTCCATTATAATTTAATATTTTGAAAATTACACTATTCATTTATCAATTCAAATTTTTTTCCTTATTTATTTATTTTACTTTTACAGATAAAATTGTATGTATGTATCATGTAAAACATATTTTTGAAGTATATATACATTGCAGAATGGTTAAATTTAGCTAATTAAAATTTGCATTGCCTCACATAGTTATCATTTTTGTGGTGAGAACCTTTAACATTCACTCTCTTAGCATTTTATAAGAATACAATATATTCCTCTTAACTATAGTCACCATGTTGTAAAATAGATCTTTTGATTGAACTTATTCCTCCTATCTAGCTAAAATTTTGTATTCTCTGAACAATATATCTTTTCCCCTCCCCCAACCCCTCTGCCTCTGGTGACCACCATTCTACCCTCTACTTCTACAAAATAAACTTTTTTTTTTTTAATCTCACATATAAGTGAGATTATGCAGTATTCGTCTTTCTATGCCTGGCTCATTTTACTTAATGTAGTGCTCTCCTGGTTCATCCATGCTGTCACAAATGGCATAATTTCCTTCTATTTTATGACTGAATAGCATTTCATTGTGTATCTATATCACACACATTTTCTTTATCCATTCATCTATTAAAAGGCACTTAGGTTGATTATATATCTTGGCTATTGTGAATAATGCTGCAATAAACATAGGAGAGCAGGTATCTCTTTTACATACTGATTTCATTTCTTTTGGATTATATACATAGTAGTGGAATTGTTGGGTCATATGTTAGTTCTATTTTTAATTTTTTATGCAAATTGTATACTGTTTTTGAAACAGTATACATACTAATTTACATATCCACAAACAATGTAAACATGTTCCCCTTTCTTCACATTCTCACCAACATTTGTTATCTTTCATCTTTTTGATAGTAGTCAATCTAACAGGTGTGAGGTGATTATCTCATTGTGGTTTTAATTTGCATTTCCTTGATGATTAATGATGTTAAGCATTTTCTCATATACTTGTTGGCCATTTTTATGTCTTGTTTTGAGAACTGTCTATTCAAATCTTTTGCCCATTTTTAATCCAGAATATTCTTTTCTTGCTATTGAGTTGAGTTCCTTGTATATTTTAGATATTAATCTATCAGATATATAGTTTGCACATATTTTCCCGCATGTTTTATGTTGAATCTTCACTCCATTGATTGTTTCATTTGGTGTGCAGATGCTTTTTAGCTTGATATAATCTCACTTGTTCATTTTTGCTACAGCTGCCCATGCTCTGATGTTGGGTGTATACATAATTGTTATATCTTCTTGATGGATTGATTCTTTTATCATTATGTAATTCCTTCCTGTCTCTTGTGACAACTATTGACTTAAAGTCTATTTTTTTCTAATATAAGTGTAGCTACTTCTGCTCTCTTTTGATTTCCATTTGCATGGAATATCTTCTTCTGTATCTTTACTTTCAGTCTGTGTCTTTGCAGGTGAAGTGAGTCTTTTGTAGACAGCATATAACTGTTTTTTCTTTTTTTCCTGTTCAGCCACTCTATGTCTTTTGATTGCATAATTTAATTTATTTACATTCAAGGTAATTATTGATAGGTAAGAACTTACTACTGCCATTTTCTTTATTGTTTTCTAGTTGTTTTGTAGATCCGTGTTTCTTTCTTAGTGTTTTATTGTCTTCTTCTGTGACTAATTTTCTTTAGTGGTATGTTTTGATTCCTTGCTTTCTTTTTTTTGTGCATTCACTATAGGCTTTTGCTTTCTGGTTACCATGAGTTTTACAAAAAACATCTTATAGTTATTTTATGCTGATAACAACAATGTAGATCACAAAAACCCTCAAAACACTATACTTTTACTGCAACCCCATTTTAATTTTTTGACATCACAATTTACATCTTTTTATATTGCATATCCCTTACAATTATTTTAGTTGTTATTGTTTATGATAATTTTGTCTTTTAGCCTTCATTATGAAGATAAAAGTGATTTATACACCATCATTATAGTATTAGAATATCCCCAATTTGACTGTGTACTTACTTTTAACCCTAAGTTTTATATTTTCAAATATTTTCATGTTATTTATTAGCATCCTTTTCTTTCAGTTTGAAGAACTCCCTTTATCATTTCTTGTAAAAGAGGTCTGGTGGTGATAAATTCCCTCAGGTTTTGTTTGTTTGGGAAAACATCTCTCCTTCATTTCTGAAGAAAAGCTTTGATTCTTGTTGACAATTGTTTTTTCTTTAGCACTTTAAATATATCATTCCATTGTCTCTGGCTTGTAAATTTTTTTGCTGAAAAGTCTGCTTCTAGGCATATTGGAACCACCCTTATATGTTATTTGCTTCTTTTCTCTCGCTGCCTTCAGGATCCTCTCTTTGTCTTTGACTTTTGACAGTTATAATATGTCTTGGATTATATTATGTCTTATTTGAATTCATTATTATTGAAGATCTTTGCCCTTCTTGTGCCTGAATATTTATATCTTTCTCCAGGTTTGGAAAGTTTTCTGATATTATTTTCTTAAACTTTCTACTCCTTTTTCCTTCTCCTTCTTCAACTCCTATGACATTTACTCTTGTGATGTTGTCCCATAAATCTTGAGCAACAAAAGCTTCTTTGTTCCTTTCATTTTTTTCTCTTCTGATTGCATATTTTCAAATGACCCATCCCTGAGTTCACTCATTCTTTCTTCTGCTTGATAATTCTGCTGTTGATGCTATTTTACTTTTAATTTCATTCACTATATTTTTTAGTTTCAGGATTTCTGTTAGATTTTTCTGAAATTATAATAATAATCTCTCTGTTAATTTTCTTATTTTGGTCATTTATTGTCTTCATCATTTTGTTGAATTGTTTCTATTTCCTTGATGTTTGATAAAAATAGTTATTTTGAATTTTCGTAAGACAGTTCGTACATCTCCATTTCTTTAGGGTAAGGCACTGGCACTGTATTTTGTTCATTTGTTGATGTCATGTTTCTATGATTATTCTTGATCTTTGTGGCCATGCATTAATGTCTGCACATTTGAAGAAATAGGTACATATTTCATTCTTCACAGACTGGCTTTGTCTGGGAATGGCTTTCAACAGTGAGCCTGTCCAGAGATTCTAAGCAGACCATCTGATGCTCCCTAAACTCAGGGCCACTGTGAATGGTATGGCATCAAGCTGGAATCCCATGGCTGCTGAGGCTGGTGCAGAGCTGGTGTGTGCCTAAAGCTTCTGGCTTCTGAATCTGTTGCAATGTTGGCTTGTACCTGAAGTCCACTGCTGCTGAGACCTGTTATAACTAAATGTTGTCTGGAGCTCAAGGTCACTGTGATTGACTGGCAATGATGTGAACTAGAGTTCAGATCCACCTCACAGGGGATACAGGTTTCTGTCTGCTACCAGGTTGTGTCTGGAGGTTGAGTCCATGAATACCAGCCTGAAGTCAGAGGCCATGGAGTTCTGCTCAATGCCTTGTTTTATGGTGGCAGACCCACTATTGGGGTCCAAAGCAAATTCCTTCACTTCCCTTTCTTTCCTCCAATAAGATGGTATCTTTTTCCACACGGTGTTGCCTGGGATTGGAGAAGAGGTGATATGGGTAATGTGGAACTGTCTTCCTACCCTCTTCAATGCATCTTTTCTTATTATTGTGCTATAGTCAGGTACTGTAATCTCTCATCTGGTTTCCTTAGCTCTTGTGAAGATTTTTTTGTGTGTGAATAGTTGTTCAAATTGATGTTTCTGCAGGACAATTACTGAAAAATCCCATTCTGCCATCTTGCACCACCTTCTTTTTTATATATTTATTTTAAATAATTTTAGATAGTTTTATATGCATATGTAACTAAATAATGTATAAAGTTGATCAATATCTTTACCTTCTACTTTACCCTTTTTAACTGGGATGTTAAAATGCTTTAACTCATCACAACTCTCCAACTAAATTGTATTCTATTTCTATCTAATGTTTTCCCTTAATCTGTGTTTTTAATACCATTCTTTAAACGTTATAATTATTTTAAAAATAATGATTCATAGATTTACCAAAATTACTACCCATTATTCTCTTTTTGCATCTCAGAACTTCTAAGATAATTTTCTTTTTGAATGAAGCAGATGTTTAGATCTCTAATGAGAATTTATAGCAAACATTCTGTTTAGATTTTTTTTTTGCTGAAAACAAAATTTCATTACTATTCTTGAAAGACAGCTTTGTTAGTATAGTATTTTAGATTAACATTTTTTAAGGAAGATTAAAAAGTCTTTTACTTTTTCTGCTTTCTATTGTAGCTATCAGTTTAAAATAATTCTTCTTATCACAGACTTCTTTAAATATCACACTTACCTTTAGTGCTCTAAAATTCACCAAAAATATCTGGTGACTAATTGTACAGATATAGATAATATACACATTTTTTCTGTAAGACAATCAGTAGGTTTCTGTGATCTGAAGTTTTTCTGTCTTTCTATAGTTCAAAAATTATTTGTTTCTATCCCTTTGATTATTGCCTTAGTTTAATTATTTTGTACCATATCTTTTTGTTTCTCTGATCAAATATATGGTTAGATCTTTTCACTCCTTCTAACTGCTTTCATATTTTCAATATATTTGCATTTAGGGTTAATTTCAGGATACTATATTTGCATCTATCTTCTAGTTCATTAAATTTTTCTTCAGCTGTACCTAGTTTTCTCTTTAATGTGTTAACTTGTTAATCTGTTAACCTGTAATCTGTTAATCTGTTTACATTTCAATTATTTTATTTTTCATTTCTAAAAAAAATTTCACTTATTTCCAATTTTACTATTTAATTTATATAGTCTGTTGTCCTTGCTCATAATTGCAGTAAATATCTTATTGATTGAAACATAGAAAGTGCTAATTTTATATTCTCCGAATTAATTTAATTTCAATATTTATAATTATTGCTGGTATCTTGTTTTGGCTGACTCTCATTAATTTCACCCTATATGCTCACATATTTCATGATTTTCTATCATGAACTCATATTTCTTGGAACTTCAGCTGTGATAATTCTTTGAGGCCTGGATATGACTGCGTTCTCTGGAGAGGAATTCTGTTGGGTTCTGTCAGTCACCTGATTGTATTTCCAATTTGATATTACTTAAAAATCTTTGTTGACCATATATGTAGAAGGAATGCAGGTTGAAAATATAGATTATAAAAGCCAAATTGTGTTTACTAGTCAGGGAACCTTAGAGAATTTAGCTTACTTGCTGATCCTTCTGTTTGGTTGATTTCACCCTCCAGGATTTTCATCAATTTTGTGAAGAGATCTGTGAAATCTTTCATTTTGGGTAGTCCTTGATTTTATTACCTATTTCCTATGTTCTGCACTTCCATGAAAACAGAAACTAGAGATTATCATGATTGAGCAGATGCTTCCTAGGGAAAAGTTGGCTTTAGGCCTTTATTATCTTCCAAGTGTCTTCTTTTTCTCTTGTTTTCAGCTTCTGTGCGTTCTTTGACTTCTCGCTGTCTCAGGAAATCATTTAAAAAGATGATTTCGATGCATTATCAAACGTTTTGTTTACTTATTTTTGCAGAGTATATGGGTTGTTTACCACTGGGCTCTTTTCTTCCAGAGCTCTTTGGGAGAGGCATTCCTCTATGACGATTTGTCGTAGGTACCACTCCAATGTGCTATGAGATGATAGAGACAAAACAGTAACTTATTTACTGATATTCTTGAAAATAATTTGGTAGTGTTATAGATTTTTATGTAATTAGACAAAAGTACACTCAAAGAGGACATTATAAGATTGTAAGAGTGAGATGTAGACAGTAAAAATGAAATGACAGCCCCAGAACAAGTTGCTCAATCTAGTTTGTGGGATTGCACATTTGGCTGATTTAAGTTTTATTTTCATAAAAATTATGAGTTAAAATATTCTTTAAATGTACACTTAATAGTGGCTTATTAGAACAAGATTTAATACATGGTTTTGAGCTGTGACTATGCTTATGTAATATTGACCATACAAAGTCCCTGGAAAAATCTTTCCTTTTTGTATTACACTACAGCCAAGAAAATTTGAGATTTCACCCTACACATTTCCAAACTCAAAGCTATAATGTGGTTTTGATACTATGGTTGTTGCTGTGGAGATTTCTGGGTTGTTTACAAAACATAAAACAGAGAATATTGAATAGGGGAGGGAAGTAAGCAGCAAGTATTTATAAACTGCAAATATAAAAGATTCTCTTTCAATAGTTAAGCTGTCACTATTACTTTGTTACCATGGGTCAAATGTTAATGTTTGTATCTACCAAGAAAAATATCTCTTTTCCTTGTTTACTCTCCTGAGCTTAATTATTTTCAGACAAAGAATCTACAATAGATCTTCTCCAGCAGCTCTGGAGGTCAGACCCAGCTGTGGAGAGAATCATTCCTAGAAAACTGGAAGGCATGTTGGGAGGTATGCTAGCTTTTTCATAATATCAGAGCGATGATTAGGGCATTTTGTACACCAAAAACGTCATTTTTTTTCTGTTGTCAAAGTCATAGAAATATTCATTAATATTCAATTTGACATGTGGCATTATTTGAGATTACCATATAGTCATCATTGTTATTGTATTATTAATATGTGTTGCCCTGAAAGTTGTTTTGAAAATGATAGGATAAAATCATAAGTAAATATGGATGATTACTGTGGAAATACCATTTTTATTTTATAATAATGTTAAATAATGAAATTTTTCCTCTAACTGGGAATATTAACTCCATTAATTCCATGGCACAACTTCAAGACTACTACTTTCTGTGGATGAATGGGAAATTCCAGACAGAAAATGGATGGGCAGTATGGAAATACCACTGGTAAGATGTGGAAAATCTGGGTTCTCTTTCTGGCTCTGCAGTATGTTAATGATGTGATCTTGAATAAATCACTTAATCCCTCCAGGTTTAGGTTTCTCGTGCATAACAATGGGGACGATACTGGTCATGTGGTAACTGACAACATGAATTTGAGAAAGTTAGATATCAATTTGAGTACTAAATCTGCTGTCAATGAACTATGTAAATGTAAGCAACTTTTTTAACCTTTTTAGGGCTCAGTGTTCTCACCTATAAAATGGAAATAGTAGAGTTTTCTGGATTATTATTTGAAACAATAAATTACTTGTTTCTTTTTTCTTGTGCAAATTCTTTTTTCACCTCATTATTCTTTCTGTTAGATATTAGGTTTCCAGTGTGTCAGAGTAGGATTGTTACAGCAAAAATGAAGAGACAAAATCGTCAATGAAAGCAGAGGTCCTTGAGTCAGAGGTGTTTGAACCAGAGCAACTCCATCTTGACTAGGGGCTGGGTAAAATGAGGCTGGGAATTGCTGGGCTGCATTTCCCAGAAGTTAGATATTCCTAACCTCTAGATATTTACAGTTAAGGGGACAGATTGATAACATTTACTAAACAGATCCAGACTCAGGAATATCCTGATATCCCAATATCTTGAGGACAAAAGCATTCCTAATTTTGCTTTAAAGATAAAAATATAGCCAGGCATGGTGGCTCATGCCTGTAATCCCAGCACTTTGGGAGGCAGAGGCGGGAGGATCACAAGGTCAAGAGATGGAGACCATCCTGGCCAACATGGTGAAACCCCATCTCTACTGAAAATACAAAAATTAGATGGGCATGGTGGTGCACACCTGTAGTCTCAGCTACTCAGGAGGCTGAGGCAGGAGAATTGCTTGAACCTGGGAGGCAGAGGTTGCAGTGAGCTGAGATTGTGCCACTGCACTCCAGCCTGGTGACAGAGTGATGCTCCATCTAAAAAAAAAAAAAAAAAAAAAACTTGCAAAATATAGTAATTAGAAAAATTAATCTGTTATCACAAACCCTTGTAATAGAATACATCGCCCCATGATATAAACAAGCAGTGTACCTAAGGTGGGCATGTCCCTCCCCTTTTGGGAACTGCCTGCTCTGTCTATGGAGTAGCCGTTCTTTATTCCTTCACTTTCTTAGTAAACTTGCTTTCACTTTGCTGTATGGACTTGTTACAGGTAGTCATGTGCAGGGCAGAAGAGGGCTCTCCCCACCACCCATTAGAAATGTCAGGTGACAGTTTGGCAATTATCGCTTTGCCTCTCTAAAAATGATAATTTGGCAGTGCCAGGGAGAGTTCATTTCCAGATGGTCCACACCTGTTAACATCAAAATATTAATTGAATGCAGGCCCCAGGGAGAAGCAACTTCCTGGGAATGCGTGTAAAGAGGCAAAAATGGAGAAGAATGATCTTCCAGAGGCACACTCCACTGGAAAAGGGAAGAAAGCCTCAGATGGGCATGCCTATAACTCCCTAAACACACTGCATGTGCTCAATTCCCAAGGGTAAGGAGGGCACCGCGCATACAGAAAGCCCACCTGAAAAGAAGAATCACAGGAAAGGGGCAAGCCTATAATGTCCCAGGGTCAAGGTTAAAGGATCTTCTTTTCTCTTTTTGACCTTCAGGCGCCCAGTTGGATCTCTTCCAAGAGTTCTTTACTTTCTTTCCTGTTCTAAAGACTTTTTAATAAACTTCCATTCCTGCTCTGGAGCTTGCCTCAGTCTCTTTCTCTGCTTTATGCCCCTCAGTTGAATTCTTTCTTCTGAGGGTGTAACGGCTGAAGTTGCTGTGGAAGAAAATTTTCTAAGCCAATATTCTCAACTCTTGTCCCATAATAGTTACCCATTTATTGGCCAGAGGAAAGCAGAGGCAAGCAGAGAGATGGACACTTAAGCAATATACTAGTTAGTGTCCTGAAGAGGAGACTCTGGCTCGCACCTTGAGAGGAGGTGGAAAGAATGAGAGAACTGGAAGATAAGTTTATGAAGCAACAAATACACTGGAGTCTTACGTCACTTTCTGAGTGACGACTTGCAAAAGAAAGTTCCTTTGCTCATTAAAACAACTCAGTAAGTGATAAAATATTATGTACACATATTATACTTGGGGTTTTAACCAAGAGGAAAGCCATAAGTTTTACTCACATTTTGTCTTTATTCCTTGAGTTTTCCTCAGATTCATCTGACAAGCTGATACCTGAAGTTATTCCACTGTAAAGGAAAATCTAAAAATTTCAGGACCCCCAGACTCTTTATGCAAAAAGGAAGCTGGGAGGCTGAGTCAGACAACACCTTCTTCCAAGTGAATAGCTGTTGCTGGCATTATGTATTAGTGGGATCCCCACGGAAAGGTAAAAGGCCTCCGGCATCTATGAATGATGGCCTCCACAGCTCATTCATAAGTAAATTATTTGTTGACCTCCCATAAACAAGGACATGCCACTTTTCGCTTTAGGTCTACAGATCCAAGTCTAGCCCCTAAAACTAAAGTCTAAAACTAAAGTTCATCCCACACTGATAATGTCAATTGTAAGCTTATCTTCCCAGCTGTAAAACAAAAATAAGAGGAGATCAGTTCCTCCACCTACCCAAAGATGTCTTTGTAAGTGACTCTTCCTCTGCTCCCCTTTTCTCTTCAAACATTCACCTTATCTTATGTAAAATGTAGATTTCCTGGGCAGGAAATTAAAGTCTTACAAGTATGAAACCTTTCGCCTGACTGCATACCTGCCCCTCTTCTTACGTGCCTTTCCCACCTTTAAGGAATGTAGAAATACTAAACCTCCTAAAAACCTCTTTGAGAAAAAGCCCCAGGCTCTTCTGTGGTTCACGTTTTTGTTTTTGTTTTTTTTTCTGGGAAACGCCCTAAATCTGGCTAAATACACCTTGATTGACTGAGACTTTTGCCTCAGTCAGTCATTTTGATTTTCACAGTGAAAGGAAAATATCTTGGGCCCCCAAAATCACTGAGGAAAACTCAAGCTGGAAACTGCTCAGGGCAAATCTGCCTCCCATTCTATTCAGTCACTTCTCTGCTCATTGAGATAGATATATATCTGATTTGCCTCCTTCGGAGAGGCTGATCAGAAACTCAAAAGAATGTAACCCTTTGTGTCTCACCTATCTGTGACCTGGAAGCTTCCTCCCCACCTTGAGTCTTCTTGCCTTTGCTTCAAGTTATCCTGCCTTTCCAGACCGAACCAATGTACTTCTTACATATATTGATTGATGTCTCATATCTCCCTAAATGTATAAAACCAAGCTGTGCCCTGACCACCTTGGGCACATGTTGTCAGGACTTCCTGAGGCTGTGTCACGGGTGCATCCTCAACCTTGGCAAA
Organism: Gorilla gorilla gorilla; assembly: GCF_029281585.2. NCBI lineage: Eukaryota > Metazoa > Chordata > Mammalia > Primates > Hominidae > Gorilla > Gorilla gorilla. The sequence goes on from NC_073241.2 coordinate 48,244,974, forward strand.
ATAAACTTTCTAAATTAACTGAGACCTGTCTCTGATTTTTCTGGGTTTACATCACCATAGGATGGAATTGTCTGATACAAGTCCCTTTATATCTTCAATGTTGAGAATTCAGTCTCTGAAAAGAATCTGCGCAGGGTCAAGCAAAGCAAAGATCAGGACCTGGTCAGGGTTGGGGCAGTGAGAGGGAAACAACTGGTAGCATTTTCCATGGCAGAGCAGCCAATATGCGGAGGCAAAACTAGCCAAACACTGGGGCCAAACACTGAGCTCCATCCAAACATCATTTGTTTGGCTTTATGCCAGCTTCCTAAAAATTTTTGATTTAAATACTACCAATAAGCTGTTGATGAAGGGCATTAACATCAACAATGTTTTCTTCCTTCTATCCTGGCCTCCCTAAAGGGTTGACTTCACAAGGCAGCCAGGGATTCTTTTAAAAAACATAAAACATCATGTCCTTGCTTTTATCACATCCCTCCAATGGCTTCCCATCTTTTAGAGTAAAAACCGAAGGCCTTAGATCACCTGCAAGCTCTCTGTGGTTTGGAGCCTGCTCTCTGATCTCATTTCCTACCCTCTTGTTCTGTCTCACTCTAGCTCACCAGTTATTATGTTCCTGGCGTGTTCCTGCCTCAGAGCCTTTGCACTTTTCCTCCCATTAATGGAATGTGCTTTCTCTATGTGGCCATATAACTCTCTATCATTTCATCCAGGTCTCTGCTCAAATGTCACCATTTTGGAGAGGCCCCTCCAACCATCTTCTCTGAACAACACTCCTCCCCTACTCTAATGTTTTCTTCAAAACATGTTTAACTAACATACTGTTGCCCAGTTTAAAGCCTGTGGGACCTAGCTGAATTTCTACCTTGTTCTCATGCTGCTTATCTTTAAAATACAGGATGCCTTCGGTAAGAAGTTCCCCTTGTAACCAGACAAGCTGAGAATGGTTAGAAGTGAGACAGCTGACTGAAGGACCCCCCAAATACCTGATGCTTTATTTTAATTTCATTTCCATGCTAACTGACACTCCTACCAGCATCATGACAGTTGACAATCACCATGACAATAACCAGAAGAAGCTGTAAAAGGACAAAAAGGAAGGTGGCATGCTGGTTCTGAGAAGTCCACCAGCCATTTCCGGAAAAGACATAGGTATTCCTCCCCTCGTTTTTACTGTCCACCCTCTTCATTAGAGAAATTGTATATTTTAACCCCCTTACCCCTTGCTAGTTGAGAAGTTGATTTGCGAGCCATGCTCTTGCTTCTCCGTTCCTTGGCCTTTTGGTTTTGTGTGTTGGCTCTGTGACACCGAAGAGAGAAAGATCCCATCTTTTGGGGCTACTGAGTTTATCAGAAACTGTACCACAATGTAGATTCCATTCTGGAGGAGAGTCTGTTTTTTTCTCTGCATCTCCAGTTCCTGACTTATAGAAGGGGCTCAACATAAATATCAGTTGAATGAATGAATGAATGAATGAATGAATGGAATGTCTATTATGTAACAACAAATTTTCTAGACATCATATATATTTATATATATGGACATTTTATACATATATATAAAATGTCTAATCTTTACAACTACTCAGAAAAATGTGATTATTCTAATTTTATAGCTAATGAAACCAAGGTTTAGATACCAAACACCTGCCCAGGTATGACAGCTACTAAGTGGTAGCACCAAAATTCACATTCATATTTATCTGATCCGAAATCTATAACTGCTATGCTTTACTATTAAAAAAAGCCACTCCTGTTTTTAATTATCTTAAATTCTTTGAAAATATATGAATTTTTTTTGGTGATAACTTTTCTATTAGGTCATAAAATTGTTGAAGTTAGAGACTATGTCTTTCTTATTCACTCTGTAAATAATTGTGGAGTCCCCATTTTTCTATCATTGATATAGAGCAATGAAGAAATCAGTCATGGTTTCTGCTTAAATGGAATCTATACCCAAGGATTCTTTAAATTTACATCCTATTTCCAGCAGCTTCCATATTGCTGGCTGATAGAACATATATACAAGATGTATGCGGAATTAATGGTAAAAAAATGCATGAGCTTTTCCTATACCCAGATAGGGTTCTGTTCTTCTATGCCAGTCAGGAGATCTGCTCTTCTATTCTAATAAAAAGATAAATGAACTTTGTTTGTAGGAAGGTTAATCTAGAAAACTGCATGAAAAGTTTGAGAAGAAGTTAACAAGTTCTATTTTCTATTCCACTTCTTCCTTCTAAATTGAGTGTCTACTCCTCGTTGGCATAGTCCATGAATAGATATTCTATTTGGCTTGTTATGAATGACCAATCCTTACACCACAGGAGACTTATGACTATAAATAAAGATTAACTTCAAAATTACATCAGCAATTCAAGTGTCTTATAGTGTGCTAAAAAATAGATTAAAGTAATTATCATCAATGTGCCATTTTAAGCTGTAAGAAAAATGGTCACACTGTCATTTTGATAAATAATGCTGGTATGAGAGAATGCACATGTTTTAATTTTATCCTTAGGAGTTGCAAACCCACATCCATTTAAAAGCAGTCTGGGGTGATACAGTAGGCTTGTTGTTTGCCAGGGGAAAAAAATCATTATCATCTCTTTGAATAAATGTGCTGATGGCCACTGCTCAGTAATCCTTCTTAAGTAGCAGATCCGTGGCTTCAATGCAGGGTTATAATTGATTATCAGTATTTAATAGTCTTATTAGTTAGAAAGCTGTATATAAAATAGATTCAATATATAGGTTTAATATAAATGGGACACAATGCCAATCTACAATAAATAGTTCTCATACCATGAAATGACCCAAGTAAATTTCCTAAAATCCCTAATGCATCCTTGATGAAGACTAAAATAGCTTCTATTTCAAATTGTGCATCACTTTTAATATTGTGTCTTTGCCTGAAAATAACTTTGAGGCATTATTTAGCCTTCTCTTTCATTTTTTTTTTTTCTTTTTTTTGAGACTGAGTTTCCCTCTTGCTGCCCAGGCTGGAGTGCAATAGTGTGATCTTGGCTCACCACAACCTCCAGCTCCTGGGTTCAAGCGATTCTCCTGCCTTAGCCTCCCAAGTAGCTGGGATTACAGGCACGCACCACCTGGCTAATTTTGTATTTTTGGTAGAGATGGGGTTTCTTCATGTTGGTCAGGCTGGTCTCCTACTCCCGACCTCAGGTGATCTGCCCGCCTCCTCCCAAAGTGCTGGCAAGCATGAGCCACTGCACCTGGCTGCCTTCTCTCTTATTTCTAAAGAGGACTATGTTCACCACTTTGGTACTGGGAAATTAATTTTGTTTTAAAGCCATCAAGAAAAAGAGATTTCAGATTTAACCTTCTGGACCTATGAATTACTGGACTGGGTAAAGCAAGGCAATCTAATCTTGTACTTAGTCCTAGAGAGTTTGGCAGGATGGGGATCTAGCCGGCCTTTCCCCTTGGCAGGCTCTCCTGCCTCCAGAACTGGGAGATGGCACTGCCACTACCCAGACCATTTCCTCTTCTTTGCATCTTCTCCAGTTGTAACGCTGCTCCTGGCATATGGACTGTGCTTAATAGTTCTTAAAAAAATAAAATTCACTTCGTAGTTTTTCTTCTTGGAACCATGGTTTTCATTAAATAATGTTATAGGTTACACTCCCTGAGAAATAGTCTCTGAGGCTCTGGAACTGGCATGCAGAAAGTTTAGGGGTAAGTTTGTTAATTGGGGTTAATCCCTATGAGGGATTAGGAAAGCCTGATTGGGGAGAAGGAGAAAGTAACTGCGATGCAGTTGCAGAAGATATCTTAACTGACTCTGTAGACTCAGCTTTGGAGCTGAGATGGAACTGCTAGGCTATCTTTACTGAAGAAAAGGGGGATCAGCCTTTCTACCTATTCAGGTATCAATTATTAGATGCTAACTGGTCCTGGGAAGGGAGCAAACATTGAGAAAGGAAGCTTCCTTCAATTTTTGAATTTTCAGTTCAATTTCTGGACAGGTCACAACTCTGAGTCATTAGCTGCCAACATTTGTGGAAGCTATGGGAACACATGTATAGGTCCTAAAGGGAGCTGAGGTGGCGCACTACTGCGTCCACTGCAAATAAACACTTTAAGCATAGCATCCCCTGTAAATAAATATTTGTTGAATGAATTTATTGTTGCAACTTTTAAAGGTAGGTACCTCCAACATGATGAAGTGGGAGAAGAAATAGTTATATGCTAAAAAACATTGTGGCTGGAAAGGTGGGATGAGATCAAGAAGCAGCTTATGTGATACAGAGGGGAGGGTTCAATTTTGTGATATCTATACAATCAAAGCAGAGGAAGAAGCAAGAACTGTAGCGACATGGGGGAGATAGAAGAGAGCTGGGAAGTCTTCCTAATTCTCCAGACTGACCATGCCTTGTGTATTTATGAGAGGCAATGATCTGTGTTTGTCTTTACATCCCCACTTTGCACCATCACCCACCCTCTGCATACATGGAAGACACATCTTAGCATCTCCACTGTTGCTCCTTGAACTTTTTTGCCTGCAATGTCCCCATCTCTACAAACTGTCAAACATTTATTTATCATTAAATAAAGATTTAGATCAAGGATCTGCCCATCCTTGAGCTTTCTCTGATTACGCTTCTCCTGGTGCTTGAGAATCTACAGCTTCCTCCTTTATGTGGTCTCCCTAATGCATATTCTCCAACCGTTTCTTAGCTTAGCATTCAGCTCTCTTGCTTAGACTAAAAACACTTTGAGAGAAAGATATCCTATATTTTGTTGGATAACTATAAACTTATATTATGGCTGGCAAGTGGTAGTCACTGTCTTTTGGCTGAGTTAATGAATTACACAGGACTTGAGTGGGATTCCAGTGGTTAAAGAGGACTCAGTGGACACTGTAATTTAGCAGGACATAATGCTCAAGGGCAAGAAAAAAGAATATGTCAGGTAATTTTAGAAAGTTGTTAGCAAGACTTTTCTAGCTGGGGCAGAGGAGTCAAGCGGGCAGAAGGTAAGGTGGATGAGTGTCAGATTGGAGAGGACCTTAAACACTTGGATAAGAAGTTCACACTTAGGCGTTTTAGTTAATGGTTTCCCAATATGGGCATGTTTCCAAAGTCTCATTTAAAGACTAAAAAAGTGACTCATATGGTGTACAGAAGAGCTGAATTATCTGTCAGACAGACCAGTTAGGCAGTTATTATAATTACCTCCCATAAGGCGGAAGGAAACTCATTTTCAATGAGCAATGCAACAGACAGGTAGTGTGGGGGACACTGATTATCCAGTTAGGTCAAACCCAGAACAGGTCAGAAATGGAGCATGGCAGGATACAACAGACAATGCAGAAGGTAGCCAATAGTGACAGGACAAAGGCTGCGTCGTCTCCTGAAAAGACGCTGACAGATGATCTCACACTTCATCATCTGGGAGGCTGGCTTTCAAGTGGGTGGAACAAGAATGCAGAGAACTTGGCAGCAGGTAATAGGTAGAGTCCAGCAAGCCAGCTGACAGTAGAACAATCTGGCAGAAGTAATGAGAAGCTGACCATATGTCAGGATTTAGGAGATAGAATCCAGTTCTTGGGAATACTAGACAGAACAAGATAGACTCTAGGAGTCTAGCACCAGGTGAAGCACCAAGGCAGAAAGTCAGTTACTGAGATCAGGGCATAAGGTATGAGGTGATCACAGTAACAGGTAGCTTTAGATGTGTAAGCTTTGTTCTTAGCCATTGCCAAAGAAGGAGTTACACTCAGTGACCTCTCACAACAGGGTCTTCTTTTAAGGATATGCAGAGAGTAAAGAAGAGAGGGGTGGACATGCAACCCCCAAGAGCATTTGGGGTCCAGCCATAGCTTTACTAGTCTGACAGCAACTCTGAACACCCAATAAGGAGTCTAAAGGTTGTTACCTCAAGAATGGCATCGACCAGAAGAATTAGGCTGTTACTGAAGATTACCACTGTACACTTCCATGCCTTGTTTCTGCTTGTGGTTTCTGCTTACTGCTTTCTGTCTGTGTGACTTCCTGCTTCTGGCTGTTCATTAGCTCCCTTTGAATGTTTTATATTCAAATTTCCCAAGAGGGGTTCCAGTTGGCAGAATTAGTCAGTATTATAGTGATTTGGCAGGACTGCCTCATAAATGCACTTAAGGGGCTACTCACAAGGCTATAACCTGCGACCCTTAGGTCAGAGGCCATCACTGGCCAGGGCAGCTGTTCTCCTGGTGCTTGGATTACTTGATCAGCTTCCTTTTGCCAAAAGGAGTAAAAGCTGGCAGTCCTGAAGAGAGAGAATGGACTCTTCCACTCCACCAAAACAGGAGTAAAAAGTCAAGACAGTAGCAATAGGAAGACCAATGCAATGTTGACTTAGGGTTTCAAAAATCCAAACCACTAGGCAGGTAGTTTCAAAGTGATGTATGAGAGAGGAACATTATGAAGACTTGGCAGGGATTGGCTGTTAAGTATTTTGAGTTTTCTCATGTCTTCCCTTCTTCCAGAAAATCTCTTAAGAAAGTGATTTTAAAAGGTTTCACACATTGTAGAAATGAGAACTTAAAGGAAAGTTCTTAGGATTGAGGCCTATATGCCATCTTTTGTTTTCGGTATTATATGAAGACTACAATCAGCAAAAGTCCATAACAAAATAAAGGTTCCAGGAAAGGTAGAGATGATGTCAAATTTGGTAAAATAAATAAACAACAACAACAACAAACAAAAACAGAAAACATTCTCAATTAATAATATTCCAAACTAAATTTAATACCAAGCCAAAAATTAATATAAGCTTCATCCATATTAAAAAAAAAAACCAAGAGGTTTGCAAACATCCCATTTTAGAGTGAACCAAGACAGAAGAGATCCATATCTACTTTTAGTACCTTATAAATCCAGTAGGGTAAGAAGGGGTCTACACTGATATTTAGACACATAGAATTTGTTAAATCTAAAAAGGGCCAAACAAATAAACATTTTAGGCAAGAACTTGAAGAAAAAATGTCAAGGTTTCTTTTTTTTCATTGTTCCTAAACAACAATACATTTTACTTTTCTTAATCACTTTGTAGTTTATAAAACTCTTTACATTCTTTAACTAATATGATTTTTACCAAAACCTTTCACATACAAGGAAACTGAGGTCCAGTAAAGTGACTTACCCAAGGTCAAATGGCTAGTAAGTGGACAAAACAGAATTTAAACTCAGAACTTCTTTGATGAGCTGCTTTTTCCTTCATAAATCCTTTTTGTTCTCAGGAAGAGCTAGATAAAAGGAGAAACAAAGGATAAAGCATTAGAAGTACATTAAGTTGCTTCTACTTTATTAATATGTATCATATTTAACGGTATTCAGGAATTCTCCGTAAAGTGAACCTCTGTTTTCTTTAACTCCCTATGCTGCACAGCAACTACCTGGCTTCTCAGAATTCTTTCTCGAGTACCAAGAATTCTAGCAATGCCATCCTAATTCCAGCCTCAGATTACACTCACATAGCAATAATCATACTTCTTGAAAATATGGTTTGTAATTTACAGGTGTTTGTACATATACCATTTAAACACAAGTAAGTCTCTTTTTTATCTACACTCTTCTCCTAAATGGCAGCTCTATTCATGCAAGTTTAAACAAAGAAACAGGACAATACTATGCATACATTCTAAAATATATTTTAGAACATTTCATGATTACATAAATATATTCTTTTCAGATTCAACCTCAATACTTTCTCTTTGAAATTTTCATATAAAACATACACACTCAGAATATATTAAGCTTTCAAAAGTACGAGCTAGAATCACTTTAAATGTTAGAATGACTCCACATTTTTAATATGTAGTTTTTGAGTGACTCTCTGTCAGGCACTGTGCTAGACCCTGAGGGTGTATAGTCATGAACAAGACAGATGTGCCTCTGTCCTTACGGAGCTTACATTCTGCTGGGGAAGTTGGAAATAAAATGATTAAGCAAATAAAGAAAATAAGCCCAGTGCTATGAATAAAATAAGCAGATTTCTATAGTAGAAAATGAGGAGTGACAGGTGGGTTAGAGAACTTTTCTTTAAGTAAGTGCCAGTTAAACTGAGATCTGGGGAAAGAAATGTCAAAGGGTCAAGGGAAAGAGATGTCCAGGCAGAGAGAACAACTAGTACAAGACTGAGTTGGTGAAGGGCTTGGCGTTGGGGAACCAAGAGAAACTAGCATGTCGGGCACTTTGTGTGAGCTATAGGGAAGAGGGCTGAGAGGGCTTCAGAGTCCTGTGAGCTGGGATGACATTGGAATTGGAATTTATAGAATATCAAGAATCGTGGTGTTCATTGTATCCTGAGGGGAGCTTCCAAAGGCCCTGGGAATCCAGGGAATGGAGACGGTGGGCTGGATAAAGCACTCCACAAGTCCAGTAGAGCTTTCTGAGCTTTCAGACTCCTTGGCAAGCTTGCCTTGCCAGAACCAGGTGTCCAAGCCACAGCCACAACAGGAGACCTCCGTGGGCTGACATCCAGCATCCCCTGCTACTCCTGCTGGGCAGGGAGATCAAGGGAGGAACTTTTTTCATTTTGTTTTCAGCAAGGGGACTCAGGACAGAAGTCTAGCTCAGGGGCAAACCAAACTATATAAAAACTTAAAAAACTACTGCCTTAGAGAATTTCTCCTTCATAAAGAAAGAATGTGTATGTTTATAAGAGCTGTGTGTGGTGGCAGAGAATCACTACCCACCCCACCAAGTAGAAATAAACATTACTCTGGTGTCTGTTAAAAGTATTTTTCCTGTGTTAATATGTGAATTGCCACGCATTTCCATGGAGATTTTTAATGAGATTTTTCTGACATATGAAAGGTGATTTGAGAATGATGGCAGCAGTCAGGGCATGCTAACCCTGAAGAAAAACTTTTTTTTTTTTTTCAGGTGCCCATCGTCATCCAGATCTGGAATTGCTCCCGATGTATAAACCAGTGCAAAGACTCCCTTGTATATGAGTTTATTCTGAACAGCTAAAGATTTGTAACTATGGAAACCAAAGTGCAAAAATAATTAGTGGGCTTAAAAAATTAGTTATTAATCATATTGTCTTCAGGTAATTTACACACACAGTCTAACTGACCATAACAGTGAATAGCTCTTTATGGTCTCTGATGAAAAGTAAACATAATGACCATGAATTTTTGTTAAAGGCCAGGTAGATTCAGGTGTATTTAATTACATGTCCAGCTCTTAATAAGCTCCACCAACAGAGAAATGAAATTATATGGATAAATAAAATAAAACTATATTTTCACAAATAGCTAAATTCCCTTACCTTTTGTTAGCACTTCCCATCCTCAAGACAAAGGACACAAGCAAAAACCCCAAACCTTTTGCCTTTTTCATAAACCAATTCTAGACTGACTGATTTGAGTTTTCTTTTCAAGTCGTTCCCAAGTGTTTTCAGTGAAGGTTTCAGACAACAATAAATCAGTCTGCCATTTAGAAAGCAAAGGAACCTAACATGAGGGAGGGGGCCGGAGAGGAAAGTGTAACAGTCTTCTAGGGTGTTGGGGCAGGCAGCTTCCGACTGGCTTCCGATAATCACTGCCTCCTGGGACCCACATTTCTGTATAATCTCCTCCCCTTGAGTACAATCTGGACTTAGGGACTTGCTTGTAAGAAACAGAATGGGGTAAAAGTGTGAGGATGTTGCTTTCATGATTGGGTTATAAAAAATGATGTCCTCCATCTGCCAGCATTGTCTTTCTCACTAGACTATCTCTTGCTCTCTCACCCGCTCTCTCTCTCTGATTGAAGCCAGCTGCCAGGTTGTGAGATGCTCTCTGGAAAGGCCTATATGGCAAGGAACTAAGGGAGGTCTTTAGCTCCTGAGTAACTGAGCCCTCAATCCAACAATGTTCAAAGAATTGATTCCTGCCAATAGCCATGTGGGTGATCTGAGAATCAGATCCTCCCGAGTCAAGCCTTCAAGTAAGACTGCAGCCCTGGCTGAATCTTTAACTGTGGCCTTGTGAGAAACTCTAATGCAGAGAACTCAGCTAAGCTGTGACCAGATTCATAATCCACATAAATTGTATTATAATAAGTACATGTTGTTTTAAGCTATGCTTCGGAGTAATGAGTTACACAGTAATATGTAATTAATACAGGAGCTTTCAAATTACTCTAAGTGTGCTCACTGCCCACCCTTTATCCTAGTAACTTGGCACAGCACCATAGATTTTGAAACATTTGACCATCCTCCCTAGTATGATCAACTCTCCCATTCTTATCTTCTATTTATTTGAAAGCCAATGGCTCACCTTTATACTAAAAAAAAAATAAGTACTTAAATAATTAAGAATTTATAGTACATGTAGGCCTCCATATTTGTGAACTGAGTTTTATGGTTCAAAATGTTCTAGGTATGTGGCATACTTGTTTACCCTCGATGAATTGTTCTAGGCATGTGGCATACCTATGGCAACTACAATAGAAGAATCGTAATTTCATAAAGGAACCAGGAGAGGTATTAAGACACAACAGTAGAAAGTGGGACAAAACTGGCAAGATAATGAAAAGTGGAAGCGTTGGAGTTAGACAACTCAGGGTTTCAGCGTAAGTTATGAATGTATAAGTTCTATGATTTAGGAGAAAAATATTAAACTTTCAAGGCCTTCAAAGTTTCTCATTTGTATGAAGGGAGATAGGATCAACTGATGTAAATAAGAATCTGGGACTTGGGACTCAGTAAGTGGTAAATTCCGTATTTCTTCCTTGCAAAGACAAGAGCGGAAGAAACTTTCTACATGAATTCACATTCTTTACTTTTCCATCTCATACCATGCTTTGGTTTTTGTGGAGTCTGAAGCTCATTTCTTGTTTTCTTACATCTCAAGTTGACGAGATGTAGTAGTCAATGGATTTTGCATTCATTGTGAAGTCTAAATGTAATCTCTGATGGTTGGAAAGTATAAGCCATATTTGATTTTAGAAAGGCAGCTGTTTTCTTTCCCTTTTCATATAAGATACATGAAGTCTCCATCAAGTTGTCTATATTTTGCACCCCTCCTCCCCACCTCTACCTTGTATCTCGGAGGCAAGGCAGACATAGAGGGAGAGCTGACATAACCTGGTCTGTTTCAGCTGTGCTGAATACCAGGGCTATATTGTCAGGAATAAACTTACAACTGAGGGCAAGCAAACCTAAATGCATTCAGGTGGAAATAGGGTTTAATTTAGATAAAGGAACTTTCTCCCAAAGATGGCTCACTAATTGCAAGCCCGAATCTTATGAGTAAATTTGAACATTGGGCTTTTCTAAGTAGTACATTGCCCATTCATCCTCTAGTAACATTCAAGATGTGAGTGGATAGGGATGTATTTTAGAGTTTTTGTCAGACCACTCATTGTGTCAGTGAGTAAGTCCTGTCATGCAATGGGACACACTGAACAGTTATAGTACAAGCAAGTTGCTCAAAGTCAGTTGTTTTTAGCTAATTTGGAGAATTTCTTTGCTACAGACATCTTGAGTTTATCCAAAAATCCTTGTATGTTAAGAGCACCTACTTAAGAACCATAGGCTCATTAGTCTTACTTGAGAGACTCTTTTGTCTTAGGATTTGTTTCAGGATCCCCCAGAAGCAGTTCTTTTTTTTTTTTTTTTTTGAGACGGAGTCTCGATCTGTTGCACAGGCTGGAGTGCAGTGGCATGATCTCGGCTCACTGCAACCTCCACCTCCCGGGTTCAAGCGATTCTCCTTGGCCTTCTAAGTAGCTGGGATTACAGGCGCACACCAATACACTCAGCTAAATTTTTTTGTATTTTTAGTAGAGCTGGGGTTTCACCATGTTGGCCAAACTGGTCTCGAACTCTTGACCTCGTGATCCGCCCACCTCAGCCTCCCAAAGTGCTGGGAATACAGGCTTTAGTCACTGCGTCCAGTCAGAACCAGTTCTTTTGAATCTGTTTTCTGATAACAACCCTTCTCTTTGGTTTCTGGTTTTGCGGGATGTTTGTTCAGTGGGGCTTGGGTTCAGCTTCCCAGATCTCCTTCACCTGCATGGTCCCTTCTCTGAACACAGGCCTCCTGGCTGTTTCCAGGCCTGGACTTGGCTTGCCTCTCACCGGGCAGGACAGAGCTGGCCAAAAAGGGAAATAAAACCTTCCATTCACCAGTTGGCCCAGTCAACCAATTCAGCAGGGTAAGACTACTTATTGCATGTCCTTTGACCGAATGGTTGTCTATTTGCCTTTTAAAAAGGTGGTTTATATTTTTACCCTTCCTGTCTCTCCTGTAAGCTTCTTTAGATCACAACTGATTCATATTTGTATCTTCCAGGGTACCCATCCTGTTTGGATTGTGCAGAGTTTAATATATGTATTTCTTGAGAGTGAGAGAAGAAAAGGAATCAGCATTTATAGGATCCCGTGTGTTAGTATTTTACATATGCTATCTATTCAGTATTAACAAAGATCCTTTTCTTTCATTTATGGAGGAAGAAACAATTTATTCAAGAACAGGTAGCTAATGTGCAACAGAGAAGATGTAGAATCCAAGGCTCTCTGGTACAAAGCCCGTATAATGTCTTTTATTCCTCACCAATGTGGTTTCAGTGTGGCAATCTTGTGAGATTTTTTTCCTGCAATTTTTATCATTGAACCCTGTATAGACCTTTCTGATTATGGGACAATAGCAGTCTGAGAAAATTGCTGGAAGGTTAAAGAGTAGATTTGCAAAAATTTAATTGATAGAAACAATAAGTGTATTTTAAATCACTCACTTTGCATTCTTTCAGTCTATGCTTTCTTGTTCATTTTGATGAAGAATTCTTTGTCATATTTTGGAAATAGTATTGACAATGTATTAGTGTAAACAGGAGGAAAAGATATAATGATGCCTCTGATTGTAAGAGTTTTAATGATCTAGACATATTCTCATCATTTTATTTTACATTATATTATTCTCATATAAAAAATAGTAGTATTTAAAATATTACTACCCTTTTAGAAAAACCCAATAAAAATAACCATTTTCCTCATTACAGGTGACAGGTTTTTTAAAATTAATTTTAATTTTAATTTTAAGTTTCGGGGTACATGTGCAGGATGTGCAGGTTTGTTACATAGGTAAACGTGTGCCATGGTGGGTTGCTGCACCTATCAACCCATCACCTGGGTATTAAGCCCAGCATGCATTAGCTCTTTTCCCCAAGGCTCTTCCTTCCCCAACCCCACCCCCCAATAGGCCCCAGTGTGTGTTGTTCCCCTCCCCGTGTCCATGTGTTCTCATTGTTCAACTCCCATTTATAAATTTTTTTAATGAAGAATGCTGCTTAAATAGAAAGCACATTAAAAAGGTGGTAAAAAATAAGAAACTCTGCTAAATAGTTAAAACTGGCATCACTGGATGAAAGTGACTTTTAAATGAAAATGTAAAAAGAAAATTTAAAAAATTAATCTTTTATAAGTAGTAAAAGCACTCCAGGATACAGAAAAGTTACTAATACATCAACCAGTAGTTGCAAACGTTAAGTAAAATCTGACAAGAAAAATATAAATTCATGAAGGCATTGCTAAATGAGCAGAACATGCATAATTGGTGGAGAATACATTTTAAAAACTGTCTGAAAAGTAAACAAAAAAGCATTCAAATATTCAAAAAGCACAGTGAAAAACTTTTGAAAAAATGCTAATACTGTAAACAAAATTCAGAATTTACCAGAGAAGAAAAATCAACCCAGCAAAAATAGCCATTTTTAAATAAATTGGTTGTTTTGAACATCTGGCATAGAGAGTTTTGTTCTTTCTATGAACACACACACACCTTCCTTGTCTGTCGCCCTCGGTTTTAGTAGAATGCTTCTAACTAACTCACTTGAACCTTCATCTTTCATATAGACTCATCTAAATTCCAGAGATTTGGCTTTTCAAGTCAGGTGGAAATTACCCCTCCCACCTTTGTTACCAATAGTCTACTATTTTTTCATTTAAGCTGTTTACCTCCATTTCGAGGTAATTTTGATAGCATTATTGTGTCCTTCTAATCTTCTTCTTAGCAAGGAACTTCTCCTGTCCTCCCTGACTGTTTTGTGCATGTGGCTGAAAGGGACAGACCTAGTCTTAGAACCTTGTCTCTAGTCTCAGACGTATTTCCATATGACTAGTTCATTTCAACCCTAAAAACCTTCCTGCTGTTTGACTAACTCCATGCTTTTTGCCCCAATCTATTTTCTCTATAAGGAGTCTCTTAAGCTTTTCACATCTTTTTGAACAATACCTTATTTGTAGACCAAAAATCATAGAAAGGACATCATGGTGACTAATCTGATAACTGACCATATCCCGTTGCAAACTCCAAACAACATGTGACTTTTGTAACTCACATTGATGAAACTCTTTGAAAAATTATGGCGTGTTTACTGCAGAATATTATAATGTGGATTTTTTTAAAAGAAAACTTGTTTCATCTGATTTAAGGTATATGGATTACAATAAAGGCAATTGAGAGATGTGATGATTATATACATCTGGCTCAAACAATTCAGAGACAGTAAGTGAATAATGTCCCAAACAACTCTATTTTCCTTCCCATTGTCTCTCATGATTATAATTGAGCCAGAACTTTTAAAAAGCCCACAAGATTTCTCATTGTTAATATTTCCATGTAAATCTCATGGGAATACGTATTGAGGAGCATTATTAGAGGAGGTGGAAGGGAGAGAAAGAACAATTCCTCTTCCTTCACTGTGAGGGAGAATGCATAAATACAGCCTAATCCGCCCGAGAGGGAAAATGGAGTTATTGATGCTGGATGACAATTACATTGTACCATTTTGGTTTAAGTAATTCATGAGTCAACATCATTGTGCTAATCAGGTTATTAAAATAAATAACAAAGGAATGAAAAATTAGGCCATTAATTTGTCAAACATATTGCAAATCTGGTTATCATGAGCCTTAAAATAGGTACTGCATTTCTAGTAATCATTCTAGATATTTTATAAGCTGATTATAGCAATTCTTGGACACTGAGTTTTCAAGATTTTTAGAAAAAGTATTTTAATAAATAGACATGGGTGATGGGGTTAAATGTTCGTCCAAGTCTTTTTAACTTAATCTGAGCTCTTGACAAACAAAGTAAGGTCAAACATTGATTTATTAAGCATTATATAAATTCAATTAGGTTAAAACTCCACTTCATTTTATAGAGTATTGTTTATAGAACTGGGAAATAGTACAGAGTATATTTTGTTTTATGCCATTTTTTATTCTTTAGCCCAGTGATAACCACAGTTTTAAGTGTATATTTTGAGTGAATGCATAACAGTAGAGATTGATTAACAGATGTAAAGTATAATATACAAGTTCGATTTTATCTGGTAAGAAGGGAATATACTAATTACATGAAAACTATAATTAATTAATTTTAAATGTATAATATTGCATAATTGTTTCTTTACAGATTCAGAGTAATCTTGCTTGGCATATTGTTATTATTAATTAAGTTAGAAATCCAAACAATTTCTGGTTTCTTTTTACTGTAGACATCACAAAAAGAGAAACCTATATAATTAAGAAAGCTAGATGAACTATATACTATCTGTGTCTCTTAAGAAGAGGGCTTAATCAGCAATTAGGTGCTTATCTTGGAAGAGTTATAGAATTTATCTGGAGATTTAACATGGAGTAAATACCAGTTTTGGTCCAAAATGTTCACTTCCCTGATACCAATACGTAAAGTTTTATTAGATCATAAAATTCAGAGTATTCAGTTGTATCAGTCAGGATAGGTTAGGTTATGCTGCTGTAAGGAGCAACACACACATTTCAGTGGTTTAAGACAACCAGGTTTATTCCTCATTAATATTACACGTCTATCACAGGTGAGTTGAGTATTCTGCTCCATGTCGTCCTTTATTTATCACTTGGGCTAGAACATTGCTGGTATCCATGGCAGAGGGAAAGCCTAGAATGGAGCACTAGCTCTTCTTAATATCTTTATTTATTTGCTGAGAATTTCTATTTTAAAATTTGTTTCAAAAATGTTCATGATTTCTCTCCAAGCATTTTAACAAAAATCACCTTAAAGTCTTTGTCAGGTAATTCCAACATCAGTGTCATCTTGGCCTTGGCATCTGCTGATGGTCTTTTTTTCTTACGAATTTTTGATGTTCTTTGTAAGTTGAGTAATTCTGGATTGCATGCTGGACATTTTGAATATGTCTTGTTTAAATCCACTGGAGAATGTTGATATATTTTAAGATTAGGAAAATTGTTAGGTTCAGGCTGTAAGTTCCAATTTTCCTCCCGTAGGCTGTAGTGCCAGTATCAGTTCAGTTTCAAAGCCTTTATACTGCACTTCAGGTGTATCAGGCCATGTCCTATGCAATGGATAGTCTGTGACTCAGTGGTGGTAGTCTATCTCTTCAGTTCACAGTCTTTGGTATGCGAATTAGTATCAGATCCATGGGTGTGAGGCTCTTAGAGGAGACCTGGAGTTTATAGAAAAGGTTATGGGATTGCTTTTATGGGATCAAACTCTTCCCTGTCTGCTATCTCCCAGCATTTTCTGGCTCCCTGGGTTTCCCCATTTCAGAATTCTGGCCCAAATCTTGGGGCTTTAGTTGCCCCACTTTGCTGAACACTTCTGTGTTTGGGCTACTCTGGGACCAAACCACTGAAGGACAGAGAAGGAAAAAAAGTAATGAGTTGGCCCCATGTTTTCTTAGTCTCAGCTCTTCCAACTGGAGAGGAAGGTCCCCCTCCCATCACTGGCCACTGCCACCCCCACAGTGGGATTGCCTGGGGGATGGAGGATAAAAGAATGGAAGAAGGGTGAGGAATAAAAGGAGGGATTCCCATGTTCTCTCTGACTGTTAAAAGTTCCCATTTTAGCTCCTCAGGCCAGAATTAGAGGACTGTTCCTGGGGCTCTCTCTTTGCCACAGTGCTTACTTCTATCAAGTCTGGGCTGGGTGATGTTGAAGAAAAAAAAAAAAGGAGGCCCATTGCTAGTTTAGTGGGCTTCAAAGTAGTTCAAACAGCGCTTCAAAGTAGTTCAAACAGCACTTCAAAGTAGTTCAAATAATTTCAGGATGATTTAAACTAGTTCACTTCACATTCTTATATTCTTCCCCAACGTATCTGCTGAAATTTGCTTTTCAAAGACCTCAAATAGCTGCTCTACGACTTCTGTTCAGGTTTTATAGTTGCATCAAGTGTGAGAGATGGGTGAAGTGTGCCTTCTGTCTTACCTGGCACTGGATCTGGTACTGGCTCTTAACACTTTCAGCCAGAAATGACATGTTACCTCCATTCCCATTTTATTAGCCAGAGGAAGTCAAATGGTCACACCTATCTCCAAGAAGAAGGGAAGTGCAACACTACTATCTTCCCTAAAGGAATGTCAGAAGTATTTGGTAAATAGTACTCATGGGTACTAGTGCAATCAAATTTTGAGCTCTAGGATGAGGCTTCACTTTGAATAAGCTCAAGCATCAATTGAATATACCTAAGCTAGAGAATTTACAGCTCTCTTGAAGATATGTTTGGGTCTCTATACCATTACAATATAATTATCTTTGTGGGATTATCTATATTGAAATCTACTTACAAGGAGAATCGGCCGGGCACGGTGGCTCATGCCTATAATCCCAGCACTTTGGGAGGTTGAGGCAGGCAGATCATGAGGTCAAGAGATCGAGACCATCCTGGCCAACATGGTGAAAGCTCATCTCTACTAAAAATACAAAAAAAATTAGCTGGGCATGGTGGCGCACACCTGTAGTCTCAGCTACTCAGGAGGCTGAGGCAGGAGAATAGCTTGAACCCAGGAGGCAGAGGTTGCAGTGAACCGAGATTGCACCACTGCACTCCAGCCTGGCAATAGAACAAGACGCTGTCTCAAAAAAAAAAAAAGAAGAAGAAGAAGAATCCATGATAATATATTCCACTCATATAATCTTGAACCCATACATAGCTACAAGATAAAAGAATATGTTTCATAAATTCCAAAGATAGTATCTGTAAGGTAAAATATCTATATAGTTGAATATTAACTAGAAATGCAATATAACTGACAGGACAGAACAGAATTTAGTGGAAAAAACATTTAATTTAGAGTCATTAGATTTATTGGTACTCAAAGATTATATATGTAATATATACTACATATTTATTAGTATATAGGTTGCTAATTAGAGTCTATTAGCTCCTTAATTTCTTCTTGTCTCTCTTTACTTTGAGAAAAAATATCTGTATTGTGGAAAGAACTAAATGTTACTATCATTATTTTGTTGTACTGAACAACCTTATGATATTATACCTTTGATTCTGTAGGTAGTTCCATGTTCTCCTAGTTTTCTGTTTATACCTCAGAATATGGTGAACTTCATTACAATGCAGCTTCTCTATTTTTCTACAGTTTTTGCAATCTGCTGGGTCATTAATTGTGAAACCGTAATAATCATCAGTGCCAAATTATTCCAGAGCAAATATGGACAAAAACTCCCAAGAAAGGGGTATAGGAAAGGAAATAGAAAATAAAATGAAGGCCGGCACGGTGGCTTACGCCTGTAATTCCAGCACTTTGGGAGGCTGAGGCAGGCAGCTGACCTGAGGTAAGGAGTTTGAGACCAGCCTGGCCAACGTGGCAAAACTCCGTCTCTAATAAAAATACAAAAAAATTAGGCGGCCGTGGTGGCAGGCACCTGTAATCCCAGCTACTTGGGAGGCTGAGGCTGGAGAATTGTTTGAACCCGGGAGGTGGAGGTTGCAGTGAGCCGAGATCACACCATTGCACTCCAGCCTGGGCAACAAGAGCGAAACTCTGTCCCCCCGACCCCCCTCAAAAGAAAAGAAAAGAAAAGAAAAGAAAATGAAGGGCAATGGTGATTGACACATATGAGTTGTTTTGCCTCTTTTATCATTTCTTGTCTACATTTATAGCTGTCAATCCGTGTGGATCGGTTCCAGGACCTCCTGTGGATACCAAAATCCACAGATATTCAACTTCCTTCTATAATATGGCATGGTATTTGCCTAAAACCTGTGCACATCATCTGGTATACATATCTAGATTACTTATAACACCTAATGCAATGTAATTCGTTGTTATACTATATTGTTTAAGAAATAATGACAGGAAAAAATGTATATGTTCAGTACAGATAATTCTTAAAAATATTTTTGATCCACAGTTGGTTGAATCCATGGATGGGAACCCACAGGATATTAACCCATAAAGAGATAATTTAATATAATACATGCTAAGATAAAGGCCCGTAGAGGGTAATATATAATGCTATAATAGCTATGGCTGGGGACATTATCATATCTGAAGAATTTTACATATTTTATCTTAACTAGGTCAATGAATAAAGAAAGAAAATACTTTTATATCCATTTTAAAGATAAGGATACTGAAGTTTAGAAGAGTAAATGACAGATCCACAAATGGAATCTATGTCTTTCAATTTCAAATTCTCTTTTCTATGACAGTCTGCTACTTTAACATATATAACCATTTATAAGCCATCAACCCCTAGCATTTTGTCGAATAGGGAAATATTACAGTCTCATTAAAATTGATTCTAGAAACCTCCAAATCAGTTTTGGGTACAGCTTACCTATGATGTTCTACACCTATCCCACTTAGAATAGTTTGCTTTCCCCATTTTTCTCCTATAATAAGTTTCTTCCCCCTCTAAAAGCAGAACCTTCATTTTACTTGACTTTGAGCATAGCATTCAGTTTCAAACTTCAGCACTACTAGAAAATAATTTAGAAAAAGAAAGTTGTTATATAATCTCTCAACAGCCTGGAGAAGGTACGGGGCAAGGACTCAGGTCTACAAAGGAAATATGCAATTCAGCAAGTAATTCTCAGTGAACTTATAGTAACATGACTCACAACAAGAAAATCATTTGATAAAATATGCTGAATGGGAAATGATTCAGTGAAAATATTATTCAGAACAAGCAATTACTGAGTGAAGGTATTACCCACAGCAGACAATTACTCAGTGAAAATATTACAGGGAGCAGGCAAATATTCAATCAAACATTTGACAAGGAGAGCAATTATTCAATAAACAATCATATAATTGTACCCGATGGAGCAGGGTTGCCATACGGCATACAAATCATTTACAGACACCCAGGAAGAGGTTTTGACTGTTGAAAATGCAGATAATTTATGGTTCTCATTTGTCGTTGTTGAGATAATTTCATTTTAGTTTTACTTCCAAGTAAACAGCTTAAAAATGTTTACAACAATTCTAAAAATCAATTTTTCAAGTAATCCCATTTTAGTTTTTTGTCTCCTCTCTCATATTATTCTCTTCCTTGTTTTTTCTCCCTCTGTTCCTTATTTCCTCCTTCTCTGGCTGCTTCTGTTTCTATCTCACTATTTTCTCCTTTTCCATAATATACTTAAAGGTAATGCTGACTACTAAAAACCTATGTTTATTATTAAATCTTCTTTCTGTAAGTCACTCACGAATATGTTTTCTAAGCAGAAAACATCACCAGCAACTATTTATCACACATTGGTGGATTACAGATGTAATTTGCAATGCTAAACCCAGTTAGAATGTAACTACAATTTTAAACAGTATACAGGCTAAAATGGTGACAGCCAATGAATCAATCAATGTATACTTCAGCAGACAACATTTATTGTCTGTGTGTTAATGGTCAATCACTATGCTATGGGATACATATGACAATTCCTGCTCTCAAGGAGTGTGTAGACCAGTGGTAGAGACTGGCCCCCTATACCAAATATCAACATAATATGGTAAGTGCTGAGAGAGGTATCACCAGGGAAGAGGGGACAAAGAGATGAGTTCCAGAGAAGCTACCTTGAACTTCTGGAGCCTGTACTGAGCGTGGAAGAAACACAAACATTCAGCCAGGTTAAAAAAGGTGGGAATGGAGTCTGAGGCAATGAAACGGCACACAAAAAATATATAGAGGCAGGAACCAGGTGATGAGTGTGGGGCTACAGGCAGTGTGTTGCAGCGAGTGACATGATACGGGGACAGTCAATAGACGGCAACTTAATCTTTTTCCTTAAACTGTATGTAAAAGGGTATTGGTATACGTAGTTTTCTTTTTACTTGTTTTCCAGTTTTGCCAGGACGATTAAATATCATTGATGCTTCTGGTCTACAATTAGTCACAGAAGAGATAAAAAAATGATAAGTATTCAAGAAAGAAAGTGTTTGCTTTAACATATGAAGAAAAGGAGCTTCAGAGTGGTGATTAACCCCAGAATTGTGTGGAACGGATATGGAAACAAGACCACAGGAGCATCGAGAACTGAGCAGAACTGAAGGTGACATGAAAATCAGCTGCAAGATTCACCTCAGGGTGATAATGGGCTGCAGGTGGCTGCAGGAATCCCGGGACATTCTAGGCACTGCCATATTTTCCTAGGGGCCAGTAAGGATGGCTATCATCAGATGTACCTGATGATACAAACATGGGCTGTCTTGCCTTCTAGTATTCATTCTTGGTGATTGCATCCAGAGCTCACTTTGGAGGTGCGGATCAACTCTTCTTCAGGCTCATCCATGCGACTTGAGCGGTCTCTCATCCCCATTCCCAGGGGCTTATGACAATCAAGGTTTCCACTCCTCCATGGTCTCAATGGTTTTTCTCCCCATGGGAAGCACATAATCCCATTAGAGGCCACGGGAAGCTTTTTTGTTGGGCTTTGAGGGAAAAAAGGCTTTTGCAGCCAATGAATTGATCAATGTGTATTTCAACCTGGATTGTATGCATGCATCTCCTAGATTGGGCGGATGATGAAGTGAGGCTGGAAGTGCTGAGCATCTTCCTACCTGGGATGACTGGGCTGAGCAGGAAGCCTACCCCAGGGTTCCAGCCAAGTTGGAGCCTGTGGGTGTGCGGTGTAGTTTAACGCCCTGATTAAATCACTAGGAAGCCATTTCTCTGTCTCCTCCCAGACCAGATCAGACAATATGTTCCCTTATTTCTACTAAAGCCCCAATTGGATTTTGTGTCTTTTGATACTGAAAGAACCTTACCACAAATAAAATAATTTGTCATGTGACTCCTACATATTTATTCAGTTACATAAACTAACTAAACTAAATAAATGAATAAACTGTCAATAATGGTAGTTCCTCATCTATGAATGACTTTACAAAGACTGTCTCACTTAATAGTCATAATAAATACTGAAGTAGATACTATTTATACCTTTTTTTAAAAGGAATTAAATATTTTCAGGGTTATACAAAGCATGAGTATTGTGGGTACAAATTCAAGCTTTCTAACTCAAATTTGAAGACTTATCCCAGGATACTTTTACATCTTTAGCTAGTACCATGTATACCTCAAAAGCTTACATTATTTTTCACATGTGTTAGGTTTTGAGGGATAATCAATAAGGAGGGCATACTTTCAGGCTTCTTATTTATAACCGTGAAATTTAGAAATTGATGGAGTAGCAGATTTCTCGGTAGGAGACAGCTGTTTTAAAATGCCCCATGTTTTTATTAAAGTAAAAATCTCAAAAATTGTCTTTTAAAAAGTGGCTCTGGCCGATCTTAGATAAAACATCATTTACTAGACTTAGGAATTTCCTGTAGTAAATTTCAGATTTACTTTTCGGTCTCACATCATCAAAGAGATCATAACCCTTTGTGCAATTATGGTCTTGAACCAAGGCCTATTCTCTAGGTCACTGCTGTCAGGACTTCAAGATAATTGTTTCCATTGCAGGATTTGATTTTTAATTCCCCGGATGTTCTTGATGTGGTTCAGTTCTTCAGGAAATCATCACCCTCATGAGCCCTCCCTGCCACTTGCAGATAGGGCTTTCTCCCAGTAAGTTCTGGAGTCACGGCAGAGCTCGATAAGTCTGATTGGGACCTCCTATGATTATCCAAACTATAGGTTTGTTTTTGTTTAAATTGAAACACTGAAGAAGCAGTGCATAAGACTTCGCAGTTAAAAAATAGACAAGTATTTTCCTTTTGAATAAAAGTGCAGTAGCTACACATTACTCTATGTTATTTAATCAGAACTTTAGGAATTAAAGAAAGGTTTCCTGAAGGGTCATTGCTATCTTATGTCAGGAAATTAATAGGATAATTAAATACCCTGGAGAAATGAAATAAGAAGGACCTCTTTTCTCATTTGAACTTGATCTAAGTGTATCAAATTCCAATATAAAAGAGTTACCACAAGCAGTCATAGTACGCTCTATGATATGTTTTGATGATCTTCCTTCACACTTTGCAATGTCACTTAGTCACCCATTTTATATGTTCTTTCTACTCCTAATAAATTGTGACCTTGTGGAAGGCATAGATGATCCTTTAAGAAATCTTATTATTTTATACCTCCCTCCTGAATCCATAGCATAATTCATCATATTATTAGATGCTCTGTATATGTCTTGGAAGTAGATCTGCATCTTGATCCAATGCATTTGCAATTTGTTTTAAAGAGAGAAAATATAAACTCAATTCTAGTGAGATGATGATGAGACAGATAAACATATTATTGATAAAAATATAACATGATATGAACATATTGGAGAGCAATGTAGCTGTATCTTTCAGAGCCCATAAAAATATTTAAGCGTTTTGGACCCCTCATTATATAAATAAAGATTTTATCCAAAGGAAATAATTTCTCAGCCCTGCTGATAGCTTAATTTTGGCTCAGTGATATTGATTTTGGACCCTTGGCTCAAAACCATAAGAGAATAGAATTCTGTTGTTCTAAGACATCAAGTTCATGGTAATTTGTTACAGCAGCTGTAGGAAATTAGTACCAGAAACTACAGTGTCATCCAGGAAACTATGCTGTTATACAGAAAAAGGATGATGGTGGTTAAGACTAGGATGATAAAAATGAAGATGGTAAAAAGAATTGCATTTTAAAAAGGTTTTAAATGTAGAACAAATAGGATTTTCAGTCAGATCAGAAATGGGATATAAAATAAAGAAGTCAAGGCTAGCTCCAAAATTTTTGCCCAAACAACTGAGATAATTTTGTATCAGTCGAGATTAAAATAAGTTGCATGTGGAGGTTTTTCAAGGGGTAACCGAGAGTTCTGTTTGGGACATTTCTGAGTTTGAGATTTTTTTTTTTTTTTTTTTTTTTTAGATATCTAAATGGAGATTTGAGTAGGCAGTTGGATATAAAAGTGTGGAGCTTGGGAGAGAGCTCTTTGGCTGGTGATCCAAATTTGGGAGTTATTGGCACATATTTGGCATGAAAAGCCATGAGATGAGATGAGATCATCAAGGGAATAAATATAAATGGAGAAGAGAAGAGAACTAAAGACTAATTCTTTGGGAGCGGCACATAATAGGTTTTGAGAGAAACTTCATATATTAAAATAACCACCGCAACAATATTTATAAAAATTTATATATAATATTAATGTTCAGTGGTAGGAAACTCCTATGTCAATGGAGTTATCTGTTCACTAGAAATGATGATTATGATGACAGTGGAAGCAATCAGGATAAATTACTAAGTAAAAGAAATTAGAACTCAAAATATACATTATAATGTAAGAATGATATGAAAAGGCATTAGATACAATTAAAATAATTGTGTTAAATTTTGTTTTCCTATACTGAGCAGTTTTCAGCTTACATATTCTATAATTCATGAGATTCCATGTGAAATAATGTTGATTCATCTCATAGTGCTGGTTTAGAAATAATACAATGGAATATAAATTGAAAAGAATTAAGTCAAGTATTTAAAATCATATTTTTTTTGGAATCACAGTCATTTTAAAAACATTTTGAAACATGGTAAATATAATGCAATTATTTCTTCTCAATACTCATGATTTTTGTAGATAAAGCAATAGAGAGAACGGTAGGTCAACTACCTAATAAACACAGAATTAGAACTACTTCATATTATGGCCTCAGGGAATCTTCCTGGGAGATAGACTTAAAAGAGCTACTTGTTTATGCTATTTTGATGATAGACTTGAATGCCAAATGAGACTGATAGAATAGATTATTCTTGCTTTGTGTGTATATTACTTGGTTGCAGAGCTGTACTTGACCTGAAGAGAGCCTCTCTCAGTTCTTTGGGGTCTCAGTAGGATAAATATGGGCAGGAAAACTTAAGTGATTGAAGTCATGATGAAAGGAAAATCTTTGCTGTTCTGCTTTTAGTTGATGATTCATTTTCAGTTACCTTGAAGTGTGAAAATGACTTATCTTTACTCATCAATTTAAAAATGATAGGGTAAACTAAGAGGTCTTTCAAAAAAAACTTCCATTACCAATCCAGTCCCTTGAACCTTATTTCCTTTTTTATTTTTTAGAATCTGTGCTCTTTCTATACTCAGAACATTCATAGTATTTATAATTTTTAATATAACACACAAAATTATGTTATGGATGTTGATCAATTATATTAATAGAGAAAATTAAATTGTATTTATTAAGTTAAGATTTCATTTAAATGCTGAAAATCTTCTTTGAAAGGATCAAAGTTCAACTTTCTTGACATTTATGACAATTTTATATAGATTATTTCAAAAAAAATTGACATGTTCTTGTTAAGTGATCCTCTAAATTGCTTCTTTTTTGCTTCTAAATTTCGATGCAGAGAACTTTTATCTTAATAAAAGCCATTTTCTTTGTCAAAAGAGGAAATGAAAAGAAAATATAAATGTAAGCATCAAAGAATGCAGAGCTATTAGGTATGGGTGTATTAATGGAGATTCTCAAGAAAGATGATCAAGTTTTCAAGAAATATGGCCCATTTACTTCTGATTTCTAAGAGATATGAATTTGGGCTATGATAACCCTGAATCAGCTCCTGTCTTATCAGTCACATGGTAAAAATTTGATACTCGATGGAGATGCATTTAGTGTTTTAAATGTTTAAATAACCCATAAAAGAGAGGAAAAAAAAGAGTTCCTCAACTGGTTACATATTGTAATGCAAAACTATCACTTTGTTGATTTTTCACTGATATAATGACATTAAAAACATTTTTAAAATGCCATTGCTTGGATTTTACTTCTCCCACAGCTGATTTGTAACATGTGAACATAATCTTGAATTCTCTTGAAAAAGTGGCTGCAATGAAAATGTTTAGCATCCAAAAGGAATAAAATCATGTTAAGTCTAAAGAAAAGCATGTCCATGATTCATGACCACTTTTAATATTGTAAATCATTATCCATAAACTCAGAAGACTTTGTTATGCCCAGACCGTTTGTTCCCCAAAGAAGACCACCAGAGTCCAGAGTCAAAGCCAAGCGGCAAGGATCTTTACTACAAGTTCGAACCTGGTCCCTCCATTCCACAGCATACAAGAGGGCCCTGAACAATGCGAGTGTTTGCTTTTTATAGCCTGAAAGTTACAGGGGAACAAAGGAATTCTTTTGGTTCCCACTCTTTCAGTAAAACTTTGAATGGCTGTCTCCTTATCGGAGACTTTCCTGGTGGTGTTTGTACTGGGCTCAGGAAGTTTGAGAGATATATGGCGATATGTGGTGAGATGAGAGGATGGGATGTGTTTGTACTGGGCTCAGGAAGTTTGAGAGATATATGGCGATATGTGGTGGGATGGGAGGATGGGATGTGTTTGTACTGGGCTTGTTTGTTTTGAGCCCGGGGCTGAGGAATGTGCCCGGCTCCTTTCATTCCCCCCCTTTCTTTTCAGGTATTTTTAGAGCCAATCTTGGGTCTTATAAGTCTGATTCTGTTTCAGCGTTTACAGGTTGGTATTGGGCTCTGAGGACCATGAGTTGTACAGTGTCAAACCTTTCTCTAACGAACCGCAAAATTCTGTTAACAACACAAGGTCCTACGGTAAGCAGAAATAGTAGACTCAGCAGGGGTCCAAGGAAGGGGGCTAACAGAGAAAACATAGATGAGTTCCACCATTGGTCTGCAGCTGAAGCAAACTGCTGTGTTCTTACTTCTGTGCTTAACTTGCGTAACTGTTGGACCCGGTCTTCCACAAGCCCTGATTCATTTATGTAGAAAAAACAGTCTTCCTTTAGAAACATACACGTACCCCCTTTTTCAGCAGTGAGTAGGTCTAAGGCCCTCTGGTTCTGCAAGATTACCTGTGCTAGGGACGTGAGCTGCCGCTGGAGGGAGGCAAGGGACTCAGCTGACTCCTCCATAGCAACGGCAAATTGTTGGTACAGCTTGTTACTTTCTATGAGGGTGTGACCTAGGGCTCCCCCAGCCAGTCTGGCCGCCATGAAGGATGCGGTGAGGGAGATTCCTGCAATGAGGGGGAGAAATATGGCTCGTGCAGGTCTCGGTCTAGGGTCTGGGTGAATAACAGCACTAGTCCAGTTACCGGTATACCCTAGGAACTCGCCGGCAGTAAGTAGAGTTAACCAGGGAACTAAGGTGACAGGAAGACACAGTAGGTTGGTAACAGAGGGGCTTGATAGGTTTTTAGATAGTGTTCCATTACACCAGAAGAATATGCCTGACGGAGCCCTTAAGGTGATATTAGGGGGCATTGCAGTGATGCTGCAGAGGCTGGAATTAGTTCCTGAGAAACAGTAGGGAAACTTTTCTTGACTGGGGTTTAGGTATAGTGGCACGTTAGGGATAGGGGCATATGAGAGGTTTCGGTGGTTGTTAGCTTGGGCAGAGGTGGAGGATCCCCATGGCAGGGGGACAGCGGTTAGCGGTGGATGCCCTAGAGTGGCACACAGAAAGCAGCCAGACAGGCTGTGAAGTCCTGTAAGGTTAGCAAGTTCTAATCCTTCTTGCAATAATTTTAACCAGGAAAAAGGACGTAAATCTTGTGTCAGGCGGTTTTCTTGTCGCTGGATATTTCCATGGACCAGGGGCCGTACCTGCACTAGACCCCGCCACAGATAGAGGTGACTGCTAGGCCATGTGGAGGCGGAGGAGTAGTATACAGCCCCGTGTTGAGGCGTGGCCCAGCGGGAGTTCCAGGGGTCTCTAACTATCCATGTATATGAAAGGTCTCTATCTCATCTGCGATGGAAGGGCCATCTGGGATCTATCTGTTCTTTTCCACCCCACCATTGGTATTTATGGATGTTACAATAGTTATAAGGGCAGCCGGCACTTTGGTGCCACCAATAGTGCTTACAATTGTATTTAGTCTGATTATACTCGAAGCATATTATTGATGCCACTGGTTTGGCTATTGGGAAATTGGTAAAATTTAGTAAAATTGGGCTATTGCACCCTGAGGAGGGGCAATCTGCACTGGCCACTAATTTCCCGGGCTTATGAGGTTGCCTAGGGTGGGTTTGGTTTTCATAAAGCCAGAATCTCCAGACAAAGGGATTAGGAGCTGGCTTTATGTTTTCCCCAGTGGCCACTAGGGCGACTAATGTTAGAGTTAGACTACCTAACTGCATGTTTGCAGTGAGCTATGCTGCCGGCGCAGGGTGAGTTTTAAGGAGTTGTTCTTAGCTCTGTCCACAGTCCACATGTCCGGTGCTTCAGCCACCGCCGTGATTGGCCCCAGAAGGTCGGAGGTTGGGTCCACTGGCTTGACGTGGGTGTAGTGGATCCACGACACAATGCCTTCTACCTTCAGGGCGGTGGGTGTGGTCAGGAGTACTTGGAGTGGTCCTTTCCACCTGGGCTCTAGGGTCTCTTGTCGGTGTCGCTTAACCAGGACCCAGTCTCCCGGCTGGTACGGATGGGGTGTCAGTGGGGGACTGGTCTCATATAGCTCTTTCAGCTTGGGCCAGATTTCTTGGTGAATTTTCTGTGAGGCTTGTAGGGAAAATAAGAATTCAGAGACATTTTCTGTTTCAGACTTAAGCAGATCATCTTTTAAGCTAGGAACCAGGGGTGGAGGTCTGCCACACATGATTTCGTAAGGGGTAAGGCCCAGTTTGTAAAGGGTATTACGGGCCCGGAACAGAGCATAGGGGAGAAGGACTACCCAATTAGCACCAGTCTCTATAGTCAATTTAGTTAAGGTCTCTTTTAAGGTCCAATTCATCCTTTCTACCTGTCCTGAACTCTGGGGCCTGTAAGCGCAGTGTAGTTTCCAATTTGCCCCAAGGATGGAAGCCAAATCCTGACTTACCTTAGCGACGAAAGCGGGCCCATTATCTGACCCTATCTGGACGAGGAAGCCATACCTGGGAAGGATATCTTCCAGAATTTTCTTTGCTACGACCTGAGCAGTTTCTTTTTTTGGTTGGGAATGCTTCAGTCCACCCTGAAAAAGTATCTACAAAGACAAGTAAGTACCGGTACCTGTACTTTCCTGGCTTTATTTCAGTAAAATCTACTTCTCAGTAGATACTGGGCCTGGTTCCCCTGAGCCTTGTTCCTGTTGCAGCTTGAGATTGGGGGTATGCGTTGTTAAGCTGGCAGACTTTGCAACTTGTCACGATACTGCTGGCCGTCTCAGCTGTATGTCTGATTTTGAGCTTGGAGCGTCTGATCAGGTCTTTCATCCACTGGGCCCCCAGGTGGGTGGTTCGGTGGATGTGTTCTAATACCTGTTGTCCTAATTTTTCTGGTAGGATGGTTTGGTCATTAGTATCAGTCCACCACCCATTCTGGATTTGTTTCAGGGGAAGTTTGTCAATCCACTGGAGATCTTGTTCTGAATATTCAGGGAAATATGGCAAGTCCCGGGGGCCCGGGTCAGGGAGCTGGAGTGCAAGGAGTTGGCTGGGAGCCTTCACCACATTCCTTGCAGTTTGGTCTGCCAGAAAGTTGCCTTGAGCAGTTGGAGTAGTTAGTTTCTGATGCCCTGGGCAATGTACAATGGCTAATTTTTCTGGCCTACATAGGGCTGTTAGCAGGGCTAGGATCTCTTGCTTGTTTTTTATCTCTTTTCCTTCAGTCGTCAGTAACCCTCGCTCCCTGTAAATGGCCCCATGTATATGCGCCATTGCAAAAGCATATCAGCTGTCTGTATATATTGTCAGCTTTTTCCCCGCCCCTAAGGTAAGAGCTTGGGTGAGCGCTATCAGTTCGGCCTTCTGGGCCGATGTCCCCGGGGGCAGGGGTTCTGCCCAGATTACCTCAGTCTCTGAAGTTACTGCCGCTCCAGCGTACCTCTGGGCTTGATGCATGAAGCTGCTCCCATCAGTGAACCAGACGAGGTCGGCGTCAGGAAATGGGCGGTCCTGCAGGTCTTTGCTCAGATTATCCTGCCGGGGGGGCCACCTAGGTTGGGTGTACTCTGGCTGTAGATGCTCTTTCTGTACCACTGCTGCCAGGACCTTGGTCATTTTTTCAGTGGCCTTAAATTGCTTTTCCTCTGGAGTATCTCTGTTATTGTAAACTCGCTGGGCTATCTGAAGGAGGTCCTGAATCCGCTTCCCCTCCAAGTCTTCTAATTTCTGGAGTTTTCTCTTAATATCTGGGGCTGCCTGATTTACGAAAGACATTACAACAGCTGCCTGACTTCCTGGAGCCTCTGGATCTATGGGGGTGTACTGTCTAAAAGCTTCCATTAATCTTTCTAAGTAGGTAGCTGGGCTCTCTGTCTTCCCCTGCAGAATAGAATATACTTTAGCCAAATTAGTGGGCTTGCGAGCAGCTGCCTGGAGACCTGCCATTAGAGTCTGGCGATAAAGGTGTAGCCGTCCCCTACCTTCTGCCGTGTTGTAGTCCCACGCCGGCCTGGTCAGAGGAAAGGTTGCGTTTATGAGGTCGGGGTTGGCAGTCGGTTGACCGTCGTCCCCCGGGACCAGCTTTCTAGCTTCTATCTGTATTCTCTCTCGCTCCTCCGTGGTGAACAAGATTCGGAGGAGCTGCTGACAATCATCCCAAGTGGGCTGGTGGGTGAACATGACACTATCCAGTAAAGCCGGTAAATCTTTGGGGTTGTCTGAAAACTGAGCACTCTGAGTCCTCCAGTTATACAGATCACTGGTGGAGAATGGCCAGTACTGGAGCCTGGGGATTCCTGTGTCATCTGGGGGTCCTATTTCCCGAAGGGGTAAAGCCACCGTGGAGTCAGGCGGCTGAAGGGGGCTAGTCCGCGAAGTGCACCCTCACGTCCGCCCCGCCGGCCCTTCAAAGTTACTTTCCCTTTCAGCGTGCCCGTGTGTGCCGGCCGCCTCCCATCCGCCTGCTCCCTCCCGCAGCTCAGCCAGGGGGGCTGGGGCCTGAGGCCCGGAGGGGTACGGAGGGGGTTCTGTGAACAGTGGGTCCCCGCTGTCAGGTAGAACAGGATGGGGGGGCAGTTGGTTGCTTGGATTTTAGTGGTCGAGCAACCAGTGCCTTACAGGGTTCAGAGGCTAATTGGAAAGGGGACAGCCAAGGAGGCGGGTTCTTAACAAGGTCCTGCCATATGAGGATATATGGGATTTGATCTAAGTGGCCCGCATGCCCAGGTAGGAAAATCTTGGGCTTTACCCTAGTGATGACAGCAAGTCGGAAGGTCCCTTTGGGCGGCCACCCCACATCAAAGGCAGGCCACTTGGAGCGACACAGAGTAATTAGCTCTCCTTTCCTGATCTCTATACCAAGATCATGGCCCCTTGCTCGAACTTCCCGGAATTACTTGTAAGGGGAGATAGAGGAGCGCTCCGGGTATTACCCATCCTGTAACAATCTGTAGTCTCTTCCTGTAAAGGAATGTGGGTTTGAATCCCTGTAAAGGAAATCTGATCTGACTTATTAATGACATCTAATCGCAGGCGCACTTTGGCAGCCCTGGTCAGAGTTAGCTGCCTGGATCGTGGTCACGCTGGGGCAGCCCAGATCAGAGACAGCTGCTGCCCGCCAAACCGGGGCAGTTCAGATCGCAAGCGCGCACCGGAAGCCCGGGTCAGAGTCAGCTGCCTGGATCGCCGTCGCGCTGGGGCAGCCCAGATCAGAGACAGCTGCTGCCCGCCAAACCAGGGCAGTTCAGATCGCAAGTGTGCACCGGAAGCCCGGGTCAGAGTCAGCTGCCTGGATCGTGGTCGCGCTGGGGCAGCCCAGGTCAGAGACAGCTGCTGCCAGCCAAACCGGGGCAGCTCAGATCAGAGACAGCTGCTGCCCGCCAAACCGGGGCAGCTCAGATTGCAATATAGATCAGATGAGAGCCAGGGGACGTCTCCCACCAGTCTCCACTGGCCGTCCTATAGCGCGTCCGCCAGGACTGTGCCAGCTCCAGTTTCAGACCTCGCGAGTCACAGATTCGGATTCAGAACAGACACAGACAGACAAACGGAGACGAGCCAGCTCACCTATCAGTAGATCGATCCTAGCAGATCCATTGACCAGGGGTCTGGTGGGCTTGGGGAATCCCAGACGGGCCCCCAGATGTTATGCCCAGACTGTTAGTTCCCCAAAGAAGACCACCAGAGTCCAGAGTGAAAGCCACGCGGCAAGGATCTTTACTACAAGTTCGAACCTGGTCCCTCCATTCCACAGCATAAAAGAGGGCCCTGAACAATGCGAGTGTTTGCTTTTTATAGCCTGAAAGTTACAGGGGAACAAAGGAATTCTTTTGGTTCCCGCTCTTTCAGTAAAACTTTGAACGGCTGTCTCCTTATCGGAGACTTTCCTGGTGGTGTTTGTACTGGGCTCAGGAAGTTTGAGAGATATATGGCGATATGTGGTGGGATGGGAGGATGGGATGTGTTTGTACTGGGCTTGTTTGTTTTGAGCCCGGGGCTGAGGAATGTGCCCGGCTCCTTTCAGAATCAATTCAAAATTATAGAAATAAATAACACCAGCCAGGCACGGTGGCTCACACCTGTAATCCCAGCACTTTGGGAGGCCGAGGCGGGCAGATCACCTGAGGTCAGAAGATAGAGACCAGTCTGGCCAACGTGGTGAAACCCCGTCTTTAATAAAGATACAAAAATTAGCTGGGCATGGTGGTGTGTGCCTGTAATTCCAGGTACTTGGGAGGCTGAGGCAGGAGAATCACTTGAACCTGGGAGGTGGAGGTGCAGTGAGCTGAGATTGAAGCACTGTACTCCAGCCTGGGCATCAAGAGCAAGACTCCATCTCAAAAAAAAGAAAGAAAGAAAGAAAGAAAGAAAGAAAGAAAGAAAGAAAGAAAGAAAGAAAGAAAGAACACCGTAACTGAAGAACTCAGATGGATTTAGTGGCAGATTTTGACATAGAAGCCAGTATTAGTGAAGGTAGGTTAGACAGAGGACAAAAAACTATCAAAAATACAGAAAACATGTAAAGAGTCTTGTGGGACACAGTGGAAAGATCTCACACAAGATTATATAGTCTGAGAAAACAGGAGAGGGGAAAATGGTGCAGAAGTAATATGAGGAGAAAATGGACGAGAACTTTCCAAAATTGATAAAAGATATTAACCTACAAATAGAAGTTATACAAACCTCAAGAATAAGAAATATAAAGAAAGCCATCACTCTTAATATTAAAGGTCTTCATAGTCCATGCACATATTTCTGTTACCAAGGCCAACTCATTCTCCTGACACTCAAGGCCACTCACAACCTGGTTCTACTTCAGTTATCTTCTCCAGCCCTTATCTGTTCCTTTCAATTTCCTTCCCTTTTTTGTGGTCCTTTTCACTGAATACCAGAAAGAAACATCTATTCTGCTCCTCACAAATCATATCTACCATTTTAGGTTTCCTATACTCATCTAATACTTTTCTGTCTCTATACTTTATTCAACTTTAAAAAATATCCAACTTAACATTTAATCATTGCTTACACAGTGATGCATATTACAATCCCTAGAATGAAAATGGCCATTGTACTTGCTTTTGGGGACAGTGAAGCAGGGGGAGTCTTGAGCAATAGTTTCTCAAATTTCAGTGAAGATCCAGAATTAATCACGATAGTTGCAGTAATTCCAATATGCCACTTGTTTACAACACAAAGATTTATTTTTCACACTATATGTCCACGGTGGGTTTGTTGGGGTCTCTGCTCTGTATAGTCCCTTGGGAACCCAGGCTGATGGAGGCTGCACCATCTAGAATGCAGCTGGTAGCCACAGTAGAGGAGCAAGAATGCAGGAATCATGCACCATGAGTTTAATGCTTTGGCCAGGAGAGGACACACATCATCACCTCTGCCAGGCCACTATCCAGAACTCATTACATGATCCTACCTAACCCAGGGGCTGGGGGATGAAGGAGAGAAAGGACTCTATGGTGAGCGCTATCAGCACTATTATGTCTTTCACAAGCCCCAAGGAGTAGAATGAGTACTGTAAACACCAAAGAGGAAAGAATGGTTGACTGAGTCCTAGGAATCTGTGGAAAGAAGGAGAAGCTAGTGAGTCAGCCTGTGTTGAGAGGATCCTAGGTTTAACTGTAGGGCATCCCAAGTGGTTCTCCAACAGACACAGACAGAGCCTGATTACTGGGAACAGAGGCCTGAAACGTTCATAGGCCTAGGGGATCAGGTTGTCCACAACAGAGATGTCATTCAGTTCCTACCAGGCCTCAGCAAGAGAGCTGAGGCCCGGATAGAGGAAGTCATTGCTCAGAGCTAAGGTTAACATTTGGGATTTAACATCTCTTTCTAAATTTCCTTTTCACAAAATGTCTGAAAGATGCAAAAGATGAATCCTTTCTGCCCCGCAAAATCCTAAGAATAAAGAATGAATAATCAACCTAGAGCAATTGTACTAAGGATAAACTTTCTAGTTTCATCTGAAATGTTTTAAGCATAAGCCTGTAATGAAGTTTCAAATGAACTTTTTAAAAAAGTTGCATATATTTATGGTGAACAACATGATGTTTTGTTTTATGAATGCATAGTGAAATGATAGCTACAGTCAACCAGATTAACATATGTACCATCCCACAGTTACCTTTTATGTATGTGTGTGTATGTCTGGTAAGAGCACTTAAAATCTACTCTCAGCAAATTTCCAGTATACAATACTATGTTCTTAAATATAGTCCTTATGTTCAGAAACATTTTCTTTATTTTAGAAACACATGACATTATTTATTTTCATCTTTAAAACTACTCTATTTGCTAGTTACTATTATCCAAATTTTACAGATGGAAAACCAGAGGCCTGAGGAGATTAACTGCTTACCCAGGTTTAACAAGTATGACTATCTGGCTTACACGTTTCAATCTGAGACTGCCTGCTTTCTTCATATTGAGGGAATTGTCAATTTAGGCTATATATCCTACTGTCTCTTTGTGCTGATGAGCCAAAATACTTGGGTTTTTCAGCTAATTTTAAAAATGAGTGATTGCTTACCTGTCCTTCATGCTGTGTGCCTTTTGGCCATCTTTACCTTCAAGGAGTTTTGCTGGCTAAGTGCTGGCTGGCATTTGAGAAGTTCCCCAGGCTCTTGTCTTCAGGCGAAGAGATGATTACACCATTTGACAAATGTGATACCTGAACTGAGCACCTAGCAGAAACAAGCTTTCACAATGATAGGACAATTTAAAGATTATGTAGGTGTTCTTATGGGTTGCAAGCAATTTAATACCTGCACCAAAATACTAACTTACATAGATACTGGGCAGTGGCATAAAGCTTACAGAGAAGGTTAAAAAATATGGAAGCTTCTTCTGTTGCTAACAAATCAAAAGTAATGAGGACCAATCGAGAAAATGGAAATGGAAATTACTTCTCCTGCAGTAAGCTAAGAAATGGAAATTTTTCTTTCTTCCTTATTTCTTTCTCAAACTTAATTTTATAGCAGTTTTGCTCTGCAAATAAAAAAATACTATTTTCACTTTTGATGTGATTTTTTCCAAGCTTCTTTCTTGGTAGTAAAATGTCCTTACTGTATTCATACTAATCTGTAAAAAGCAAGAGAATTGTCTTTTCTGCCTCCAAGCATAGAACAAAGTGCCTATATTTCTCTCTGACTAACCTAGGATAATGTATTGTACTAATGAACCTAGGCCTGCGTAAATTTCTGTCTCTGGTCCTATCACTGTGACCAGGAGGAGGATCCATTTATACCCAAAGAAAGCAATAGCGTGCGTACCCTTCCAGTCCATGCAGCTGCTGTACACATAGGAGGGGATGGGTTCTTAAAGCAATGGTCTGGTGTTTGCTGAGAAGGGAGAGGAGGGTCTAGATGGTGTGTGCGCAATGATTACACATACACTGCACCCAGTGACAGTCCTCTCTGGAGTGAAGACATTGTCTTCACATTTAGATAAAATATTTTCATGAACCATTTCATGGTGAATTGATTTGCAGAATAAAAGATAAATTTATTTTTAAAAAATATTTGTCTAAGCAGAGGATAACCAGGCCTCTATACTCCTTGTTGTATCAAGTGTAAGCTATGGGTACATCTGGAGAGAACAGAGCCAGGCAGAGAGAAGAAAGGCCTCTTCCTGGACATGGCAGTATTCTATAGCTTTGGATTTTGGTCTCCTTCATGGATCACACCTCTCAAAATGTCTCTGGTAGTTTCTCTTCAACTTGTCCACTCGTGAAGTACCAGTAACATCTCTTGTGACTTTTTTTGGATTCTGTTTCTTGGTGCAAGATTCCACCTGCTTTGGTTCCTGAATATTCTGGCTCTGACTCTTCACGTCCCCTAACTTGGTTTTCACCTCTGTCCAACGCTTACTGAATGCAGTAACCTGCTATCCAATAGTGATGATATTCCAATATTGTACAATATGTTGGATACATATGTTCTTGTATAATGTAGAATATTCTATGCAGTCATCCCTGGAACCTGTAAATATGATAATCAATCACTCCTCTGATTCCGTTATATTATATGGGATGGTAGACCTTATGATAAAGAAGTTTTCTGAGCAGGCCTATTAATCACAGGAGTCTTTAAAAGCAGAGGGCTTTCTCTGGCTGGTGGCAAGGAGGAAGGCAGAAGGGAAATCAGAAGGATTCAAAGCATGACAAGGATTTCACTCACTGTTGTTGGCTTGAAGAAAGATGGGTCCACATACAAAGACTTAGAGGGCCTAGGAGCTGTGAATAACTCCCAACCAACAGCCTGCAAGGAGACAGATACCTTAGTCTTACAACTGCAAAGAACTAAATTCTAAAGTCTTCAAGAAAGAACTCATCTAACACCTTGATTTTGGTCCTGTGATATCTTGAGCATAGAACCCAGCCAAGCCCACCCAAACTTCTGCCTGCAGAATTGAGAGCTAATAAATGGGTGTTGTTTTAAGTGGCTAAATTTGTGGTAGTTTGTGATGGACCATATTGTTAGGCCAAAAGCTCCATGTGGACAATAGCCTCAAGTGGCCTCCTGATTTTGGGTAAGTGAATGGAGCTTTGCATAAGCTGGGCCATTTGGTTTCCATATATGTAGTGATAAATGACAGAGGTATTGTCAAAGAACAAAAGGAGAAGGTGCAAATGGAAAACTGCTTCAGTTACTGGGAATGGTAGTTTTGTAAGCAGTTAGACACATGGCATCTCTTGTCTTTGATTTCAAATTATTCATTTGATTTACCACATCCAAGTAAAGGAACTGTACTTTTATCAGCATAGATTTTTCCTGATTTGAATGGTCTCTGAATATGAAGGGCTTATTCCTTCCTTTCTAGTTCCTCACCCAGTATACATGAATGGTGTCGATCCATTTAGTTTCACTTACCAGGTGACTGTGACCCCAGCAAATCATTCCGATAGCTTCTCTCTAAGGTTGAATCTAACATGCTTCACGACACACATTATTTTTATTCCATTTTGCCTTCTATCAGAACAGTCCAATTAGCTGGAGCAGCACAATCCCTCAAGAATATTATGTTAATGTCAGCTCTCAGAAACTCCTGACATTTGTAGTTTTAATTCATTTGCAAGTTAACCATCTTGATTACTTTACTCTAAACACATGAAAACATTTCTTAGTAGGAAATTGGAGGAGGTGGTATTTAAAAGTAAAACCTTTTATGCAAAAATTACACATGAGGAGGAAGTTTGCATGAGAGAGAATCAGCTGGTACTAAATAGACCAGCATTCATGGTGCAGAAGCTGTCACAATAAAAGAATAGAAAAAAAGCACTTTGCTTTTCCTTCTTATAGATCTGAGTTTAATGTGCCCTTGCATTTCAACTAGCTAGTGGGAGGACATATTTCACTTTTGTATATTCTTTCTTTTGCACTTGTGAGCTTTAAACCTTTCTCCTGCAAGACCAGTAGAATTCTTTTTCTAACTTGTTATTATATATTTGTACTCTTTTCTCCATCCTGGAAGCTCATTGTAGTAGTGGATGATAACTTAGGATCCATTATAAGAATATGGATAGTCACAGGTGAGTGTCTTTTGGGAACTACTTCTGCATGCAGGGGTAATTTATATGAAAATGCAGGAGGAAATAAAACGTAATGGGCAAAAATTTCCTTCTCTACCAGTCCTGTGGAGACTGGTACTAGCCTTCAGAGCCTCATGTTAGAGGAAGACAAGGGGTGTAAGGTCAACACTTGATAGCTGGAAAGCTAGAATCTTCTCTGGGGTGATTCAGATGGGATGTCAACAGAACAAGAAGGTTTCCACAGTTAGCTTAGCTTGTCCTTTGTAAACTGTAACATTTCAGCACTGATTGGGTCTTTCAGCATAAATCAGCATATAAGACTGAACAGGAAGAAATGAGAATCCAAATCACATAGAAGAAACGCCAATTTTGCCTTTTATGAAAGTCATAGAGTGATTTAAGATAAAAAGAAAATAACAAGTTATGTTTAGTACATAAAATTAGATTTCAGCAAGTTGCTCTAGTAAAAATAATACAAGAAGACCTGGGTTTTAATTCTAATTTTGCCCCCTAACTGGTTATGTGTAATTTTTATAGTGTTATTTAGCCTCATCTGTTTCTCATCTGTGAAATAATATAAGAATAAAATACAAGATCTTCTTAGACTTAAAAATTCTGAATAAATTCTCAAAACCCCCACAACACTATGATTCTTAAGACAAATGTATAGAAATGGTCTTAAAGCTGTATTGACTCAGGTCTAGAAGTTGTTTTGAAGGCAGATTGTGTAAAGGTTCTGGGGAAAAAGTATTTTCAATACTGGCATTATTGAGAGATATTAAAATCAGGTATGGAGAGTATACTTGAAATTTTTATGTTTTCTTTAACCTGTTCCTTCAAAATTTAAGTTCAAACTCTGCTTTTAAATGACATATGGCAATGCAGGCCTTCTAGCTTCCCACTGAAATATCTCCAAATGAATAACCATAACAATAAATTGAAAACACATAGCTGTACCCCAAACAAGTGTCCAAATATAGCTTAATTGCAGAATATGGCCAAAATCTGTACTTACGGTGAAACAGACAGGGCTCAGTTAAACTGACTTGAGAAAAAAACAATCCAACTTAAAAAAATATTTTTTTAGAGACAAGGTCTCACTGGATTCAAACTCCTGGGCTCAAGCAATCCCCATGCCCCAGCCTCCCAAGTAGCTGGGACTAGAGGTACGCAACATGGCACCTAGCCCAGTCATTATTTTAGTGAGTCTGAGAACATGTTTAAAAAAGAAAGATAAGTGTCCACTCTTAAAATCGTAAACGTAGCTGAAAAGAGGCAGTGGGAGACAGTTATATCCTGTGTGATAAAATCTTCATATGTGAGACCGAGGTAGGAAGAGCACTGGTAGATGAAATGTGAAATATTGATTTTATAAGTTACTCTCTATTTGAAGACTATAAATCAGCCAGGTAGTATGGAAGGAAACTCTGCTGTCCCAGTACAACATAGGAGCAGTAGGTGAAACTCTGTTAGAACAAGAGAGCTGGACCCTTAGTTCCATCCATAGCAAGATGAATGAGTCATACCAAGTGTGGCGTGGTCCCCAAGGTACAAACAACACAACTTATCACCTGCAGTGCCCAGGGTGTCTGCTTTAACAACCCTGGATCTTGTTTCTGGATTATAAGGAGAGCTAACATGTTTTGAGTACTTACTATGTGCCAGGCATGATTCTACGTGTATAACATGCCTTACCCCATTTAATCCTGTAAGCAATCTTAGATGTAGAGTTAACGATTATCTTCATTTTACAATTGAGGAAAGTGAGGCACAAACACAGTAAGGAGCTTACCTAGAACATGCTGTCGCAGCTAGCATTCAGATCTAGGCAATCTGACCTCAGACATGTTTTCAGAGTTGAGATCTGAAGAAATAATTCTTCCATTCTATAGGCAGACAGAAGGCAGGGCCAAAAGGATCCAAAATCCTCTGTGGCAATAAGTGCCTTCTCTGTCTAAACAAATCCTGCCTTCTTTGAAGATCAGTAAAGAAAATAGCAGCAAAAATGAAGAAAGCAATGAAGAGAATATGAAAAACAAAAACAGTGTAACAAAAGGAAATGGAAAGAGCATCTGGAAAACTTAATAAGAACATACTCCTGAAAAGGCTGTAAGCAAGGCTTAAGGGAACATTTCAAAGGACTGGTATCTTTCATAACTTGAAAGAAGATATAAAAATGGAACACAAAGCTGCAGAAGAGAATGAACTAGGAGGAAAAAGTTGGAGATGAGGTGGATAAAATAAAGAAACGAGAACTAAAACCCCAAACCAGAGTTCAAACCCTTATTTCAGTCAAGTAGAAGCCTCATGTTCCTGTAGAATGTTGAAAGAATGACAATGCCTCCTAGAATTCACAATGCTACAATGGAATTGATTTTCTTAACTGAACACCATTCTTTCAAGCATTTACTCTAGAATATTTGATCCATAAGAAATAAAATGAAAATTCTCTTTTTCTTATGAGTTCTTAGGATGGTTGAGACAGCTTAATTTTTTTGACAACTTTGATACTTTTTGGAAAAAAATATGTTTCTAAGTTGATATGTGAAGCATCGCTATTTCCAGATTGTAGTTCATTTGAAAAGAAACGCTAGGACAGTTAACTGATGCTGGGAAACCTGCAATTCTAGGAAAAGTGAAACAAAGTCATAAAATGTGCCAAACATTATGAAACCAGTTGTTCCACTTCCAGTTTCAGCCCCAACATATTAAAGAGCTTGGAGTTCATCACCCCCGTCCTTACAACAAGAGAAAATGGAACAACCCGATAATCAATGACTTTTCTTGGACCCATCAAAGAACTGAGGTTTCGGGCCAAACTATCACCTTGAAATCTAGAGGGACAGGGACATTCAGTGAGATACAGCTGAAACCTGCTTCCCTTGGGCAGGAGCTACTCATCCTTGCCCTGCTAG
The DNA here is from genome assembly GCF_029281585.2 of Gorilla gorilla gorilla. Classification (NCBI taxonomy): domain Eukaryota; kingdom Metazoa; phylum Chordata; class Mammalia; order Primates; family Hominidae; genus Gorilla; species Gorilla gorilla. The sequence goes on from NC_073241.2 coordinate 48,285,999, forward strand.
TTATCTGGAGAGTTGCTGGAGGCTGAGTGTGGACTACTGTGAAAATGAGGACAATCACAGAGAGACCTTGTACTTTCATACAAGTTCCCTCCATGATCCCTACCAGGTTCTTCAGGTTGAGGATCCAAGAAAAACCCCCTCATGGCTCTGGCATAAGAAAAGGAGAAGTAGGCTTTGTGTAACCTCACCTAATTTTTCTCCATAACAAAGGCCTGTTCTACAGGGAAAATTTCTTCATCACAGGATGAGACTGAAGCCTTATCCCAGCTGGACATGGTTCCAGCCTTCCCGTTTCCCCTAAAGAAAAAGAAAACAATAATCAACAAGGGACAGGGCATCAAGGTAATAGATTTAGAATACTGTAGTCAAGGAATGGAGCAGGAGGTGAGCTGGGAAGAGCAATATTCTAAAGGAAGGAGCAGAAACACTCGAGAAGGCCAAACCCCAAGACAGAGGTCCACTAAAACCCCGGGACTATAGATTGTACGAAGTTTCCTTTGCATCCTACCACCACTTGAACATGCCTCCAGTATAACAACAGTGGGTTATAGCAGAAAGAGCTGCAAGACATAGACTCTCTCAGAGGAGCAAGGAGCAGAAAAAAGGGAAGCCCCACAGCCAACGAGGCAAATGAAAGGTCAGTGGAGAATTTCAAGCCTTTGGTGCCTGTAGCCATAACAAACATCAAACACAGCCCAATTCCTGGCCAGATTAACAAAACTCCATCCTCACACAAAAGGTCTGTTTAACCTCAGTACATATTAAAGATACATGTCCAGCTTTCAACAAAAGATTACAAAATACAGTCTGAAGAGATGAAAAAAAAATCATCAGAAACAGACTTAGCTAAAACATAAATGTTGGAATTATTAGAATTTAAAATAACTATGATTAACATATTAAGGACACTAGGGGATAACATAGACATTACACCAAATAGGTAATGTTTACAAAGAGATGGAAACTGTAAGAAAGAATCAAAAGGAAATGTTAGGCCGCGTGCGGTGGCTCATGCCTGTAATCCCAGCACTTTGGGAGGCTGAGGCGGGCAGATCACTGGAGGCCAGAAGTTCAAGATCAGCCTGACCAACATGGTGAAACCCCGCCTCTACTAGAAATACAAAAAATTAGCCGGGTGTTATGGTGGGTGCCTGGAATCCTAGCTACTCAGGAGGCTGAGGCAGAAGAATCGCTTGAACCCAGGAGGTAGAGGTTATAGTGAGCTGAGATCGCGCCATTGCACTCCAACTTGGGTGACAGAGTGAGACTCCATCTTGGGGGAAAAAAAGGAAATGTTAGATATCAAAATACTGGAACAGAAATGAAGAATGCCTTTAAAGGGCTCAGCAGTTGATTCAGGAAAGAAGAGCAATCTTGAAAATAGGTCAATAGGAACTTCTTAAACTGAAATGCGGAGAGAGAGAGAGAGAAAGAGAGAGAGAGAGAGAGAGAGAGAGATCCAGGAGATAACATTTAGGAATGGTGGGAAAACAAAAAATGTTGTGACTTATGTATAACTGGAATACCAGAAGGAAAATAAAGAAAAAATGGGCAGAAGAAATATTTAAGTTAATAATGACTAAGAACTTTACAAAATTAATGACACACACTGCACAAATCTGGAAGCTCTGAAAAAAATAAGCAAGATAAATACCCAAAAAAACCCCACAAAACTAAACAAAATAAACCCCAAACCCCACAACTAGACGTATCATGTTCAAACAGTGGAGAACCAAATATAAGGAGAAACTCTTGAAGAAAGCCAGAGGAGAAAAGCTACCTCATCTATAGAGGATAAGAATAATAATGAGAGCCATATTATCGAAACCACGCAAGCAAGAAGCGACTGGAATGAAGTCTTCAAAGTGTTGAAAGAAAAAAAATAAAACCTGAAACCCACACTGCCAATCTAGAATTATAAGTCCAATGAAATAGAGGAGAAATAAAAAGTGTCTCTAGCAAACAAATTCATTACGAATTCATTCATTTTTTTCTTGCCTGAAAGAAATGAAAGACTTTCTTCGGACAGGAGATAAATGATACAGGTTGGAAACTTGGCTCTATATAAAAAGAAGAAGATAAAGAAGGAATAAGTGAAGGTAAGTAAAATATTTTATTTTTATTATTTCTAACTGATCTAAAAAATAAGTTTTTAAAAAGCAATAACAGTAACAGTGTATTGGCTGATTATAGCATATGGGTAAGTGAACAACAGCAATGTCACAAGAGACAGGAGGGAAGAACTGGAAATACTCTGTTTTAAGGTAACTACTATACATGAAATTGTAGCATGTTCTTTGAAGATAGACTTAAATTATTTAATGATATACATACATTTACTATATATGTGTGTGTATATATACTATATACTATGTATGTATATATACTTTACTGTATACTATACATATGCATGTTTGTGTATATAATATACACACTATTATATATAATATATAGCTTATCATATATAATATGCGGTATCATAAAGGTATATAATATGTCTACATACTATATATAATATGCTATATATATGCATTATATATAATATATAACTTACTTTATTATAAAAATTATATGGCAACTGCTAAAAGAAGAAAAGAAAGAAGTATAGATGATATGCTAAGAGAGGAGATTAAATGGAATAAAAAAATATGAAATCTGCCCCAACTCTTAGAAAATGGGGGCATCAGGGAACTTGGACTGGCTCTGCAACCTCGTATGCCTCTCTGTCTTCCATTGTGGCACTAGCCCACTATCACTGTGGGGCCGATGATATTTATCTTTTATTTATTTTTCTCTTTAGGTGAGAGGAAATAATGTGTAAAATGTATTATTGATTTTGAATACATCCTGTGAAAATCTTTCCCACCCATGTCTGTTCTCTATTTAATAAGTCAATAAGATTAGGAGGTACTAACCACAGTCACTGGATCAATTGGACATCTCCCACACTACCATTGCCACCAAATACAGAGTAAGAAGAAAAGGTGAAAGTAATAAGAGAAGATAATAGGTAAGAAGGGTGAGAAGTGGAGGCCTAGGAATAAGTCAATGATATATTCCTGAAAAAACAGCTCACAACAATTGGAATTGATGCAATGTTCAAAGATATCACATGGTTTTTAAAATCTAAAATGTATATGTAACATTTTAATGTTTCTGATATTTGATTGCATCTTATAATCCATATGCACAGAAATCTGCTAGTCTAGAGAGAGGAGTATGTTCCAACAAAATTGTCATTACCTTCACAGGTGTCACTATAATTGTGCATAATCCTGATTAAATATCAGTTGGATTACCTGTAATGATAGCCCACATATGGTTGAATTTTTAATTACATTTTAGCTTTAATTTTTAAAAAAGTCTTCAAAATTATACAAACGATATTACATTAAAATTTAAAAGCAACAAATTTCCAGAAAGTTTTCTATAAAATGCCAGGTAAGTCAATTAAAGCTCACAGATATTGCAAAATCTCTCGCAGAATCTTCAAAGGTAGAAATTGACATAACCTATTCATCTGACATAAGGATAATTAGACAGGTTCATAATATTCATCTGTAAACATGTCAAAATTCTTCTTAAAAGGTAGTGTTTTATTTCTAGAAATTAAGAAGAAATAAACAAAAACAACAACTAGACCAAACTATGAATTTCACCAAATGGCAATTGAAAGTGAAACTCTAATAATTTGTAATACTGTGGAAAATTTTGCTGTTAGTTCCAAATGTGATGAAGAGGTCAATGTACATAGGAGTTATAAAAACTTTTCTATCTCTGTGCCACTGTGCATAATTGGGTGCTACTAAATGATTCAGAAAGTCTGCAGACAGAATATCAAAAAATCTTGAATTCAAAATATGATTGTGTAACACTGAATTGCTAACCAAGGACTACCCTCTGCTGCTCTCTTCAGCCAGATGAGGGAGCATCTTAAACTCTACAGCAGTGGTCCTCAATGTTTTTGGCACCGGGGACTGGTTTCTTAGAAGACAATTTTACCACCTACAGGACATGGGGTTGGGTGTGGGGAAGATGGTTTTGGTATGAAACTGTTCCACCTCAGATCATCAGGCATTAGATTCTCATAAGGAGCAGGCAACTTAGATCCCTCACATGTGCATTTCACAACAGGGTTCCCACTCTCATGAGAACCTAATGCTGCTGCTGATTTGACAGGAGGTGGAGCTCAGGCTAAAGTACTGCTCGCTTGCCCGTGACTCACCTTTTACTGTACTGCCTGGTTCCTAACCACGGCCCAGGGGTCAGGGACCCCTGCTCTACAGGCAGCACAGCCCAGGGGTCTGTCATTTCTTGACATTTCTCCAGTTTTTACATCTTTCCTTGCATCAGGGGCCAACTCTTTTGTGTTAGAAATATATCCAATTTCCTACCATGGGCAAATCACGTGGGGTTTGGTTTATTTCTTTTATTTTGAGTCAGCTAAGGTTTTGATAGAAAATCAATTAAGAGGGAAAACTTTGGGTCCACATACTGGTGCTATATGCTTGCTAACTTATTTTTTCTTTCTTAATAGAGCTGATTAAATAGACTGCTTATTCTCAGTGTAGCTGAAATTTAAAAATAATAGTTTAAGATTAATGTACTTGCTGAGTAAAACATATTTTAAAATTTGTCAGTAGAGATCTTAGAATTTTATCTAACATCATACATATATATCATATCCATGTATGACAGATGAAACATATTTGTCTAAAAACATTAAAACATGCACTTTCAACAGGAACAATAAAATCCCCAAGGTGGCAAAAATGTGTTATTGGGGAAGGCAAAAAATATCTTATTCTTTTAATGTCTGAAACATGTATATGCATGAAATATATAAATATACATAGCATATCTATTATTAAAATGGTACGAGGGGTTATGATTAGGGGAAAAGGTCTAAAAATGCTCCATGGGAGCCAATGATGAAAGAAAGACACAAATAGCCTTAAACCAATGCCTCTTCTTCCTTCTCAACTCTCACATGCATTATATTTTTGAATATGCAAGAAAAAAGAACCTAAAGTTAACTTAGCTTTATCTGTGATATAATCTGAACTTATATATGAACACATTCACATATTTGAAAAAGTTAAAAATTTAGCTAATCATCCAGATATTTTATTTTACAAATATCAAACAGCATCAAGAGAGTGAGAAGATAAACCACAGACTACGGAGAAATATTTATAAAAGACATATCTGATAATGACTGTTATTCGAAATATACAAAGAACTCTTAAAACTCAGCAATGGTAAAAAGGAATAACTGGATTAAAAAATGGGGAAAAGATCTGAACAAATAGCTCACCAAAGAAGATCCATAGGTGGCAAAAATAGATATGCAAAGATGTTCAAACACCATATGTCATTAAAGAATTGGAAGTGACAACAATGAGATACCACTGTACTCCCACTAGAGCGGTCAAAATCCAAAATACTAACAACACTAAATGCTGGCAAGTATGTGGAGAAGAGAAACTCTCATGCCTTTCTGCTGGAATGCAAAGTGCTACAGCTGCATTGGAAGACAGTCTGGCAGTGTCTTACAAAATTAACATATTATCATACGATTCAGCAATCATGCTCCTTGGTATTTACTCAAATGAGTTGAAAACTGATATCCACACAAAAACTTGCACACAGATGTTTATTCATAATCACCCAAATTTGGAAACAACCAAGATGTCCTTCAGTAGATGAATGAATATATAAGACCTGATACCTCCAGGCAATGGTGTATTATTCAGCACTAAAATGAAGTAAGCTATCAAGCTATGAAAAGACAGGGAAGAAAAGTAAATGCATATTAATAAGTGAAAGAAATTTGGAAAGACTGTATAATTTTAAATATATGACATTCTAGAAAAAGCAAGATTATGGAGACAGTAAAAAGATCAGTGGTTGCCGGGGTTGAGAGGAGAGAGGGATGAATAGGCACAGCATAGAGGATTTTTAGGGCGGTGAAAATATTCAGTCTGATACCTTTGTGAAAACCCATAGAATGTACAATACTGAAAGTAAACCTTAATGTAAACTATGTACTTTGGGTGATAATGATGTGTCAATGTAGTAGGTTCATCAATCATAACAATGTCTCACGCTAGTGGTGAATTATCATAATGGGGAAAATTGTGTGTGTGGCTAGGGGAATAGAAGACTATGGGAACTCTATACTTTCAGCTCAATTTTTCTGTGAACCTAAAACTGCTCTAAAAAAAAATTCTGTTAAAACAAAACAATACAAAAACAGAACAAATATCAGCCAGATATTTGAGTACATTGTATAAAATAATTGAATGACTGGCAGAAATTTTATTCTGGGCATTACAATTGGATGCATTGGAATTCTGTTTCTGAACCTATAATAATTGCTTGACTTGTTTCTGTGTGTGAATATTTGAGCTCATTGACTTTGCCCGCATGACCATGCACACACATTACTGTTTCCCACTTGGAGAAAAGAGGTTATAAACATATTCAAGGCTATACATAGTCAGAATTGATATCTAACATTACCATGTTTACTTCCAATGAAAAATTATTCCCAGAGCAAGCGATTTTTATTTCTGAGACACTTTTACTTATTATTGATCATGGAAAGACCCAGGAAGACTAATGGATACTAATGAATTTTGATTTTTTTCTTTTATCATTTAAAGTTTGCATTTTATTTTTTTTCAAAAATAATTTCAATAATATATCTAAAAAGATTGTGTGATATACTACAGAGAATCAGAACTAAGTACAAATGCTGAAGTCCAGTCCTGGCTGCTCAATTTGTACTAGTTGTGATTTTGGTAAAATCACTGTAACCTCCATAATTATCAGTATTACCATTTAAAAGGTGAGTGAAACATCATCTGCTGTTTCTCTCTCTGTGCCAATATTTGTGTGCAAAAAAGATGAGAAATATTATATTTTTTACCAAGTAGTATAAGGATTCTTCACAGAAAGAATCTTGTCATGAAGATGACTTCAGTTCTTTGAAAGAGCATGTCTGTACACGAGGTCAGAGGTTTTGTTTTGTTTCTTTTTTTTTTTGAGATGGAATTTTGTTCTTGTCACCCAGGCTGGAGTGCAATGGCATGATCTCAGCTCACTGCAACCTCCGCCTCCCAGGTTCAAGCAATTCTCCTGCCTCAGCCTCCTGACTAGCTGGGACTACAAGCTCCTGCCACCACGCTGGGCTAATTTTTTGTATTTTTAGTAGATATGGAGTTTTGCCATGTTGGCCAGGTCTTGAACTCCTGACCTTAGGTGATCCACCCACTTCGGCCTCCCAAAGTGCTGGGATTACAGATGTGAGCCACCGCACCTGGCTGAGATCAGAGCTTTTGAAAGAGTTGGTGAGATGGCAGGAGGCTATGTGGTATGTAATGGGCTCCTACTCTGGTGGGTATTCCCAATGATGTGTGTGAATAAATGTTAAAATTACTCTAAAATGTCTTATGTGTATTTATTTTTTGGGTAGAAATAAGTGAAGACTTGGTTCCCTGCGTAAGTTGATATAGGCAGATTTGAGATAGCACACACGTACGTGGAAATCAGAGAAAGAAAATGGAAATCACAGTGAGAAAGTAAGCTCTGGGAGTTTGCTGAAAGTGTACACAGACACAGCGTATCTGAGGTTAACATTTCATGAGGCTATGATTGGGGGGTAACAATTGGGGGGAATACAATTCACAAGCTATATAATTGGGGGCTCAATTTAAATAAGGCTTAGCTGATAACTGAGTTATATATGTGAATGTATATGTATAAATGTGATCATTTACACCTTTTGTATATGCGCATTTGCCTTTATGAGTATATGTGTGTGGTTTAATATAAACACTCTATATTTCCTGGGATCTTTGAAAAACAAAATATTATATAGCCATAGCTTTAAATATCAGACCCTCATTAAGAGGAATAATTGATGCCTTACTGGTTAACTTACTGACAGAAAGGGTTGGTGTATCCTCTTGTTCTTGGATTACCCACCATTAAGTTGAGACATTTGGGACAAATATTTCAAATGAGAAAAAGCATTCTACTTTAGCCAAGCATGCCAAATAATTCGTATAGCTAAGGCTCTTCAGTGGTTCACACTAATACCTTTTGAAGCTGGTCATATCTTGACAATTGGTTCAGAAAGCATGGATTTTGAAGTTTGTGACCTGGAGAAAATTTAGTATTTTCAACAACCAAAAGAATAGATAAGACTAGTCAGATTGAATTAGAATTCATGGTTATGATTTCATCCAGTTATACAGGGAGATGAAGCCACAGAACTGCATCAATGTTTTTGGAGACTAGGAAAGGATACACTGATATGTTAATAGTTTATGTGATGTTTCTTAGCCTTGGAGAGAGGTGAAAAATGCTCACTACACAAGGTATAGCTGATCACGGTAATTTTGCCTTCTGTAGTGATTTCATTAGGTAACACTAGGATAAACCTGAAGAAGTTGAGATTGGTATTTTACAGATATAGAGGAGACAAATAAAATTATTTATTTTAGACAGACACACAAGCCAGACCAACAGGGAATTATGATTAAATCACCTTATTTCTTTGCAACAATGCCTTATTTTCCCTTTACTGGATAAAGAATTTGACTGTAAAAATATTAATTACACACCATCTCTCTTTAATGCACATAAAACTTAACACTCCCATTTTTACTGTATATTGAGGAACAAAAATATTCTAGACAGAATAGAACTAGTCTTCAGGTTGATCTTAAAACAACCTGTTTCAAGCTGTCTACTGATGTCAGTAGATAATAGTTTCTGAGAGTCATTTATTTCCTAAAGTTTATTGGATAGCTGCATAATTGACATAAACTGGGCTTGCTATACTTCAGTAGCTGTGCAGATAAATTTATCTTGAATGGAATTTTCCTGGGGCTCGTCATCTGAAGACTCTGCAGACCCAGCTTAGAGCCATGAAAACAGTGACAGATCCTTGTAACAGTGTAGTGTAAAACTGTGTGGATTTAATAATCAAAGGACAAATCTTAATAAACCTGGAAGTTATGCATTTCTACAAAACATTGGGGCTAATCATCATAAATTGCTGAAAGTGAAGTAGGTGATATGCATCACTACTTTATACATGGACACAAGGAAAAAACTTTTATCACATCATTGTTTGAAAGAGCAAAAACTTAATCTGAAGGCCCCCCAAAAGGAGGATAGATCAATATATATTTATATTTTCATAGAAGATCCTCTTCTGAATTAAAGAAAATAAATATAAGCATTGGCATGACTACATTCCCACATGTATAATGTTAGGTCACACCTATTCCTAAAAGAATACCATTTATGTAAATTTTAAAACCAATAAAACAATAGTGTATATAGTTAAACACATATCTTTGGTTTATTATTCTTATGTAGTAAAATTGTGGACACACATGAATTTAAATGATATTTACCATGGCCAAGATGGTGGTGGCCTTGAGATGGTGTATGGGTTGTCAGGAGTTTTGCTTTTAACAACGATATTTTATTTTTACTTTCAAAATTCAGATGCAAATACGGCAAAAAATTGGCCAAATTTAATGGTGTATACATATGTTTATGTTATTTACTATATTTTATTGTTGCATGAAATGAATACTAATATTGACTGTACTTAAAAGTTCTTTTTTTAAAATAAATTTTATTGTATATATTTTAGGTTTATAATTTGATGTTTTGCAATACCTATAGATAGTAAAAGGGCTGCTACAGGCATACCACATTTTATTGTGCTTTGCAGATACTGCGTTTTTATAAAAATGAAGATTTGTGCAACCTAGAGTTGAGAAAGTCTATTGGCACCACTCTTCTAACAGCCTGTGCTCACTTCAAGTCTCTGTGTCACATTTTGGTAATTCTTTCAATATTTCAAATTCTTTCATTATTATTATATCTGTTTTAGTGATCTGTGGTCAGTGATTAGTGAGCTTCGATGTTACTACTATAAATGTTTTGGGGTACCATGAACTGGGCCCATTTAAGATGGCAAATGTGATAAGTATTTTGAGTCTTCTGACTGCTCCACTCACTGGCCATTCCCCCATCTCTCTCCCTCTCCTAAGGTCTCCCTATTCCCTGAGACACAACAATATTGAAATGAGGCCAACTAATAACCCTACAGTGACCTCTAAATGTTCAAGTGAAAGGAGGAATTGCACATTTCTCAAATTGCACGTTAAATCAAAAGCTAGAAATGATTAAGCATAGTGAGGAAGGCATGTTGAAAGCCAAGATAGGCTGAAAGCTAGGCTTCCTGTGCCAAATAGCTAGCCAAGCTGTGAATGCAAATGAAATGTTCTTGAAGGAAATTAAAAGTGCTACTCCAGTGAACACACAAATGATAAAGTGAAACACCCTTATTTCTGATATGGAGAAAGTTTGAGTGGTCTGGAAAGAAGATAAAACATGACCTTAAGCCAAAGTCTAATCTAGAGCAAGGCCCTAAGTATCTTCAGTTCTGCAAAGGCTGATGGAATTGAGGAAGCTGCAGGAAAAAGTTTGGAGCTAGAAGATTGACTTATGAGGTTTAAGGGAAGAAGCCATCTCCATAACATGAAAGTGCAAGGTGAAGCCGCAAGTACTGTTGTAGAAGCTGCAAATTATCCAGAAGATCTATCTAAGATAATTTATAAAAGTGGTTACATTAAGCAACAGATAGATATTCAGTGTAGATGAAATTGCCTTATTTTGGAAGAAGATGCTATTTAGGACATTCATCGCTAGAGAGGAGAAGACAATGCCTGGCTTCAAAACTTTAAAGGACACATTGACTTTCTTCTTAGAGGCTAATGCAGCTGGTGACTTGATGTTGAAGCCAATGCTCATTTACCTTTCTGAAAATCCTAGAACTCTTAAAAATTATGTGAAATCTACTCTGCCTGGATGATAGCATATCAGTTTACAGCATGGTTTACTGAATATTTTAAGCTCACTGTTGGGACCTACTGCTCAGAAAAAAAGGTATTTCAAATACTACAGCTCATTGACAATGCACCTGGTCACTCAAGATCTCTGATAAAGATGTATGGAGAGATTAATGTTTTCACTCCTGCTAACACAACATCCATTCTGCAGCCCAAGGATCAAGAAGTAGTTTTGCCTTTCAAGTCTTATTATTAAAGAAATACATGTTGTAAGGCTAAGATGGCCATAGATAGTGATTCCTTAACAAATCTGAGCAGAATAAATTGAAAACCTTCCAGAAAGGATTCACCATTGTAGATGCCATTAAGAACATTTGTGATTAGAGGGAGGGGGTCAAATGTAGACATTAATAGGAATTTGGAAGAAGTTGATTTTCTCCCTCCTGGGTGACTTTGAGGCATTCAAGACTTCAGTGCAGGAAGTAACTATAGATATTATGGAAATAGCAAGAGAACTAGAATTAGAAGTGGAGCCTAAAGATGATACTGAATTGGCTACAATCTCATGATAACTTTAACAAGTCAGGAGTTGCTTCTTCTGAATGAGCAAAGAAAGTAGTTTCTTGAGATGAAATTTACTCCTGGTAAAGATGCAGTGAACATTGTTGAAATAACAATGAAGGATTTAGAATATTACATAAACTTAGTTGAGAAAGCAGTGGGACAAAGAGTTTGGGAAGATTGACTCTAATTTTGAAAGACATTCTACTGTGAGTAAAATACCATCAAACAGCATCACATGCTACAGATAAATCCTTCATGAAATTAAGAGGTAGATTTCATTGTTGTCTTATTTTAAGAAATTACCATAGTCACCCTAACTTCAGCAACCACTACCCTGATCAGTCAGCAGTCAATCAACCCTCCACCGGCAAAAAGTTTAGGACTTGCTGAAGACTCTGATGATCGATAGTATCTTTTAGCAGTAAAGTATTTTTAAATTAAGGTATGCTCATTTTAAAAAAACATAATGCAGAAACAGAAAACCAAACATTGTATGTTCTCACTCGTAAGTGGGAGTTAAGCTGTTTATAATACTCATTTATTTGGGTATGAGGATGCAAAGGCATAAGGATGATACTTTGGGGACTCAGAGGTAAAGAGTGGGAAGGGGGTGAGGGATAAAAGACTACAAATTGGGTTCAGTGTATACTGCTCAGGTGATGGGTGCACCAAAATCTCACAAATCAACACTAATGAACTTACCCATGTAATCAAACACCACCCTTTCCCCAAAAAACTCTGGAAATAAAAAAAATTTTAAAAACCATAATGTTATTGCACTTAGAGTACAGTATAGGGTAATATGATTTTCATATGCACTGTGAAAGAAAAAAATTTGTGGGACCCTCTTTATTGTGATATTCACTTTATGGCGGTGGTCTGGAATCAAACCCACTACATCTCAGAGTTATGCCTATATAGTGAAGATAATTAGCATATTTATCTTCTCATATAGTTACTCTTTATTTCGCAACAAGAGTTAAAATGTACTTATTTAACAAAAATCTCAAGTGCAGTACAATTTTATTAGCAACAGTGCTCTTGTTGTACATGAGGTCTCCAGACATGTCGATTCTGCATATCTGCTACTTTATATCCTTTGATTTACATCTCCCCATTTTTTTCCCGGCACCCCACCCTTGGTAACCACAGTTTTATTCTCTTTGTATATCTGACCTTTTTACAGTTTAATAGGCTGCATTTTCATTCTCCTGAATGTTTCCTTTGTTGTGCTGAAGTTTTTTAGTTTGATATAGTTCCATTTATTTGCTTTTGCTTTAGTAACCTGAGCTTTTGGTGTAATATTCAAAAAAATCACTGCCAAGACCAGTGTCAAGGATCTTTCCCCCTATGTTCTCTTCTAAAAGTTTTATGGCTTCAGGTCTAAAATTTAGACCTTTTATCCATTTTGAGTTGATAAAAAATAAATTCTTACCTCTCTCTTACTTTTATCTTTTAGAATTTATCTTTTAATTTCTGAAAGCACTCTTCAACTTTTAGAGTTTTTCTTTGAATCATCTTGTTAAACTGATACATTTTAAGGTGATATTTGCATTGCTGCTCTCTTTTTAAACTGTCGCTCTCTGTGTGTGTGTGTGTGTGTGTGTGTGTATGTACACACATGTATCTTGTATATAGCTTTCTATATATACACATATGTATCCTATATATATAAAATGTATACCTTATATAATATATAATACTATATGTTCTATATATTTAATATATAATATATTGTAACATATACTATAGTAATGTATTTATATATAGTAGTAAAATATACTATATACATGTAGCAATATATACTATAGTACTATAGTATGTTTCCATCTTATAGAAGATATCAATTTCCTGTTCCTCTCAGCAATTTAAAAAACTTTTAATTGTGACAAATAACATACACACAGTTGATTTAATGACACACGTAAAGAACAAGTGACCAGCAACAGGGTTGAGCCACTGAGCATCTGTAATACTCCAGATGCTTCCTGTAGGGCCTTCACAATTCAAATCCCTCTTTCATTACCAAGGTAACCATTATTCCTTTTATAGTAGTAACCCCTTCATATTTATTTATATTTTAGCATTTAATTGTGCAAAAATAAATACTATAAGCACCATAGTTTTTTTGAGAGAGTTTCTCGCTCTTGTTGCCCAGGCTGGAGTGCAGTGGTGTGATGACGGCTCACCGCAACTTCCGCCTCCTGGGTTCAAGTGATTTTCCTGCCTCAGCCTCCCGAGTAGCTGGGATTACAGGCATGTGCCACCATGCCCGGCTAATTTTGTATTTTTAGTAGAGATGGGGTTTCTCTACGTTGGTCAGGGTGGTGTAGAACTCCCGACTTCAGGTGATCCACCTGCCTTGGCCTCCCAAAGTGCTGGGATTACAGGCATGAACTACTGTGCCTGGCCTAGTATGGCTAGTTTTTTTTTTTGGTGGTTTCATTCACACTATTTTACATGGCTGTGATTCATGTACTTTTGTTTAGAAATCTAATTATACTACATAAATGACCAACATTTATTTAAATTTTTTCCCATTGAAAGTCATTGTGTTTAATGTAGCCCAATACCCCTACAAACACTTGGCATATCAGACTTTCATAATTAGTCATTTTTGTGATTGTGTGAGGTATCTTCTTGTGCTGTGTATAGGTATGTATTCATTTTTGAGGGTAAACTTACAGTGCACCTTGGTGAACTTTTACATATGTACAAGTCCTTGACATAAGATAAAGCCCTTGTACAAGCCCAGATCAACATACTTAGAATATTTCCAGCACTCTCGTAATACTTTTACAACACCCCCAGTGGTAACCATTATTCGGAGCTTTGTCATGATAGCTTGTTTGTGCTGTGTCTGAACTTCATATTTATATGAATTGCACCATACAGTATAAAGTTTTTGTAACTGGCTTCTTTGGTTCAGCATTTTGTCTGTGATATTATAATTTTGCATGAAATAGTTATGCCCTCTCGTTAATTTAGAATGCACAATTTATCCATATTACTGTTGCTTCCAGTTTTTATCTCATGTGAATAAAGCTGTTAGACACATTTGGGTGTGTATTTTTTGGTGAATATAAACACTCATTTATTTGGGTATAAACCTAGGAGTGGATAGGCTGGGTCATAGGCTATACATATGTTTAGCTTTAGCAAATATAAAGAGAAATATTTCCAAAGAGGTTGTATCAATTTGCACCCTCGCCAGCAATATATGAGTTCCACTTGCTCCACATCCTTGGAAACACTTGGAATTGGCAGTCTTTATAATTCTAGTTATTCTGGTAGGTATATGGTGGTATCTCTTATATTCTTAATTTGCATTTTCCTTTTAATCTGGTTGGCCATTTGTATATTCTCCTTTATGCTTCTTTAAGAATTTCTTCATTTGCCCTTTTAAAAATATTAGACTAACAATTGATTACTTACATACTTTAAGAAATATTTTACATATTTGAGGGTATAAATCCTTTGTCAAAGATGGATAATGCAAATACATTCTGTGGCTTGTGGATTTATTCCCCTAATGTCTTTTGATAAATAAATGTTCTTAATCATAATAGATGCCAATTTATTAAACTTTTCCTTTGGTCTTTTCATTTCCTTTACCAAGTATTTGCCATCTCCAAGATCATGAAAGTATTTTCCTAAAGCTTTAGTAATATATAAACCTAAACAGTTTTGTATATGGTGTAAGGGGCCAAGATTAATTTTTTTCAGCATATTGATATCCACTTGGCTCAGTACCACTTATTGAAAAATCTATCCTTTTCCCATTAAATTTAAGTGTCAAATTTGTCATAAATCACTGTTACTAACTTAATTACTGTCTTTTAATCAATTTCGGTATTTTGCAGTGCAGTCCTCTAGCATCGGCTTTCTTCTTCAAGATTCTATTACCTATTCTTGGCCTTTACATTTCCACATATCTTTGAATATCAGCTTGTCAATTTCCATAAACATTTTCTGAGATTGAAATTGAATTTCCCCAAACTCTAGATGAATTTGCAGATATCTGACATCTTTACAAATTGTATCCATTAATGCACAAGGTTGGAATCCTCCTTCATTTCTCTGTCTTATTTTCTTCAGTAATAAGTTGTAGTTTCCTATTTAAGATATATTTTTCATTAGATTTGTTCCTAAGTAGTTGATATTTTAATGCTAATATAAATTAACTTTCTAGTTTATATTTATTGTCTAATTACTATTGTTAGTATGAAGACATAAAATTAATAGCTCAATTAATCTTGTATCCAGAGACCTTGCTAAATTATCTTATTAATTCTAATAGTTTGCGATAGATTCCATGGGTTACTCTATGTATCCAAACATGCTATCTGTAAATAATGATTATTTTATGTCTTCTCTTTCAAGCCTTATATGTGTATTTTTTCTTTTGCCTTGTTGTAATGGATAGGACCTCCAATGACATATTTAGTCAAACTGGTGTGAATGGACAATTTTTTTCATTTCAGATATCAGGAATAAAGCTTTTAATATTTCAACTTTAAGTATGATGTTTGTTACAGGAATTATATAAATACTCTTTATTTGCAACACGTATAAATAAACTATTGCTTTTTTTGCAAGTTTTAAAACATCAGTAGGTATTGGATTTATTATAAATATGTTTTTCTACTTCTATTGAGACCTTCATATTTTCTTTTTTTTCTGTTGCTGTGGAAAGTTACACTGACTGATTTGGATAATAAAACTATCTTGCATTCCTGAAATAAATGTAACTTTATCATGAAATAGTTTCTTTTTTTTGGTATATCACTAACTGAATTTTATTTCAAATATTATGTTTAGGATTTCTGCATTTATGTTCATGAGAGAGACTGGCTTATAATTTGCCTTTCTTGTGATGCGTTTCTCAGGTTTTGCTATTAAGGTTATTACTGCTTCATAAAATAAGTTTTATATCTTTTATATAAATTTAGTGAAATTGTATGGGCTTGGATATTCTTTGTGAGAAGATGTTTAATTTTGGATTTAATTTCTTTTGTAGATATTTCAAGGTCTTGAGATGAAGCCTTAGGTCATTGGTTTTCACCTGTCTTCTTTTTCTAAGATAAGCATATATAAATTGTAAATGATGTTTATAAATCTAACAAGCACAGCTTAAGCTGTATCCCACAGGTTGTGGCATATCTATCCCATCTCCATTTAGTTTAAAATATTTTCTAATTTTCAACATTATTATCTTCAATTTGTAAACATTTTGGTTATATTTTCTTATTGATTCTTACCTTGATATTAATTTCATGCTTTCAGAAAACACACATAATTTGAATGCTTTGAAATGATCTGAGCCTTTCTTTATAATGCAGCAGAAGGTCAAGTCAGGTTAAATATTCCATGAGCAGCTGCAAGGACTTTAGGCTCAGCTAAAAATCATATTTGCGAGACTCAAATAAGCCACACCTGGTTTCCAGGGGCACAGAGCCTGAAAGTTAATAAAGATGAATTTCTCCTCCAGAAAGGAAAAGGGATTTGTTAATTTTTTTTAACAGTAGACAACATATGACCTTAGAACACTTTCACTTCATTTACCCTCCCATATTTTTGTTAATTTTCTTGCTTTTTAATTCTTTCCCTTTCTGTCTCCTTACACACACACACACACACACACACACACACACACTTTTTAAAATTGTGATGTAATTTTGAAGCGTCCTTGTTGTCTGGGGTGACACCAGAGGTTCTTGGTCTCATGGCCACTGAGATCAAGGATGTGGACACACACAAAGGGTGAGGTTTACAGCAGAATTTTAATAGGTGAAAGAGAATAGCTTTCTGCTACAAAGAGGGGTCCTGGAAAAATGGGTTGCTGATCCATGGTGAAATGCAGGGGTTTTTATAGATGAGCTAGTGGGGAGGCAGTGTCTGATCTACATAGGGTGTGCAAAAACTAGTTACAACCAGGTGTTCCATCTGCATAGGGTGCGAAATCTCTGGCAGCCCCCACCCCAATTTTGGTTATGCAGGTAGGCGGCTCCTCCATGTTGCTTCTTTCTTTCTCACTGTACACGTCCTAACAAAAAAGGGAAGGTGGAGCCCCCATGGTGGATATGCCTGGCCCCAAGCAGCCCTTTCTATCTGTGCAGCTGCAGGCATTCCATTGTGCAAGCTTCCAGCTTCCTTATCTACGTTTGCAGCTCGATCTTTCAGGCTGCTCTTTGTTAGAAAAGAAATGATTTCTTGGGCTGCTTTTTGTTACAAGGGACATTCTACCAAGGATTCTTTTGCCCTCACTATCTGCGTAAATAATTTCTTTCTATCTCCTGTATCAATTTCAAACACAAAGAAGTATAAAAACTTGCCATTTATCTCCTACACAAATTCACCAACTGCTTATATTATTACTCTGCTTTCCTTATTGTTTCCTCTATTGTAAGGCTCAATCTATCTGTGGCTTTTCTCTGGTGTAGTTCCCCAGGGTTCCTAACTGAGACCCTGTGGTATTTCCAGAGCCACCTCCTTTCGAGTTTTGAATCCACTTGCTGCTCCTGAGGATTGTGAGGCTGCTTTTCTGACACATGCTGCTTGGCTTCTTAGTGGCCTGCCAGAGCAGCTGAATTAGAACATTCCTGAACTGGAAAACAAGCTCCAAGAGTAGGTCTCACTCGGCCTCCCTTTTCCAAAGGATCTTAATCTCTCAAGTCTTATTTGCCTTGGGAACCCCAAACTGCACACAGACCTCTGCTGGTTTCTCTGCATTTTAGCAGCCATGCTCAATCTGGCCTCTTTATCCTCTTGCTTTGCCTTATACGTTAGCAAACAACCCAAACAGAAAAGCTGAGGCAGTAAACTGAGCTCAGAAAATGTCCTTCTCTCTAGGGCCTGGCCTCTAGTTCTTGGCTGCCACAGCAGTATTCTGATGCCATCAAACTGACATTTTTGTATTTTGTATAGTTTAAATTTTTTTTTCAGTAGCAGCGCTGGTCTGATACCTGGCTGGGATCCAAATCCCTTACTTTCATATTTCTAACAAATTTACTTAAAGCTGTTACTTTTTTTTAATCACCTATGTAGTCTACTATTATGTAGACTAATTTCCTATTACATAAAGTGAAGATTTATCTTTTACACTTTCCCCCACACAAAAATGTACACACTTCCCCATTCCCAATGCTGTGAAAATATATACATAACAATTTTTTGTTAAAATAAAATTTAACTTTTATTATAAATATATTAATATTTTCTTTTGCTCCATATAATGCACTGTGACCACATTTCTTTTCATATACCACCATTTGTTTTTCCTGGACTTAGTAATTATATCCACTTACTTTTATTTCCTTTGATCACTAGCTGTTTTAGTTCCCTATTGTCTACTGTAACAACTACCACACATTTGATGGCTTAAGACAGTACAGGTTCATTCTCCTACAGTTCTGGAGTTCAGATTTAGGAAATCAGTTTAACTGGGCTAAAGTCAAGGTGTTTGCAGGGCTGGTTCCTTCTGGAGGATCCAGGAGACCATCCATTTCCCTGACTTTTCCAGCTGCTGGAGAACACCTGTATTTCTTGTCTCTGTCTTCTTGCTTCTGTTGTCCATCTCCTATCTCCTTCTTTGACTTTCTTGCCTTCCTCTTATAAAGACCTTTGTGATTACATTTAGGACTCACCCCAATAATCCAGGATAATCTCCACATCTCAGGATCTTGAATTTAGTCCCATCTGCCAGCGTCTTTTGCTACATAAGGTAACATTCACAGATTCCAAGGATCAGGAGATCTCTTGAGGATTGGTTATTCAGCCTCCCACACTAATTCAACCTCAGACTATCTCATAAAAATAGGAGTCCCATTTCAGTAGTGACAATTACAACTGGAAGGTTTTCAACTTCATTTCATTCTTGTACGCATATTCGATGATATCCCCTGCTTACCAGCTCCATTCTGGATCACTTGTTCTCTCACCCAGCTTCACTATCACTGGCCTGGTCATTAACTTTTTCATCATTCTGGAAATACCCTTTACCTTTCTCTTCTATTTCCTATATCCCATGACTTCTCTTTCCTAATTAGCTCTGTTAGTTTGGCGGAGCAACTCTTTCAGCAGCTTCCTGAGAAAGAGCTCGTAGAAATAAATTTATTGTGCCCATATAGGCCTGAAAATGTTGCCAGTGTGCTGGTAGAGCTTTCTAGTGGTGTCCCATATTTAATTTTCTTCTTTTGCCTAAGATGTCACTAGGGTTACAAATGCCAGCTCCCTTGTAGTTAGGTGGAGGCTTGCTATCAGTTTTGGATGATCAACTGTGAGTGGAGGTGATGTGTCACTTTGGGCGCATAACATTTAAGAGCCAGCACAATCTCCTGACTTTGTTTCATCCACTGTCACAGCTATGCTGGAGGCTACAGACTGAGATGGTAGAGCCGCAAGATTAAATAGCTCTGCCCAAGTCACTGATTCATTGCTCATTAGGAAGCTGCCTGAAGAGCTGCTGGCTTGCAGTAGATTTTGCATGAGTGAGAAGTAAACTTATGTATTTAACATCTGAGATTTTTGGGGGTATTTGTTACCACAAAATAACCTAGCCTGTCCTGACCAATACAGGTAAGCATTGAATTTTAGATTGGAAATAATTTTCCTTGATAATTTCTCTATTATTTTCTACCTTCCAGTGTTCTGCTGAGGAGTCCAAAATCATTCAGATTTCTGATACCATTTTTAAAATTATTTTTTGTTTCTTCAAAATAATGGATTGTCTTTTTATAATCAGTGTTCAAAAATGTCATAAGAATCTGCTTTGTTGTGAATCTTTTTGTTTAACTTGTGGATGTTCTATGGGCTCTTTTATCCTAGAAAACCATTTTTCAGTTCTAATGATTTTATTATATTTGAAAGGTATCCTCTCTTTTGTTTTCTTTGTTTTTTTTTCTTTCTGAAACTTCATATAGTTGGGTATTATACCTCCTAGATTAGTCTTATTTTTTTTATTTGTACTATCCAATTTCCCATTTCTTAGTTATATTGTGTTGAGATAGTTTCTCAACTTGATGTTCCAAATATTCCATCAATTTTTTTAAATTTTAAAAATAATTTTAATTTCTGAGCGTTTTCTTGTTTTCTGAATAATTTTTATTTATAACAACCTCTTTTTATTTTATGGATGTAATAGGCTATTTTATCTTTTTGAAGATGTGATATAGTTTTATAATATTCTCATCTGTTCCCCTATACAGTCTCTAATGATTTCTTTTGTTTATGTTTTGTGTCTGAGAAGCTATTTGCTTTTATATTAAAGCTGTTCATCAAATATTGGCTGCCCACTTAGGTTTATGAGTAAGGCACTGAAGCTGATAAGAAGTTTCTTGTGTTTGGGCGGGACTTACCCAGTGGCTGGCATCAGTATAAGTGATGAAAGAAGGATTTAGCCACTTTAAAAGATCCCCAGAAAGACCTTTAGGTACTTTTACTGGCTAGACTGTTGGTTTATCCAACTATAATTTCCTGCATTAGTGCTATAAGCTGAATATCAGTTTTCTCAGATCAAAGTATAGGAAGATTCTGGGGCTATTAGAATTACTTAATCCTTTTTCAGTAAGACATTCAATGTGTCATGTGTTGTCAAGTCCTGAGTTCTTCTGATTCACCTTTCAGAAAGTAAACATCCAGGCTTTTCCCGGGAAAGAGGAAGAAGTAGTTGTCCTCTTGCCCCAAGGAATGAAGGATACCTCAGGCTCTAACTTCTGAAGCTGACTTTCAACTAATCCTCTTGTTTTTAATTTTATTTGTGCTCTTTGGAGATAGCTGAGGCCTCAGATTTCTGACCATGTTGTGGTTCTGTCATGAGAATAAGTATGTGTCTTGGCCTTTCCATACAAAGGCCCTCCCTCCTCACTCCTCCCAGCTCTACGTTCTTGGCTTTCAATTTTCTCAGCTTAGCCATCAGTTACTGCTACTTTCTATTTTATTTCCAGCTTCCACAATTTTGTCAACACCACTCCTCAGTTTCAGTGCCTTCTCCCATTCTCTTTATTTCACTGTAATATTAAATGATTGGAGGAAGGTTGGGAGCAGAGATAAAAATCATGTGTTTAATCTGACGTGCTTCAGCTGATGCCACCAAATCCCACTCCAAGTTACTCACTTAACCTTTTGAGAATTTGACCATGATATCATCTATCCACCTTTATTCTTTATTTCCTATTCAGAGTGAAAACTTTTTTTTTCGTTAGAATAAAGCAGTAATGTTTTACCTTCCTTTTACACTAGGAGATACTTGCTGTAGAAAAATGTGTAGATTTCTAGGACTCTATCAGACCCTATGCTTTCCCATAGGATGAGCTTGTAGCTAGCAGGTAGACTAATAAACACTGATGGGCAGGAGTCAGCGGTCTTAGATATTCACATATAATGAGATATACTATATAATGAGATGTCTCTTGCTGACTATATTGCTCTAAAAGATAGGCACCTTCTCTTTGTAGTTTCTTTGCTTTTTTTACAAAAAAAATTCATCAATCTCTTACCTCTCATTCCCTATTTATTCAGGATAAATCCATAAAGTGTAATGTGTCTGCATGACTGAGATTTGATTGCACGGGCATGGAATAGAGGGTGTCTGGGGACGAGGACAAGAACATGCTGAAGGGTTTTCTTTCCTGCTCTGGCCTATCTAGATCCTGTCATCTCTGAGCTTGGATCCCATAGCATGGCTAGATGAATAGTTCCTACTGTCTTCATGTTTGCTATTCTGTTAAGAATTCATCCATTTTATTTTTTACTATTTTGTGGAAATTTCTTTTGTTATCTTGTATCTAGTCCTTCTTCAACTTTGTTTTCATGAGTAATTCTGAGGGAAGGAACTGTTAATCTGCTAGGGAATCTCTAACAGGTTTATGCTAATAAAGAATAAAAAGATTTGTAAACAAATATAGATCTTAAGTAGCTTTAAAAATAAAATAAATCATTGCTTTATAGAGCTAAAACCCTTGTCTTCCCAAGCATAACAATTCCACACAAGGATCACATTAATTGTTGATTAGGTAAGTGATCAATTATTTTCTGATAATCCCTTCAGCCTTCCAAACACCAAGGTAATCAATATTTGTTATTATTTTTGTACACATGACTAAAAGGAGATACCAAATTACTTGTACTGTGAATGATGCAAAGCGACCGCCATTGAGTGGAATGGAAACATATGTCTATGCAGTTGATTAAAGATCTCAAAGTGAATTCCAAGTGTTTTATTGCAAATCATAAGCTTAGCAAAGAACAGATGTAAGAGGTTGGTGTTGTGTAGATTACCATTTTATAGATAGAATTTTTTTAAAAGCATCCATGACACTTTGCTAAGCATGTGGCACCTAACTCCAATAGCTTGCTTGATGTTCTTAAGGTTCTGTAATATAACACGAAATGAGATACATAAGAACACTAACAGAATTGTCATTTGTTTCATGGAAAGGTAAACTTTCAGCTTTCCTGTCATGCAGTAATAGTCCCAATGTGTTTCCTTACAGCTATGGACAAATCACCCCAAACTTTACATGCCTCATTGTGAATGAGGGAGTTGGAAACCAGATCAACCACTTTCTTTTGATTTCTTTTCTTTTCTCTTTTCTTTCTTTTCTTTTTGTTCTTTTCTCTTTTTTTCCTTTCTTTCTTTTCTTTTCTTTTTGAGATGCAGTTTCATTCTATCACCCAGGCTGGAGTGCAGTGGCGTGATCTCGGCTCACTGCAACCTCTGCCTCCCAAGTTCGAGCGATTCTCCTGCCTCAGCTTCCCAAGTAGCTGGGTTTACAGGAGCATGCCAACACGCCTGGCTAATTTTTGTATTTTTAGTAGAGATGAGATTTCACCATGTTGGCCAGGCTGGTCTAGAACTCCTGACCTCAAGTGATCTGCCCACTTTGGCCTCCCAAAGTGCTGGGATTACAGGCGTGAGCCACCGTGCCTGGCCTTGATTTCAAGTGTTATATTCTTGAGTAGAATTCTGGTAGAGGAAGAAATTTATGGATACATGATAAAATTTGTGTTTTACCTTTGATCAGAGTTTCCACTGCCTCATCAAGTAAGAAAGATTCCAGTATTAAGTTCATATTAATATAAATGTCAAGTAAATTTTTGTCATTGTTTGTTACCTTAAATTTCTCTCATGTCTTAGAATCAATACAGTGTTTTCCATGGGACAGTTCAAATACACTGCTTATTAGATATTCCTATTTCGAATAGAGAATTCAAGTATCTTTGAGATAGGAATAGTACTGGATGGTCACAGGAGGATACAAAAACCCAAACAACAGTTAAAACAAGAACTAGGCAAGGAAACCACAGCATAACAGAAAACCCCAAATAGGGAGAGAAAACGGCCAAAACCCAGGTCAGGGTGACATGTCCATGACTCTTCCTGGCAAACTCAAATAAAGGAAAAAGGGGGTGGTAACTGGGGGGTGTCCATGAAATCTCCTCCTTTTCTACCCCCTAATTAAAGAAACACTGATACAATTGGAAACCCAAACTTCATAGTGTGGGACTCCTTCTCACAAGCACATTGCACTTCTCTCTTAAGTGGGTACTTCAGCTTTGCAATAAAAGCTTTCCCCTTCATTCTGACTCTTCATTCTCTGGAAAGTGTCAAGAACTTGGAATTCTTTCTCTGGAGTGTGTCAAGAACTTGGAAAATGGGGCAGGGGTCTCACTGGCATCTGGAGATCCTCCTGAGCCCTCAGGCAACACCTTAAAAGGAATAGTTTCTGAGGCAGAAACCATAAGGTTGGACCCTTTTTATTGAGTATGACCCTGCTGCCTGGCTAAATCAGGCTGTCAGGGTTGAGGCAGGATAAAGAGGGAGAGGAAAGGGAAGGGGAGCTTTCCCAGCTTCTTGTCTGTAGGGCCTGTGACTGAGGGGCTTTCATCTGAATTTGGGAAAGTGAAGGGGCAAACTTCCACAGGGCAGGATATAAGGGGTGATGATTGTGAATGTGCTTTGAGACAACTGAGTTTAGAGTTCGGAGATTAACATCTGCAAGGAAATAGTGATTTAAGAGGAAAACTAAAATGTTTCAGTTTTATATTTATAACACAGTTTAGTCATTTATTAACTTATCAGAGCTAGAATTTCTTCATTTGGAAAACAAAAAACAACACCTAATTCAGTGTAGTGTGGAGTTTAAATTAGCAGTGAGAAAGCTATAGGCAGTGTATGGCACAAAAAGGCTGTTCCCACCTACTTGTGGCTACCCCGTTGGGGACACTGGTGATCTGGTTATAAGCTCAGACCTTGGAGTCACTTGCTATGTGGCTTTGGGCCAGGCAGTTAACCACTGTGGGCCTACAGTTTCCTAATCTATAAAAAAAAGCACCTACTAATCATGTCTGCCTGACAGAGTTATTTTGAGAGTTGAAAAAAATGCGTATTAAAAGTCTAGCAAAGAGCTTGAGGGAATGAGTGCTTCCTAAGTATATTAGCTATTCTAAGGTGTTTAGCTAAATTTGCTTTCAAGAATAAAGTTGTATTGCCATGTATACAGGCAGATAACTGTGTGGATATTGCAATGTTAGATGAACACTATTGACATGAAGAAGTTAAAGGATTATTGGCACCATGTACCAATCTAAATAATAATATGGGTATTAGTTTATACTTTTTAGTTCTTAGTAGGTGCTATACCTTGTAATCCTTTAATCTCTATTATGACTCTATGAGGTAGGTATTGTTATTATCCCCATTTTATAAGTTAGTAGACTGAGCTATGACCTTAAGTAACATTTCCAAGTTACACAGAAACAACTAGTAGGTGGTGGAGTCAGGATTCAAACAGGAATATTCTGTCCCAGAGTCTGCATGTTCAAATGCTATATTATATGGCCTCTCAAGAGTGTTTTAATTCCAAGGGTCTGGAACAGATCCTGGCAGTGTACCGAAAAGTATACCGGATGATGTTATGAATGTGGAAAGTCACCAAAATAGTCTGGGGTGAAAGTCAAGGCAAACAATTCACAACGTAGTGATGAACAAACAAAAATATTAACAGATTGAGATCCTATTTAAGGTAAAATTATTATGAGTTGAGGAATAATTGCAGTTTCTTTTTATTTGGGTTTAGTGCAGTGTAATTTGTATACAATAAAATTTGCCCTTTATAAGTGTCTATGTGTTTTGACAAACCCACACTGTATTCAAAATAAAACTAGAGCCTCTGGTCACTCCAAAGTCTATCCTCACACTCCTCTGCAGTTCACACTTGCAGACATCGGGCTTTGGCCCCTGATCACCACTCATCTGATTTCTGGCTTCATAGGTTTCACTTTCTCAGAATCTCATTAAATCATACGGTATGTAGCCTTTGTGACTGGATTTTTTTCACTAAGCATAAAGTATTTGAGATCCATCCATGTTGTTGCACATAGCAGGAGTTTACTCCTTTTTTATTGCTGCATAGCATTTTATTCTATGAACACACTAGTTTATTTATTGATTGATTGATTGACATCTCCCCCCTGCCCCGCACTTTTCTGCTATTATAAATAAAGTTCCTGTAACCATTTGAAGGGAGTTCTTTGTGTGAAAATATATTTTCATTATTCTTGGATAAATATCTAGGAGTACAATTGCTTTATAGGAAACTGCCACTTAGAAACTGTTGTCTAAGGTAGCCGTAGTATTTTGCATTCTTAACATCAAAGCATGAGCTTCCAGTTGATCTATGTCCTCACCAGCACATAATAATGTCGGTTTTCTTAATTTTAGTCATTAAAATAAGTATGCAGTGCTGTATCATTGTGGTTTTTATTGTGATTCTCTAATGACTAATAAAGTTGAACATCTTTTCATGTATTTAACTGCCGTATTTTCTTTAATTATCTGCTAAGTTCTTTTGCCAACTTTCTTTTTAATTGTTTTCTTGTGATTGAGTTTTAAGAATTCTTTACATATTCTGAATATGAGTCTTCTATTGAGTATTTCTTATGTTTCCCAGTCTATTCATTATTTTCTAAATTGCCTAACAGTGTCTATCAAATGAAAAATATTTTTAGTTTTAGTTTGTTCTTTGTATATTCTAAAACATATTTTGCTTAACCCAATATTGGAATGATTTCTCTGTCATATCTTCCTGTAGAACTTTTATAGTTTTAGCACTTGCTTTTTGGTGTAAGAATTTTGATAAACAATTTTGAGTTGAATACGGTGTAATGTAAGTGCTGGGGATCATTTTTTTTTCCATACAGTAACCAATTGTTCTAGCACTGCTTGTTAATAACGGCTATCTTCATGTCGAATTACCAAGGCACTTCTGTATGAAGACCCATAATTGACATAATGTATGTGTCTAACTCTGGGCTCTCTATTCTGTTTCATTGATCTGTGTGTTTACTCTTTTCTTAAATCAAAATGTCTGGATTATTGTAGCTTCATAGTAAGTCTTGAAGTCAGGTAGTTTGCCTCCAATTTTGTCTTGCTTTTCAAAATAATTTTGGCAATTCTATATTCTTTTCCTTTTTGCAGTGGGTTGAATTGTGTCTCACAAAAATGACGTGATCAAGTTCTATACTCCAGGGCCTCTGAGTGTGACCTTGTTTGGAAAAAATGGTTTTGGCTGATGTAACTAAGGTAAAGGTCTTGAGATAAGATTATCTGGATTAGGGTGAGCCCTAAATCCAACGACAAGTATTCTTCTGTATTAGTCTGTTTTCAAGCTGCTATGAAGAACTGCCCGAGACAGGGTAATTTATAAAGGAAGGAGGTTTAATTGACTCACAGCTCTGCAGGGCCGTGAGGCATCAAGAAACTTAAAATCATGGTGGAAAGATATGTGTTTTATCTTTCTTCACATGATGGCAGGAAGGAGAAATGCTGAGCAAGGGGGAAAAACCCCTTATAAAACCATCAGATCTTATAGGAACTTACTGATTATCGTGAGAACAGCATGGGGGTAACGGCTCCATGATTCAATTACCTCCCACCAGGCCCCTCCCATGACACGTGGAGATTAAGGAAACTACAATTCAAGATGAAATTTGGGTGAGGACATAGCCAAACCAGATCACCTTTTAAGAGAAACGAAGGCACATAGAGACACAGAAGAAGAAGTCCTGTGAAGACAGAGGCAGAGATTGGAGTGATGTTACTGTAAACCAAGGAATGCCAGGGATTATTGGCAGTCACTAGACAAGATTCTCCTCCAAATCCTCCAGAAGAAATCAACTCTTCCAATACCTTGATTTTACAGTTCTGGCTTTCACAACTGTGAGAGAATAATATTCTGTGCTTCAAAGTGACACATAGGAGACTAATCAACTTTCCATATAAATTTTATAATCAATTTATTAGTTTCTATTTTTAAAAAGCCTTCTGGGTTTTCTTAATGTGATAGCAATACATTTGTAGACTAATACTGAAGAGGTGACATGTTAAAAAATTGAGATTTTCAATTTATAAAAAATGACGTGTTTCTACATTTACTTAGATCTTCAATTTCTCTTAGCTATGTTTTGCATTTTTCAGTGTACAATCTCGCATTTTGTTGAATTTATCACGAAGTATTTTTGTTTTGTGATGTTTTATGAACATTTTAAAAATTTATTTTCCATGGATCATTGCTAGTATAAAGAGATGTAATTGATTTTTTTCTCATTGACTTTCCTGCAAACATGGTGAAGTAACTCATCAGGCTAGATTGGGATTTTCTACAAAGGCAATTATGTCATTTATGTATTAAAATGGTATTACTTCCCAACCTAAATGATTTATATTGTTACTGGTTTTTGCCTTACAGAATTGACTTGAGTTTCTAGGATGGTATTGATTGAGTAAAGAGACGGAAGGAGCATCCTTAACTTGACCCCAGTCTTATGACTAAAGCATTCATCTTTTTATATCAGTGATATAAAGTCAAGTCAAGTCAAGACTTGCATTATCAAGTCAAGAAAAATCTAAGCTATTCACATTTCCTGAGAATTTTATCATGGATATTTGTTAAATTTGGCTAAATAATTTTTAAAAATCTATTCTGTTGATCACATGGTTTGGTTTAGCTTTTGGTCTTATGAGTATGATAAATTCATTGATTTAATCAACCTTGTATTTTGTATCCTAGAACAAATCTTGCTTGGTCAGTATATATTTTCTTGTCACATATTTCTAGATTTGATTTGCTGGCAATTCAGGCTTTATAAAATGAATCGAGATATATTCCCTCCACTTCTATTTTCAGGAAATATTTGTGTAGGATTAGTATTGCTTCTTAGTTATATGTTTGGTAAAATTCACCAGTGAAGCTACCTGGACCAGAATTTTTCTATCAAAAGGTTTTGAAGCACAAAGTCATTTATTTAATAGTTTAAAAATATAATAAATTTCAAGAAACTTATGCATTATGTAAATTCTTGAATTTACTGGCAACGGATAAAAGCTTGCTTCATTATTGTTCTTTTAACATCTGTGGGAACTTCAGTGATGCCCCTTTTTTTGATTCTTGTTGCTGATAATTTGTGCTTCTCCTTTTCATTTTTGATCAATATGTCTGGAATGTTACTTTCGTCATTCTAAAGAATGCAAAAAACATAGTTCCTACATTTTAGCTGTTATTATATGCAATTCATATTGGCATTGGAGGCAAATATACGTAATGACAATTTTGTGTTCCATCAAGGTTAGTATCAGAGATTTTGGTTTTATTGTTTTTATTTGTTTTGTTCTTAATTACATTGATTTCTACTCTTGTTTATATTATTTCCTTCTTGCTTTGGCTTTAATTTTCTCTTCATATCTAGTTTCTTAAGGTGGAAGTTGAAATAGTTGATTTGAGTACTTCTTTTTTTTCTAGCTTAAGCATTTCACGCTATAAATTTCCTAAGAAACACTGTTTTAGCTACAGGTCAAAAAATTTAATTTTGTAGCTTTATTTCTTTTTAATTAAAAATATTTTCAAATTTTCCTTGTGATGCCGTCTTTGGCCCATGAGTTATTTAGAAGTCTGGTTGTAGTAGGCTGAATGATGCCCACCCAAAGATACCAGTCTTAGTCCCTGGAACCTGTAAATGTTACTTTATGAAGAAAAAGGGTCTCTGCAGATGTGATGATGTTAAGGATTCTGATATAAGGAGATTATCCTGGATATTTTTCTGGAATGCCCTAAATCTAATTCCAGGTTCTTATAAGAGAGAGGCAGAGGGAGATTTGATATGCACAGAGAAAGAGGAGAAAGAAGTCATGGATGCAGAAATTGGAATGATGCAGCCACAAGTTAGGGCGGCCGTAAGAAACTGGAATAGGCAAGAAAGAAATTATTCCCTCGAGCCTCCATAACAAGTGTGGCCCTTCTGACACCTGGGTTTGGTCTCCTTATACTGATTTTAGATTTCTGGCTTCCAAAACTGTGAGAGAATAAATTTCTGTTGTCTTAAGCCACTAAATTTGAGAGAACGTGTTACAGCAGCCTCAGGAAACTAACACAGTATTGTACTAATTTCCGCAATTGAGGATTTTTAAAAGATACTATTCTGTTATTGATTTACTGTTTAATTCCTTTGTGATCAGAGAGTATATGTTGCATGATTTCTAACCTTTTACGTTTTTGAAGTATTTTTTATGGCCTCAAATATGATCTATCTTCATGAATATGTTATATAATCTTGAAAATAATGTACATTCTGTTTTTGGGTGGAGTGTTTTATAAGTATCAATTAGGTTGAATTGGCAGATTAAATATAATTAATTTTTTGTAACTTCTACTTTTGCCATGCATCCATTAGAGATAGGGAAGAACTGGGACTCTGCTCTGCAATGTGTGGGGAGAAGTGCAAAACAAGTGTCTTTTCCATGATATGATTATAATTACCATGAAAGAGCACACCATTGCATTTCATCCAACTGGTCTGAACGCCAGGATGGATGGTACAAAATAACAGCACTCCTGGAATTCAGATTTGTTTAGAAAGTTGCTCTGATTTATTTAAAGCAATAAACTAAGAATTAATCTAAGAACTAAGAATGGTTCTCTTATTCAATATTGCATTTAACTAAAAGTATTTATTAACTATGTGTAAGGCAGAAAGATTACAATAATTTTAACCAGTTATATAGCTACACATTTGAATTTTTTCAATCTTCATTATCAATACATAAAATGTTCAGGAACTAAATGAGATTTTCTAATATATAAGAGAATGAAATCAACTAAAATTATTGGGAACTTAGATTTTATAAGTATTGGTCTTTCATATTTTTATTTTTGTATTGTAGACAATGTTATACAAATATACTATTGCGTGTACTGATGTCGTTTTGTCTTCAATATTCAGTAATATTTGTTACAAGTTTCTATTTTTGGTGTAACATCCTTAGGTTGCTATGCAAAGAGTAAATCACGTTACTCACTTAGACTTTTTCTGAATAAATAAGCAATATTCATTTTATTTCCATTCTTTCAAAAATTAGTTGAGTATCTTGAGACATTTAAACTGTATAAGAGTTAGGGAAAACTAAGACTATAAACATAATCCTAATATTTTTCATTTCCCAGAGCATGGGGAAAGGTCATATGAATAGAATATTTCCACAACATATGGTGATGATAATTTGATTAAATAAACATCACAAAGCCAATTAAGTCATTTTGAAAGTAAATACATGACTGGGTATACTCAGTACTCCAAAAATACATTTATTTGTGAGCATATATTCTTGCAGTTTAAAGAGATCAATGTAAACATCAGGGAAAGGAAGTCGTTTTTCATTATAAAATATTTCAAATATACAAATACAAATAGACAGTATTTTAATAAATAACCATATATCCGTGATCCAGATTTAACAAATGCCATTTACAAAATTACTGTAGATTTTTAAAAGTAGTAAAACACTAATAGACTGGAACTCAAGCTGTAACTCTTTTTACCCTATTTCCATTTCTCCTTTTCTAGAGTTTGTCATTCTTCTAAACTTGGATATACATTTTTTTTTTTTTGAGTTGGAGTCTCGCTCTGTCACTCAGGCTGGAGTGCAGTGGTACGATCTTGGCTCACTGCAACCTCTGCCTCCCAGGCTCAAGCGAGTAGCTGGGACTACAGACACCTGCCACCACGCCTGGCTGATTTTTTGTATTTTTAGTAGAGACGGGATTTCACCATGTTAGCCAGGATGGTCTCCATCTCCTGACCTCGTGATCTGCCTGCCTTGGCCCCCCAAAGTGTTGGGATTACAAGTGTGAGCCACCGCTCCCAGCTCACTTTTTTTTTTAAGTTCTGGGGTACATGTGCAGGATGTGCAGGTTTGTTACATAGGTAAATGTGTGCCATGGTGATTTGCTGCACCGATCAACCCATCACCTAGGTATTAAGCCCAGCATGCATTAGCTATTTATCCTGATGCTCTCCCTCACCCTGCCCCCCGACAGGACCCAGTGTGTGTTGTTTCCCTTCCTGTGTCCAGTGTTTACATTGTTCAGCTCTCATTTATAAGTGAGAACATGTGGTGTTTGGTTTTCTGTTCCTGCATTAGTTTGCTTAGGATAATGGCTTCCAGCTCCATCCATAGCCCTGCAAAGAACATGATCTCATTCCTTTTTATGGTTGCATAGCATTCCATGATGTGTATGTACCTCATTTTCTTTATCCAATCTATCATTGATGGGCATTTGGGTTGATTGCATATCTTTGTGATTGTGACTAGTGCTGCAATGAACAAACGTGTGCATGTATCTTTATAATACAATGATTTATGTTCCTTTGAGTATATACCCAGTAATGGGATTGCTGGGTCAAATAGTATTTCTGGTTATAGGTCTTTGAGGAATCAGCACACTGTCTTCCACAATGATCGAACTAATTTACATTCCCACCAACAGTGTAAAAACATTTTGATTTCTCTGCAGCCTTACCAGTATCTGCTGTTTCTTGACTTTTTAATAATCTCCATACTGACTGGCATGAGATGGTATCTCATTGTGGTTGTTCTCCAGTGATCAATGATGTTGAGCTTTTTTTCATGTCTGTTGGCCACATAAATGTTTTCTTTTGAGAAGTGTCTGTTCATGCCCTTTGCCCACTTTTTGATGGGGTTGTTCTTTTTTTTCTTGTAAATTTGTTTAAGTTCTTTGTAGATTCTGCATATTAGACCTTTGTCTGATTCATAGATTACAAAAATTTTCTCCCATTCTGTAGGTTGTCTGTTCACTCTGATGATAGTTTCTTTTGCTGTGTGAAAGCTCTTTAGTTTCATTAGATCCCATTTGTCAATTTTTGCTTTTGTTGCAATTGCTTTTGACATTTTTATTGTGAAATCTTCTCCCATGCCTATATTCTGAATCATATTGCCTAGATTTTCTTCTAGGGTTTAAAGGCATTCTTCATTTCTGTTTCAGTGTTTTGATACCTAACATTTCCCTTTTTTTTTCTCCCAAGATGGAGTCTTGCTCTGTCACCCAGAGTGGAGTGCAGTGGTGTGATCTCGGCTAACTGCAACCTTTGCCTCCCTGTTTCAAATGATTTTCATGCCTCAGCTTTCTGAGTAGCTGGGACTACAGGCACGCACCACCATGCCAGGCTAAGTTTTGTATTTTCAGTAGAGATGGCATTTCACCATGTTGGCCAGGCTGGTCTCGATTTCCTGGCCTTAAGGGATCTGCCCGCCTTGGCCTCCCAAAATGCTGGGATTACAAATGTGAGTCACTGCAGCGGGTCCAAACTAAACATTTTGACATTAATGCAGGAGTTGAACTTTCTTTGTGTCCTGGGACCCTTTGGAAATCTGACACCTATGGACTCTCAGAACAATGTTTTCAGATGCATGCAATAAAATAAGTAGAAATTCTTTGAAATCTTCTCCATATATATATATGTGTGTATATATATATATAGAGAGAGAGGGAGATGTATATTTCTATACATATATGTCTATCTATCTATCTATCTATCTATCTATCTATCTATCTATCTATCTATCTATCTTCTAGATACAGGTGCGTATCACCATGCCCAGCTAATATTTTCATTTATTGTAGAGATGGGGGTC
Source organism: Gorilla gorilla gorilla (assembly GCF_029281585.2). Taxonomy (NCBI): domain Eukaryota; kingdom Metazoa; phylum Chordata; class Mammalia; order Primates; family Hominidae; genus Gorilla; species Gorilla gorilla. Next base: position 48,319,431 of record NC_073241.2, read on the forward strand.
TTGCTATTTTGCTGAGGCTGGTCTCGAGCTCCTGGCCTCAAGCGGTCCCCTTTCTTGGCCTTTCAATACACTAGAATTACAGGTGTGAGCCACCACACGTGCCCAAAATTTTTAGGAAAGGAAAAGATTGTGAGAAAAGTGTCTTCATATAGTCAAGATAGAAAGTCAGTGTTCAAGAAAATACAAAAACGTCCTTTCTTTTGGAACTTCTGGAAAAAGGCATTCTGGCAGGTAAAAGCTTCTAGTAGGTTAAAAAAATAGTTATAGTAGGTAAAAGCTTCAAGACCAATGAGCAGATCCAGATTTTAGAATTAGGATTTCTTGCTGTATGCTGAGACTCTACATTTATTCTTACATAAGATGTTCTTAGGTCTATAAGGCACATTGTTTTGCCTGAGTTTATCAACCAATTCAGGTGACTGGTTTTCTGATTTTCCCACTACACTAAATCAGTACAATGTCTAAATATTGTGAACTTCAGCCTAAATTTTCTGTGAAAAATTTATGATTCTTTGTGGAAACCAATTTTAAATTTTCTGTGGACAACTTATTGGCACTGCAGATAGACTATTTTGAAATTAAATTTTTAAAGAAAGATTCATGGCAGTGTGTATCTCCCCATCTTTCCCACAGATGTGAAGAGCAATTGCCAAGTGTTAGACTCAGCCATTTGTAGAAGTTTAGGTGCCTCAGAATCAATCGTTGAGAAAACATTTTACATCAAGTATTTTTTTTGGAGATCATCTGAAGACTGGCGTAGGGACCCAAGGAAGTGAGCCAAGGATGTGAAGGCAGCCAATGCAGGGTACATTATCAAGCCAGTACCGCTGTTGGTGATCAGAGCTGAATCCTGTTGGAGAACTCTGGGAGTCAGTGTCTAACATGTGCCTCAGGCTGTTTCCCCATCCACGAGGTAGGGAGTTGGGATGTTTACAGGCCACGCCCATCAAGTATTGTTGGAGTGCGCTCCTGGGTGGCAAGGGAGTCTTATATTTCCCAGTACTTCTGTCATACCATGGAAGGAGAAAGAGACCACTCCACTTTTAGGGAAGATTCACAGTTGAGAGAACTTTGTGTAAGGCTTAAGTGGGTACAGACAGGTGTCAACTGCATTTATTACAAAACACTTTGGGTGATTGCTACATGGACATATTAATTAAGTATATTAAATGCATCCAACAAAATATGAATATAAATATAAATTTAATGTTTCTATTTAGCAGGATGGAATATTCAAGAGAATGAAAATTGTGAAACGAAAAAAACCTATACAGCTATAGACATGGCACACAATGCCAAAGCCATATAACATTTTGTTATTATGATGGATGAGGCTAGTTAAAAAATATTAATTAACAATTAGATAATTTAAAAATTAATAGCCCAAAAGCCACCTGAGCTGAAACTATCTGTTGGAATACACAATTATAATAATGAAAAATTTATTTTAGAGGCTCAGAAAAAAGAAAAATCAATGTTTCAAAATGAGTCACTTAATTATCAGGTATAGAGAGGAAGAAGAATTTGTAATAGCAAGAGGGCAAATAAGGTAAAGTGTACAACATTCTGCCGACTGAAGCTATCTCATTCACTGAGGGTCAAATGGGAGTAAATGGTGAGAAATGCTTGGGAATTTACAATGTCAAGATGGGGCTGTCAAAAGTGTCAGCTGACTTGCTATCCTGCTAACTCATTTTATTAAGTTTATAGTCTTACGTATTGCAGACTGTGAAAATATCTGACTTTTCATCAATCACTGACAGTTGGAGGAAAAGGCTAGAAAATTCTAACAATATGTTAAAAACTTTGTTTGCCAATTTACCTAAAACAACTGACATTACTGTCAGGGCCCTTATGAGGGACACAGTTATTGAGCTAGGGGGTTCCTAATTAATAGTACCCACTTTATTTTTGGTTGAAAAAACAGGTACACCCTAATACAACTGCATAGTGTTTGAGTCACAGATGATTAAAGCCAAGAACATTATTCTTGGACCATATGAGTGGTGGAGAAAATGGATTCACTTTGATTTTAGATAATTTTATTCTGAATAATGCTAAAATAAAACACTCAGGTCTGGCAATAAGTAAAAAATTAATTAAAAATATAGAATCTATACAGTTGGAAATTGAACAAACTCAGTCCCAGGCCAGATATATTATATAAATTAGTAACCAGTTGAAATATAACTTGTGAATGGTGTTCTCTGGGCTGTTGGAGTACCCATATCCAAAAACTGAGACCTTTGTTGTTTTCAAGTGAAATGTCATTATTTTACTGGGATCATAATTTTGCCAGATAAGATGAGATGCATTTGGCACTCTTCTTGGTAAAATGCAAGAATTCAATGTGACAACTCAAAACTGCTACAGATATTTGTAAGAAAAACAGGTGTAGGATACATCAGCAGGTCCTTGGTGCTCCTGCCTCAGTTTGCCAAAACTCTTGACTACAGACACACTCACAGTCTTTCCTTCACCTAGGAAAGCACTGATTTGATAAATTGTCCCCAAAGGAGACAACGCTTGGGTCATTCCAGTTCCAAGATATAAGGCACACAAAGCAAAGGAATGACAACATGAAATAGTCTTCATTGTTTTTAATCTCCTACTATGTTGTAAGACTTTTTATATACTTTGCTACTTTGTACTGTTTGTATTCTTTTGTTTGAGAACTGATGTTATTATCTTTCAGATAGTCTTTCAGTGTCCCAACTTAGGAAGGAAAATTTGTAATTGGGTGTAATCAGTATGAATTACTAAAGAAGCAAAGATGAAGAGAGGTTATTTTGAAGGGAGAAGCAGCGCCCTGAGTGTTTCCAGGAAGGCTGACTGCAAACAGACGTCTTCTGTCCCCCTCTAATGCTGGGGATATGGTTGTTGTGCATGGTGAGGTCTGTCGTTCTGCTAGGTTTGTGGAAGTATTCAGGAAATGAAATTGTATACACAGAGGAATGAGTACACAGTGTAGGTAATATCTGATTTTTACTTAATATTATCTTAAATTAAGAATTATGTAAAGGCAGGTGGATCACCTGAGGTCAGGAGTTCGAGATCGGTCTGACCAACATGTCAAAACACCGTCCCTACTAAAAATACAAAAAAGAAGTAGCTGGGTATGGTGGTGTTCAAGAATCACTTAAACCCAGAAGGCGGAGGTTGCAGTGAGCTGAGATCACACCACTGTACTCCAGCCTGGGTGACAGAGCAAGACTCCGTCTCAAAAAAAGAGAAAGAAAAAAGGAAAGAAAACAAGAAGAAGAACTGTGTCAAAACCCTTGTGACTCATGTTTTTCTCTTGCAGTTTTTAGGATTTTATTCATTCACTGCTTTTAAAATTTAACCTATTAATAAGTTTAGGGCAGGAAAGGAGTGCAATCTCCTTCCCTGATTGTTGGCCAAGGATTTCCCCTAAATGATGTACAGTGATGAAAGTGCAGTCCTTTCCATGATGTATGCCCATACTTCCAGTTTCCCTATCCTCCAATTTGCAGAGAAGCAACTTAGAGAAACATTTTTACAACAATCACGTTATGCATGTTGCATGAGCCATTTGAAATAATTCACACAAAATATGAGTAATATACATGAGAAAAACTGAATAATATTATTTTCAAAAATCCCACATTGGTTTTGGGAAAACAACCAACACAGCAGATGTTTTGAAAATAATGAAAAAATGTGAAACCAAGAGGAGAGTGTTTTAAAATAGCGTTGTGTGCAAATGATGTGACAAATTTACTTGAACCCAGCTGTGGACAGAGAACAATAATACAATGAAATGAACTGAAATAACAAAACCACAAAAAAGAAAGGTTAAATTCTGAAATAGTACTTTTTTTCTTAAAAACCAAGTTTGTCTGGGAAATCATTCTGAATGAAAGTAGGATAAATGACATGAACTGACACTTCTCAAAAGAAGACATATGAGCAGCCAACAAACGTGAAAGAATGCTCATCATCACTAATCATTAGATAAATGTAAGTCAAAACCACAGTGAGATGCCATCTCATGCCAGTCAGAATGGCTACTATTCAAAAGTCAAAAAACAGCAGATGCTGACGAAGCTGTGGAGAAAAGGGAACACTTACACACTTGTGGGAATGTAAATTAGTTCAGCCACTGTGGAAAGCATTTTGGAGATTTCTCAAAGAACTTAAAACAGAGCTACCAGTTGACTCAGCAATTCCATTATACCCAAAGGAAAAGAAATCATTCTACGAAAAAGACACATGAACTTGTATGCTCATTGCTGCACTATTCACAATAGCAAAGACATGGAATCAACCCAGGTGCCCATCAGTAGTAGAGGGGATAAAGAATACATGGTACATATAGCCCATGGAATACCGTTTAGCCATAAAAAATAATGAAATTATGTCCTCTGCAGCAACATGGATGCAGTTAAAGGTCATAATCTTAAAAGAATGAATGCAGGAACAGAAAACCAAATACTACGTGTTCTCACTTATAAGTGGGAGCTAAACATTAAGCACACATGGACATAAATATTGGAACAGTAGACACTGTGGCCTACTAGAGGGAGGATGGAAGGAGGGGACGTGAGTTAATAAACTACCTATTGGGTACTATGCTCACTACCTGGGTGAGAGATCCATACCCCAAATCTCAGGATCATGTTATGTTCCCATGTAACAAACCTGCACATGTGCCCTCTGTATCTAAACTAAAAGTTGTGATTTTTTTTAAGAAAGAAAAATGCCGGCTATATATAGAGAATAAAAATTACTTTGGGAATCTGATATTCATATCCTATACTGAGAACAGAAATACCCAATTCGAAGGCACACACTAAAGCATGTCTATTGTTATCACCTTATCGGATGGAAGCCTAAGGAAGCAGGATTCCAATATAGTGGCACTCATGAGGTGGAGGTAAAAGTTTTAAGAAGACAGTCTGACCAAAAAGACATTGGAGGATAGAGGGGCACATGTCCCAGCTCAGACAGGCTTGTTTCTCCTGGGGCAATTGCCCTGAATAATGAGCTGAGTGATAATAATTTAGAGGTTGTGCTATCACCTAGAGCTGAAGCTGGCACAAAATCTGATACTCTTTTAGGACTTGGTTTCATAGGAAGTTGAAGGGGACTTAACCTTGCATCTGGTCAAGGGGAAACACAAATGATGTGGCAAATGGGGGGTCTTGGTCAGGTAGGCACTTGATTCTGCCTGTCCATAGATTCCATAACCTGATACTTCTTACTTTTGCTTTTGCTATAGCTGGCTACTTGGAGATACTATCATCCAGGCAGGGGAGAGGAGAAAATTCTGTCCATAGATCTCATAAGCTGATACTTTTTACTTTTGCTTTTGGTATAGCTGGCTCCTGCCTGCTTGGAGATACTATTGGCTTCTATATTGTGTTTGTATTCCAAGTATTTTACTTATCCTTTATCCTCCTTGGAACCATGCACACAAAACCCAAGGTAATATGAACAGCCTCAAAGGCTATATTACCACAACAGGCATGCTGGCATGATCAGGATACTTGGAAGATGCAGGAAAGCAAGAATTCTTCATGTTACCCAAAGTGATCTACAGAATCACTGCAATCTCTATCAAGATCCAAATGGCATTTTTAATAGAAATACAAAAAAAATCCTAAAATTCATATGGAACCAAAAAGGATGCCAAATAGCTAAAGCAATGTTTAAGAAAAAAGAACAAAGCTGGAGGTTTTATACTCTCTGATTTCAAACTATATTACAAAGCTGCAGTAATCAAAACAATATAGTACTGACATAAGAACAGATGCACAGACCAATGGAACAGAATAGAGAGCCCAGAAATAAAACCACACATATATGGTCAACTAATATTTGATAAGAGTGCAAAAAACACACAATAGGGAAATAATAATCTCTTCAATAATTACTGTTGTGAAAAGTGGATATCCACATGCAAAAGAATAAAATAAACCCTCATTTTACATCTTACACAAAAATAAACTTAGAATGGATCAAAAATATAAAAACCCATAAAACTCTCAGAAGAAAACATGGAAAATCTCCTTGACATTGGTCTTGGCAATAATTTTTTAGATATGACATCAAAAACATAGGCAACAAAAGCAAAAATAAACAAATGAGACTATATCAAACTAAAAAGATTCTTCACGGCACAGGAAACAGTCAAGAAATGAAGACAACCTATAGAGTGGGAGAAAATATCGGCAAATCAGATCTGATAAGGGGTTAATACCCAAGCTATATAAAGAACTCACAAGCCAAACAGAAAAAACATATAACCTGATTTAAAAATGATTAAAGGACCTGAACAGACATTTCTCAAAAGAAGACATAAGAAAGGGTGCTCAATATAACTAATTATCAGGGAAATGCAAATAAAACTATATTGAGACATCATCTCACACCTGAAAAAATGTCTATTATTAAAAAAAGATAACAAATATTGGCCAGGGTATGGAGAAAAGGGAATCCTTGCACACTGCAGGTGGGAATGTAAATTATTGCAATCACTATGAAAAACAGTGTAGATATTCCCCCAAAAATGAAAAATAGAACTATGACCCAGCAATTTTACTTCTGGGTACGTATTCAAAGGAAATGAAATCCGTACCTCAAAGAGATATCTGCACCACACCCCCACCATGTTCAGCAGCATTATTCACAATAGCCAAGCTATGGAATCAACTTAAGTGCCCATTGGTTGCTGAATAAATAAATAAAATCTGATGAATATATGTACAACAGGATATTTGCATTAAAGAAAGGAAATCCCACCGTTTGAGATGACATAGGTGAACCTGAAGGACATTATACTAAGTGACATAAGCCAGATATAGAAAGACAAGTACTGTACAATCTAACTTATATGTGGAATCTAAAAAAGTCAGACTCAGTAGCAGAGAGTAGAATGGTGGATTCCAGAGGCTGGGCCAAGGGTGTGGTGGGAGGAGGATGAGAGATGTTGGTCAAAGGGAAAAACTTTCAGTTATAAGATGACAACGTTTTGGGAACCTAATGTACAGCATGGTGACTAGAGTTAATAGTTAATGCTGTGTATAGTAAATAACACTGCATTTCCTTGAAATTTGGTAGGAGAGCAGATTTTACATATCTTTACCACTCCCACCTCTGCCAAATGATAACTACGGGTAGTGATCAATATGTCAATTAATTTGATTGTGGTAATCTATATAATGTGTTTATGGGTGTGTATGTATATAATAATCATATTATCTGCATTGAATATGCATGATTTTATGTATCAATTTAATGTTATTTTTAAAATAAAGGGAAATGACACACACATAAAATCTCTAAAATCTCCAAGGCTCTCAAAGATTACTTAGTGGTCTTTTTGTATCATTGCCATTAACATAAATTCAACTCAACCCAGCTTAAGAAAACAAAAAAGAGATTTTTAGAGTCATAATTAGGATATCCTGTGTAATCTAAGTTCCACGATGCATACCTGGAATAGACCAAAAAGGAACTGGAGCAATGTGTGGGACCAGGGATGGCTATTGCTTTTCACATCTTTTGTCTTCATGTCTCTCTGTATAACAGCATATATCGGCTCTAATTTACATATACACAGTTGGCCCTTGAACAATTCTGGGGTTAGAGGCACTGGCCTTTCATGCAGTCAAAAATCTGCATGTAACTGTGAATTACCAAACTTAACTACTAATAGCCTACTGTTGACTGAAAGTTTTGCTAATAACAAAAACAGTCAGTTAACACATATTTTGTATGCTATATGTATTACATACCGTATCTGTACAATAAAGTAAGTGAGGTGAGAGAAAAGAAAATGTCATTAAGAAAATGACTAAGGAAGAGAAAATATATTTCCTCTTCATTAAGTGGTAGTGAATGATGATACAGGTCTTCATCTTCATCATCATCACATTGAGTAGGTTGAAGAGGAAGAGGAAGTGGAGGGGTTGGTCTTGCTGTCTCAGCAGTGGCAGAGGTGGAAGAGGTGGAGGAGGAGGAAGGAGAGTCAGGAGAGGCAGGCACACTCAGTGTAACTTAAGCGGACCCATGCAGTTCAAACCCATGTTGTTCAAGGATCAATTGCATATATGTGTGTTTTTTATTCATTTAATATTTAATGAATAAAAGTGATGTGCTGATACACACACACATATATATATATACAGCGTTAATAAAGTTTTCGAACATAAAACTACAGAAAATATCATATCAGACAACTATATACCCATCACTACTAACATTTAGCTTATATTAGCATTTTGTGGTATCTGTCCAAAACCCAACTCCCATCTTTCTTTACTCTGCATCTCTATGTTGCAATAATCACTATTCTGATTTTTTTTAGATATTATTCTAACACATATATCTATATTATTGTACATAGACTGTTATGGATACCATTTCACATTTGGAGACCTTAACTATTATGTAAGTGATGTCACAAAGTTCACATTCATTTAAATTTTCTTCTTTCTCCCCAGGTAGCTTTCCTTGAGTTTTGCTTATGTTGACAGGCACAGCTGTAGTTTATTCATGTTAAATAATTCATAATATTTGTTGCATGAATAGCTTTAGCCCATGTTCCGTTGGTTACCATGTTTTTGTGATTATAAAGGTTGCTGCAGCAAACATCTTTGTTCACCTGTGTGAATGTATTTTCTGGGGAACATCCTAGAATTTAAACTGCAGACTCAGAGGGTTTGTGCCTTTCATCTTCAGCTTCACTAGGTATCTCTAAATTGTTTTCTAAACAATTGTATCAATTTAGCTTTCTATCAGAAATGTTCGAATTTCTCTGTCTTCATGTCCCCACCCAAACTATTTTTAATAGGAAATTTGCTTTCTTCTGCATGGTTTCTAGCGAAGTTGAACATTTCACTTTATTTATTCACGAGTCTAATAATGTACCCCCCTGGAAATTGGAAAACATTAACACCATCAGGAATGAAAATATTACATATTAAAATATGTGGGATGGTAGAAAAGCACCAAAGAAAACTATATTTTTTGCTTTTGCTCTGAGTGAACAAAGTCCTCTTCTGAGATTTCTGTCTGCAGGTGCCTTGCATGTGTTTGAGTTTAAAATGAACACTACTCACATGGTTCAGGAACACTGCAGAAGAATAAATGCGTCGTGGGAGTGGGAGTAGGTGTCCTTTGGGAGAGTTTGGGATGTTAGACAACACATCATAAATCTCACTACCCTAATCCTGGCCAAGAGTCAAACACCAGATACCCAGGCTCCCCCAGAGATAAAGCTCTAGCATTTCCAGTCCAGCTGTAAGGCAGCTCTAACTCCACCCCTGGTGCGTCCTTTGATGGTGGGCTGAGAAATAGGCAGTTCCCACAAGAGGAGGAGCTTTAGGCACATACAACAAAAAGGCATCCATTGACATCCGAGTTCAGACTTATTCTTTGGGCAACTACACCCAATCTTGGATTTAAGAAAAATGGAATGCAAGGAGGCCAGAAGAGAATTTTATGTATGTAATCGAAAAAAATTCTGTCATTCTCTTTTTCTGTGCCCAGAAGACTAATAATTTTTAAAGGCAGCGTCTGCTCCCCCGGTCCATGCCTATGTCCCATCTGTAATGGTTGGTGGTATCTGAGTCTGCATGAAGGAACCCTAAGGCCTATAGAAAATACAAAAGGATGAATGTGCTTCTGCGATGCTGTTCTCACTATCAGAAATTCCCCAGTCCCCGAAACCCCGACTTTCTACAGGTCTTGCTCTGCTCTTCAGTTCCTGGAAATAGCTCCTTTGCTTACCTTCTCTCTGCCCTCACAGACTATTTCTGCTGAGGCTTTCAACCCTACTCATTCTCGTTTTTAAATCAGAACAAAACTCTTAGAATGCTGGTAATAGCCTGCTGTGTTCCTTGAGCTATTATACAATGACTTTGCCTTTTCCAAGCTTTTAAAGTTAGCTAAAAAGGTAAGAAAACAACTTGTGTGAAACAAAAAGGAGGAGGCTAGAATTTTGAATAGTTTCAAGAGTGACAAAGAGCAACACTGATACGTAAGTTTCAACTTTAGTGCCAGAGCAGGGCAATGGGTAGTGACCCTGTGGATGTGTAAAGTGCACAGTAATTGGTTACAGAGGTTTGTAATAATTGGTTGTTGGAGATGACGACCACAACAGTAGTGTCATCTATTAGGGGCCAGGTAGGTTACTAGGTGTTTTAATTCACCATTTCATTCAATCTTCACAACCATCCTATGATATAGACACTATTACAAGATGCGAAAACAGAGGCTTACTAAAGTTAGGTAAATTGCTCAACTTCATACAGCAATTTTGCCATGGATATGGGAGGGAGGGATGGTACCACAAATGTCATTGGGTTTTCAATTCATTGCAAGAGAAGCTGTACCTTATTGTAGAGGTCAGTGTACTACAGCCGGTGGACCAAATATGGCCTGTTGCCTCTTTTCGTAAATAAAGTTTTATTGGTACATAGTCACACCCTTTAATTTACGTATTATCTATAGTTGCTTTCACACTACTATGGTAGAGATTGGTAGTTGTGACAGAGACCATGTGGCCTGCAAAGGCTAAAATGTTTGCTATCTAGCTCTTACAGGAAATGTTTGCCTAGCCCTGCCCTGTTGTTCACTTCTTTTGGAGCAAGCTTGTCCAACCTGTGGCCAGTGGGATGCATGAGGACCAGGATGGCTTTGAATGCAGCCCAACACAAATTTGTAAACTTTCTTAAAATATTATGAGTTTTTTTGCGATTTTTTTTCTTTTTGCTCATCAGTTATCATTAGCGTTAGTGTATTTTATGTGTGACCCAAGACAATTCTTCTTCCAATGAGGCCCAGGGAAGCCAAAAGATTGGACACCCTGCTTTGGAGGCTTTTGGAGAAATCCTGTTCTAATTTCTTCCTCTTCATTCCTTCATGTTGGATTCTAAGATCCAGCCTACAGTTGGAGGTGGACCATTCTTTCTAGATAATTCTCCAGCAATTTTTAGAATCTCAAGTCTGCACACATGATTCAAGTTTGGCAGGTGCCTTTTTTAATCTGCTTGGTAAAGCTCCTAATATAGCTCCATACTTTTCCCTACAGCTTAAAGCAGAAGTGTATTTTTCTCTGTGCCTTCTAACATAGGGCTCTTTTGTGATTCCAGGGCCTCTGAAAAATGAAGGTTCTCAAAAATCTGGGTGTGTTATTTTGCATTTTACTCACATCATTCTATAGCTCGTTTTCATGTTTTCATTGTGGGAATTATAAGCATCAGTAACCAGTTTATAAAACCCTGCCTTTTTCACCATATTGAATCTGCCTTGCTCGAGTGCATTTTTGGCATCTACTGAGCATCTGTTTTAGCAGGTTTAGACAATTCTCAAGCAGAAAAAAAGCGAAGAGGCAATTCCTCATGAAGAAGGGTTCACACTGGTTTTACGGAGTTTGATACACAGCTCCATGAGGTCAAATATTTTAGCTGTTGTCTTCTCATCTCTGGTCCCAGCATTTAGCAGCCTGGCTCATTGAGTGTTATGAATCAATGAATAAATGAATGACTGTAAAGGAACTCCTCAAGGAATGAGATGACAGAGTTGATTCTTCTTCTATGGTTCCACTAATTTCCAAATTTCTTGTTCAGTGTCTCACTGGCTTCTAGGACCAATTGAACCTCTAGACAGAGTAAATATATTAAAGCACTGGTTCTCTAATTCTGTAGGTTGGCATAATCTCAGATTTGCAATTGGTCTGATTTAAAAATTTTTAGGTCTTTACTATGTGACCAACCACCACCTAGAACCCTATTAAACTATATTTATAAGAATGGCCTATTAAACTACATTTATAAGTAGTTTAAAATACATACCCTATTAAACTACATTTATAAGAAATATTTCTTATTTCTGCTGTAGAAAATTACCATAAACTTGGAGACAAAACAATACAACTTATTGTTATAGTCCTGGAGGTCCAAAATAGGTCTCATTGTGCTAAAATCAAGGTGTCAACAAGTCTGTGTTCCTTTCAGAGGCTTAGGAGAGAAGCTTGCCTTTTCCAGTTCCTAGGGGCCACCTGCATTCCTTGGCCCATGGCCTCCTTCTTTCATCATCAAAACAAGCAGTTTAACATGTTCAATCTCTCTCTCTTTCTCCCTCTCTGATCTCTGCTTCCTTTGTCACATCTCCTCTAACTCCATGTGTCCTCTCCCTCTTATAAGGACCCTGTGATCTGAATAACCTGACTGTTTCCAGCTTTACTTTACCTCTGGAGTTTGGGTGTTTAGTTTTTTCCTTCACCCTACAATGTATTCCCCTGGATCCCAGATAAACCATGATTCCTAAACATACGCAACCATGATCAGCTTGGCTTGGCCACGACTCTGCTTAGCTCTTTTTCCAGCTGCCTTGCTCCAATCACACCTGCGTTCTGCAAGGAACCAAAGAGATTGCTGCAAGTCTTCCTGGGACCTAAAGTGACTGTGTTAGTGATGATTCTCTGCAAGTGTTAAAGATAGAAACACAAGTAAACACGACAAAACTGAAGCCAACTGAAATCTTGGGTACACTTCATTTTCAAGAAAATCATCAGAGAAATCCTTGACAGGAAGATTAACAAGTAAGGATGCTCATTTTAATCACTAGGAGATAAATAGAGCTTTTTACAGCTTGAAAACAAAGACTCAAAAACAAGAACTGATCATGTGTTCAGCTGATTTTTTTTCACCAACAGATTCAAAGCTTGACCCGTCATTAATTATTTTCTTACTATCCACTGTTTTTTGACTTTATGTTACTATCTAAAAATATTTCAAAATCTTTGAAACTAATTAAAACAGAGAGTCTTTTGTTGAGGCAACTGAAGCTAGTGACCTGAAGGCTCACGCCAGGCTATCTGGAAGGGTGTTTATTAGGAGAAACTCATGCAAAAGAAGTGGATGCCCTGCTACTGTTCATTACATTCTAGGCAGTACATAAGGATCTAACAGGGTCAGAAGTCAGACGTGGGGAGAGAGACCTGGCCTAGGCCTGTAGGGTTTTTAAGCTTCATGACTGGAAAAGCACCTACTCCAACCTGGTCTAATCAGGGGCTGGTTCCAGGCCTGGTGGTCATAACCTCAGCAATCTGCCCACACTGCTTGCCTTCAACAGTCGGCTCAGCTGAGCAAGTTTTTCTGGATCTCTGTAGGAGGCCAACTCTGGGACAGCAACATTCAGTACATCAGAGAATGAATCAGAACAAGTTAACCTTACCTGACAGTCCATCCCTCCACTCTGAAGGAGTACGTGGTTCAGGTTGGAAAGCCTCAGGTCTGGTTGTGGGGTTGGCCAGGCAGTGCCTAGCAAAAGAGTGGTAGGAAGTTGAACAAGGCTGGCATCTGCAGCTGCAGCATGGGGTCAAAAACTTATGAAATAGGGCAGAATTACATGAGACAGGATAAAGGTAAAACTCTCCCTATTTTAATTCATTTCAAGGATTTTGAAATATTTTTAGATAGTGACATAAAGTAAAAAAACAAAACCAAAAAAAATGACTAGTAAGAAAATAATTAATGAATGGGTCAAACTTTGACTTTTTAGCTCTGTTGGTTTGGATCACTGATTGCCAGTTAACAGACAGCAGTATCTGCAAAGTGTGCAGTGTCCCCCACAGTTTGATGGGCAATGTGTTAAGATTTCCCCAGTTGGCCTAGAACGGTGGCTCACACCTGTGATCCCAGCACTTTGGAAGGCTGAGGTTGGACAATCACTTGAGCCCAGGAGTTTGAGTCCAGCCTGGGCAACATAATAGACCTTGTCTTTACAAAAAAATTTAAAAATTATCCGAGTATGCTGGTGCATGCCTGTGGTTACAGCTACTTGGACTGTGCCATTGCTTTCCATCCTAGGTGACAGAGTGAGACCCTGTCTCAAAAAATAAAAATAAAAAAAGAAAGAAAGAAGAGAAAAAGATCCCTCAACTGCCCGAGAACATCATAGTAGAGGAAATAAAAAGAAGTGTGGAAGAGATGTCTAGGATGGAGGAAATTTCATTGATTGGCTGGATGATAGCTATCTGGACATCCCAGTAGCAAATTTCATTTTCACTCTAATGATTGAATCTTTCCGAGGGCAGTGGAGGTCTGGATAAAAGTGGGGAGCTTAAGGCTTTTCAGTCTTCCTTGACTATCCACCCACTAATCCTTGTGCTGACTGACCACTTTGCTCTCATAAATTCAGAGGAAAGATGCATAGCTTTGCCCTTTGGGTCCTCCACAGCCTCATCTTCTGGATATTCCCCAGCTTATGTCCTCTGAGGTTCGTCTGATTGCTTCTGTTAAAAAACATTAGTTTTTTAATAAAACAGGAGTGGGACATCATCTATCTGATTCCATCTGACCTGTTGTCTGAAAGCCTATAACCACATAGCCTAGCAGAGGAGCTTCATCAAGGGATCTCACAGGATGCTTCTCTCAGGTCCATTTATTCCCCTTTGCTGTTATTTCCTTCCCTTTTTCAGGCAGGTGGGTTGTCACTCTGGACAACGCCTTGGTTTTCTTACTCCCTGCTGCATGTAACTGGGCATGTAGTAGTTCTGTGTAATCCTGAACTCACCATTCTGTCTCAGGAAGAGAGACTGGGAAATGACTTTGCTTTGATAAAATCATCTAGTATTATTCTTGTAAGGAGGTGATTGACATGAGTTACTTTCTACCCTCCTGGGTGCCAGTTTATCTTTTCATGTAATGAAATCTGCCCCTTCTTAAGAAACTTTCTCCAAGCTTGTAAACAACCTGGGATATTTTCCTGGGTGACAGTCTCTTATCCTACCTCCTCCTTTCATTTCTCTGGTTCATGCTAGATTCCTGAACAGGAGATCCTCAGGAATTTCATGAAGAGTTGTCATTTTTTTTCTCTTTCTGTCCTTCTCATCCTGGACAATTCTTTCTAAAGCCACTGAAAATAGCCATGGAGTATAAGTGATCACGAAGAGCAAGTGTAGAACTTCATTGTCGACTGGGGCATATGTGTGCCAGCTCAACCATGGAAGAAGCGAGCATCTGTTTAGAAAATGTTGGAAGTAAGGTATGAAGCTCTTTGGAGCACTCATTGTTTACCGTACTTTCATTTCAAGTCCACTTTTAGTGAGATGGATATCAGAAGTGACTCTGGCTCCTTGGAGGAGGATTCTAGGCAGTTGCAAAGCAAGTTAATTTGCTTTTTCATTTTTTGTTCTTCAGTAAAATAGCTTTGAATTTAGTATCCTTTCCCTTCTCTTTCTCTTTCTCTCTTTCTTTTCCTTCCGTCTATCCATTCTTCCTTCCTTCCTTTTCTTTCTTTTATTATTTTTAACAGAAAAAGAACCTTGTATCCAGAGAGATAAAATGGCTTTTTAAGATCACATACCTCATTAGGAACATAACTGGCACTAGAATCCAAATCTCTGACTTGGATTTGGATTCTAGTGACCCAATCTAATTGGAAAGTGACCAGCATGGGAGATTCTACCCCTGACTTTATCATAGAATACAGTGAAAAGAGGACTGAAGTCAAAATTGGAGTACCCTTTTCTCATGCTAGCTCTGCAACTTAAGAGCCATGCAAGTTTAACAAGTCATTTAAACATTTTAGATTTTAATTTTTCACCAGTATAATATATATAATACCTTCCTTATAAATAAAACATAATATACTTGTGGAATGTTCTATATTTTAAGGGCACTCAATGTTAAGTTGTTATTTGGTGGGGTAATTGGGACCCAAAAGATACTTCTTTGTCATAATTGCAGTTTCAATGTAAGTTTTATTTGAATATATAGATTTAAGGTCTCCGGAACCTTATCCAAGGGCTTTAGAGCTGAGCTTCATTGTTGTGTCTTTTTAGATTTTTGTTTTTCTTATCTATACATTTTCTAATAATGGCTCTCAAAAATGCAAATGAGTCTCTAATGATTTGCCTTAGGCTATATCCTCATGTATCTCAGGGAAGATGGAAGGTCATTAACAACCTGGATTACCGAACTTCCTCATGCTAATAAAGCCACGGCATGGGGTTTACGCATTTGTATGCAGGAAAAGCAAACAGCTGATGGAAGCTCAGGGCTCCTCTGACCTTCAGTGGGCATTCCCCTGAGTACAGAAGAAGCTCTACTGTGAAGATTTAAAAATACAAGTGAAGTTATCTCACCACAAGGCTTTCTAAGTTGTGCAGATGAAAATTCTGAAAGATATTCTATGAAAAGTTCAAAGTTGACTTCACCTAACTAAGAAGGATAAGTTTCTGCCACAAAATGGCATGTGAAACCCAACTCTGCTCATTCTTTTCTCAATGTCTACAGACTTTACTCACAAGCTCCAGTCAGTGGCTGAGAATCAGCTTTGCTCAGCCCTGCTAGGCCTTATATGCTGTTGAGCTACTGGTCATAGGAAGAGAGCCCCTTCTCGGATCACCTGAGGCCAGGAGTTCAAGATCAGCTTGGCCAACACGGTGAAACCCCGTCTCTACTAAAAATACAAAAAATTAGCCAGGCATGGTGGCGCATGCCTGTAGTCCCAGCTACTCTGAAGGTTGAGACAGGAGAATTGCTTGAACCCGGGAGGCAGAGGCTGCAGTGAGTTGAGATTGTGCCACTGCACTCCAGCCTGGCAACAGAGTGAGACTCCGTCTCAAAAAAAAAAAAAAAAAACGAAAAAAAAAAAAAGAAAGAGAGCCCCTTCTTCTCTGGAGGACGATTTTATTTACACTATAATCATGTTTTCTTGAGCCAAACAATGTTTTTGGCAAAAATAAAACCTCAGCAGGTAAATATAAAAGGAAAAACATAAAAGAAAAAAAAATGAAGTGACTACAGTCATGATGCTAAAAGTTCAAATACAAAGAAGTCAAATTGTGTATCCGGAGGAATTAAACATTAAAAGGCAGTGAAATGAATCTGTGTTATCTGTGTCCTGGGACACAGGCATCATATAATTTTTTATTCCTGGGTTGTGAAGCACTGCAGGAAAAATCTGCAATAAGTCTCTGTCCGCAGCCACTCAAGTTCATGCCACCTCACTTCACCTTGCTCTTCTCCATTTCATTTTATTCATCTCACATCACTTCTGTTTCCTCGCAAGTTGTTCCTCATATTTACCATTCATGTCAAGCCAACAATTCTACCCCTGTGTCTTACTAATCTTAACAGAAGATGTAAAATCCAGTTTCATTAGGAAGAGTAAAGCTGCCTGACATTGACTGCTTGAACTTCTCTTCTCTCAACTGCAAAATTTTTATTCTTACCCATCTTCCCCACGAGGAACATTTTGATCATTTTCTTTATTTTTAAACCCCTTTTCTTTTTTCAAGTCTAGTTACTCTGTCTTTGCTAGATCATATCCATTTTGTTAATCTCATCTGAATTTAGTTTCCTAAACTAATTTCCTCTCTTGTTTGAGGAAGTTTCCTTTCAACTAGATTTTTTTCTCTTTTTAAATGGACAGCTTTGACCACCTTATCCTAAACAAACATAAAATGAAAAAAAAAAATTTTTTTAAGTTGCCTAAAAAGATTTCCTTGGCCATTGCAAATCATTTTTTTTTTTTTTCAAATATGAGATCTTGCTTTGTCACCCAGGCTGGAGGGTAGTGGTGTGGTCCTAGCTCACTGCAGCCTTGAACGCGGGGGCTCAAGTGGTCCTCTTACATCAGGCTCCTGAGTAGCTTGGACTACTGGGACCACAGTACCATGCCCGGCTAGCAAATCCCTCCTTTACTCCCAAACTTCACAAAACTCTATTCTCTACATACTACTTATGCTCTCTCACTGTCTACTCTACCTCAACCCTAACATTCAGCATCCAGACTTTTCCACTGTCTACTTTATTCAAACGTGTCCGTTGCAGGCCAGATAATTTAAGACCAACCTCATATTCCAAAATCAAAGCACCAAATCACATGCAAAAGAAATACCGCAGCTGGATTCAGAATTTTGCAAAATTAGCTTCTTCTTCATCAACACATCCCTTGATGTCTGTTAGATGTTCACCCCTAGTATCTGTGGCTCATTTTGTTACCTGCAGTTAGGATGTGAAATGATGCTAAGTGTAGGTAACAACATTTTATGATCTGAAATCCCACTTTTCTTTGGTGTATTCTTCTTTCTTCTCACAAGACCTTGTCCAGAATCACTTCAGCAGTCTCAGAACCCACATGGGCTGGAGAAGCGTTGCCTGGGCTCTACCCTCCCCTCCTTACTTAACAATTAGCAGTAGTCCTCATCTCATGACATCCAATGGCTTTATCTTTGCTTGTCCTTCCTGTTTTCTCTACATCCTGAGCTACTTTTGGCTACTTGCTTCTTGATTTTTGCCTTTGCTTGGACTCCATGACTATGATGTTTCTATTTTTTCTGGATTCTTCATCATTGCCTTGACCTCAGCCTTCCCACTCTCCCCCAATGTCTTCCCTCCATTCCCTTCTACCATCTTTCCACATGTTTTCCCTAGGAATTGTTATTTACCTGATGAACTTCAAATATCACTCCAAAGAATGTAGGCCTTCAATTTCTTCTCACATTTTCTCATTCTGAGCATTATCTATTGAGCAAATCCTCTTCAATCATTACTTTTGCCTCAATTTCCCCCATCTACTCTTACAACTCAATTTTAGCTCAGGCTCTTCTTAACTCCTCTTTCTAGAGTTGCAATAACTTCCTAAGGAGTCACACTACTTCCAGTGGCTCTCCCCTTCAATTCATCATGATTAGCTGCCAAATGAACTTCCCTAAGATCATCATTTTGATTCCAAACTCCTTTTATCATTCATTATCCCATAAATCCTTTAGCCAGTGGGCTTCCCCTCCTATTTCTTCACACTGCACCGTCTCCTACAGTGTTGTCTAAACTAGACACTTTCCTCTCATTCTCGCTGTTGAAGTCTTATCTATTGTCCAAGGCCCAGGCACAATGCCACCTCTTTTATAATGCCTTTCTTAAGATATTAGACTGAAAGGAGTTCTCTCTTTGAACTTCTATAGTTCTTTGAATTATTAAAATGTCAGTTATCATAATGAAACTTGAATTACAACTTTTATGCACATATAAAGTCTGTCTTATTCCTCCAAATCTTCTGCAATGTCTATCAAACTAACTTGGAAATTGTAGAGAATAATATATGTTTCTTAAATGAATAGTAATTACTTATTTTGGAGTGTTCAGAGGCCATTCCTTCATCACAGCTCAGTTGCAGAAGGGAGAAACATAAAAGCTTTATCATCATTTAAAAAAATCTTCATTCCTATGAGTTAGCATTAATGTATACTGGTTACTACATTTGTTTTGTGTTTGGTTGCAATCTAGGATGACAATTAATCCTTGAAATGTTTGCATGTCTCTGATCCTGCTTTCTCATGATAATTTCATTTAAATACTTGTTTCAACTTGGGTCCTTCCTTATTTTCTTCCTTCCTTCCATCCATCCAGAAATTTAGAGTTGATGAGAAGCTTTCTTCCTTGCAGTATGCTTAAATCTAACTCACTTACACTCTGAAAAAATACCCTTGGTATTCTTTGGCTTCACTTTGGTTATGAACCCTGAACTTTACTGTCTGTTCACACACTGTGACCTTTGGTTCTGGTAATGAATGGTGTTCAGTGTCCTGAAAAGAGCACACAAAATATTTGCTAATTAAGTCAAGGCTTGTCTGAGGAGTTTTTATTGCTGTCACATTCTCTCAATATAAGCTTAAGAAGCAAAATAAGCCTAAGCTTTCTTGCTCTAAAGTTCAAGTATTACAAATTCAAAACTTGTGGCTACGTTGGGTATATGCTGAACTGTGTAAGAGTTTCCATTTATTTCCTTTTTGGACTTTAGTTGACTAATCAGGGCTGTTTTACAATTTGCTGTTTTGCATACAATTCAGAATCAGTTTGGGGGAATTAGCATTCACAGAGATAAAAATTATTTTTGGGTAAACCCTTCTACAATCCTTATATAGTCTCCCACACAGGCCAAGACTCCAGTGTGACTTAGTTACTAAAAGTCCTTTGCTGTTTTGTAATGCTGTAATTATACTTAGATATGTATACGATAGTATGTTGTTTGAAAGTTACTTCATGTCCATGGCAACAGGCAGGTATCTGGGAAGTAATAAGACAATGCATTTGGCCATGTGTCAACTGATGTCTTAGTGTCTTTATTGGCTCCGCCTCCTCTTCTTCCTCTTCCTCCTCCTCCTGCTCCTCCTCCTTCTGCTTCTGCTTCTGTTTCTGCCTCTTCTGCTTCTTCTTCCATCCTATTTCTAACTTTGCTTCAAAAGATTGTTTCTTTTGCAATGAGGAGAATTTTCAAGACTAAACCATTCTGCCTATTGGATAGGCAGGATGCTAATGAAGCATGTGAAATAATGAAGCTTATGAGAATCCTACCGTGTTTTGGTAAATTATGTTTAATTTTATTATTCTTTACTATGATTAAAAAATCCTGCTCATTAGAGAGAATTTTAAGAGAATATAGGTAATAGATAAATAAAATAGTGGAATTACTCATTATGTGCAATCTCAATGCCTGTAAATCTCCATAGCCGTAATCACTGTTAGTATTTTGGTTATATTAAATACATCTATTCCCAAACTTCCCCAAGTCATCCCAAGCCAAAAGAATAATTATTAGTTATGCCCAGTTTCTGTGGCATTTCTCTTACTAGCACAGCTATAGGGAACAAACCTTTTCCCAGCTGTTTTTCCCAGTCTGGTATTCTGGGGGTTCCTAGAGCAGGTTCCCTGTGCTCACACAGTGAGATGGTCACTGCCTTCACTACTCTGTGTTGCTAGTGGGGGTCTTTAGAGCCAGGCCCCATTTCATCATGCCCAACAGCTTCAACTGTTGACTTTTGCACCATTCTGGAGGGGTCTCACAGCAGAGTTCTTTAGGTTAAAATGTTACACAGATGAGTCACTTTATTTGGGGAAGGGACAGATTTGATAAATGACCGTATTTGTTCCCTAGAACAGTAAGACCAGTGTATTGCTCCATTGGGAACAGAATCCATTAACACCCATCACTCAAAACTCAAAATCTCTTCAGTCTGGTCTTCAGCCTTCTTGTCTAAATCTGATTTTTATTGGTTTCATCTGAAAACTATTTGATATACTATCTTAGTGGTCATAACCTTTCTTTCCCAACATTTAGTTGCTTGGATGCGCCTCTGCTTCCACAGGCTAGAAGCTAGGTGCTTGGATTAGCCAGTACAAATTCCTGCATAATGGAGCTCCTATTGTGAAGGAAGTATAAAGTATGAAGAAAGTTTGTGAACTTTCTTCACAAATCTTTATGAAAAAAATATATATATGGGTTTGATGATAGTATATAGTAGGGTTCAGCATTGGTTACCTGACTAGAATGCTGTTGGGGTGACCACTCCCAAAATAGAGAGAAACATATGTTGTGTTGAAGGATCCCATCACCACTTGGGTCTGATTTTGTTTTCACTGAAAATAAAGACACCAGAGAACACTGGTAAAATTTGTATGTGATGTGAAGCTTTGAAGAGAGGTTTATTCATACCTAAAAGGATGCTGGCAAGCATAAATGTCAAGATCTAATAGGATAACAATGAGTAGGAATAGAATTTTCAGCACATGCTCCAAGGGCAGTTTCATAGGCATGAGTCAAAAGAGACATAGTTTGCCAGTAAGTTGACTTGTAGAGAAGGCCTGGAGTATTACTGATTCGTTCAAATGCCTGTAGGGAGTGAAGTGTCACAACACTGGTCATGAAAATCTCAGGTGTTGCCAATGAAAGCACTTTCAAATCAAAAGAGATTACAGTCAAGTTTGCGCTGGACAGATCATACCTAGAATACTGTGCTCTGAACGGGGCTAGCTCAAAACCAATAAATATTAGAAAAAAATGTGGAAGGCTCTGAGCTTGACATAGGAAAGAAATAATGAAGATATTATAGCTGTCTTCCAGCATCAATACATGCTGTCTTTACTCTGCATCACTCCTGAGAGAAAGAGGAGAGAAAGAAATAACATGTACTTAGTACCCACCATGTGCTCAGCCTGAGCTAGGCTTGTTTCATGTATATATATATATACACACACACACACACACATATATATACAACCCCTGATGTAGCATACATATATACTACATATATATGTGTATATATGTATATATACATATACATGTGTATATATGTATATATACATATATACAACCCCTATATGTGGCATACATATATACTACATATATATGTGTGTATATATACACACATATACTACATATATATGTGTATATATATACACATACATACTACATCTAGATGTAGTATATATATACACATACATACTACATCTAGATGTAGTATATATATATACACATACATACTACATCTAGATGTAGTATATATATACACATACATACTACATCTAGATGTAGTATATATATACACATACATACTACATCTAGATGTAGTATATATATACACATACATACTACATCTAGATGTAGTATATATATACACATACATACTACATCTAGATGTAGTATATATATACACATATATACCACCCCTACTTCACAAAGTTGCTGTGAGATTTTGATAAAATTTTATATATATATAATTTTATATATAATATATAAAATTATATATATTATAAAATT
Source organism: Gorilla gorilla gorilla (assembly GCF_029281585.2). NCBI lineage: Eukaryota > Metazoa > Chordata > Mammalia > Primates > Hominidae > Gorilla > Gorilla gorilla. Next base: position 48,342,009 of record NC_073241.2, read on the forward strand.
TTATATATATATAAATTTTTATCAAAATCTCACAGCAACTTTATGAAGTAGGGGTTGTTATGTTACTTTCTAATTGAGAATCCTGAAACAGAGAACTTTAGAAACTTCTTCAAGGTAACACACCAAGTTAGGAAATATAGAGTTAGAGCTATAGAATTCAGATTATATGGCAAATACCTGTGATTCTCTCAGGACACAACCCCTCTCCCTCCTCATTCCATGTGGTTTGGGAGGCTCTGGACTCCCTTCCTGAATGGAAGGATGGGTAGGACATAGTTCAGTCCTGCTCAATCATGATATGGGTTCTGTATCTCAATGACTCAATCCATGTACATGGGATTCATTCTAAGACCTTTGATAGTGACATCAGGGAAGAGGCATGTTTATCTTTCAATGGGATTCTGAAAGGCTAAGATATAAGCCTTGAGCTGCTGGGAGACATTTTGCCACCATGAGGCAAAATATGGTACCTGACAATGATGCCAACCCAAAGGAATATGTTGTTAAATTTAATCTGTTCTATGTTTTTAAGGATAATTTTATTATCATTCTAATCTCACAAGGGATAAAACAGCTTTGTTGGCAATATCAAGTTCACAGTGTTATTCTGGGCAGAGCCAAAATTCATATCCACTTTGCCACATATCTCTGTTTTTACTTGGATCTTAAAAACCAAAATAAAACTGAGTACATGATTATTCACAAGCTATTTGTCTCACCTCATCAAATCTGACCCTAATTATAGAATTTTATGTTTTGGGGCTGGGTTAACATAGTACCAAATTTAGGTAGGGATGCAAAGTTAAGTAACTTTTCAGAGAAGGTTTCTCTTAGAGTATAACGTGGCCATTTAGATAGACATTTTGCTTTGGTAATTTTGCCATTCATCCTTGTTTCTACTGCTGAGAAAGCCAAAGAAAATTATATATTATCTGTTTGCACTGCCTCTTGCAGTGGGATGCATAGCGGTTGCCTTTTTGATTATGATTCACTAGTAATCATATGAACAGCTAGGAACTCAAAACAGGTGTTGAACTGTTGCAGATTGCTTGGGAGTGGAGAGAAAGGGTGCTCATAGATTAGAATGATTTCTGAGCTTCTTTCCTGAATCACAGATCTTCAGCTGACAGATTCACACTGAAAAGAAAAATCAGAAATCCAGCAACACAGAGCACAGGTCCCTATGCTTTGCCCAAAAATCATGTCTCTAGATCAAGCTGCAACTCTTGCTTAATGGTTATGAACCTTTAACTGACGGCAAAAGGTAGAAGTAATGGAGGTCTTTATACAATAAATGAGAAATATTATCGACTCCTTTTTCCCATATGACACTGAAATCTAAATGTCATTATTTTAGTAGGTTGTAATTTGTCACATTTTATCAAGTCTCTCTTTAAAAAATCAATATATTTTAATACTGTATGGTAGTGAGTGTCCTTACTGATAGTCCCACTCATTTATAAGCCACTAACTTTTCTGGCTTATTCAATAGAGCATTTGAAGCTGAAGTTATTTAAAAACACCAACATTGATAGGATATGAACCTTAAAGACAGGTGATATTTAAATATATTACTTTATTATTCATATAGCTCTGGGAAAAATAGAAATATATTATCACAGATAATTGATTTAGAACTGAAGTATGCTATAGCTAACCTAGCTTTTATAATCATTACATTTAAGTTTCCTTCTCTCTTGCCTCTGCCAAATTTGCTGCATAGGAAGTATTCTCAATTCTCCACTTGCATTTGAAATATACCTGCTTTTTGTTTTCTTTTTTAAAATTATGATTGTTATCATTCTTCCTTCAAACTTAGGCTCAGGGGCTCCATGGGCGGGTTTGTTATATGGCTAAATTGTGTGTTGCTGGGGTTTGGTGTATAAGGGATGGTGGGAGGAGGGTGAGGACCCAGAAACTACCCATAGGTTACTATGCTCACTACCTGGGTGATGAAATAATTTGTACCTGTTTTCTCTAAACCCTTGTTGCTAACACCTGACAGCTCTTGGCTAGGCTGCTACCGCAGTCTTTAACCTAGTCTCTTACCTTCTCCAGTGGTCCTTCTATATTTCATTCTTCAAACACCAGCCACAGTGATGTTTTTAAAAAATAAATCAAGTTACAGCATACTCTGCTTAAAATCCTTCTGGGCTCCCTATGGCACTTGTGATAAAAATCCTAAGCCTCTTTATCTTGCCTCCAAGGTCATTTGTGGTCTTGGCTCTGCCTCTTCCTTCCCACTTGTCAGCATGTTGCAGCCATAACAGCCTTGTTTCCGCTCCTCAAACAGACCAAGTTCATTAATGCCTTGGGGCTTTCCATCTGCCTCATCTGCCTGGGATGCTCTTTTCTGAAACCGTCTCATGGCGGCCCCTTGTCCTTCAGATCACAATGTGTATAGCATCTCATGAGGAACAGCCTTTCTGATTGCCTGACCAAAGCAGCCAGTTCCAGTCCCAGTTTAGTTTTATCACGGCAATCATCACTTCCTATATTTTTGCTTATTTATTTGTTTATTGCCTAGCTTCCATAACTAGAATTTAGTTTCCACAACAACTTGGAACAGTGGGTGATCCATGAGGTTCTCAACACATGCTTAGCAAGTGAGAGTTTAACTATATTTCACCGATTTGTCAATATTATACTAGAGGTTCTAGCTAGCGCCAAAAAAAAAATACAGGAAAAAGAAATGAAAAAGGTATGAATTGTGTTCTTTCTCTCTCTCTCTCTCTGTGTGTGTGTGTGTTTGTAATTTGTGTCTGCCCAACATAAAAAATGTGTTAGAAGATTTTCAATAAATTTTCATTTAATAGATATACTTGGTGAAGTATTGTAAGTTAACCAGGTTTATAAAAACAGCAGTTATTTTATCAGATTTTGAAGTACAAAATACTTATACGGGTGAACACTTGAATAGTCTATCTGCTCATTTCCAATACTTGCTATTAAATAGTTTTTGAGCCTTTACTTTGTACTAGGCAGTGTACTAAGTAGTTTACATGCATGATTCTTGCTACAGTACTATTAATTTTATTATACAAATGAGAGGATTAAAGAGGATAAGGTCCTACCATGAATAAGGGTAGAGCTGTTATATAAACCCAGGTAATCTAACATATATAAATATCACCCAACAGACAGCACAGGAGCCCAGGGAAAGACAGAAAGAATAAAAGGAGGGGAGGGATCGACAACCTCCACTCAAAGTCGTAAGAAAATCAACTTAAAGAAGTCTGACAACTATGTAAGAAACAGTGTTAGGAAATTAAGAGTATCACCGTACCTTTATTGCTATCTCTATATAGACAAAGAAAAATTTAAAGGTTTTTGAGAATTCAGGATGACTGGATCATGTTTGCTATCTGTTTATAACATCCCCTTCACCCAAGAAAACTCCTAGAAAATATTCAAAACTTAAAAAAAATCGAAGTTATTTCTAGATTAAAAAGGAAGGGCAAATGTTGCATTCTAAGTCAGTTTTGACATTGAATGTATTTAGTAAAGTAGGTGTATGTAAGTAGAATAAATAAAGATGAGTAGACAAAATCCATAGAATTTCAGGAAGAACAAACAAAAAAGAATAATCAAGGACTTCAGCTTCCATCTGAAGAAACTGAGAAGAGTAAATGAAACCAAAAGCAAGCAAAAGGAGAAAAAAATCAGAGCAGAAATCAATGAAATATAAAACAGGAAAAAGAAACAGAAAATCAATGGAACCAAAGGCTGATTTTCTGAGTTCAATACAATGGATAAAACTCTAGCAAGACTGATCAGGCAAAAGAGACACAGATAGTCATAGATACATAGAGATAGATAGAGAGATAAGGATATAAGGAGAAAGAGAGAGAGAGATGTGGAGAGAAAAAAGAGAGGGAGAAGACAAATTACTAATATCAGGAATGAGAGCAGAGACATAGCACAGATTCTACAGATGTTAAAAGGATAATAAAAGAATCTTATGAACAACTATTTGCCAATAAATTCAATTAAACAATTTTGATGAAATGTGCAAACTGTTGAACTTAAAGAAAAAACCTGATTTGCTCTGTATCTATTAATAAAATTAAATTTGTAGTTAAGATTCTTTCTACAAAACCAACCTCTAAGTTTTATAGTTTCATTGGTAAACCAAACATTTAATAATAGCAGTACTACCCAAAGTCCTCCACACAATTCCAGAGGATAGAACACTTCCCAACTTATTCCATGAGGCCAGAATTATCCTGATACCCAAACCATGAAGATATATATAAAAAAAATTATAGAGAAAATTTTCTCATAAACATAGATGCAAAGTTTCCTAATAGAAGTTTAGCAAATAAAATCCAACATTATATAAATAATATATCATGACCAAGTGGGTTTTATCCAGGATTGCAATAATAGTTTAACGTTTGAAAATAAATCAATATAACTCAAAGTGGATGAAAGACATAAACATAAAAGCTAAAACTATAAAACTCTTAGAAGAAAACAGAAGAAAAACTTCATGATATTGGATTTGGCAGTGATTTCTTAGATATAATACCAAAAGCGCAGGCAACAAAAGAAAAGATAAGTAGTTTCATCAAAATTTAAAACTTTTGTGCATCTAAGGACACTATCATCAGAAGGAAGACAACCCACAGAACAGAAGAAGATTTGCAAATTATATATCTGATAAGGGGCTAATGTGCAGAATAAATAAAGTACTCCTACAACTCAATAACAAAAAAATCAAAAAAAGCTGATTCAAAGATGGACAAAGTACTTGAACTGACATTTCACCAAAGAAGATAGGCAGATGGCCGATAAGTACATGAAAAGTTGCTCAACATCACTAATCATCAGGGAAATACAAATAAAAACTGTGAGATACTACCCATTTGGATGATTAATATTAAAAAGATGAAAATAAGAAGTATTGGTGAGGATGTGGAGAAATTGGAACCTGTGTGCATTGCCAATGAGAATGTAAAATTGTGCAGTCATTGTGGAAAACAATCTGGCAGTTTCTCAAAAAAATTAAACACAGAATTACCTTATGAACAGCAGTTTCACTTTGAGGTATACACCCCCAAATAATTGAAAACAATAACTTCAACAGATTTTGTACACTAATGTTTATTACAGCAGCACAATTTGCAATAGCCGAAAGGTGGATACAACCTAAGTGTTCATCGATGAATGAATGCATCAGCAAAACATAGTGTAGAAATTCCTATACACACCACATGAATAAACCTTAAAAACATAGGCAAAGTGAAATAAACCAGACAGAAGAAAGTACATGTTGTACATTTCCATTTACATGATACTATGGTCTGAATGCTTGCGTCCCTTACCTTCCAAATTTATATGTTGAAATAGTAACCCCCAAGGTGACAGTATTATGAGAAGGGGCCTTTTGGAAAGTGGGTCATGAAAGTAAAACCTTCATAAATGGGTTTAGTGTGCTTATAAAAAAGGCTCAGGGAATCTTATTTGCTCCTTCCACCATATAAGGACAGAGCTAGAAGGCATCATCTCCTGAACCAGGGAATAGGCCTTCACCAGACACCAAATCTGTCAGTGCCTTAATCTTGGACTCCCAGGCTCCAGAACTGTGACAAATAAATTTATGTTGTTTATAATCTACTCAGTTTATGATATTTTGTTATACTAGCCCAAACAGACTGAGACATATGCAGTACCTAGAACTGTAAAATTTATAGAGACAGAAAGTATGATAGTGGTTAACAGGGACTTGTGGGTGGGAGTAATGAAGAATTATTGCTTAACGGGTGTAAAGTTTTAATTTGGGATGATCAAAATATTCTGGAGCCCGGGAGCGGTGGCTTATACCACCAATCACTATATTTTGGGAGGCCAAGGTGGGAGGATCAGCTGGGGCCAGGAATTCGAAGTTACAGTGAGCTATGATTGCACCACCACATTCCAGCCTGGGAGACGAGAGAGAGAGATCCTGTTTCTCAAAAAAAAAAAAAAAAAAAAAAAAAGGTTCTGGAGGCGCATAATGGTGATAGTTGCATAACAATGTTAATGTACCTAACACCACTGAATTATATACTTAAAAATAATAAAAATGATAAATTTCATATTATGTATATTTTACCACAATGAAAAAATTGACCATAGACCTACATTTAAAACCTCAAACTATAAAATTTCCTTAAGAAAGCATAGGGGAAAAATATGAATGACTTCTAATTAGGCAAAGATTTCTCAGATATGACACTAAAAGCACAATTTAGGAAGGAAAATGATGAAAATTAGACTTCATGAAAGTTAAAAGCATTTGTTCTTCAAAAGAGAGACTAAAAGAAAATATTTGGCCAGGTGTGGTGGCTCACACCTGTAATCCCAGCACTTTGGGAGGCTGAGGCAGGTGAATTACGAGGTCAAGAGATTGAGACCATCCTGACCAACATGGTGAAACCCCGTATCTACTAAAAATACAAAAATTAGCTAGGCGTGGTGGCTCATGCCTGTAGTCCCAACTACTTAGAAGGCTGAGGCAGGAGAATCGCTTGAACCCGGGAGGCAGAGGTTGCAGTGAGCCGAGATCATGCCACTGCTCTCCAGCCTGGTGACAGGGTGAGATTCTGTCCCCCCCCCCAAAAAAAATTTAAAAACACATATCTGTTAAAGGGCTTGTAGCCTGTGTTATATATTACTCTCAAAACACAGTAATAAGAAAATGAATAAACAACATTGAGCAAAAAGCTTGAACAGTCACTCCCCAAATATGAGATATAGATGACATAAGATGAAAAAAGCACATCATTTGTTGTTATGGAAATGCAAACTAAAATCCAAGTGAAATATCACTATATTATAGTACTAATTAAATTTAAATTTAATTATTAAAATGGCTAAAATTTAAAAGGTTGAGCATGCCAAGTGTTGGTAAGAATGTGGAGCAACTGGAACTCACACACTGCTTACAGGAATGTAAAATGCTACAGCCACTTTGAAAGGAGTTTAACAGTTTCTTAAAATTTTAGACAGACACCTGGCATATGATTTAGTCATTATAATCCTGAGTATTTACCCCCAAATATTATATCATGTACAAGTGATGGCAGCAGTGAGTCATCCGGAGCGACTGCTCCCATTGCGCTGGCTGCAGCTGGGAGGGGCGCGGGGGCAGTGGCCATGGCGACAGAAGCGGCAGCAGGAGCGGCTGAAGGAGCCGTGGGACCCCCGTGCCCCACGTCCCCTGTGCCCCGGTGTCCCCGAGACATCTGCCCCTACCTTCGTGCGGCTGGGCAGGACCTGCTCCCAGGCCTGGAACCTCCACCACTCTCTACCCTGGCCTCGCATTGTCACTCTCGCCTGCCACTGCTGCAGGGATGGTGTAGGGAAGAGGCAGACAGTTCCAGAAGCCCACTCCTGGGAGCCCCCTGGAGCCTGCCACTCTGGGGGCCGCGGCAATGGGGCTGGGTCGAGTCGCCTGCCGGTGAGAGAGCAGTGCAGTTGGGAACGAAGGGGCAGGCAGAGAGGGGCTCCAATGTGGAGATGGTCCTGCAGTGGTGACACGCTCCACGGAGCTGGCAGGAGCCGGGAGCACGCAGCAACTCAAGTCGTGGCTGTGGACCTGGGCCTCCCTGTGGTCTTGGGCGCTGGGAGCAGGCAGAAGTCCTGCCCACCCTGGGTGCAGATACAGCCGCCCAGCTGTGGCTGCAGACCCAGGCATCTCTGCACTCCTGGGGCCCAGGAAGGCCCCACTCACCCCTGCATTCTTGGAGATGTCTGCTCCCACTGCCTGGCCTCTCCCTGCTTCCAGCGCCCGCTCTTTGAGCAAGGATGGGGCCAAGCTGGGGTAAACATTTATGCAGCCCGGCTGGGTGTGTGTGAGCTTGGGACAGTGCTGAAACACCAGCCCCTTGCCTTCTCGCCGCCCCCCGCCTCTGGGGTTTGGTCACCAACAAGCATGGGAGGGAGGTCAAGGGGGGCCTGAGGACAGCCTGGCGCTGGCCTACAGGTGCCCCTTGGCATGAACAGTCTAGGCATCATGAATGGTGGCAGGAGGCAGACAGACTCCTGGGCAGAAGGGGGTTAGTCCCTGGTGAAGCCCCACCTTCCAACCACGGAGGGCCTGAAGCCTGGGGGCTGGGCCACCAGTCCCACCGACCAGAGGGGGAACTTGTGCTTTTCTCTGGGCCCACCCACGACTGCCCATGGACAAATCAGCACCCACTTCCTTTCCTCAGAGGCCCATAACCCCCCGCCCCCCGGACTCAGCCAGACTCTAGCAGAGGATGAAGAGAGGATAGGGAGACAATGGGATGACCACTTGCAGAGAGGTGCTACCCTCTCTGCTGAGAGCTCAACACTCGTGGGGACAATCTGTCTAGCAGAGAGGAGCTACCTTCTCTGCTGAACGCTGAACACTGGTTGGAACACCCTAACTACAGAGAGGAACTGCCCACTGCAGGTCTCCTCTGAGCTGTTCTATTGCTCACTAAAGCTCCTCTCATTCTACCTGGATGCAGGACAAGAACCCGGGACTCACCGAATGATGAGGCTAAAAGAGCTGTTATACAAACAGTGCTGAAACACATCCCTTGCTTGCCACATCGTGGGCCACAAGGAGGAGAGAAGAGAGGAGAAAAGAGCTGTGGTCCTTTGGGAAGCCCAGACCTGGGAGCTCCCTGAGCCATGGCTGTGACTCCTCCTTTGGGGCCCTGTGGTTCCTGGAGTCTCCAAGCTTCTGGGCACCACTGCATTCTCTGGTGCCAGCCATGGAAGCTGCTTGCAGTATGCCTGGTCCAGAGCAGACTCTCAGTGTGTTGACACCTGGAGCTGCCCACCCCACTGCAGCAGCCAGTGTGCCTGACTGTGCAGTGCCCGGATCCCATGCTCTCTTGCTCATGTACCTGTCACTGCTCCACTCCAGTCTCTTTGGAGGTGTGGAATCCAGGCTGGTAGCACAAGCCAAATGCAGCCTGCCAGGACGAGTGGGCTCAGTGGGCCTGAGCAAACTCCGGCAAAAGTACCACTGGCCACAGAGGTTTCCAGCTAGAAAAGCAACACCCGCTAAGGATCCCATAAGACAAGGATTTTCACAGTAGCTTTATTTGTAATAGCCAAAGACTAGAAACAACCCACAAGCCCACCAACAGGTGATTGGCTAAACAAATTGTATCTTCACACACACACACAGTAGAATATTGCTCAGTAATAAGGACTGAATTATTGATATTTGCAACAACATGGATGAATCTCAAAATAATTTGTCTAACTGAAAACGTCAGATAAAAAATACACAGTATCTGATGCCATTTATATAAAACTATTGAAATTACAAGCTAATATAGGGACAGAAAGCAGATCAGTGTTGCCTGCTTCTGAGAAGAGAGTAAGAGAGGGAAGGAGGCACCACAAAAGGCCAATAAGAAACTTTTGATGGTGTTAAAATACAGATCATAAGACTGACAGAACAGTGTCTTTGAGGCAATAAGATACCAATTATAAATAAGACCTAAGGCAAGGGTTAAGTCATGCACCTCTACACTTAAAGAATAAACTATGTTCTAAAGGCCACAGGGTTTTTCCTTTTTCTGTAGCAGCTAAGCACTGCACTAGCCTTGAGATAAGCAATATTCAAACAATTGCGGCTCACCTATTGCCAGACACTGACTAATGCCCCTGTTCCACAAGCCGTAACTACAGCTTCGATTGGACAAGAGACTGATTTCAGTAACCTTCCCCTGATAAGACACCATTGACCATAAACTGGTCCTGGTTGGTACAGAGGCTGTACACTGAGTACCTTTGTGTCCCTCTTTCTCCTTTGAGGTATAGAACCTAATTATAGTACATTTACATGTTAAGTCTCCACCCCAAAGTGACCATGGGAAGCATGTAACATGCTTGCTTGCTTATTATGCATGTGCACATGCCTGTCTTTGTGAATATTCATAGCTTCTCCTGTAGCCTGCTGAATATGTATACTTGGCCAAGCCGTTCAGCATAAATTCCTGTCCAGCATAACTTCAGCATAAATTCTGCTTTCCAGCTCTCAGGATGGCCAGCCTACATGCTGCAACCCTTTATGAGAAATAAAGCTCTCTCCTCCAAATTTATGAATCTTGAGATTATTTGATTGACAATGGTGATGAATGTGTTCATTATCTTGATTGTGGTGATGAGTTTACTTGTGTATGCATGTTACAACTGTTAAACTGTGCCCTTCAAATAAGTACAGTGTATTGTATGTCAATTAGACCATAATAAAACTGTTTAAAAACATAATGAAAGGGAAAGAAAGAAAGAAGGAAGGAAGGAAAGAAACAAAGAAAAAGAAAGAAAGAAAGAAAGAGAAAGAAAGAAAAGAAAGACAGATAAAAGGGAGGGAGGGAGGGAGAGAGAAAGAAATACATGTTGATGTAACTATTACCCTTTAGTAGTTTGGTTATTACTTAATCAAGTTCTATTGAGTGTTAGTATTTAAATGTTTAGAAAATATCTTAGTCTTCTTACTTAAAACTCCTACATAAAAGTAATCGTTCTAAAAACAGAAACTCAATCTCGTGTGAAGGAATTTTATTCATGGTTTTGTGACTACTTTGGAAGGGCTTCTATTGATAATGTTTAGGATGAATGAGAAAGAAATTTAATCAAGAATTAATTTTTTAGCTTGCTTTGGAAAATGTTTCCCAAGACAAATACAGCTTCTAGGTTTTCCTTCCCAATTGCACTGATAGACATCCAATTTTGTCTTTTCTCCTTATAATAATATGATAAAATTATTCTTTTAAATAATGTAATAATTCATTATAAAGCATTCTACATCATTTTATTTTAAAATAATCACAACCATTCATAAAGTTAGTGTTAAACGCTTGTCTTTATGATTTTATAATTTTCTATCCTAAAACTTAATACATTTTTATAGAAACAGCCTTACCTTTCACAGTATTAATTCATCATTGCTAGCATGTGGGGTGGAAGAATCTCTCCTGCTCACTGTGTTCTCATACTGTGCCATGTTTAGTATTTTCTGGTAAGACCATTAGATGTAAAGTAAAGAGTGAGATGTTGATTAAATTATTCATTCCTTAGTTTTTTCCTACTCTTCCTGGAGTGCATTATAATGCTAGCAAAACAGACCATCTCTTTTTTCTGTTTCTTCCTATTCTACATTGATTGAATGATGTATAGAGACATGCAAAATTGTACACCATATTTTGTATTTACAAAATGACTTTTATATGACAAAAAGGTGGATGGCTAAACTTTACCACCCAGTATGTAGTCTTTGAAGCTAATTAAAATCTGGTGGCTTGAGTTACTTGTGGGACCCTACAGTGATGGAAATTGCTTGTTTCAGTGCTAATGACTGACAGAACAGGTGACAACTTGTTAGCATCCTTTGAACAAGTTCATTAGTTTCCTATGATGGCTGTTTCAGGTAAATACTCCAACATTTAATTAGCAGACCCTCTTTGGTGAACCCATAAACAATTATAGAACCTTTTCTCTCCTGTTTGTATTCAGGACTCCGATGTTTTTCATGGCCTGTCTGACTCATCTTCAGTCGATAGTTGTATGCCTGACAGATGCCATTAACAACTACTAAAGCAGTTGCCTATATATTTTTTCATGATCTAAAAATAAGATTCCATCAATCTTGAAGATTAACAGCCTGAATAGCAAAAGTTTTAAGCTTCTTCAATCCAAGTCTTCCAGTTGACATCACTTAATCTAAATAATCTACATCACTACTTCATACATTGAAATGACTTGTCAATGTTGAAAATTTCTGTGCTGAGCTCATACAAGTGTTACATTGACAATAACCTGTGCAAGTGAACACTCAGTGTCAACATATATTGAATACCAGCCATGAGCTTGTTCCTAAGGATACAAGGAGTTCTCAAGACCTAGTTTCTGTCTTAAAATAATTCTTAATACAGTAGAAGAAACAGATAAGCATTCAACCATATTACATTTTTAAAATTTAATGTTAATATGATGAGATTCAGAGAAGCGAGACTCAGGAATATTTGCACATTGGACAGTAGGACTTTGAGGTAGTTTCTGTTACCACTTGTAAAGGGGGGAAGTAAAGAAGATAACATCATAACATTGAAAACAGGTCTTGAAGACAGAAGATACCAGTTTTTAAAAAATACTGCTTTGTCACATATGTTTATTGTGGCACTGTTCACAATAGCAAAGACATGGAACCAACCCAAAAGCTCATCAATGATAGACTGGATTAAGAAAATATGGCACATATACACCATGGAATACTATGCAGCCATAAAAAGGATGAGTTCATGTCCTTTGCGGGGACATGGATGAAGCTGCAAACCATCATTCACAGCCAACTAACACAAGAACAGAAAACCAAACACTGCGTGTTCTCACTCATAAGTGGGAGTTGAACAATGAGAACACAGGGACACAGGGAGGGAAACATCACACACTGGGGCTTGTTGGGGGGTGGGGGGATAGGGGAGGGATAGCATTAGGAGAAATACCTAATGTAGATGACGGGTTGATGGGTGCAGCAAACCACCATAGCACGTGTATACCTATGTAACAAACCTGCACGTTCTGCACATGTACCCCACAACTTAAAGTATAGTTAAAAAAAATAGTGCTTTGTGTGAATCTCTGGTAAGATGGAGATATCTATAAAGAGGATGTTAGGAAAGGTTTTGTTAAAATGCTTTCCCTTAAAAAGTGGAAACCTACGATAAATATCTAAATTATTACTCAAAGCTTTTTTTTTTTTTGGTTGGACTTATTTTTCTCTGGAATGGTTACTATACCCAGATTAACCACTTGATTTAGCTTTATTAGGTGTACATTTGAGAAAGCATCATGTTCTATTTTAGACATAAGTTGAAGATTCAGTGACCTTTTGAAACAATCATTACTCTAGAACTGAACTGAAAGCCCACCTTTGCAGTGACCACTCAAATGTTGAAATTAAAGTGCAAGAAATTAGATATTCATAGGACAAAAAGTGCAGCTAGTTTTCCTAAATCTGGAAGAGGACTCTCTGGGATTAGAATTACAAAGTTTGGAAGAATTTGCTCTTCAAGACTGGATTTTAGCTAGGCATGGTGGCTCATGCCTGTAATCTCAGCACTTTGGGAGGCCCAGGTGGAAGGATCACTTAAGCCCAGAAGTTCAAGACCAGCCCAGGCAACATAGTAGGACCCTGTCTCAAAAAAAAAAAAAAAAAAAAAAAAAGAAGCAGCAGCAGCCATATATGCATACATGGTGACATGTGCCTGTAGTCCCAGCTACTCTGGGTGACAGAGCAAGACTCTGTCTCAAAAAAAAAAAAAAAAAAGACTGGGTTTTATTAAAAGCATAACCAAATTTATTCAAAATTATGTCAACTCACTAAATTATGGAAGGTTAAGCAGCTCCTTTATGAAGTTGTAAACTGAAAAGTGTTTTTTATGCAATAATCTTAGACTCAAAATTCCCTAACAAATTAAGTCTTTCTTGGAGAGAGAGAAAAGGACAATGGTTCAGCTGAAGAATTTTATTTTCTAAGTCATTAACACCTGAATCTTCAGGGACTTGGCAACTCCTGGGAGATTCTAAGACAATTAGGATTTGGGATTTGAGGTATGGGTTATTTGCTACTGGAGTAAAACAAGACTGCCAGAGGACTTTAAAGCAGCTGTCTCAAATTCAATTCCAACATTGGTCAACATAAATTAATGCAGCAGGCAGGTGTTTCAAGACATAAAACTGAAAAGCACAGGTCCTATCTCTCTAAGGAGTTCAGCCACCATTTGGGTCTTGTGGACTATTACTGCCATGCGGGAGCTAGTGCCTAATTTTTGCCATATCTTCTAAATTTCAGAGAGCAACTGAAATACAGCATTTAAAAAATATCAAATTCCTCAATTTCAAAATATTATATGCCAAAAATGTCACCAATTTTTAGCATACTGTGGATAATCATTATTAAAACCAACAAAGGACATCTGTAGGCCAAGTCTTGCAGAAAATTAGTATATACAGTCAATAACCTTTGTTGGAAGATTCCATATTGCAAATTCATCTACTTGCTAAAATTTTGAAACCTCAAAGTCAATACTGTGACACTTTCACTCTTATTTGTGGATATGCACAGAGTAGCAAAAAATTTTAGTTGCCTGAGGCATGTCTTCCCAGATGAGGCTGAACAAATCAACACTCTACTTCCTTGTTTCAATTCTTGTGCTGTAAAGTGCAAGAAGACTGCAATGTGCCTTATGGAGAAAACACCAGTGCTAGAGAAACTTTATTTGGGCACACCATGAGATATAGTGCCTTTGTGTGTTCAATGTTAATAAATCAACAATATATATTGATATGGTTTGGCTGTGTCCCCACCCAAAATCTCATCTTGAATTGTAATCCCCATAATCCCTATGTGTCAAGGGAGAGAACAGGTGGAGGTAATTGAATCATGGGGGCAGTTCCCACATGCTGTTCTCATGATAGTGAGTGAATTCTCATGAGATCTGATGGTTGTATAAGAGCCTCTTCCCCCTTGACTCATTCACTCTTTCTCCCTCCTACTACTTTGTGAAGAAGGTGCCTTGCTTCCCTTTGCATTCTGCTATGATTGTAAGTTTCCTGAGGCCTCCCCAGTCATGCGGAACTGTGAGTGAATTAAACCTCTTTCCTTTCTAAATTACCCAGTTTTGGGCAGTTCTTTATAGCAGTGTGAGGATGGACTAATATGTATATTAAATATACATATTATGTCTTTAAACAGAAACACATAAGTTTATATATTGACTGGTTTACAAATACGTTGTGACCAGAAGCTTGCAGGACCCTAGCACTGTATTTCCTCAAGGAGCAATGGTACAGTATTTGCTAATTCAGTACTTGTGGTGACTTTTAAGAACATAACTACTGCAAATAATAAGAATCAACTGTAATCTTTTGTTATAGTCACGAGTTACTAAACAAAGCCAAGCTTTATCAAATACTCAGAGTCTCAGTTGGTAAAGCAAGTTGGGACCGAGGAATAACGGATCAACAAGTAAAGCTCTGAATGAGATGCCTGGCAGAGTGGGGAGCTCCGAGTGATCCAAGTGCCCCTCACACTCCCAAAGATGTTTCTCCTTACACACATGGTACTGCTGAGAGTGAGGGAGAAAATATTTGCTCAGTCACCTATGAGGAAATCCCCAGAGCTAGCCCAGCACTCAAGTCAGAGATTACCCCTTCTAATTCACTTCCAGAGCAACTGAATTGGTAAGAGGTAGGACCACTATGACTACCTGGGTATTAAGTCTCTGGCATTCCCAGTTCCCATAAGTACATTGAGAATTGAGACATCTTCACATCATTGCACTCGTGAGGTAATGAAGGTATTTGTGGACTAACCACTCTGACAAAGAAGAAGACAGGGTGAATCTTCCACCTTGTTTCCAAACTGATGATATGGACATGGAGGAGCTGGATTGAAATTGAATTCTAACGATAATGAGTTTGTTCCTGTGGACACTGAGAATACCTCAATTGTAAGGTTTATTAGAAGAAGCTTTATGATTGTATCCAGGCAGACAGATGCACCCCATCAACAGGGAGAGGATTAAACCAACAGAGAGAGGATTCAGTTAGCATGCAAAGAAGAAAGGGGAGTTTGGTAGTCAGTCAGAAAAGGCTGAGATGCCTCAAATCAATATTGAGGTTCCTATTTTTACCTGTTCATCTGACTTAGAGTTATGCAATAGCTTTGTTAGGCTGTCAAACAGATTTTTCAGAGGGAAGAGATAACAGAATGGATAAAATGAATGATTTTACTCTGCAAGCTTCCAGACTCCTCCTCTTAAGAAGCAGTCAGATCAGAAATAAATTATATTTCTTGGGGGACTTCCCATGGAAGAGACGATTGCATGTTAGAAAATCAGGGCTTTAGAAATGGGTGATGAATGAGTGGATGTGAGGAGGAAGGGAGGGAAGGAGCATGAAAATTGGGGAGCAGCGTAGCAAGAATTAGAATATGGACAGCATAGGAGAGATTTCTAGTAGCTGCCATAGAGAAAACTGTAATTAGATGTTAAAAACCATAAATTATTTACTCCTAATTCATCAATTCAGTCTTACTTATATCAATAATTAAATGAGTATCATTCAGCTCCACTTGAATAACCATGAAAACACCTGCTTGATTTAAGTTCTATTCTGCAGACATCTCTATCACTGTTTTTTGTTTGTTTGTTTGCTTGTTTGTTTTTGAGATAGGGTTTCACTCTGTTGCCCAGGTTGGAGTGCAGTGGTGCAATCACAGCTCACTGTAGCCTTGACCTCCTGGGCTCAAGCCATCCTCCCACCTTAGCCTCCTGAGTAGCTGGGATTACAGGTGCACACCACCATGCCTGGCTAAGTTTTATATTTTTCATAGAGATGGGGTTTTGCCATGTTGCCTAGGCTTATCACTGTTACTTTAAAACTTATCTTTAAATCCCACAATGCAATATTTATTTCCAGCCTCTTGTCTTGCCTTAATTATATCTTTTGGTTTATCAAGGATTTGTCTCTGGTTCTACCAGGCAACGACTCACACCTATAAGCCAAGGCATGCATAATTGAGGTAAAATTCTGTGGACAGTACCCCTTGCCTTATGATGTGAGCAGGGTCCTCTTCAGAGCCCATTTTTCCTTGGCATTTCAGAGTCACCGATTGAGAAATGATGGTTTGAGAACATCTAAACAATTCACTCCAACATTTTATTTGGCTTCTTGAAGCAGAAGAGACTTCAGAACAGTTGCTCACATTGCTGACCTTGTTATATTTTAGATTTGCTGGAGTGGGATACACATGAGACACATGAGACTGCTTCCCATGGGAAGCTACACACATGAGATTTGATTCTGGCTACAAACTGGGTCAATTAACTCTCCCATGCTTCTCCTGTCAAGCTATGCTAGTAGTAATAATAATGTAAGGTCTGCAATGAATTCACTTATTGTTTTGTTTTTTTTTTTCTTTGAGGCAGTGTCTTACTCTGTCACCCAGGCTGGAGTGTAATAGTGTGATTAAGGCTTATCTCCTGTGCTTGACCTCCTAGGCTCAAGCAACCCACCCTATAATTATTTTTATATTATGTGCATCTTCTATTCTTATCTTCTTCCTACTTTTGCTTTTCTTCCAAACTTATATTACTATAGCCTCTAAAACAAACAATTCATTATAAATGTATACACTTAATTTCTTAGTCCTCCTCTGAGCTTTTCAACCCTTTGGTAGAAAGGAAACCCTGTGGTTCCTCAAGGCACAACCTCCTGGGTGGCCTGCACTCTCAATTTTGGGCTTATATTAACTCCGTATTCCATATACTACTGAACCAAGTAGCAACCATTTTCACAGTATTCCACTGTGGCCATTAGGTGGTATTAATCCTCCTGCAAGCAAAACCTTAGCCTTTTTTGAGGCTATGCCCTGCAACCGTACTACCATTGTACACTCTTTATTTTTGTCATCTACTGAGTTGATTACTATTTTCAGAAATTATTGAAGCTCTTGGCCTTTGGCTCTTACTCTTCCTCCATACAGTAACCACTGCTTTCCTCCTCTCTACTCCATGCCCTCTACTCATCCTGTGATATTTCAAACTCAAAGTGGCTAATATGGCTAAACTATAGCTTCAAAATTTTGTGACTTCCTCAATATATGCTATTGTATCTTGTTTAAGAAATCTTTCCCAAAGTTATAGAAATTTTTCTTCTATTGTCTTGTAAAATTTTATAATTTTGCCTTTCACACTTAGACCTTAATTCCACTGGAATTGAATTTCATGTATTATAAGAAGTACGGACCTAACTTTGTATTGTTCTATGGTAGATTCCTAATTTCTGCCACATTTATTGAAAAGTAGATATTTCTTCAAAGATCTGGATTTCCAGCTATGTGATAAAGCAAATTTCATTCTCTATGGGTAGATTTCTTTCTGAGATTTTGGTTTTATTCTATTGTCCAATTTGTTTATCCTTGTGCTTATACTATACTAGCTTAATTATAGCTTCATAGATATTATTGATACACATTAAGGCAATTCTCATTATGTTCTTTTGCAAATTTTTTGTGGGGGCAATTTTAGGCCCTTTAATCTACCATATCAATTTTAAAGTCAGCTTGCCAGGCTTCATAAACACTCTGTTGGGATTTTATTGGAATGGCATTGAAACTATAGATCAATTTTCAGAGAACTGATGTCTTTATTATACTGAGACTTGCAATCTATAAACACGGCATATTTCTCCTTTTATTTAGGCTCTCTTAAATGTCTGTCAATAAAGTTTTATGATTTTCTCTGTAGAATTCTAGAAATCTTCTGTTTGACAAATTCCTGTGTAGTTTAGTCTCTGATATTACCTATGATAAATGGTAATTTTAAATTTCATTTTCTAAATCTTTATTCTTGGCATATAGATACACAATTAATTTTTGTGTATTAATTTTAATCCAGATAATTTCATATACTTAAACATGACTGAGGATATACTGGGTCTGATATACTGACTCATGTAGATTCCCTTGCAGAAAATGACATTATTATTTTTTCCTTTCCTAATTTTGTAATGTTTATTTCTTTTTTGGTCTTCATGTGCTACCGGGATCCCCAGTATAATATTTATTAGAACCTGTGATAGTTCATCTACTTGCCTTGTTCCTTAAATTAAAAAAATTCTTTTGAATTTTGCACCCTTAAATAAAATGTATAGGTTTTGTGTAGTTATTTTTTATCAGCATAAGCCTCTTACGTTCCATTGCTGCTTTCCTAAGAATTTTTACTATATTGTACAGGAAAAGAAGCAATCAACACAATGAAAAGCCAACCTACTGATTGGGAAAAAATTTTTGCAAGCCATATATCTGATAAGGGATTAATATCTAACATTTATAAAGAACTCTTACAACTGAAAAAAAATGAACAAACAAATGATTAAAAAATGAAGGAACAAAGGACCTGAATAGACATTTCTCTGAAGAAGACATAAAAATGGCCCACAAATATATTAAAAAATGTACCACCTCACAAATCATCAGGAAAATGCAAATTAAAACCACAATGAGATATTGCCTCTCACCCATTAGGTTGACTATAATCAAAAAGACAATAGATAAGTACTGGTTGAGGATATAAAGTAAAAAGAACCATTGTACACTGTTAGTGGGAGTGTAGATTGGTGCAGTGATTATGGAAAACAGTATGGAATTATGTTAGTTCATTTTGTGTTGCTGTAAAGAATACCTGAGGCCGGGTAATTTATAAAGAAGAGAGGTTTATTTGGTGGCAGGTTCTGCAAGCTGTCCAAGAAGCATGGCATCAGCATCTGCTTGGCTCCTGGTAAGGCCTCAGGAAGCTTTTACTTATGCAGAAGGCAAGGGGGGAGTAACTGTGTCACACAGTGAGAGAGGGAGCAAGATGAGGGCAGAGATGGCAGGATCTTTTTAACAATCAGATCTCATGGTGACTAATGGAGTGAGAACTCACTTATTACTGTGAGGACAGCAACAAACCATTCAGGAGGGATCCACCACCATGACCCAAACGCTTCTTGCTATGCCCAACTCCAACATTTGAGATCGAATTTTAACATGAGATTTGGAGGGGACACACATTCAAATCATATCAGTTTACCCCTGACCCCCCAATCTCATGTGCTTTTCACATTCAAAATACAATCATACCTTCCCAAAAGTCCTCCAATGTCTTAACTCCTTCCAGCATCAACTCAAAAGTCCAAAGTCCAAAGTCTCATTTAAGGCTTGAGGACTAAGCTCTGATTTTTTATCTTACACAAATTTCTACCATTAGGAATAGGTCTAGGGAGTCATGCCCTACAAGCCACACATTCTCATCAGATGGGTTTTATTTGACCCTATATATTGTGACTTACTTTTCAACCTGACTCTGGCATAACATTATGAGACAAGGAAAAAAAATTTAACCCCAAAATATATTTCCTTGCCATATCTTGAAATTGCCCTGCAAAGTCTCTTGTGGGAAAAAATCCACCTTCTATAGAGAACCTCCTTGTCCCTTTTTCTTCCTTCCTTCCCAGATACGGGAGATAATCAACTAAGAGCCAGGCATCCTTTTAAGTGCAATAAAAAACAATTTACAACCTGCTCTCTTTAAAGTCTGCTATCTAAGAGCTTCCTCTGCACAATAAAACTGTCTCCACAGTCCTTCATCTTAAACCTGAATATTCTTTTCTATTGACCCCAGGTCTTTAGAGAAACTCAACCAATTGTGAACCAGAAAATGTTTATATTTCCCTATAGGCTGGAAGCCCCTGCTTTGAGTTGTCCCACCTTTCTAAACCAAACCAATGTATTTCTTAAATGTATTTGATTGATGTCTCATGCCTTCCTAAAATATATGGAACCAAGCTGCACCCCAACCACCTTGAGCACATATTCTCAGGAACTCCTGAGGGCTGTGTCACAGACCATGGTCACTCATATTTGGCTCAGAATAAATCTCTTCAAATATTTTACAGTTTGACTCTTTTCATTGACAGGCTCAAGGCAAGTTCCTTCCACCTATAAGCCTGTAAAATTAAAAACAAGTTATTTACTTCTAACGTACAATGGTGGTACAGGTATTGGGTAAACGTTCTCATTCCAAAAGAAAGATATCAGCCAAAAGAAAGGGGCAATAGTTCCCATGCAAGTTTGAAACCCAACAGGGCAGAAATTAAACCTTAAAGCTACAAAACAATCTTTCTTGACTCCATGTTCTGCATCCTGGTGTGAGGGGCAGGCTCCTGAGACCTCAGATAGCCCTGCCTCCATGGCTTTGCTGGGTTTAGCCCACATGGCTGCATTTATGAGTTGGGGTCTGGTGCCTGCAGCTTTTCCAGGCTGAGGGGGGCAAGTTGCCAGTGACTCTACCATTCTGGGATCTGGGAGGACAGCAGCACCATTCCCACAGCTTCAATAGGCAGTTTCCCTGTGGGTATTCTGTGTGGGGACTCTAATTCCACACCTTCCCTTGGCACTGCCCTAGTAGAGGCTCTCTGTTGGGGCTCTGCCATTGTGGAAGGTTTCTGTGTAGCCGCTGAGGCTTTCCCATACGTCCTCTGAAACCTAGGTAGAAGCTGTGAAGCCTCCTTCACTTGTACAGTCTGTGTATCTATAGGCTTAATACCATATGGAAGCAGCCAAGGCTTAGTGGTACCCCCAAGCAGTACTGGTGGCCATTTGAGCTGTGGCTGTAGCTGTAGCAGCCAAGATGCAGGGAACATCCTGAAGAGGCACAGGATAGTGGGGCCTTGGGCCTGGTCCCCAGATCCATTCCATTCTCCTAGGCCCCTTGGCCTGCGATGGGAAGGGCTATCTCGAAGACTTCTGAAATACTTTTGAGGCCTCTTTCTCATTGTCTTGGCTGTTAGTACCTGGCTGCCTTCTAGTCATGCTAATTTCTGTAGCAAGTGGTTGCTCCACAGCACAGCCCACTTGTATTCCTCTCCTGAAAAGGCTCTTTCCTTTTCTACCACACAGCCATGTTGGTAATTTTCCAAATTTTTAGGCTCTGCTTCCCATTTAATTTTAAGTTCCAACTTTAAGTCCCTCCTTTGCTACCATATCTGATTACAGACTGTTAGAAGCAGCCATGCCATTTCTTTTTTTTTTTTTTTTTTTTTTGAGATGGAGTCTTGCTCTGTCACCCAGGCTGGAGTGCAGTGGCGCGATCTCGGCTCACTGGCCATGCCATATCTTGAATGCTTTGCCACTTAGAAATTTTTTCCACTGGATACACTAGGTCATTATTCTTAAGTTCAACCTGCCACAGAGGCCTAGGACATGAGCACAATGCAGCAAAGTTCTTTGCTAGGGTATAACAAGGGTAACCTTTGCTCCAGTTCCCAATAAGTTCCTTATTTCCATCTGACACCTCTTCAGCCTGACTTCCACTATCTATATTTGTGTCAGTATTTTGGTCACAACCACTTAACAAGTTTCTAAGGAGTTCCAAAATTTCCCTCATCTTCCTTTCTTCCTTTGAACCCTCCTAACTCTTTCAATCTCTGCCTATTATGCAGTTCCAAAGCCTTTCCACATTTTCAGGTATCTTTATATCAATGCTCCACTCCCAGTACCAATTTTCTGTATTAGTCCATTTTTTATTGCAGTAAAGAAATATCTGAGGCTGGGTAATTTATAAAGAAAGGAGGTTTATTGGGCTCACGGTTCATGCTACACAAGAAGCACGGCACCAGCATCTGCTTGGCTTCCGGTGAGGCTTCAAGAAGCTTTTACTCATGGCAGAAGGCAAAGGGGGAGCAGGCATGTCACATGGTAAGAGAAAGAGCAAGAGAGCTGGGGGAGGTGCCAGGCTCTTTTTAACAATTAAATCTGGTGGTAACTAATAGAATGAGAACTCACTCATTCCTGTGAGGACAGCACCAAGCCATTCATGAGGAATCTACTCCGATGACCCAAACACCTCTCACCAGGCCCCAACTCCAACACTGGGGATCAATTTTCAACATGGAATTTGGAGAGCACATACATCCAAATAGTATCAAGAGGCTTCTAAAGAAATTAAAAATAGAACAACCATATGACCCGGCAATCGTTCTGCTGGATATAAACCCAAAGGAAAGGAAATCACAACCTTCTAAAGATATCTGCACTTCTATGTTCATTGCAACAGTAGTCACAACAGCCAAGATATGGAAACAACCTGAGTGTCTATCAATGGTCAAATAAATAAAAAAAAACTGTGATACACACACGCACACACACACACACAACACACACACAACACACACAGTGGAGCGTTATTCAGCCTTAAAATTGAAATCCTGCCATTTGCCATGAATGAACCTGGAGGACATTGTGTTAACCAAAATCAGCCAGACACAGAAAGAAATATATTACAATTTCACTTATATGTGGAATCTTAAAAAAAAAATTCAAATGTCCAGAGATAGAAAATAAAGCAGTGGTTACCAGGGGGTGTGGTCGGGGCAGGAAAATAATGCAAAATAGCAGATATGTAGGGAGGGACAAGTCTAGAGACCTAATGTACAAGAACTATGGTTAGGAACATTGTATTGCATTTGGGATTTTTGCTAAATGAATAGATTTTAGCTGCTTTTTCTACAGAAAAAAGGTTACCATGTGAAATGATGGATATGTTAATTTGCTTCACTCTAGTAACCATTTTGTATTATCTATATGTATCTCATAACATCACATTGTATACCTTAAATTTATGCAATAAAATTTATAAAAAGGAGTTTTTAACTACAAATGATGTAATATTCATTTCTTTTTAAAATATGTATATGGAATGAAGTACATTAATAGAATTTCTAGTGTTGACCTGTTCTTATATCCTTGAATCAAGAGGTATTATTGGCTTACATATTGTTGGATTTGTTTGCTAATTTATACAGTTGTTAGAATTTTTCATCTATGCTTGTGAGTGAAGTTGAAAAGCAACTTTCCTTTTTCTTAGTGTCTGTACATTAAGAGAAAGATTTTGGTATTAAGATTATTCTATACTGAAAAACGACATGTAGAGTCTTTTCCACACACTGGGATAATATTTGTGTAAGTTGGAATTATTCAGGTTTTCTCTTTCATAATATCCATGACTTTTGAAGTTATGTATTTTCAAAACTAGAATATATAGATGTTTATTTCGTCTAAGTTTTCAATTTTATTGTTATAAAATGTTTACAAATTCTACTTCAATGTTATTAGTGTGTTTATGTATGAGTTATGTTCCTTTTATTGCTTAATAATGTTCATTTGTTTTCTCTCTGCTTCTTCTCTTTCTCTCTTTCTTGCTGTCTCAAGACACACCAGAGATTTGTAAATTTTATTAGTTTTTATTATGGAACTGACTATTGTCTTTGGAAATTTTATTTATTCTATGCTTATTTTCTGTTAATCTAATGACCATAAAATACAAATGTATACACAGGATATTTACATCCTAACTTGCATTTCCATTTTCTTTTTGGTGTACTTTGAGGAATAGCTTCTAACAAATTAGATTCAGTTAATTTTATCAATCATTTTGGAGATTTTTGTCCTTGTTACCTAGGTAAGAAATCTTTGCTTACTGTAAGATTGAAAGATTTTTTTCCTAGGTGTTCTTTTAAAAGTTATGGATTTTAGCTTTTGTGTTAGGTGTATGATTTATTTTGAGTTAATTTTTGTGTATGTAGTTAGATGAGGGTCAATGTTTATTTTTCTCTATACGGATCACTATTTGTTGAAAAGACTATTACTTCCCAACTCCAAAAAGGCATTGATAACTTTACAGTAACTCAATTGACCGTATATGTCTGACTATTTGTGGTCTCATTATAGTGTTCTATTGATTTATACACTTATCCTTTTAGAAACACTGTGCGGCTGATTACAGCAATTTTAAATTTATAATTAAAAGTGGAGTCCAATACATGCAGCCAACAAACATATTTTAAAAAGCTCAACATCACTGATCATTAGAGAAATGCAAATAAAAACCACAATGAGATCCCGTCTCACATCAGTCAGAATGGCGATTGTTTAAAAGGTAAGAAACAACACATCCTGGCGAGGCTGTGGAGAAATAGGAATGCCTTTACACTCTTGGTGGGAGTGTAAATTCGTTCAACCATTGTGTAAGACAGTATGACAATTCCTCAAAGACCTAGAGACAGAAATACCATTCTTACCCAGCAATGTCATTACTGGATATATACTCAAAGGAATATAAACATTCTATTATAAAGACACATACATGCATATGTTCACTGCAGCACTATTCATGACAGCAAAGACATGGAATCAATCTAAATGCTCACCAACTAGACTGGATAAAGAAAATGTGGTACATATACAACATAAAATCCTGTGCAGCCATAAAAAGGAATGAGATCATATCCTTTGCAGGGACATGGATGGAGCTGGAGACCATTGTCCTTAGCATACTAGTACAGGAACAGAAAACCAAATACCATATGCTCTCACTTATAAGTGGGAACTAAATGATGGGAACACACGGATACATGGTGTAGGGGAACAACACACACTGGAGCCTGTCAGAGATTGCGGGCTGGGAGGATGCAGAGGATCAGGAAAAATAGCTAGTGGATGCTGGGATTAATACCTGGGTGATGCGATGATCTGTGCAGCAAACTACTGTGGCACATGTTTACCTGGGTAACAAACCTGCACATCCTGCTCATGTACCCCTGGACTTAACATAAAGGTTGGAAATTAAAAAAAAATTAAAGTGGGGTCAAATTTTATTTCTCCTTTCTAAAATTTACTTTGCTGTTTTATATCCTTTGCATTTCAGTTTAAATTTTAGAATTAATTTGTTGATCTCTGTGGAAAACATGACATTTTGATTAGAATTGCACTGAATCTATAGCTCAGCTTGAAAAAAAATTGAATGTTTCAAAGTATATACATGCCTGTCTACATTTTGTGGAACTACTTTATTTTTCTGAGCAATGTTTTGTCAATCTTAAACACTTACCTTGCATTTCTCTCAAACTATTGTATATATATTTATACTATTGCAAGCTGTTTGTCCATATTTCATTTTCTAATTGATTATTACTAGTAATGCTGAAATAATTTTTGTATATTAATCTTTTATTATGTGCCCTTATTAAATTTGCTTTATTAATTCTAACAGTGGTTTTGTAGGTGCTTTAAGATTTTCTACATACATAATTATGTAATCTGCAAAATAAGACAGTTTTACTTCTGTTTAAATCTAGATACTTTCATTTCATCTGGCCTTACTATAGTGATTGGAATTGATTTGAAAACATTCTTCTTTTCTAAAATTAGTAATTAAAGTTATACATTTTTCTTTAATTATCATCTGCAACTCCAAATTCTTATAATGTCTTGGTCTGATTTGGTGAATGTTTCTTATGAATTTGAAGAAAGAATTCTGCCACTGCTGGATATACTTTATTAATTTCAGTTAGGTTGAATTGATTGACAGCTTTAAGTTCTTCTCTATCCATGCCGATTTCTCTTTACTTGTTCAATATTTACTTGTTCAATCAATTATTAAAAAAAGAAATAATTGAAATCCCTTACGTTAAGTGTGGGCTTGTCTAATTGATCTTCCATATCTATTGGCTTTTGTTCTATGTAGTTTGGAGCTCTGCTATTAGCTACATTCTTAGTTAGAAGTGTTGTTATGTCTTTGATGGGTTTACCCCTTTATCATTATGACATATACATTTTTCCTAATCTCTGATAATATCTCCTGTCCTAAATTTTTCTGTCTGATATTAATACAGCATCATTCTAATAATTAAAGTTTTCATGATATTTTTCCTATATTTTTAACTTATTTTTGTTGTGATATTTCTGTTTGTGGTAGTAGTATCTATATTCCCCTATTTGTAATGTATTCTTTTTCCTCTGGCAGTTTTTCAGATTTTTTTTTTCCTTTATCACAGTCATTTGTTAGTTTTTTTTCCCCCTTTAATTATCATGTACGTTGAGTTGTGTTTCTTTTTTGTTTTTGCTTAGGGTTTGTTCAGATTTTTGGAATTCCGATTTAAGTTTTCATGAAATTTGAAGTTTTTTGGCAATTATTTTTTAAAATATACTTTCTATCTACTCTTTCCCTTTCTAGATCTCCAATTAAACAAATTTTGGATTGCTTGATATTGCCTCAAACATTTTCATTTTCTTAAGGCTTTCCTTTTTTTAAAGAAAACAACTGTATTTCTCTGAATGCTTTAGTTTGGATCATTTCTATTGTAGTGTCTTTAAGTTAACCAGTCATTCATTTATTCAGCCAGATCTAAACTTCAGCTAAGTCCATTTTGTGGATTTTTCACTTCAGATAATTGTTTTTTTTTTAGCTCTGGGAATTATTTTTTTTTAAAATATGTCCTTCCTTCATTTCCTTGTTATGTGTATTCCTTTAAAACATTACACATATTTAATATCAGTTTCAAGTTCTTGGGTTTTACTATTGGGCCTTGTGCTGTTTCCTTCCAGGCTTTCTGCAAGCTACTCAGGTCTTGCTAGAGAGTGAGTATTTATGTGATACCAGTTGATCATGAAGCCTAAGTTTCCTGTAATGAAGTGGATATCATTTTACCTAGCAAGCCATACACATGGGTATAAGCATTAGTGATTTATCACTAAGCAGAAAGGGCATAAAAGGCAATTGACTTAGGCGGGTATAGAAAGTACAAATAAGTTGTGAGTGGGTGACTCAGACTCCTTTATCACCAACTTCTGTTGCATTGCCTCATCTCAATACAACCGGGAAGCATCTTTTTATTTATTTATTTATTTATTTATTTATTTATTTATTAGATTGAGTTTCTCTCTTGTCACCCAGGCTGGAGCACAATGGCACAATCTCAGCTCACTGCAACCTCTCCCTCCCAGGTTCAAATGATTCTCCAGCCTCAGCCTCCTAAGTAGCTGGGATTATAGGTGCCCACCACCACCCCTGGCTAAGTTTTTTTGTATTTTTAGTAGAGATGGGGTTTCACTACGTTGGCCAGGCTGGTCTCGAACTCCTGACCTCAGGTGATCCACCCACCTCGGCCTCCCAAAGTGCTGGGATTACAGGCATGAGCCACCACACCCGGCCACCATCTGGGAAGTATCTTATGATCAGTTGACTAAAGAAGAAAAAATTCAAAGCTTAGCTTCAGATAGGTAGGTCTGCAAGAAATGCTGATGTCAACTGAAAGAGGATGACTGCAGCGTTTTGGCCCCACTCAGAGGTGATCGTGAAGGAAAGCAGTGAAGGAAAATTTTCCCTGTGGGCAAAATTTGGATGCTTAGTTTGAAGTGAGTTGCCAGAAGTATACTGTTGACCCTTAAGCAACAAAGGTTTAAGTGTACAAGTCCACTTGTACAAGGATTTTCTTCTCTGCCACTGCTGAGACAGCAAAAGCAATCCTTTTCCTCCTCCTCAGCTTATTCAATGTGAAGATAATGAGAATAAAGATCTTCGTGATGGTTCGCTTCCATTTAGTAAATGGTAAATATATTTTATCTTCCTTATGATTTTCTTAATAACATTTTCTTTTCTCTAGCTTACTTTATTGTCAGGACACAGTATATAACACATGTAACACACAAAATATGTGTTAATTGATCGTTTATGTTAATGGTAAGGCTTTCCATCAACAGTAGGCTATTAATAGTTAAGTTTTGGGAAAGCCAAATGTTATACATGCATTTTCGACTTCATTAGTGTCTCTGCCCTTAACTCCTGTGTTGTTAAAGGGTCAACTGTGTGTCTGCAACAGTTTGAGGGCGGTTGCTAGGTCTGGTTGAATGGTCAGTGGCTTGGAAGAAACAGGATTGTGAAATGGGTGAAAAGGAAGTCTGGGGGAGAGGCATGTAGCTGGATTGCTTGGAGTTGGCACAGACTATGAAGATAGGTATGTCTCATGTGAATACCACAAAAGGGCATCTTACTAAGGAGGGGCCTGCTAATTAGAAGGACAAAATGAAGGACTCAGAGGATGTCAGTTAGCCTCTTTCATCAGCCACCCCAGTGCTTGCTCAATGGGCCCATGGACATAGGTGGCCATGGTGGCAGCAATGAAGGCTATGTATGAAGTCTACAACATGGCATCCCTTTGTTGTCTGATTTGGCTGTTGTTACTGCTGAGTGTCTAATCTTCCAAAACAGATACTAACATTGAGCCCCTAAGATGGCAGTATTGCTTGTGGGACCAGCCAGCCACCTGTAGGTAGCTGAATACATTGACCTTTCACATTATGAAGCAGGCAGACTTGTCCTCACTGGGACGAACAGGTATTCTGCATATGAATTTGCCTTCCCTGCCTGCACCACCACCTGTGAACTCACAGAATGCCCTACCCGCAATCTTGGTGGTGCTCCATATCATGTTGCTACTCATCAAGGAATTTATATCAAAGAAAGAAAGTGACTTGGTCATAGTTTAGTTTAATGGTGACACCTTTTTCTTTGTACTCATCAAGGAATTTATATCACAGAAAGAAAATGACTTGGTCATAGCTTAGTTTAATGATGACCTTTTTTTCTTTCTAAATGGTTTATAAAATAATAGTCTGAAAATAATCACATATATTCTATGAACATGATGATAAATTCTCTTTACACATTTAAATGACATGTTACATTAATTAAAAATTGCCTTCCTATAATCTCTGTTAAATTGACTTTTTTCTGAGATCTACCTATATGATTCAGAATAAATGTGGAAACTAAGGCTCAAAGAGGTTAAGTAATCAGCCCTAATGTCACCCAGCTGGATAGTGGCAGAGACAGGCCTAGAACCGATTTCCTTGTCATACAATAGTGAAATGGATTACCACCTCAAATTGCCTGGGCAAACAAACATAAGGAAAGACATCAGATTTCAGAGTTAGAAAGAACATCTTTTTGTTACTTACTTGCTTTATCTCCTTAAAGAATTCATTTAACCACTCTGGAGTTAGTCTCAATTTCCTTATATTCATTATTAAGCGAATAGTGCCTACATTCACTATAAAGGAAATGTGCCTGGCATATAGATGGGTATGCAGTAAGTAGTTACTGGCGAGTAAAGAATGAAAAATTTTTAAACCTTCAATTTTTGATACTATTATTGACTATAACAGAGAGTACTTCCTAAGGAATCAATGAATTCCTGACATTAGATGCCGTCCAACTTGCTGTCTAGCACTAGAAAATGCTTCATGTGAATCATGAGCTTTATATTTTTTAAGTGTATTGTTCTGTTCAGGAAAGAGAGGAAACAACATTAGTTTCATATTTTTACATCTGTGAGCATTTTTTATGTAGGAAAGAATTTTTTCTATAATTGATGCTGGACTGTGCTTTGCTACTAAAAGAATAATTTAACCTCTACTTGGGAAACTAAATTCAGGTCTCTGTTAGTTCTTTCTTTGGACGTAGACATACATATTTCAAATAGGTGGTGATATTAAAAGTAAAGTATCATTTTGCTAGATATTCACTTCATTAAAACTATACACTGACGGCCTGGATGGTCTAGGCTGGTAGTCATTTTATATTGATCAAGAAGTTTTTGTCTCCTGCGATTTCCCTTGGTACTACATATTCTGTGGCTTTTAACAGCTATAGATTGAAACAAAAATACCAAACTCTCAATACACAAGCTCTGGTCATAAAAACCATAGAAACAAAAGAACTATTATTTAGTAGTAGTATTCAATATATCAAGTGGGAAAAAAAGCTCTGTAATATGATATGAGCCCATTTTTGAAGCTCTAATCTTTAAAGCAGGTAACATATCCTTAACTTCTGTGCTGCAGGTTAAATATTTTTATAATTATTGATACAAATGTAAGCACATTTGAGTTTCACTACTTTTCTACTCCTTATCTAAATGCGTGATGTAACCTTCAAATGTGTCTTGTTTTTAACCATTTTGTGGGAGGTATAAAACAAATTAATTAAGTACAAATATATATAATTAAGGCAAAACCCATATAGAATAAATTACTTAAAAATTATTTTAATGTATTTTAGTGAATTAGTAAATACAAAAATGATAAAATAAAATTATATTAAATCAAAATTATGTAGTAATATTAATTTTGTTCATGTTTATTTAACGTCATATTTTATATAAAAATGAGATAATCATTCTCAGGAGTTGGCTTTGCTGCTAACCAAAAACATTTAGTGTTTGGTTCCATATAATAAATAGTGTGCCTCTAAGATTTTATCAACAGAAAAAGCTTTAGACTTGAAGGTGGATATTTATTTCCAGTTCTGGGGTAATAAGGACACTTGGGCAAATTATAATCTGCTTCAACCTAGTTTTCCTTTTTTTTAAAAGATGAAAGAATGAGTTTTGAGGACACGTTTAACTCTAAAAACTAAGATACTTGATAAAAAATGGATTTGATAGCTATTTAGATCAATGTAGGAAAACTTATCCTTAGCAGCCTATCTGTATCCCTCGTTACCTTGTAAATTTTACGAGTGCAAGATGGCGACCTATTTATCTTAGTACACCAGTGACAAATATGATGTCTAGTATGTATCCAGTGCTCCATAATTGCAGAATAAATAATTAATGTCATTGCATCAAAGTTAAAACCAGAAAATAGTGTTCTGTTGTGACTTGCTAAAATAAAAATCTAGAAAAAATGCACACACACACACACACACACACACACACACACACACACACTTGAACCTTGTTAGAAGACTTACAGGATAACGTGAGAAGTTTCAGATGGCAATTGTTAAGTTAAATCTTAAACACTGTGACATTATAAGTGGTGCAAACATTCAATTAAAGCTATAAAACCCAAACTTAAAAGATTGTGTGTAATTTATTTGAAGAAGCAGTGTCTTCTAGCTTGATGCAGATTCTTCTTAAATTACTAATGAGCCAGACCTTTAAAACTACTTGGCAAGATAGTTTTATTGCTTGCTAATCAGGCTGCACGTTTTTACAACACACTTGCATGTAAAATTGAAAAACTCAACAACTTTTCAGATATTTGAAAAACAAAGCTCAGCATTTGCCCTTTTCATTGATTCTCTTCTTATCCTTTCTATTTCAAGATAGTTTGTTTGCATTTAGGGTATGTGGTAACACTGGAAATAACACTAGTCTAATTTTTTCTTACAGAAAAGCTTTCTTTTGGGCCTTTTATTATGAGTTTAGTCACTTTTCTTATTGCTTCACTGCTAGTGAATACACGTAATGTCTCCCTGTTCTGTGGAAAGTCAAAACATCAAAATATTTGAAAGGATCAATTCAGAATTTAGTACTGCTGTCTTTTCAGGTCCCAATTCCTGTTATTAGATAGGCTGTGGTAAAGTTTTGCTGGGTACAGGGATATCAAGTGGTCCTGTCCCGGGGCCTGTGTTTGCAGTGGCAGACTGAGGGAGCCTGCCCTTGGGCCCCAGGGCAGCACACTCTGGCCCTGGCATTAGCTGGTTCAGGTGGGCTGGTTCTTGGGCCTCCTGGTGTCCTGCTCCTGTGCCAGCAGTGGCAGCAGTGGGCAGGATCTCAAGGCCTTGGACAGTGGGTGTGGTGTGGGTGATGGCAGTAGCAGAGGCTGAACAAACCTCTGGCTCCCACGCTGTCCACACTGGTGCTGGTGTTGGCTGTGATGGGCTGAGAGCCAGTTCCCAGATCACAGGCAGTGGGTGCCAGCTGTGGTGGCAGTAGCAGGTTGGGTGGGCCTGACCTCAGGCCCCTGACAGAGTGCACAGGTGACACCAGTGGTGGACTCAACTGAGCACTGAGTGGCCCCTAGGTTCCCAGATGGGACAGCATGCTCCGGCACTGGAGGGGCTGAGCTGGCCAGGCAGACCTGACCTTAGGGCCCTCAGTGGTGCATGCAGGGGCTCTGATAGGCAGGGGCAGGGTGATCCCTAGGACCAAGGTGAAATGCAGGGGTGGGGGCAGCAGCAGCTGTGCTGCAGCCCTGCTACTCAGGGGGGTGGGGTTGTTTTCAGTGGCAGCAGCCCTAAGCAGGCAGCTGGGGAGCTCACACTTTGGCCCTGGCTCTTGTAGCGGCTCCTGTGGGCAGGGGAATTTGTCCTCAGGACATGTGAAAATGCATGGCATCTTCACTGCTGGGGGCAGTGGGGTCAGTAGGGTCTTTGGAATGGCTCACGCTTCAGCCCTGGCTGCAATAACACCAGCCAGTCACAGCAGGGGCTGTGGGCAGGGAATGTTGATGTGTGGAGGATGTGTGGGGATAGGGCTGTTGAGCCCCCAGGCATGATGCCCTTTGGTGGGAACTGGACTCTCTGTATGCACTGTGCTATTAGGGATGGGGTTGTATCCAGCATGAGAGCCCTCTCTGGGGCAATGCCGTCCTGCGACCTCCAGGCTGTGCCCTATGTTAGTCTCTGGGTGGAGGGGCTTCCCTGTGGCTAGGATTGCAGGAGCCTGTGGTGAGAACATGGACTGCTGGGATCTCACACTTACTCTGTCCTACATTGAGGAGCCCCTCCAGGCTCCCAGTTGATCCAGCCCAGCAGGCTGCCTCAATTCCTTCTTCCTTGCTTTAAGCGTTTCGTGTCACTTCTCTGTTGAATTCCAGTGTTCTCTCAGATGATCTATTCAAAGTGGATAACTACTAACTATGTTGGTTCTTCTGTGTGGAGGTGGCAGTACCAGATGCCTCTAGTCAGCCATCTTGAAGCCCTTCCTCCTTTTGTACAGTTTTGGCTTTTAAAGTATTTATCCTACATATTAGAAATGTAAGATTAATCAGTAAGCATGGGAAGGAGGAACAATCAAAAACTGAAAGCAGTGTGAAATAAATGAACCTACTATACTGCAAATAAATACCACAATCACACTAAAAAGAAAGAAAGAGAGAGAGGA
Organism: Gorilla gorilla gorilla; assembly: GCF_029281585.2. NCBI lineage: Eukaryota > Metazoa > Chordata > Mammalia > Primates > Hominidae > Gorilla > Gorilla gorilla. The sequence continues at coordinate 48,375,318 of NC_073241.2, forward strand.
AAAAAAGAGAAGAGTGGTTGCAAATAAGCTTGGGTGGCTCCTTGGAAGGTGGCAGAGTTTGCTACAGTGGTTCCTCCTGGCCCTGTCAATACTGGTGTCAGGCCCAGCCAGGATGGTGCCTGAAAGCCCGCTGGAGTAGGAACAGAAGGGGACAGGGTAAAGAGTGGTCACCTTCATGACCCAGAGTCTACTACAGCACTGGGGAGCCAGTTTTAGGAGAGGCACCAGCTTTGACTCTTGGAGCTAGCTGGTGGAAGTGATAGATGAGTATCTGATATTAGCAAGACTTCTACAAAAAGAGGCCCAAGCTCAACACGAGAATTCACAGAAGAACAAAAGAAACCCACAGGCAATGTTGCAACATGCTTGGAATTGTGAAGTGCAGCTTTACATTCCACACAGTTTCAAGAAGAACTGAAATGGGAGGACCTGAAGAAACTATAACTAATCCTAAAGAATATTTTTACATATAATAAAGAATTTCCATTTGACGTTCAGCCTGTCCCCTTAAAAAGAACTTTAGTACCTCATGAAAAACAGTATTTGGAATTTGAAGAAGATGAAGAACAGGGTGGTGCTGGAGCAGGGTCTCCCAATTCTTTTCCCGCTAGAGTTCCTGGTACGCTACTACTTGTATTAGTCTGTTTTCACACTGCTGATAAAGACATACCTGAGACTGGGCAATTTACAAAAGAAAGAGGCTTAATTGGACTTACAGTTCCCTGTGGCTGAGGAAGCCTCACAATCATGGCGGAAGGCAAGAAGGAGTAAGTCCCATCTTACACAGATGGCAGCAGCCGAAGAGAGAATGAGGAAGATGCAAAAGCAGAAACCCCTGATAAAATCATCAAATCTCGTGAGAGTTATACACTATCACAAGAACAGTATGGGGGAAACCACCTCCATGATTCAATTATCTCCCACCGGTCCCTCCCACAACATGTGGGAATTATGGGAGTACAATTCAAGATGAGATTTGAGTGGGGACACAGAGCCAAACCATATCATGACTTTATTACCAAAGTTGCTATCAGAACCAAGAGCGGTGTTACTCACTACTAGAACTGAGAACATTGGTCTGAAATATGCTAAGCAGCACATATCACTACTTTATTACCAAAGTTGTTGTCAGAATCAGGAGTGGTATTACTCACTACTAGAATTGAGAAAATTCGCCTGAAATATGCTATGTTACAGTTAGTATCAAGGAGCTGAATGACATAGATTTAAGTACTGTGCAAGATACTCCTGTGGCTTTAAGAAAAGAAGATACGTATGTTCATTTTAATGTGAACATTGAGCTACAGAAGTACATTAAAAAGTTAACCAAAGGTGAGGCTATCTTCCTTAAATTCAAAGACTACAAGCCTACAAAAATGTTTACCAGCACTTCATGGAGATGGATGAAATTAAACCTTGGCCGCTTGTAATAGAACTGTACAAAAAACCTACTGACTTTAAAAAATGAAATTGCAATTACAGACCAAGAAACCATTTGATCTTCATTTATTAATACATCAAACTTTGCACAAGGAATGATCCTGACATGAATAACTTGAAACTTTTGTGAATTTTACTACTCATTAGAAACCATCATAGCTCTGTGTATCACATTCATCCTCAGCAGGTAGGAAGCATGCTGTACCCATGCCAGTAGGCCAGAGTTTCCATAAATCTTCTGAAATCTAGGTGAAGGTCCCCAAACCTCAATTCTTGACTTCTGTGCACCCTCAAGTTCAACACCACGTGGAAGCTGCCAAGGGTTGGGGCTTGAACCCTTTGAAACCATGGGCCGAGCTGTACTTTGGTCCCTTTTAACAATGGCTAGAGTAGCTGGGATGCAGGGCACCAAGTCCCTAGGCTGCACACAGCATGGGGACCCTGGACCTAGAGCATGAAACCATTTTTTCTTCCTAGGCTTCTGGGTCTGTGATGAGAGGGGTGGCCGTGAAGACCTATGACATGCCCTGGAGACATTTTCCCCATTGTCTTTGGCATTAACATTCGGCTCTTTGTTACTTATGTGAATTTCTGCAGCCAGCTAGAATTTCTTCTTAAAAAATGGGTTTTTCTTTTCTACTGCATTGTTCAGGCTGCGAATTTTCTGAACTTTTAAGCTCTCTTTCTCTTTTAAAATGGAATGCTTTTAATGGCACCCAAGTCACCTTTTGAATGGTTTGTTGCTTAGAAATTTCTTCCACCAGATACCCTACATTATCTCTCTCAAGTTCAAAGTTCCACAAATCTCTAGGGCAGGGCAAAATGCCACCAGTCTCTTCACTAAAATGTAACAAGAGTCACCTTTGCTCCAGTTCCCAACAAGTTCCTCATCTCCATCTGAGACCACCTCAGCCTGGACCTTATTGTTTATATCACTATCAGCATTTTTATCAAAGTCATTCAACAAGTCTCTAGGAGGTTCCAAACTTTTCTACATTTTCCTGTCTTCTTCTGAGCCCTCTGAACTCTTCCAACCTCTGCCTGATACCCAGTTCCAAAGTCGCTTCCACATTTTCAGGTATCTTTTCAGCAATGCCCCACTCTCCGGGTACCAATTTACTGTATTAGTCCGTTTTCATGCTGCTGATAAAGACATAGCCAAGACTGGGAAGAAAAAGAGGTTTAATTGGACTTACCAGTTTCACATGGCTGGGGAGGCCTCAGAATCATGGCGCTACTTACATGGCAGTAGCAAGATAAGATGAGAAAGACGCAAAAGTGGAAACCCCGATAAAGCCATCAGATCTTGTGAGACTTATTCCCTACCATAAGAATGATATGGGGGAAACAGCCATCATGATTCAAATTATCTCCCACCAGGCCCCTCCCACTACATGTGGGAATTATGGGAGTACAATTCAAGATGAGATTTGGGTGGGGAGACAGCCAAACAACACCTGTGAACCACGTAAAGCTGCATCTGTTGCCCAGAGTGCCTTTTAATGGGAGAGTCCATTTACACATTTACAATTGATTACAAATTTACAAATTTAGATTGTGGTCTATTCGCTTTCAATTCTGCCCTATATTTTTAACTTTATTTTTTGGTCTGGATTTATAGTTTTGTCTTTCCTCCTTTTCCTTTTTTCTTTCTTTTTACTTGAAATCCATTTCCATCCACATTCCATTCTGTTTTATTCTTTAAGTTGTTACCCTACAAGTTTTAGTTTGAATATTTAGCTTAGATTCTAGCCTTAGTAACTAGGTTTTTCACTTCTCAAATAGTACAAAGGACCCAGTACAAAGACCTGCTTTGCCAGTTGGTGTCCAAGGACATCTGTGGTTTATTTATTGAGAAAACCAGAATTGCCAAACTGTTTTGAGGAATCCCCAGTTCAGATCAACTGCCGCACTATGATATCAGGGGATTCAGGAGACACCAATCAAACTGATGTCTGAAGTCATTAATAAAGAGTTGTTTCATTATTTCCAACTAAATATGAAAGAAGACTGCAATCAAAGATTTTGAAAACGTTGTGAGGCCCAGTCAGAATGTGAGAACAGAAGGAGTTTGGGGGTGATGAGCAGGAGAGGCCAGGAGGCACAACTAGGTGAGAGAAACAGAATCAGAAAAAGGGGACCAACACAAGAAAAGCAGACTTTACTGACAGCACACTTTGCCTAAGCAGTTTTCACAGAGATTTTGGAATCAAAAGCTTGTGGAAAAATGGGCTGGGCATGGTGGCTCATGCCTGTAATCCCAGCACTTTGGGAGGCCGAGGTGGGCAGATCACATGAGGTCAGGAGTTTGAGACCAGCCTGGCCAACATGGTGAAACCCCATCTCTACTAAAAATACAAAATTAGCCGGACGTGGTAGTGGGCTCCTATAATCGCAGCTACTCAGAGCGAGAAGAGTCTTAAAAAGAAAAAAGCTTGAGGAAAAATGAAATTGTAAGAAGTGGTTAATGTTTTCATAAATTAACCCTAACCCAGAAATGTTAATGAATTACTTTTTGTTGCTTTTGTAAAATCCAAGTGACATGTAACTGTCACTGGTGACAGGCAGATTTGATCAGCAATCTCCTTGGGGTCAGCTCATAGATTTCTTTTTTTGTTTAGAAGTTCTCGAAATGGGTGCAAAGGAAATGTCAGACCACAGTTACAATTAGAAAATAAAAGCAACTGCTGTTAATAACAAAAGATAAGTTTTAAAATGTTACCACCACACTTGCTAGACCTTTTAAAGTAAACTATTTGAACCTATGTTAGTTTTCAAGGTAGAAGCTACTTAGGGATGATTTTTTATAGCAATGAGTGGGAGATTTTTTTTAATGAATGTCACTGTGACTTACAGTTGTATTCATTTTTACCTTAGAAAAATATTGAAAGAACGAAATTATGTATGACTAGGGACATTTACATTTCCGGTAGAGGTTTCTATAAAGCAGATTCCATAATGTGTAAAGGAACAGGATTTGTTATAATATATTTAAGCAAAGATCAATTTTCACTGCTTCCATCTTGACTAAATAAAGACAGTTGGATTTTCTACCTCAGAGAGGCATTAGAAAGTCTAATTTGCAGGAGATTTGTGATAATGACCTGGGAAATGAAATGATAACTATCGGGCCACTGGCAGTTTTTTTAGATCTACCATTTTACTTCTGACATCCTACTTACTAGAAATGAAGAGATTTTCTTTTAAAAGTTCCTATGCAAGGGCCGGGCAAGGTGGCTTACACCTGTAACCCCAGCATTTTGAGAGGCCGAGGTGGGTGAATCACCTGAGGTCAGGAGTTCGAGACCAGCCTGACCAATATGTTGAAATCCTGCCTCTATTAAAAATAAAAATATTAGCCAGGCATGGTGGCATGCACCTGTAATCTCAGCTACTCGCAAGGCTGAGACAGGAGAATTGCTTGAACCCGGGAGGCAGAGGTTGCGGTGAGCCAAGATTGCGCCATTGCACTCCAGCTTGGGCAACAAGAGCAAAACTCTGTCTCAAAAAAAAAAAAAAAAGTTATATGCAAGAACTTCGCTATTTCATTAAATTAATCAGGTAAATGTAATGGAATAAATGCTTGCAAACAAGCTTGACATAATTTAGGATCTAAGGTTATTAATTGATATTAAGTATCTGGGCAATTTCCTATTTAAGAATTATAAAAAACATTTTTTAAAAAAGTTCTTATTAAAGGTAAAGTATCTTTGTCTAATTCAAAGCTTATTTAAGGGTTATATATGAAATAAGGTAAAGAAATCAGGAAATAAGAGATGTAAAGAAAGTTAAAGATGTAAAGTAGTATTTCTGGTAAAAAAGAAAAATAATTTTATATACGAAAGAATCTTGTGTGGTAAATTTTTGTCCTAAGATAGAAATAATGAGGTTGTTCAAGAAAGAGGGATATTTAAGACAAAACAGTCTAAACATGCTGTGAATGAACTATGTAAGCTGTAATAAGATTAGTAAGAAGGACTTCTTAAAGGATGTAATGTAAAGGAATTGTTCCATTTTGTAGATTGGTATCATTCAGCTTCTTTAAAATAACCACTTAAAGGACAAAATTCTTAACCTTAAATGCTACAGAATGTAAGAGCTTGTTTGAACTAATGCAGGATGCACAGCTCATTACTGAGCAATCTCTGAGTATATGCTATCCAAATGCACAGGGGGTTATTCCTGAGAAAGCAATCGGCCTAGTGAGGCAGGTAATGCCATTATAAGATCTGTTTTCCCTGAGAAGGGGACTGCCCAACTCTCCCTATAAAATACCAAGTGAAGTATCCAAGATGAAGCAGTTAATATGTTTCATACGTAAGCCATGTTGGACTAGCCTTATGATAACTGGGATATCCTCCCACCAAATAATGGCTATTACCTGGGTCACGGTAAATTTGGGGGTTAAGGGAGCCCCTTTTACATGGCTGCCCCTCCCACAGAATCATAGGTCTGTTTAAGAAGCCTTATCAAATCTGTTGTCCCTCATAGGTCTTACAGATGCAATTCCCTGCTGGGGACCCAAACCCTTTTCACCAGAAATGGTAAAATGGCCTGCGGGTTAAAAAAAATGCTTCCTGGGACCAGAATATAAAAACATACAGGTTAATAGAATTATAAAATGTAAGATGTTTAAACTAGCTTTATGTAAGGTAGTTGTAACCCCTTTTACCTAAATGTCTTTTGAAAATGGGCACTATATCTAACTGTGGGATGTTTTCCCCTTTCTAGCACTATAAAACTGAAGACATGTCAATCTGCTCATGTAAATCTTCCACTGAATAACCTTTTGTGTGGAGCATTTATTGGGGCTGATGGCAAAAATTGTGAGTACTTTTCAATAACAACGACTGAGCTAGAGAAGTTCTACTTGATGGGGCATTTACTGCCTTGCTTTAACTGATGCTACTCCTATACTAATAGAATTAATGTTTTCCAAAAAGTTCCGTGCTCAAACAAAAATGGTTTACATAGAATCTTGCTACCTAATAAGCAGAGAGCCTTTCTCCTAGGACTAATTGTAAGAAGCTGCTAAATTCTATAGTGCCTAATAGCTCTCAATGAGCTGCTTGTTTGTAAATAAAATTTCCAAGATAAACATCTTGTCTTAAAAGCTGCTGCTCTGTTTAAAGGAGGGTCAGGAAAATCTTTTTCTTTGAAGTTATTTGGGTAAAGTATGTTTTTGTAAGCAAATTTACCTTTCTGCGTTCTCCAAAATTCAGATTGTAATTTTAGAACAGCATAGTTGTCTGCACAAGTTCAATAATAGTTAAAAACGTGACACCTAATACTAGATTTCAGCCGTAACCTTTTAAGTACAGATTAAATCATTATTTCTTCGCTACAATAATCCTCTAGAAGGTACCAGATTATAATTTTTTCTTCATGTTTTTAGTTAGTACCCTAATGGAATAGGTTCCTTTTTCTGTTCTAACACATGAATTACTCTTATAACTGTCAAACTATAAATGTTATTTATCTCTCCTTGTTTTACTTCCAAGGAAACCAACATCATGGTATTCTGAAGACCAGAGATATGAATCTCCCTCATTTGACGTTCTACTCGGCCTGAATCTGTTTCACTGCTAAAGCTCTGCTGCCAAACCTATACAAGCTGCCTCCCTTTAGGCCCAGGGGCTATCATGGAAGAGGTGGGCACAAAAGATTTTAAGGGCTGGTTTCAAGGGATAAAATTAGGTCAAGATTAAACCCTCTGAATCAAGAAGGGGATACAATAAATGCTCAAACAGCTGGCAAAACAAGATTAGTTGCCTTCTAAACTATTATGTGTCACTTTTGCATCCACCCCAACCATAAAAATTTTCTGCTCGGTATAGAATTAAAGGAAAATATTTACTAACAGGATAAAATACCTTGTAACAAACCCTCCTGGGTATAATACTCCCAATTTTAAGTTGTGAAGATAAATCTATCTATCTACCTATCTTTATTTCTATCTATCTATCTATCTATCTATCTATCTATCTATCTATCTATCTATCTATCTATCTCTATCTTGTATGTATTTTTAGTTACTTTTTAGAACAATGCTTATGTTTTAATTGCTAATTGACAGCTAATTGCTGTAAGTCTGTAACAGAAACCAAGCTTACAGTAGTTCAACACATAAGTTAAAAATAAGTCAGTCTTGTAACTTTTGTCTTTTGGTTTTGTTGTCTTTTTTTACTTAAAATAATAATTTTAAGAAGTTATGAATGCCTGTCTGTATCCATTCCTATATGACCTAGACCAATTAATAGGCTATAAGTCATTTGACTCTAAAGGCCCTCAGCCATAGGGAGTCCTGCCAAGGAAAAAGAACACTGCCAAATTATATAACTTCTCCTGTGACAAAACCTTTTCTCTCCCAAATACCAATATATGGTGCAATACAAAAGTGGTGGGAAAAATAGATTTGTCTACTGTTAACACATCTATAACAATTTAGACACCGAGGACCAGGCGTTTCTTGCATTTAAATTTTACCCTCCTCAGGATGCTATACCTATGGAGAGAAATTGGCCAGAAGAGAAATTAAGTTTAATAAATTCTAATTTAATGTTGGCCCTACAATTTTTAAGTAAGATTTATCATGAGATTCAAATAACCCTTAATAAGGAGGATAAACACATGGTGAGTCGGATCAAAGAATATGATGCATGCAGGGTTTCTCCTGGCTGATAGGGCTGCTAAACTGCCCTCTGACTCTACCTATAACCTTCTTGGACACCTAATCTTTGCTATCTCTATGGTAGTTGTCACTGTATTACATTATATATCTCTTGTAAATGTTATGCCAGATACAGCAAAGGGAAGAAGGCACAATTAAAGACCCAGATTATGATAGCTTGCAAAATAGATACGATCTAGGATTCCTCTTAGACTAAACTCTAGGCCTGACTCCATCTCACCCCTTAAGCAATTGGCTATTACATCAGGTCAAACCATGTCCTCCCCCATTATCCAAATCGCTAATATTTAAAACTATATTACCATGAAATCAGAGGACTCTAGGAACAAGCCTTCCTAGCACCGTGGGCCCCTGCCAGATGGCCAAATCAGACAACGCTAGGAATGAGCCTTCCTAGCGCCATGGGACATGCTGCTGTTTGTTGGCCTGAACATGCATTCTATGGAATGCTTTTTGGCCAAGAGTGGGGACTGAGGACTAAGCTCTGATTTTTTTATCTTGCCAAATTTCCTACCTAGGGGGTTTAGGGAGTCATGCCCTACAAGCCATAAATTCTCATCAGATGGGTTTTATTTAACCCTGTATACCATGACTACTTTCCAATCTGACTCTGGCATAACAAGGAAGAAAATCAAAATATTTTACCCCAAAAGATGTTTCCTTGCCATACCTTGAAATTGCCCTGCAAAGTCTCTTGTGGAAAAATCCACATCCTATAGAGAATCCCATTTCCCCTTTATTTTCCTTCATTTTTTTCCAGATTCAGGGGATAATCAACTAAGAGCCAGATACCCTTTTAGGTCTAATAAAACCCATTTTACAACCTGATCTCTCTCTGAAGTCTGCTATCTGAGAGCTTCCTCTGCACAATAAAACTTGATCTCCATAATTCTTTATCTTGACCTGAACATTCCTTTCTATTGATCCCAGGTCTTGAGATAAACTCAACCAATTGTCAACTGGAAAATGTTCAAATTTACCTACAGCCTGGAAGCCCCCACTTTTTGTCCTGCCTTTCTGAACCAAATCAATGTATTTCTTAAATGTATTTGATTGATGTCTCGTGCCTCCCTAAAATATATAAAAACAAGCTGTAGCCCGACCACCTTGGGCACATGTTCTTAGGACCTCCTGAGGGGTGTGTCAGGCCATTGTCACTCATATTTGGCTCAGAATAAATCTCTAAAAATATTTTACAGAGTTTGACTCTTTTCATCAACAGACATAACGTATAGTATGAAGACTACAGTTAATAACAATACTGTGTTGTACATGAAACATTTGCTAAGAGAATAAAGTTTAAGTGCTTTTACCAAATACACAAAAATGTTAACTATGTGAGGTGATGCAAATGTTAATTTATTTGACGATAATAATCCTTTCACTGTGTAGGAGAAATATAGATAGTGGTTACTGTATACTCACAAATACATTTTGAATTCTCTTCTTTAGATTGGAGTTGAGGAGTGTATGGATACTCCTACTCCTAGATTCTCCCGCATATGTCTTTTTTTTTTTTTTTTGAGATGGAATCTCACTCTGTTGCCCAGTCTGGAGAGCTGTGGCATGATCTTGGCTTACTGCAACCTCTGCCTCCTAGGTTCAAGCAATCCTCCCACCTCAACCTCCCGAGTAGCTGGTATTACAGGCATATGCCACCATGCCTTGTTAATTTTTATTTTTAGTAAAGATGGGGTTTCACCATGTTGGCCAGGCTGGTCTGGAACTTCTGATCTCAAGTTGTCCACCCGCCTCGGCCTCCCAGATTGCTGAGATTACAGCTGTGAGCCACCACACCCAGCTGATGCTCTCATATATATCTTACTATGAGTTTAAAAGAGGCAATACCCGTGTAAGGAGGAACTCTCCAAGAAGCAGAGTCTGATTGGGTCTTGAAACGTGAACAGAATTCAGAAAGGTAGTGTTAATGTAAAAAACAAATTATGTAAAACAATTTGAAGAGGTTTATTCTGAGCCAAGACGAGTGACTGTGGCCCAGAGAAAAACACAAACCCAAGAAGCTTGGAGTAAGTGGTCCTGAGGCAGTCAGTTTTCAGTTGGGTTGTAAACATTTTAGGAAGACAGGAGTTACAGGCAAATATATAAATCAATACATAGCAGGTATACATTGGTTCAGCCTGAAAAAGTGGGAAATCTCAAAGCAGTGCCTTGCAAATCATAGGTGGATTTTAGGGATTATTGAATTGACAATTGGTTGAGAGAATTAAGGTATTGCCTAAAGACTTGAAGTCAAGAGAAGGTAATGCTTAAGTTGAGAAAAAGGGGTTGTGGGGGCCAAGTCCCTTGTTATGTAGATGAAACCTCACAGGTAGTAGGCTTAAGAGAGACTAGATGGTAAATGTCTCTTTACAGAATTTTGAAGGTGTCAGACTCTCAGTTAACCTCTGTTAGACTGAGAAAGGCCTAGAAAGAGAAGGCCTGACTGCATTAATGGAGATTCTCAGAGACAGATGTGAATTTTCCCCTCAAGAGATGGCTTTGCAGGGCCATTTCAGTCTGCTGGTCCTGTGGCAACCATTTCAAAATATGACAAAGAAATATATTTTGGGGTAAAATATCTTGATTTATCTTAAGGTCTGCTATCTATCATATGATGCTATACCAGAATCAGGTTGGAAAGTAAGTCACATCGTACTGGTTTAATAATTAAAAAAAATGTTTAATGAGACTTCATGGTTTGTATGGTGTGACCTAATCCTTGCCTTACATAGCCCTAGCTCTTTTTTTATAATTTGGTATCTTATCACCACAGTTTTGTCAGTCTTATGATCTCTATTTTAACCTTAATGCTGGTGGGTTGTGCCTAAATTCCAAAAGAAAGGTGATATAACAAGGTGCATCTGACCTCCTTTCTCATGATCTCCAGGAATTCAATTATTCAGGTTTCTCTAGGGTCCCCTTGGCCAAAAGTGGGTCTGTTCAGCCATCTGGGGGGCTTAAGATTTTATTTTTGATTTACAGTAGAACACAGGGAGTAGAGGCCTGCAGTACAGTGCAAAGTGTAATAAATGAATGAAGACATTGAATTCACCACTCTCTTATGACCAGAGAATGCCCATTATTTTCTCAGAATAAGGTTTTGTTTATTAACAACAATCTCTTTAATTGAATATTTTAAGAACCTGTACAGACCTTCAGATAAGAGTTCCTGTAAAACATACCTTATTTTAATTAAAATAGCTATCATTTTAATTCAGCCCTATTAGTGCCAAGTACTAAGTGCATTTAATGCTTGTTATTGCATTTAACCCCAGGCCCTAGCTGCTATTGTTATTTCCTTTTTTATTAAAAAGGCCACTCAATTTCAACTCAGTTTCATAACAGTGACTCTACTGATAAGCAGTACTGCCCTCAGGCAAGTGGAACCTCTACCTGGGGCCGGTGACGGCGCTGCCCCTCAGAAACCCAGTGATTTAGAGTGCCTTCCTGGAAACTCTCTTGAATTCCTACCTGGTGCCTGAGACTTGCTGAGGCAGCAATGCCGTTTAGGAGGGGTTACCTGTGCCTGGCCCAGGACTGGAGCAGGTGGTGGGTGCAGAGGCTAGTACTAGTCTCACCCCTTGTTGAGTCTCTTAGGTTCTATCTCAGGCATAAGATTGACCTGTTATCCTGAGGAGCTCTAAGCTTTCCTGCTATGGAGTAATTGGCCACCCTAAATTCTAGGAGGGCTTCCAGGCAAATATATCTCTCCCACTGGGCTGGGTAGTATTTATTTCCTGGAATTGCGTGATTGAATTGAATTGGGCTAGCGGCATGATCTTGGCTTGTTTTGGACAACTCAAATTAGTCATATAGATACAGATCCCAAAACGGATATTTTGCTGAGGGCCTTACACACCCTAGAGGCAACTCAGTCCATAAGCCCCTTGATAAACTGCTTCCTTTAGGTCAATTGTATTGTCTTGAACATGAGGTGCATGAGAAATAGAAAAAGAAGGAAAGAGTGCATGGCAAATAAAAAAAGAAGAAAAAAATCCTTGTAACTAAAATGTGCAATAGAAAATTCCTTTTGTTCTTAACAATTTAGCAATAACTTAATTTCTTGTTTTGGTTTTTTGAAGTAGCACAATGATGACTCACATGCATGGTGTCATCAGTCAAAAACTTGTCCTCTTAAATAAATATAAATGTTAATAACAAAGTCATTTCAATTTATCGAGAAAGATCCTCTTAGAAAGTATCAATCACAATCACTCATTCTTTATGAAAAATATATTTCTTTGAGTTTATATATTCTTTACATATAACTTTGCTCATACAATTCTCTCTCATAGAGGCTCCCAAATGGATGAATGTAAAGGAGGGAGGAGATTATTAGAATGCACTGTGCATTTTTCCTGTGATAAATACATATGTGTATATAAATATATATATATATTTATATATATATACTGTTTCCTCATTCATGCCTTTATCATCCCTCATGGAGACATTCAGATGTCAAGGTCTCCATTTTTCCTGTGTTTTCATCCCTTATTATCTAATTCTACCTAAGGCAGTCATTGTCTCACACATAAACATAGTCGTTGCCTCACCTCTTCAATTCCATTCCCCTAAACTTCACTCAAGAGAATAAGCACAGAGTTTCTTACTGACTTCTTCTTTCCAGAATCTGCAGGGCCTGCTATGGGATGTCCCCAGGAGATGATCCCCACAAGGCCAGTATTGTCCAATAGAATGCTGCATAGATGCTCCCAGCTTCAAGCAATTCTCTTGCCTCAACCTCCCAAGTAGCTGGGACTACAGGCACCCACCACCATGCCCAGCTAATTTTTGTATTTTTAGTAGAGATGAGGTTTTACCATGTTGGCCAGGCTGGTCTCAAACTCCTCACCTCAAATGATCTGCCCTCCTTGGCCTCCCAAAGTGCTGAGATTACAGGCATGAACCACTGCACCTGGCCTATAAGTTTAAATTAAATTTAAATAGCCATATGAGGCCCAATGGTTACCTTATTGGACAGTGCAGCTTAGGCCAAAGTCTAGAGTCCTTGGGGTAGAAGGAGCTTGTCATCAGGGCTCTGTACTTTGGTCCTCCATCTTCTAAGTCTTCTAATTCTCTCTTATAATTTACTGTAGCCCAGTATAGTCTCATTCTTCACATTGATGATTCCAGGGAAGTGATAGTTAGCGTATCTTCCAAGTCACTGGCTTTTCTTTTGTTCTCTGAATCTCATTCTCCATCCACGCAATTGCAAAACTGATTCTGGAAACTTATATTTGTTTATGTACATCTATATCTTTTCTAAACCACTTTAATGAGGTTAGCATTAAGAAAAACTTTCAGACACTCTGATCTTTAGTCTTAAAATTTTGCCTTTTTTTTTCTGTTGTGAAATGTTTAGTTGTCCCCTCTGTTGGAATTCTCATGACTTTCTTTTGTGCTTTCTGAGGCAGTAGCCTGGATATAACTGTGAATAGTATCAGCAGTGTATAGGTGACAAGGCAGTCACAGATGTGGATGTGTGGTCTTATTACAGTGTATGACCCTTCTCTCCTGTTCCCAATTTATAACCTATCCACAGCTCAAAGTGAGACCATTCCTAAAGGGTAAAACTACTATGGGACACTAATAAGTCCAAATATGTGTCTTTTAATTGCTAGGGGAACCAGTCAGATCAAGTAAAAGGATGCATATAATTAATATGCAAATAGAGGGGAGAATGAAATAATATAAAATGCACAATTAATATTACAGAAAATATTTTCTGGTAAGAAAATAGACAAAATAGAACAGGCAGCACAAATACAAAACAAATAATAAGATGCTAAATTTAAAACCAAATATATGAAAAAGAATATTAAATATAAAGTAGGCTATCTCATTTTTTTACAAACAGCCTATTCATATTCTTAAAACAGTCCAGAAGAATCTAAATTATTTTTAAAAAGTGAATTTAGTAAGGTCAATATAAAAAGTCAATTTTATCTTTATATACTAGCCAAAAACAATAGCCAAATTAAAAAAATACCATTTACCGTAACCACAAAGTACAACAAATACTTAGAAATAATAAAATGTGTGTAAGATTTTGCACCCTGAAATTCTACTGAAGTTGTTCATCAGCTCTAGGAACATTTTGGTAGAGTCTTTAGTATTTTCTAGATATAGAATCATGTCATCAGCAAAGAGATAATTTGACTTCTTTTCCTCTTTAAGTGCCTTGTATTTCTTTTTCTTGGCTAATTGCTCTGGCTAGAACTTCCAGTACTGTGTTGAATAGGAGTTGTGAGAATGGGCATCCTGGTCTTGTTCCCGTACTTATGTAGAATGCTTCCAGCTTTTGCCCATTCAGTATGATGTTGCATGTGGGTTTGTCAACACAAAGCACCTTACAGTAAACAGAGATCATGTCCATACCCACCTCCTTGTGCAGCTGCTGACTCTTACCTGCAAATGCCATCTACTGGCCTGTAGGTTGAAATGCACAGCCTAATACAAAGCCTGCCAACAGAAGTGCATAGGACTACAGAAGAAAACCCAAAAGACTCTACCCAACACAATCCTCCCTAGATGAGAAGAAACCAGTGTAAGGATTCTTCCATCATAAAGAATCTGAATGTTGTGACACCACCAAAATATCACTCTAGATCTCCAGTAGTGATCCCTAACCAATATGGAAACATGGAAATGACAGATAAAGAATTCAAAGCATGGATTGCAAGGGAGCTCAACAAGATTCAAGATAAGGTTGAAAATCAGCACAAATAAACTTCTAAAGCAATCCAGGAAGTGAGGAGATATAAATCTCTTAAAAAATCAATCAGAGATACTGAAGCTGAAAAGCTCACTTAAGGAATTTTGAAATGCAATTGAAAACTTTATCAATAGAACAGACCAAGCAGAAGAATTTCAGAGTTTTAAGAATGATATTTTGAACTAATCCAGTCAGACAAAAATAAACTGAATTTTTAAAATGAACAAAGTCTTTGATAAATATTGGATTATGTAGGGTGGCCAATCTATGAATTATTGGCATTCCTGAGAGAGAAGAAGAAAAAGTATGGCCTGGAAAACATATTTGAGGGAATAATTCAAGAAAATTTTTCTTACCTTGCTAGATAAGTAGATATCCAGATACAAGAAATCCAGCTAAGACATGCTGGATACTATACAAAACAAATATCACCAAGGATACATACAGTTATCAGATTGTCTAAAGTCAACACTAAAGAAAAAATCATAAAGGCAGCTAGAGAAAGAGGGCAGATCACATACAAAGGAAACACCATCAGACTAACAGTGGATTTCTCTGCAGCAATCCTACAAGCCAGAAGAGACTGGGGGCCTATTTTTAG
Source organism: Gorilla gorilla gorilla (assembly GCF_029281585.2). Taxonomy (NCBI): domain Eukaryota; kingdom Metazoa; phylum Chordata; class Mammalia; order Primates; family Hominidae; genus Gorilla; species Gorilla gorilla. The sequence continues at coordinate 48,390,768 of NC_073241.2, forward strand.
CATTTTGAAAGAAAAGAAACTCCAACCATGAATTTTACATCCTGTCACAGTACACTGCATAAGTGAAGGAGAAATAAAATCTTTTCAGAGAAGCAATTGCTAAGGGAACTCATCACCACTAGACCAACCTTACAAGATATCCTTAAGAGAGCGGGGGAGGACATTTCAGGAGTGGCCTCACCCAGTGCAAGGAAAGCAGATATTTAGATATACCTGTGACAATTTCTAGAACTATTAATATCTCCCCTGCAGTTGCCTCAACTCTGGTACATTTTCACGTAAACCCAGCTGCTTCAGCCACCCCAAAGAGAAGCTGACCTTTCTCTCCTCAGTTCAAGGGGTGGCAACTCACTCTGCTTGGGCTCCCTGTCCCTGCGTTCCTGCTGGAAAATATCTCAAGGCAGGAAGCTGGGCTATCATTGGCTCAACTAGTTTCTTTTTCTTTCCTTAGAGAACACAATCTTGCATTGCCTGGGGTACATTGTCAAAAAATAGTTGCTCCAAATATTTATACTTTTATGTTTGTATCATCTATTCTTTTTTTTAAGGTTTTCTTATTTTTTAATCTAAAACTGCATATTCTACTTAATGTAGAATTTAGATCTCTAAAATAAAACAAAATATGGCAGACATGTACATCATGCATTTTAAGTGGAAGCTAAACTCCATTTCTTTATTATTATTATTTTTTATTATACTTTAAGTTCTAGGGTACATGTGCACAACGTGCAGGTTTGTTATATATGTATACCTCTGCCATGTTGGTGTGCTGCACCCATTAACTTGTCATTTACATTAGGTATATCTCCTAACGCTATCCCTCCCCCTTACCCCCACCCCACAGGCCCCGGTGTGTGATGTTCCCCTTCCTGTGTCCGTGTGTTCTCATTGTTCAATTCCCACCTATGAGTGAGAACATGTGGTGTTTGGTTTTTTGTCCTTGTGATAGTTTGCTGAGAATGATGGTTTCCAGCTTCATCCATGTCCCTACAAAGGACATGAACTCATCCTTTTTTATGGCTGCATAGTATTCCACGGTGTATATGTACCACATTTTCTTAATCCAGGGTATCATTGATGGACATTTGGGTTGGTTCCAAGTCTTTGCTATTGTGAATAGAGCCGCAATAAACATATGTGTGCATGTGTCTTTATAGCAGCATGATTTATAGTCCTTTGGGTATATACCCAGTAATGGGATGGCTGGGTCAAATGGTATTTCTAGTTCTAGATCCCTGAGGAATCACCACACCAACTTCCACAATGGTTGAACTAGTTTACAGTCCCACCAACAGTGTCAAAGTGTTCCTATTTCTCCACATCCTCTCCAGCACCTGTTGTTTCCTGACTTTTTAATGATTGCCATTCTAACTGGTGTGAGATGGTATCTCATTGTGGTTTTGATTTGCATTTCTCTGATGGCCAGTGATGGTGAGCATTTTTTCATGTGTCTTTTGGCTGCATAAATGTCTTCTTTTTGAGAAGTGTCTGTTCATGTCCTTCGCCCACTTTTTGATGGTGTTGTTTGTTTTTTTCTTGTAAATTTGTTTGAGTTCTTTGTAGATTCTGGATATTAGCCCTTTGTCAGATGAGTAGGTTGCAAAAATTTTCTCCCATTCTGTAGGTTGTCCATTCACTCTGATGGTAGTTTCTTTTGCTGTGCAGAAGCTCTTTAGTTTAATTAAATCCAATTTGTCAATTTTGGCTTTTGTTGCCATTGCTTTTGGTGTTTTAGACATGAAGTCCTTGCCCATGCCTATGTCCTAGGTTTTCTTCTAGGGTTTTTATGGTTTTAGGTCTAACATTTAAGTCTTCAATCCATCTTGAATTAATTTTTGTATAAAGTGTAAGGAAGGGATCCAGTTTCAGCTTTCTACATATGGCTAGCCAGTTTTCCCAGCACCATTTGTTAAATAGGGAATCCTTTCCCCATTTCTTGTTTTTGTCAGGTTTGTCAAAGATCAGATGGTTGTAGATGTGTGGTATTATTTCTGAGGGCTCTGTTCTGTTCCATTGGTCTATATCTCTGTTTCGGTACCAGTACCATGCTGTTTTGGTTACTGTAGCCTTGTAGTATAGTTTGAAGTCAGGTAGCATGATGCCTCCAGCTTTGTTCTTTTGGCTTAGGATTGACTTGGCAATGCAGGCTCTTTTTTGGTTCCATATGAACTTTAAAGTAGTTTTTTCGAATTCTGTGAAAACCCACTTGAGGAGGCAGTCTGTCCATTTTCAGATCTCAAACTCTGTGCTAGGAGAACCACTACTCTCTTCAAAGCTGTCAGACAGGGACGTTTAAGTCTGCAGAGATTTCTGCTGCCTTTTGTTTGGCTATACCCTGCCCCCAGAGGTGGAGTCTACAGAGGCAGGCAGGCCTCCTTGAGCTGCGGTAGGCTCCACCCAGTTTGAGCTTCCTGGCCACTTTGTTTACCTACTCAAGACTCAGCAATGGTGAGCGCCCCTCCCACAGCCTCGCTGTCACCTTGCAGTTCAATCTCAGACTGCTGTGCTAGCAATGAGTGAGGCTCTGTGGGCATGGGACCCTCTGAGCCAGGCACGGGATATAATCTCCGTTTGCTAAGACCACTAGAAAAGCGCAGTATTAGGGTGGGAGTGACCCGATTTCCCAGGTGCCATCTGTCACAGCTTTGCTTGGCTAGGAAAGGGAATTCCCTGACCGTTTGCACTTCCTGGGTGAGGCGATGCCTCGCCCTGCTTCGGCTCACGCTCTGTGCACTGCACCCACTGTCCTGTATCCACTGTCTGACAAGCCCCAGTGAGATGAACCCAGTTCCTCAGTTGGAAATGCAGAAACCACCCGTCTTATGTGTCACTCATGCTGGGAGCTGTAGACTGGAGCTGTTCCTATTCGGCCATCTTGGAACCACCCCCTGTATTATCTATTCTTACTCATAATATTATATATTCTGTCTTGTTTTCTAGTAGTTTGTGGCGACGATGCTAGTGCATACCCAGCCACATTTCTGCTTAAGACTTTTCGCTCTTCCTTGGTGCTGCTTCCAATCTAGGGGAATCTTTCCTCTTGCTCTGTTCTTGCCCTCATGTGCCTTCTCCCTCTTTCTTTCCATCATGGGCTAGTTAACATAATGTCTCCAATGTGCCTAGGCTTTTACAGGAGACAGAAGGTGCTGAATATGATTTCAAACTGCTCCTAATATGTCAAAATTGCTGAGGGAAGATCTTTCCAATGGCTTTGTGCATGTGTTGTGTGTATGTGTGTTGCAGAGGGCCATACATAGGGGTTTTAAAGGCCATATAAAGAGCCATATAGAAATTTTAATAAAATATTCTAACTAGTCTCTCTTTAATTGCTGCACTGGTAATTTGATGTAACCCTTTATTTAATCATTTTTGGCACAGAATATTGTTGAATGTGAGGTTCCCATAATGGCTAATTTTATGGTTCAACTTGACTGGACCAAGGCACAGGATGCCCAGGTATTTGGTTGAACATTATTCTGGATGTGTCATCTGTGACAGTGTTCATGGATGAGATTAACTTTTGAATCTCCTGCTCTCTCTATGTCACTCTCTCTCTGTGTATGTGTGTGTGTATATATGCGCATATATATGCGCATATATATATGCACATATATACACACACACACACACACACACACACACATATATATATATCTTATTGGTTAGGAGAGCTCAGATTAATACAGTGCTTTATTAAGCAATTTCAACTCCATAGAGTCTTTTTGGCCAACTTACTTTAATCTACTTTCGTGTATCTTAATAATTTGCACAATATTTTTGGGACTGTTCTGATTCACTCACTTCAAGTGAAGGTAGTGTTGTGAATTTGGGGGAAAATAGAAGAGGATTATAAAAGAACAGCCAGGCTTACAGACTGTCACATAGATGAGACCAAGAGCTATCAAAAGTAGGAGTAAGAGCACATATTACATTTCTCACCAGTATATCTAACACTTGAGTGGAAAATACAATTCACCAATATGCAAAGTCATAGACAATGGAGAAAAAAGGCATGTGATTGGAATACATACTTTACTGTGAATATTCAGTTTAAAGAACTATTTCCCAAACCATAGTTTGAAGAATTTTTGATGGACCACATTTTCTTTACACATGAAGTTTTAAGATATGTTATGTAAACGCATGAGATAACATTTTGTGATCTTCATTTTAAAGTATGTTAGCTTCCTGAGATCTCTTTAATTTCCTGAAATGATACCCCAGTTTCCCTCTATTGAAATCATCTGAGGCTAATCACAACTTAGATGTCCTCCTTGTAGCCAGCTTGACTTTGGACTTATATTTTTTAATATAATAATCGCTTTCCTGCTTTCCTGAGGAATCAGTTTTCCCCATATGCATTTTATATGTATTATTCTGTGTACGTAGGGATAATGTGAGAGTGGAGGGCAGTACGGACAAAAGGAAGGAAACTATGAAAGACAATACTTTTTGATATATAAGGACTGAAGGAAGAACACACTGGATTGCTATTACAGGTGGAATTGCATCCCCCCAAATTCACATGTTGAAGTCCTAATCCCCAGCACTCAGAATGTGAATGTATTTGAAAATAGCATCACGCAGATGTAATTAAGATGAAGTCATACTGGAGTAGGGTGGATCCCTAATCTGGTAAGACTGGTGTCCTTATAAATGTGGGAAATTTGGACACAGACACGCACACATGGAGAAGGCCAGGTGAACACAAAGGCAGAAATGTGGGTGATCTATCTACTAGCCAAGCAACACCAAAAGTTGCCAGAAAACCATTAGAATGGAGAAGAGAGGCATAAACCAACCCTGTTGACACCTCGATCTTGAACTTCCAGTCTCCAGAATTGTGAGACAATAGATTTCTGTTATTTAAGTCACCCGGTGTGTGGTACTTTGTTGTGGGAGCCTTAGAAGATGAATACAACTAGAAGTCAGGAAACCCTGAGTTTTGACCTGGCATTTATTTCAACTCTGTGATTTGGAAAATCTTGATCAACATCACTGTCTTTTAGTTTCTTCAGTCAAAAAAATAAATAAATAAAAATACAGGAATGTGCTAAATTAGCATTTCTCATAATCTTAAAATATATTGAAACCCCACAAACACTTATTTATGTGGCTTATAGACATCTGTATTTGCTGTAATAAAAATTGAAGTGAGAATTAAAAATATATTTATTTATGTTATTTAAAATAAGAATATGAAAATACATGTTAAAATGAACAAAATATTTATAATGTAGGTATATCTATGAAGATGATATTTTACTACAGAAGCAAATTACAACAAAACTTAGATGAGGGTAACTATTTTACATTTTTACAAATCTCTTCAGTTTCTGGTTTATTGTGATGTAGCTGGGTCTTATATATGTTTCTGCATTCAATTATTAGCAATATGTTGTTTTTATTTAAGTATATAAAGAAAATTCAGGCTCCCAGAGATTTATAGTTGGAAGAATATTTTGATTGCTTTTCTGAAAAGATATGAATATTCTTTGATTTTTACACAAAAACTAAGTTTTTCTTTTTCTAATAAGTAAGGTGAACTATGGGATCTGCAACCTTATCAACGAACATTTTAATCTTTGTTATGGTAAAGTCTCCTGATCTTCTTGTGTGTTGAATGGCTTTTTACCCATGCTCGATTCTGTGTCATAACATACTGGTCATTTGGAAAATATTGGATCACTGAGTTATGCAGATGTTCCCAATGTTAACACATTTCACTATTTAATATGGAAAAATTACACTTGCAAATAAAATGATAAGCTCACAGTTGCAGCTATGTTTTCCTACATTCTAATTTTTGTTTGAAAGCTCAAAACAAACAGTAAATTTCTTTAGGAGGAAATTCCTGCTGAATGTTACAAACCTTTTTAAAATTTTTCATATACTTTTCTTATCTGAATGATCAGTTTCATTCACAATTTTTCAGCATTAACATTTAACTCAAAGGAGAAAGTTACAGTTATACTGTGAAAACATTTAATGAATATTTTAATAAAAACATTCACATTCCAAAGTGGAAGAAAATGATTTTCAGTCTGACTCATACATTGAGATTTACTAGGCCTGTGCCCTAAAGGACGTAATTGTGAAATTCAATTACCTTGTATCTATCTACATCCATTGCAACTAGAATCAAAAGACATTTATTGTTGGTAATACAATAATTTAGTGATGCATATAGAGATTTTTAATGGATCTTTGCTTGAAGAAATAAATTACTATCAAATTCAATAAAATTCCATTTGATTTTTGTAGGTAGTATGAATGCTAAGTAGCTTTTGTTCTAAAGTCAAAACTCAAATAATAAAGGAGAAAAACAGAATTGATCCTAAAGAAAACTTGTTTCATATTATTTTGCTTTAATTTTATTGGCCATTCAGTCATAAGCATTTTGAAGGAGCACTGTACATTATTGATGAAACTATTTCTAATTAATGTTTTAAAGAATTGGCAAATAAATGCATGTAGAGAAGAATTTACTGAAGGAGGCACTGTCAAGGAAAAACCTGTTTATCTCCCTCAATAGATTCTCTTCAAAATGAAGGTGCTTAATGATAAGAAACAGAAGTTTCAATTACTAGAAGTATACTATTTTAGAAAGGAGTAAAGGAAGAAAAGAGAAAAAGAAGAAAGGGAAAGAAGAAGGATTTTAAGAGTATTGTTTCATATTTCTTCATATCTTTCACAATGTCTAGCATAATACTTCGGGCATGGTGGATGTTGGATGTTTCTGCATCTCTCAGTGATTTGAAGAAAGTGACATCACATTACGATCTAGCCCCATTGGATATATTTGTAGTTTAATTTTTAAATGTTATTATTATTCATAATTGTAATAAAACTGCACCACTGACATAAAGATTAGAATCAGAGAACTGATTTAGTTATTATTATTAGAGATAAAAGGTGACTTTCAGAAAGAAAAATAGGCAACAGTGCAAAGGTAGTGAGGGCCAAAGAAACATCAGGGTTCCTCATGCTTTGGGAAAATACAATGTTCTGCAGGGATCCTGACATTTAAATCAACAATTTCAAGCAACTTTAATGTGCTTGGCTTGCAGATTGCCGGAGGCCAGAAAGTAAGACAAATAACAGCTCACCTGCCTGGGTTGTTGGAGCAACAAGAAACTTTAAGAGCAATCCTCCATTTGCCAGGTGAGGAAATGACATTAACAGCTGGAAATATTAATATGTTGGTGAAGGACCAGGGAAAAGAAAACTGCCAGCTTCCTATACCAACCATAGAGTTAAAGTTTGTGCTTTTTTTTTTTCAGGTTCCTTGGTAATTAGACTTGTCAATAGAACAGATTTCTGTGTCCATAATGCATAAGGTTAAGTAAGGTATGTTGGTATGTTGAGTAAGATCACCACTCAAATGAGGAGAATGATTGTTACAAGGTACAACATATAATGAACAAAGTGGGAAATTAAGAAATTCTTAATTTGTACATTCTGGCCCAGGAAAAAGAAATGCTGAGATTATCTTAGATTGTGTTTAGATAACTGTTTTGTATTTCAAAATACTTTCAGAATCATCTCATTTTAGCTTTACAATCTAGAAATTTTTTACACATCTTCTTTTCTATTTGAGAATACTGACAAATATTGCTTAAACAAACTTTAGCCTAACTCCTGAAGCTTCTCCTGTATCTATGTGTGCACTTCCTTGTAAAATCCAGTTTCAGCAAGAACTCTGCTAAATCATTTTAACCAGAACCTCCCACCCTTGATACCGGATCACCTGGATATTTTATCAGGTTCCTCATCTTCCACCTCCAGGGGATGTCTGGTCACCCTGGCCTGTCTTCAGCAAGAACCCTATTAAGTCAGTTTAGCCAGAATCCTCCTTATCCCTGATGTTTCCTCTGAGCAATTTTCCACCCACTGACCCCCACCCTATTCCTTGCCTATAAGCTCCCACTTGCCATGCTGTATTAGGATTTGAGCCCAATCTCTCTCCCTCACTGCAAAATCCCATTGCGGTGGCCCCTGTACCAAACATGATGGTCCTGAATAAAGTCTTTCTTGCTCTGTTGTAACAAGTATTATTGAGTCATTTTTCCTTTAATAATACCAGTGGTTTCTAAATAATTCTGAACAAGTAGGCTCTGTTAAGTGGTGATTTTCAAGGACGGGGGAAGGATAATATGCTCCTTTTGGGGGAAGATTTAGCTTGGACATCCCTATCAGTTTTGAATCTGTCAGGCAATAATACAAATAGAGACCCCTACTTTCTATGGTTAAAATTTAAAAAGTTATCAAACGTGTTATTTGTTAAATACAATATGCTTTGTTCTCATATGTTCACAAATATACCTTCATAATGTATTAATAAAATATTTGTGAAAATCCATGGTCCTACTTAATATTATCAAGTCAGGAAACTATAAAAAAACCACTGAATGTATTTATTATCTTTCTACAGAATGGTGATTGAGGAAGAAGACACACATAATTCATAAATTATTATAAATGTATTTCTTGAAGTGTTTTTCCTTGAGTAAATATCAGCAAAATTTTGTCTTCTAGAGTTATGATAAAAATTTCACATAACTTGTGGATTATCAGTGGAAATGGCATGTTATGTGAAATTTCCTAAGTTATTGTGGTTCTTAGGTAATTTTCATTAATTTCAATTTGGAGATATTTTGATCTGCTAAGCAGTAGCAACTGGAGTTGTCAATAAGACATCTAATGCAATACTTTGGAAATAAATTAAAATGATTTATTTATTCAAAATGATTTTACAATGCAGGTTCAAAAAAGTGATGAGGTCAAATATGATATATCACCATAACCAAATAAACTACAAACCAAATAAACTATAAACAAATAAAATACAAATTATTTTAATTTATTATATATATTTTATTACTTACATTGTGATTTTTAATACTTCCTAAATTAATAGATAAATCAGTATAATATTCCTTATGTTCTCATTCTTTAAAATACTTCAATGCTGTAAAATTAAACAAAAATACCACTTTTTAGCTACATTTAATTTTTTTTGAAATTAAGACTATGTATTTGTCTTTAATGACCAGAAACTAATCTTTATAGTCAAGATTATTTGCACATGAATCTTCCACTTTATACTTATACAAGTTATTTTGTTTCATATTTTTAATTCATTTAAATTTGGTTGGAATGTCACTTTTGTTTCATTGTTGTGGAGCTTCTTTCAAATTAGAAAAATTTTGTATCTAAAACTTTTATGTGGTAGTTAAGTCATTTTGAAAATTAGAGTAAAATTTGAATTTGTTTTTTGGTATGCTTTGCAAATATTAATACCAAGCAATATTTTATAAAAATAACTGGATAGCATAAATTCAAATAATTTCATTTTTCCACAAAGATCACATTTTAAAAAAATTGAGAATCTTCCGTTATTTTGTAAAACTATTCTAATACATCTCATACCTTGTCTAAATAGAGCCGAACTGGTTTCACAGCATTTAGTCATGAATGATTGTAAAGTCTATTTGACTTGTGTTTTGTCAAGTTGTTCTTATTTTTCAAAATTGTATTGGTTATTCTTGATCTTTTTTATTAAAGTGTAAACTTTCCAATCAGATTGTAAATTTTCACCAAAAACAGTGCCTTCATGAATATTGATTTTGACTGCATTAAAACTACTCAACAATTTTTGGAGAATTAATATAATTTATAATCTATGAACAAAGTATATTTCTCCATTAATTTAGATCTTCTTTGATTTATATCCATAACTTTATGTAGTTTTCTTTGTAAAGGTAAAGCACATTTTTTGTTATATTTATTCTTAGGAATTTGACTTTTTATATGCAATTGTAAATAATGTAATTTTAATACTATTTTCTATTAATTTGTTGCTAGTAAGAATTCAATTTCTTTTCATACACAGAAGTAGTATCAAGCATTCATCCTAAATTCTACATTAATTCAAGTAGTTTGAATAGAGGTCATGGTAGGAGATATCCTTGTGTTCCTTCTTATCACAGGGGAATAATTTCAATCTCTCAATAGCAGATATGTTTTTCAGCACATTTTTGGAATTACGATCAGACCTTCTATTTTTAGTTTATAAATGATTTGAAAATATCATCACCAGTAGGCATTAAATTTTATCACGTTTTCTCTGTGTATATTAAGATAATAAGATTTTTTTCTCCTTTATTGTATTAATGGTGCGAGTCACAGTGATTTTACAAATATTGTTGGGAACAGGCCCCCCAAAATCTGGCCATAAACTAGCCCCCAAACTGGCCATAAACAAAATCTCTGTAGCACTGTGACATGTTCGTGATGGCCATGACGCCCATGCTGGAAGGTTTTGGGTTTACCGGAATGAGGGCAAGGAACACCTGGCCCATGCAGGGCAGAAAACTGCTTAAAGCTGTTCTTAAACTGCAAACAATAGCATGAGCGATCTGTGCCTTAAGGACATGCTCCTACTGCAGATAACTAGCCAGACCCATCCCTTTATTTCGGCCCATCCCTTTATTTCCTGTAAGGAATACTTTTAGTTAATCTATAATCTACAGAAACAATGCTTATCAGTGGCTTGCTGTTAATAAATACGTGGGTAAATCTCTGTTCGAGGCTCTCAGCTCTGAAGGCTGTGAGATCCCTGATTTCCCACTCCACATCTCTATATTTCTGTGTGTGTGTCTTTAATTCCTCTAGCACCGCTGGCTTAGGGTGTTCCCGACCAAGCTGGTCTCGGCAAATGTCAGAGTAACTTTTCAGCCCTGGCCAAGAAAACAAACACAAAACAAAAACAAACTTGGTCACAATGTATTGTTATTTTTATTTTTACTATATTCAGTTTGCTAATATTTTAGAGGTGCTTTGTTCCAAATTAACGAGAGTGTCTGGCATGTACTTTTGTAATATCCTTGTCAGATTTTGGTATCATGGTGATGCTGGCATCATAACCTGAGCTGGAAAGTGTTTTCTTTTTCACCACTATCTGAAAGATCTTGTGTTAGATTGTATTTTTTTTCTTCCTGAAATGTTTGTGAGAATTCACCAGTAAAGCCACCTGTGCCTGAAGTTTTCTTTGTGTAAAGGCTGACTACAAATTTAATACCTTTATGGAATATAAAGATATAAGATATAAGATACTTCAATTTTTTTCTAGAATCAGTTAAAATGTGTTTTACCCAGATTTTTTGCATTTCATCTGAATTTCCAGATTGATTTACATAACGTTTTTCATGAATTAATGTATACGTATATATGTATATAATTCTAAAAATCTGTTTAATGTGTAATGATATTCTATTTTTACCTTTTTTATGTTAATTATTTGTACATTTTCTTCTTTTCTTGATCAGTCTTCTTGGTGGGTTTAACAATTTTCCAGTTATTGACTCTTGATTTTCAGTTTGTTGACTTCCATTTTATTTATTTTTTTCCTCAATTTTCTTTGGATATAATTTTTCATTCTTTTGCTAACACCTTGAAATAAATCCTCAGGTAATTAACTTTTTATTTTCCTCTTTAATGCCATAAAATTGTTTCTGAAGACTAGCCGCATCCTACACATTTTGACTAGTTATATATTAACTATCCCTCAGTTCAAACATCTTTTAATTTCCATTTTGATTTTTTCTGTGACCCATGGATTATTTCAAATATATTACATATTTTCCATACATTTGTGGGTTTTTACATAGAGAGATACCTGTTTTATTTCACTCCTTTGAAGTTAACTGATATTTGCTTTGGGGTTTAGCATATAGAACATTTTGATAACTCTTCCTTGTAGGCTTGACAGGAATATATATGGTGCAGTTGTTGGAGACTGTGTTTTATATGTATATTATTTTACGTTTAAATATTCTATTTCTTTCTTGATATTTTGGCTGCTTGTAATGTCAGTTACTGAGAGAGATGTGCCAAAATTTTCTTCTAAGCTGGTGGACTTATCTTTATCTCCTTTAAACTTTTGCTCTCTGTAGTTTAAGGCTGTGTTTGCGGGTGTATATAAATGTGTATCTTTCTACTGAGTAGAACTTTTTACAAATTTTCTTTCTTATCTGTCACAATCATATGGTGGCTGTGTCAGAACTGACACTAGAAATTCAATCTGTGTCAATCATTAAGTATTTATTAAGCACTGTCTATGGGTGGCAGTGGGTCTGAATCTGACCTATGCTGACTCAAACCTTCACTGGAAAATGTCTTAAGAAACTCCAGGCCCAACATTGAGTGGGCATCATTTTTGACAGGAATTTTTCCTATTCTCCATATCAAAGGAAAAAGACAGCCAAGATTAACTAGTATAAATTATTAACCAGTTAGAGGAGCGGAGTTACAAAACCTTAATTTAAAAGGTATGCCTTACGTATTTACTGAATAAACCATTTATGCTTATGTTTTCTCTTACTTTGGAAAATTACAAGTATTCATGAAAAAAAGATGGAGCTTTGAATTAACAGCTGAGCAATATGGATGAGTTGTAAATATAGGCTTGCATATTAAATTATGGATAATTTTTATGACAACTATAATTTTCTTTTCCTTATAAAAAGGGTCATTAAATATTTAATCCTTTGATGTTCGCATATTGTTTTGTAATGAATCTTTTAACCACTCATTCAAAATGTATTCCATGCCTACCATGTGTGAAACCCTCATTATAGATTTAACCTATGAGCCCATGCTTTCCAGGTATAAACAATTCTATTAACTTCATTTTAAGAGCACAGAAAGATTACAGACTGAATCTTACTCCCCCAGAAAATAAAAGCAAAACACCTAGATGTTATAAAATTGGCTTGGCAAAATCTTCCTTCCTTTGGAGACAGAATGTCAATTTCTCATCCCTGATTTTTCAAAAAGTAAAACATATTCAGAAGGTCAAATATAAATGGCTCCCAATTACATTTAGACTCTTAGCTGAATGCAAGAACAGGGCAAAGAATCGGCCCACCAAAACTAGTTATTAATGGACACACTATTAGCAATAGAAGACTTGCTTTTTAGATGGTGGCAAAAATATTTAGAAATATGAAAGAATTGCCTAGCAAAATGTCTATACTTATTTTAAGAATTAGAATCTTTAAATCAGCTAATGACATGGCAGCAAATATGAAGTGGAAGTAATGCAAGATGGCAATTATTTATTTACAGATGGCCTTATCTCTAGTTGACTGAAACCACTATGACATGGGAACAGGAGTGTAACTCCAAATTCCAGAAGCCATCCCAGATGTCATAGCAAATCTACAAGATAATACATTTCAATGATCATTTCTATGCAAGAGTAACACTTAAGAAATTGTGATTCACTTTCATGTCCATGCATAGGTATCATTCTCGTATCATTCTCTCATGGGGCATTGGAATATCTAAGAGCCAGAATCTAGGAAAACAAATTCCACTCGAATTCTTTTTTTTTTTTTGAAACTAGATATCCAAGCATGAAGGCTTGAAGAGTCATCTTTTAAGACCTTAAATAAAATAAACACACTCATGCAAAGTGAATTTCTAGGCATGTCAAGAAAACAACAAAGTTAAAATGCATGGTATATATTGCTAAACTCTTGTAGCCAACAATTACTAAGAAAAATCCATGTAACAGTACAGATTAATGTCTGATTTATATGTATACAAATTTATGGTTTCCAACCTGAATTTGGTGCAGCATAGCAATCTTTTATATATTCCTATGTTACTTGATTTTTTCCCCACATGGGCAGCTCCTAAAGCTTAACATGGTTCCAAATGCTTCACATGTTTTTGAAACTATTTCTACTTTGTTACTCTCAAAAGGTGACGGTGCATTCTATTTCATGGAGAAAATAAAGTTTCCCTTACACATCACCCAACTGGAATATTATTCGTTTTTACATTATTTTCTTCCTTCTTAACGGAAACGTTTATCTTTCTTCTTACTAAGCTATTCTCTTGTTTCCCGAATCTCCCTTCCTCTAATCTACACAACTTCAAATTATCTTCTCTTTCCCCAAACATTCACCTCTTCTGTACTGTTTTCTTCTCATTTTCTGCTTTAAAAGTACTCTCCCTTTAGCCACCCTTTTCATAAAAGTACTTCCTAAGAGCATCGCTGATGTTTACTTCCACTTCCTCCAACCCACTGACTCCTTAATCCAACACATTCTGTATTCTGCCTACATTATTCTACCAATACGATTTCTACCAGTGCTTACTGTATCTATCCTCTTTCTCACCTTTGGTCCTATTGAGCTATCCTTTGTTTTCAATCTTTCTACTTTCTTGGACTTACAGAGTTTTCTTACCAATTTCTATTCTTATCCCTCTGTTTCAGTCTCCTGGGCTGGTTCCTCTTCTCGCATTTGCCTTTGAGTAATCGTGTTCCTCCAAGTGCCAATCGTAACCTTGTTCTTCTCTTAATCTTTACTAAGTTATCTCTTCTACACTGATGGTTTTGAAAGCCAAAGATATATAACTATAGTTATATATTATAGATATTATAGATATATAACTATATATTATATATAACTTTATTATATATATTATATATTATACATTTATATATAACTTTATATAGTTACATATTATATATAATATGTAACTTATATATAATATAATATATCATAAACTATATATATAATATATAACTATAGTTATATAACTATATATAACTATTTTCTTGAGACCCAAATCAATCCACCCTTTTAGGGAGCTCCAGTGAGTATTATGTAAACATTTCAAGTTCAGTATGTGAATTCACTAGCTCTTGTCTGAGCCTCAAAACTGATCCTTCTTAATAATAATATAATAATATCAATTGCTAAGATCTCTTCGAGATTTTCCTAAATGTTTGATCATGATAGTCTCCATTTTCAGATGAACACAATAAGACAGGAAAACATTAAGTAGTGTACCCCAAATTATGAGCCTAGTAAGTGACTGTATGTCCAGGGCCCATGCTGTCAACCATGATACCCATGGCACACCGAGATTCATAGTTCCTCCTTTCTGCCATTTTTGTAGACAGATTTTCATGATGTCTTACTTGATCAAGACAATACCCTCCCAACTGGTCCTCTTAAATCTAGTTTATCCTTCTTTCATTCTATTTTCCACATAGCTGCCAGAGTTATCTTTCTAGAAGACAAATGTGATCTCATTAAAACCTTTCCATGGTTTCCAGATATTTAACATGGATTACAAGATCCCGCAAAGTCTCATCTTTGGCTGTTGGTTCACTAATTTTGCTTCTGTTATTTTGCTTGTGTTATTACTCTGAGCGGTCCTTCCCTGGTAGGTCCACCGGGGGAGAATCTTCTCATTTTCAAAGACTTTGCTCAAATGCAAACTTCAAGACCCCCTTACCAGATTATGCATTTCTCCTCTTACCTTCCCATAACACTTTGTACATGTTTTTATTACAGTGCACGTGAAATTGCTATACTTAAACTCATTTACATGTCCCTTTTGCACTAATCTGTAAATCTCTGATTTGTTTTTGTGTATGTTTTCTCAGCACTGAACATATTGCCTAGCAGACAGTTGGCATTTCATGTGCCTTTTATGTATGGATAGAAGGAAAGAAGGAAGGAAGTTTGGAAGAATGGAAGAAAAGAGAGAAGGGAGGGATGAGGAAAGAAGGAAGAAACAATTTTGGAAATATAAATCAAAGACTTTAATATTGAATCTGATAAAATTTTATAGCAGGTTGTTAAATACATGTACCTAAATATTTAAAAATAGAAATGATAATCATTGAAATACAACACTAATTTATTAAAATCAATCAGACTATGCTGACATCATTTACTTTTTTGATAGGATTAATAGTTTTATAAACCTACAGTGTAAGTACAGAGTGAATCAAAATTTCAGTAAGGTATTTGGTCAAGACCATTGTTATATTCTTACCAGCATGATAGCTAGAACCAAATGAAATAATAATGGCTTTAAATGGATCCATAGCTGATTCAATTCTCCATCCTAAAATGTTTTGATTTCTCTATTTCTTCACCCTTGGAGGGGATCTTTACTTGCCTTTTATTCTCATTTTGCTGTTTGGCATTTTTATCACTAATTTAAAAAGTTATAGAAACCAAATATGTCAAATTTGTCGAGTGACAAAAAGCCATAGGACTGTACAATATTGCAAAGAACTATGATTTTGGAACCAGACACATTTAGGTTTAAATCTCATTGCAACATGTAGTTGCATTGTAACTTTAGGTTACAATGACCAACTCTAGCTTTCCTTATCCATAAAAAGAGAATAATATCTAATTCACAGAGTTATTATGGACATTCATTAGATAAGACTTGTAATGCCTGAGAAATTATAGACTCATTAAAATATACCTCCTAATTATTAAGGGTTATGATTTCAAAAAATCATAACCTTTAAAAAATGCTCAGTTAGCCCTGAAACTGACAATATATAATCTAAACAGGATAATTGTTAACATTAGGTCTTAGTATAAATATTAACTGTCATGCAGTACTCTGATTTATTAGCTATTTATATAAAATTGGGGGTTTTAATCATGTACAAACTCATTAGGCATCAACAATGTAGCGTGATTGACATGCAGAAAAACAACACATTTAATTTTAGCCTGTATTAAAAGAAATATAGCATCTAGAACAATTTGTGGGAAATCCCCCTTCTTCCCTGCCCCGCTGCCTGATTATATTAGTCTGTCCACAGTGGCATATTATGCTCCATTATGGATGCAAGAGGAATGTGACTAGAAACCATGTTATGGAGAAACAATGGAAAGGTGCAGCTTTAATGGAAATAATAGATACTGGAGGCTCCAAAGGGAGATGTTGGAAAGAGGGTGAGTGTAGAAAGATTACCTATTGGGTACAACAGTCACTATTTGGATGAGGGGAACACTAGAAGCCCACGCTATGCAGTATATCAATGTAACAAACCTGCACATGTACCCCCTAAAATAATATAAATACAATAAAATAAATAAAATAAAATCAATAAAATAAAACAATGATGCAGCTCTAATTCTAATCAAAGGCAGGCTTTGAGAAAAGTATTTTATATATAGCTGCCTTGCCATTTAAAAAAGAGTGTTATGTGAACTAAGTACTAACTTTATTCACTGTGTTGTGAAAGTAGAAGAGATAGACATCAAAGGAGGAACATTTTTGCTTAATGTAAGTACAAACTTTCTTACCTGAAGGGATTTTCGAACATCGAATGGGCTGTTTTATAACATAGTGTGTTTCTTGTTGTGCCCCCAGGAGTATTCAAACTTGGACATTCACCAGTTAGACCATTGTAGAAGCTTTGATTGCATGGAATTGGAACTGAAATAGATGCACTCTAAGAATGAACGTCCTTTGAGAGCTCACAAATTTTGGAAGCCATACAGAGCCTGCATATTTTTAAACTTGTTTTGTACCTTAGCAATGCATTAAGATATACATCACATATTTAAAAGAAGTAGTTGCAGGTCCATAAACAGAATTGCCCTGGGTTTACACAGCTTTGATTTGATGCTCAGTTCTGTTCCTTACTAATCTGTAACATTGGTCAACTTATTAACCTCTCCGAATCTAGTTTTTCATTTGAAAAAAAAAAAAGAGGAAATTTATGGGATATCTGGCAAGATCAAATACAATAGTGCATTTAATGAATATTTTGAGCACATATTAGCTCAATACAGATCTGTTTTGCTTTACCCTTGGTGATGTGGGTGGGTACACTAAATTAAAACATTGGAGAAAATCCACTGCCAAATCATTCATTGACAGGTGGTGAAGCAGTAAGAGTCTGTCACATACATTTTAATACCAGGTGGGATTCTGGAGACAGCTTTGTTTTCATGGATAATATCGCTGGCCTGGGGAAAGAACTATATTTGCAGCTTCTCTGGGGACTGACATAACAATGACATGGGCTACACAGGTTGTGGTCAAAGGCCACATTTTCCCATATCCTCCCAGCATGAAGAGTGAAAACAGAATAAGTTGGCAGAGTAAATCAAGGCAAAAGCAGTGGAGGGATTTTACAATGCTGATGTTCTCAATCAAGAGCAGTGCTGCCTAGGTAACTGCTCTATCACTGTGCTGCGACAGAGTCCATGGCAGTAGTAACAGCACTGTGCAAGCTACGATCTCTGACAGGCTTGAAATGAAGACATCTGCTTTCCTTCAGAAAGTGTGAGACAATGTGGTTGACACAGAGGCACTATTTAAATCTAAGGAATAGGCATACTTGAGCTTATCCAAAATTATATGTGATAGTAGGGGATTATTTCATTCTCTTCTCACTCGTTTTTTCAAGGTATAGTAAGGCAAATTTAAGCAAGATTGACTGGGAAATCATTGACCCTTTATTTTCTTTTCTGTGTTTAGGTGTCATAAAGCATAAGCTCTTTAAAAGTTGAGCAGTGGGCAAGGAGTGAAAATGAAGACTCGTGTCATTTTCTTAATAATCAAAAGTTAATGGTACGCTTTTAAAATTCCTAAGGTTCTGCTTAATTTTGGATTGAGCTTGAAGAAGCTGTTAATTGATCTGAGTCCTCATGTTCTTCTCTGTGAACTGGAGCTTATGTGGCCCACATCTTAGAACTGTCATTGTGATTATGAGATAAGCTGTGAGTGCATAAGCACTGCCTGGCTCACATAGTTCCTGGCATTCCATGATCTTAGATGATGAGAAATTCCTTCTCTTCAAGACTCTACCACGCCTGAAAAAGGACTTTAGCAATGGGGGGTTGGCCATCCCTGAGCCTTTCAGTGCTTCTCCAGGTATAGAGACACTCAGATGATCCAGCCTGTGTTCACAAGGCAGGGACGTCAGCATGTTATTGATAGTCCCACGATGAGGGAGGAGAGTATTTCAAGATTACAATAAAGCTTTTATTTTCAGAAAAAAAGGAAAGTGAGACTGAACAAGCAAAATAGCCCATGTCCACTATAACCTTTTGGATTTTTAATCTGATTCTGGCTTTTTCTGTAATTAATCTTTTACTTTTTATGTTTTTAAGTTTTAAGGTACACATTTTCTAAGAATTTCTTGTTTTGAAAACGGGAGATCAACCTCAGAAGTGTACTCCTTATTGGGGGCCTCAAATAACGCTACTTTCTTTTTTTCTTTTTTTTTAACTTTTTGTACAGACAATGTCTTGCTATTTTGCCCAGGTTGGTCTTGAACTCCTGGCCTCGAGCGATCCTCCCTCCTCTGTCTCCCAAAGTGCTGGGATTACAGGTGTGAGCCAACCTTCCTGGCCATGTGCTTATTTCTTTTATATTCGAAAATAAAAATAAAAATTTTGAATAAATTTTATAATTTTTTTCTGTTTACTCATTGTCATGTGTTTTCAAACAGATAAGGTACATGAATTGCCTGAGGCCCATTTCCTATTCAATTGGTTTCTGATCTATTATTTTTTTCCATATTGACAGTTGAACCAGAAGTTGATATTTGCAGCTTCCGGACCCTTCCAGAAGATTCAAGATCATCCAAATCTGTGGCATTCTCTCCTACTTCCACCTCATCTCTTTTGGAAATTTTAAACAAATAAAAATATGAAAAACAATGAACAATCCCAGAATATATTGCTACCAGAGCTCTTATACTCTCTTCCTCTCACTACGTCATCTGAGGATGCTTTCCTTGAAGGGGCTATTGCTCAATGTGTTACTACCACAGCCACTTCCTCTACTACCACCTCTACCAGCATCTCCTCCTAAGTCATCACTGTCAATTCTAATACCATACAATTGCTTTCAGAAGCTCTCATCTCTGGGAGGATGAATGAAAGGAAGCAGGGCAGCATAGAAGAGTCAGTTTGAAGAGCAGGATTAGCATTTCCTTTTTGCTGATCCAAGGACAGAGAGTGGGGATGGATTAAAGACCTATTTAATGAGCTGCCTCTCTCAGCCTAATAACATGAATAGCCCAAAGTGAGAAGTTTTAAATGTTTCATTTGCTGTGTAGGAAATCACTGCCTTTTTTTGGGTCAAAATGTTGATTCTTGATTCCAGTTTACCTTATTTAATTTTCCATCTTTAGGATGAGAATTAAGAGCATTAAAAGCCAACTAGAACCACTCTATTTTAAACCAGAAGACTGATCTTTTTCATAATTTCTAATTAAAAAAAGACAACATATAACGGCATTAATGATCTATGTGTAGTTATTTCTTGGAATATTAAAAAACATGGAAAATTTCTGAAGTTTTCTTCAAATAATATTAGCATCTAGTTGATGGGTTCTACTTTTGCGTGGTTCTTTAACTTCTTTTATTCCCTCAATTCTTTCTTATTTTAACATAAAATAATTATTTAAAATAGTTTTCCTAAACTTTTCTTATTTATATATGTGTATAAATATATATACACAACACATATACAGACATATGTATTAACTGTTATTTCTTAATTCCTAGTAATTCCTACATTTCTCCACTTTTATATTCTTAATGTTTCATCTCATGCATTTTATTCTTTAATTTTAAGGTTTCTTACGTTTTTAGTCTTTTATCTCACTGGAATTTGGCTTTTATTTTTTTAAATAAATTTATTTTAGAATAATTTTAGATTTACAGAAAATTTGCAAAGATAAAGTCGAGTTTCCATACTCCTTTCACCTAGCTACCCCTAACTGAAGACCTTATTATTTAATAATGGAGTCTGACATATCCATGGTACATTTGTTGAAACTAAGATACTAACATTGGTATACTAACCTTAACTAAACTGCAGACTTTATTTGTATTTTACCAGGTCTTCCACTAATGTCTTTTTGGTTTGTTTGTTTCAGAATCTAATACAGAATATCATATTGCACTTAGTTTTCAAGTCTCCTTAGTTTATTTTAATCTGTGACAGGTTTTCAATCTCATTCTTTTTCAGGACATTGATGGTTTTGAAAATTACTGGTCAGATATTCTGTAGGATGTCCCTCAGTTTGGTTTTGGCTGATGAGTTCTCATGATAGATGCGACTGAAAAGTTTCTACATGAAACTTTCAACACAAAGATGAAGCGCCTCTCACCTCATCATATCAAGGGCTCCATGATATCTATATGACATCACCGATGTTTAATTCAGTCACTTAGTTAAGGTGGTGTCTGCCAGGTTTCTCCACGGGGAAGCAAATTCATTTGCTCTTGTTATACTTTATTCTTCAGAAGTGAGTCACTAAGTTCAATCTACATTTAAGGAGAAGGCACTTAAACTCCACCTCCTGAAGGGGTTGCATCTACACAATTTAATTTGAAATTCTTCTGTAAGGAACATTGTCTTTCCCATTTATTCATTCAATCATTTATTATTATAATTTGAGTTAAGACACAATATGCTTTTTAAAAAGTTTTGTTCCTCAAATTGTTGTAGCTTTGGCCGTTTCCAGGATATATAAGAATTTACTTTGAATTTATCTATCTATTTAAGCTACATAAATATGAAACAAAAGGCTTGATATTTCCAGGACTTATATGTGGTGCACTTGACTTTTTAAAATTCAGTTAATAATTCTTTAAAGAGGAAATTATGTTCAGATACAGATTAAGAAACTGAGACTTTGTCATTAAATAATTTTCACATTAATACAACTAATAAGTAGTAAATTTAGGATGGAACCCCAGATCTGTCAGAATCCCAGGCAATCTGACATTTCTGTAAATTGGGAGAGGCATGATTAAAACAGAGGGTAAATTAAACACAGGTAATCTAGGATTTACTCTTAAAAGAGTTTATGGCAATTTTAGAACATCATTTTGGTCGTCTCATGATTGAGGAATTTCTTTCTTTCCATATCATTTATGTATTTTGTGGCAATATGAAAGCTAGATTAATTTATGTCATCACTGTTCCTTCACTGCATTCTCTGAATGCTTCCAATTCATCTCTTGGCCTCAATCCAATCTCTGTTCCTGCTCCTGGCTGTTTTCCTCCTCATTATTTATTGTTTCCATACTTGCTATTATGGATTAGCTCTACTTTATTGCTTTCAGTATTTAACTCCCTAGACAAGCAGGGAGATTGCTGAAAACATATTAGCTATTCCAAATACGAAGGTCTACTTTAGAACATTTTTAGATTTAAAGAAAAATTGCAAGATAATACACAGAGTTCTCATATATCCCACATCTGTTTATTAACATCTTACACTAGTATAGTATTACAACAGTATTTAATACAATCAATGAACTAGTATTAACACATTATTATTAACTAAAGTCCAAACTTTATGCAGATTTCCTTAATTTTTGTGCAATGGCCTTTCTCTTTTCCAGAGTCTCATCCAGGATACCACATTATATTTAATTGTTATGTAGTCATTTTTATATTAGTTAGGCTTTTTATCAAATATGACAGTTTCTCAGACTAGCCTTGTTTTTGATGAGCTTGAGAGTTTTGAGACGTACTGGTCAGATAATTTTAAAGTGTTCTTAACTTGGACTTTGTCTAATGCTTTTCTTATTATTGTATTCGAGTCATTGGTTTATAGGTGAAGACCACAGAGGTAAAGCATTATTTTCATCACATCATATCAACTGTACATACTGTCAACATGACTTACTACCATTGGCATTAAGCTTTATCACTAAGGTAGTGTTTGTCATGTTTTTGCATTCTAAACTTACTTCTTTACTTTTTTCCCTTCTCCGTTTTATGTTCTTTGAAAGGAAACCACTATGTGCAGCCCCCATTTAATGAATAGGGAGTTGTGCTTGAGGGAAAAGTACTTAATTATTTCTAGTTATTTTGCATTGAAAATTTGTTTCTTTCCCTCCATTTATTTATTCAATCATTTATTTATATCAATATGGACTCATGAATATTTATGTTATACATTGGGTCATAATCCAATACTACTTAATTTTGTTGCTGAATTTTTTCCAGCTTTGGCCATTGGGAGGTCTTTCAGTTGACTCCTGTGCTTCTTTGATATACCCTCATCGTTGTAAGTTTTTTAGAACATTTTTCTTACATTTTTGACACTACAAGATATTCCAGGTTTATCTTGTATATTTCCTGCCCTGTTCCTCCAAGAAGCCTTGGTTCTTTTAACTGGAGAATTGGAAACCAAGATCTGGGCATTAGATGTGCTCATTGTTACTGGGTTGTCACTGCTTCTAGGACCCCTTGACAGACAAAGCAATGAAATATGTGTTTTTACTAACCTGTGTATATGGAAAATCTATAAATATTTCCAAATGTAACCATCTGTATATCTATATTAAGCTAACCTGAGTTCATACTAATGTCTCCAACTATTTTCTATTACAGCACAAATCACTCTAGCCTATATTCTGACCTCCTCCCCTTGTTTATCTCTAAATTCCTGTTAAAACAGTAAGAAATCATGCTCCCACTATCTGCCATCCATTTACCTAATTATTTAATTCCATTATACATGTAAAGTTGTATCAGAATTGTTAATTCATATTTCCTTGGGAACATTGTATCGGCTAGGGAACAGTGTTTGTATCCAGTTTCTTTTGCTTAGCCTTACAAACTTGGCTTAATTCCAAAATCACCTAGGTTAGCACCCTTTCCCTCAACTCTTCACTTAGATTGTTTCATACATTTGTACAAAAGCCACTACGCGTTATGCATATAACCCTTGCACTCTACCACTGAGCACCTGAAAACCTTAGTTTATCTCTAGAAATTCTGTCATTCATCTTGAGTTAACTTTTGTAAGATCTCTGTCTAGATTAATTTTTTGCACATGAATGTCCCAGTTGTTTAGCACCACTTGCTAAATGACAATACTTTGTCCATCGAATGCCTTTGCTGTTTTGTCAAAGGTCAATTGACTGACTGTATTTGTATGGGTCTATTTCTGAGGTCTCTCTTCTGCTCCATTGATCTATATGTTTATTCTTTAGCTAATGCCACACTTGTTTGAATATTGTAGCTTTATATTAAGTCTTGAAATCAGGTAGTATGTGACCAACAACTTTGTTTTTTTTTCAGTATTTTCATAGCTATTCTATGTCTTTTGCCTTTCCATGTTAAATTTAGAAATAATTTGTTGATGTAAAAAAGATGGTTGCTGGATTTTGTTTGGGGTTGTGTTAAATTTATAGACAAACTTGAAAATAATTGGCATATTGATTTCACTGGACATGGAATTCTAGGTCTGTCATTTTTTTCCTTTGACAGTAAATGTTTCATTCTATATTCTTATTGCTTTCTTAATGCATGATGAGAAATCTACATAATTCTTACCCTTATCTGTTTATAGGTAAATTGTTTTTATTTTCTCTCTGCCTTTTTTCAAGGTTTCCTCTCTGCCTTTGGTTTTCTGTAGAAAATATGGCTTTTGTAGTTGTAAATTGTTTTGTTATTTATTCCAGCTTGGCCTTCTTGGTGCTCACTGGATATGTGGTTTGTTGTCTCTAATTAATTTTGGAAAGTTATTGGTTGTTATTACTCCAAATACTTTTTATTTTCTGTTGCATTGTCATTTTCTTCTCTTTCTGGTATTCCTCTTACAGGTATATCATAACTACTGAAATTGCCCCATGGTTCTTGAATGTTTTGCTCTGTGTTATTTTTCCATTATTTTTTCTTTGTGCATTTACGTTTGGGAAATTTTTATTGATTTATCTTCAAACTCATTATACTTTACTCTGTCATATCCAGTCTACTGATGCTCCATCAAAGACTTGCTTCATTTCTGTTGTAATGTTCTTGATTTTTAGCATTTTCTTTTTATTCTCTCTTATGGATTCCATCTCTCAGACCACATTACTCTTCTGTTCTTACATGTAGTGTACTTTTTCCACTAGAGCCCATAACATATTAATGATTGTTCTTGTAAATTTTCTGTCCAGTAATTTTGACATCTGGGTCATATCTGAGTCTGGCTCTTAAAAGGAAAACATAAAATCTCAGGACCTGCAAACTTCTTCTATAAAAGGGAAGCTTAAGTGCAGAGATTGAGTCATTGCAACATCCTCTTCCAAATGAATAGCTGTTGCTAGCTTTATGCATCAGCTGGAACCCCTTGGAAAGGTGAAAGGCATCAGACATCTGGGAATGACTGTCCATAGATCAATCATAAGTAAATTATTTGCTGGCCTCCCACAAAAAAAGACATGCTAGTTGTAAGTTTAGGTACACAATCTAAGTCTAGCTCCTAAAACTAAAGTCCGTTCAATTCCACACTGATAATGTCCAGTATAAGCTTATATTTCCAGGTGCAGAACAAAGTCAAGACTCATTCCTCCACCCCTCCAGAAACGTCTGCATAGACTCTTCATTTATTCTCTTTTTCTCTTCAGACATTCACCTCATCTTGTGTAAAATGTAGATTTACTGGGCACTAACAGAAGTCTCACAGAAATATAAATATTTGCCTTACCACCTAACTGCCTCTGTTCCTGCAGGCCTTTCTCTACTTCGAAGGAAGTGTATAAATACGAAGACTCCTAGAAACATCTCTAAAAACAACCACAGCTCTGCCTGTGGCTCTCGTTTTTCCTGGATGCGCCCTAAAGCCGGCTTCATAAACGTCGATGATCTGGTGTATGCCTCAGTTACTGATTTCGGTCATCACTCTGATGCTCATTTGTCTCTTCAGACTGTGCTGTTTCTTGCCTTTTAGTATGTCTTGTAATTTTGTTGATGTTGAAAGCTGGACATGAAGTATCAGGTAATAGGAACTGAGAAACATATGCCTTCAGTGTGAGGGTGTATGTTAATATGACTGGGAGTTGTACTGTGTTTAATGTTTGCTGTGGTTGCAGGTGTCAGAGGCTTTAAATTCCTTAGTACCCTTCTTTTCCTCTTACCTTGGCTTATCTTCTTTAAGTACTCCTGATCAGGGAGAGTCTGCATCTTTCAGCTCCTTCAGCTGTAATCTACTATTATACTGGAGTCTTGTCAGTATGGTGGTGAGTTGTTGGGAAGGTGAAGTGTTCTGTAATGCTGTGATTAAATCTCAGTCTATTAGTGGCCTCTATCCCTGGCTTGTGACCTTCACAAGTGTTTTTCAGTTCCTTCTTGTTTTAGATGAGACAAGAAGTCTAGAAGAGGGTGGAATGGGAAAAATTCCCTTCCCTGGGGGAATAAGGCACTAGTAAAGTCTTTTTCCCTGGGTAGTGGGCTTTTGCTATGGAGAACTCTGAGTATATTTCCCAATGATTACTCTTTCAGTCCCCCTGCCAGAGTCACACTGGGATCTTTCTCAAGTCTTTACTTTGAGAGCCTGTTGGGGTTTCTGGAAGAAAACCTATAAATGTGCAGGTGTTATCTCATACTGTAGCCCCTAAGAGTTTCTCACTTCCAGGGCAGATCACATTCAGTACCTAGAAATTCATCAAAATATGATTTTTGTGTTTTTACCAGTTTATGATTCCAGCAGCTTCAGCTCTAAGTAAATTGATATATCATCTGCAATTCTTTGTATTTACTTATCTCTCCAGATTTTAGGGTGGTGTTTTGCCCTGCAACCACAATTTTCTGATTGGTTCCAAAAAAGTTAATGATTTTCAGTTTGTTCAGCTTCTTAGGGTGAGGACAAGAATGGTGACTTCCAAGTTCTCTCGGAAGTTGAAACTGAAGGTTATTAGGATTTGATTTTTGCAATTTTTGAAGCAATTTTGTTTTTTATGTTTCTTATCTTGTTGTATTCATTTATTCATGCTTTCACTGTTTCACTCATTCCTGTGATCCTTATTAGCTCTCATTCATGTGCTAGACATTTAGTAAGCTCTGCATGAGCACTGACAAAAAGTACTAATGTGAAAAGTATGTGCATGTCTCTATACGCACATACACACACAGAGCAAAATTTAGTTTATAAATATCTCCATTATAATGATCATATCTATACATCTATCATCTATCTATCTATCTACCTACCTATCTCTCCAAACAGGACATCACAGTTTGGAAACCAAGAATTGGTTTAATATAGTTATGGTATAAAATGCTAGTTTAGGACATGAGTCTGAAAATAAGGTGGGTTTCATATGGCATGTTAAGGAATTTAAATTTATCTGCAGCACTGAAGTGCCATTAAACCTTTTCAAGAAATGAGTTTAAAAATCAGTTTTTGAAAGTTATTTTGACTGAAGTTTTAAAGGTGGGGTCCAAGGCCAAAAATGAAGTATGTGATCAGTCCCTATTATTAGTGGAAAAGTTGGTGCAATTCAGTAAAGATAGAGAAAAGCTAAAAGTTTAATTTAAGAACTCCATAACCCTATATATAGATATGACCACTAATATCTGGATATCTTAAGAATTAAGAATTAAGGTTTTTGTTTTGTTTTGTTTTGTTTTTTCCTCATCAGGGGAAGAGAACTGGAAAGCTGAGCTGGAGTTTGAAAGACAAGGTAATGTGGAGGAGGGAGACTCTTCTAGCTGTGTTCTCATGACCAGTTGCAGAAATATGGATTCAAGCATTTCCATATATTACTTTTCATAATGAATATATTTGCATAAATTTTAACTGCTCTTTAAAATGTTTTAATCTTCTCATTCTTCATTATTTTATAAGGAAGTTGTTGGTGAGAGAGAAGTTTGTAATTTAATTTATTGATTATGGAATATGTACATGATGGTACAGTATTTTTCCTAGGGGAAGAGTAGGTACAGGCAGAGCATCAGTTGTAGATGTTAGAGTTGAATGGAGTAACTGACAAGAATTTAATTTGTTTCGCCTTGAAAAGAAAGTAGAGGGAGTTTTCCATCGCATAGCCCTTTTTATGTTACATTAGGACAAAGTATTTTTAAAATAAAAGTTGAGGAAAAGGATGGCTGTGCATTTGGGCAGTCAAAGAAGTAGATTATGATCAATATTTGCCTTTTGTTGTTTAACCAACTTTCTTTTTATTATTATTATTATTATACTTTAAGTTTTAGGGTACATGTGCACAATGTGCAGGTTTGTTACATATGTATACATGTGCCATGTTGGTGTGCTGCACCCATTAACTCGTCATTTAGCATTAGGTATATCTCCTAATGCTATCCCTCCCCCCTACCCCCACCCCACAACAGGCCCCGGTGTGTGATGTTCCCCTTCCTGTGTCCAAGTGTTCTCATTGTTCAATTCCCACCTATGAGTGAGAATATGCGGTGTTTGGTTTTTTTGTCCTTGCGATAGTTTGCTGAGAATGATGGTTTCCAGCTTCATCCATGTCCCTACAAAGGACATGAACTCTTCCTTTTTTATGGCTGCATAGTATTCCATGGTGTATATGTGCCACATTTTCTTAATCCAGGCTATCATTGTTGGACATTTGGGTTGGTTCCAAGTCTTTGCTATTGTGAATAGTGCTGCAATAAACATACGTGTGCATGCGTCTTTATAGCAGCATGATTTATAATCCTTTGGGTATATACCCAGTAATGGGATGGCTGGGTCAAATGGTATTTCTAGTTCTAGATCCCTGAGGAATGGCCACACCAACTTCCACAATGGTTGAACTAGTTTACAGTCCCACCAACAGTGTCAAAGTGTTCCTATTTCTCCACATCCTCTCCAGCACCTGTTGTTTCCTGACTTTTTAATGATCACCATTCTAACTCGTGTGAGATGGTATCTCATTGTGGCTTTGATTTGCATTTCTCTGATTAGCCAACTTTCAGATATAATTCCCATGTATGAAAGTACCAAGCTAGGTGGGGTAATGAAAAGGGGTAAATTTTTCCTCTCCAAATTTCTTCTTAGGTAGCACTTTGGTTCTTAACTGAAATTGGTCACATGCTTCCCATGTAATCTTGCTGTCTAGAGGAAGTAGTGAAGAGAAGACAGAACAGTTCAGAATTCTGTCTGCAGTGGTGGCAGTAGCATCTGTGTCTGTAGGCAGAAGTGCCAGCAGCAACATACAATCGACAGGTCACAACAGCATTGTTGATGACAGTGGCACAGGAACTCCATGGAGGTGTTGGTGGTGGTGCAACCCAGTGTCTCATACGCAAAGTGGCGACTGTCCTACAGCAGTGGTGGCATCCAGTATTGCTACTGGCAGTGGTTCCAGAGCCCAAGGCAGTGGTGTTTTCTCTAGACTCACCTAATGGCATGATTCAACTGAAGTTTTAGTTACTTGGGTTCCACTGTGTTTTGTCCACTTTGAAACATGTTTCTTCAGTCTTCCTATTGAGTTTGTGAGATTTCTGAGATTCTTTAGTTAACAGAGCAGTTTAAGCAGAACTCAGACTAGAACAGATGGAAAGAGAATTTCAAAATAAAATCTCACTCAATAAAAATCCAGAACATGTAGGGAAGAAAATGTTTTCAGATATTCCCTGGTCATTCTTCTAATCTAGTTAGCCTATGTTAATTTTTCAAATAACTTCTTCAGTTAATCACCTCCACAGTCGTTATGAACCTTGAGCAGCAGAATATTAAATCATTCCAATTGTTTCCCCAGCCTTGATCAAGAGCTGTGGTTCTCATTCAACTTCCACAAGCCTGTGTTTGTAGGTTTTGGGATAGACAATATTTAGTGCAATCTATTTGTGAACAATAAAATAAAAGAAAAGATACACAGTGAGGTTTCAAGTATAACAGAAACTTAATAAATATTGTTCACTGTCAAAATCAGTGGGCTAAAGAAAAACAAAAACCCCAGACTTTAGAATACCTAAGGCACTTAGTGGTGGGAAATTATTTTAGTATATTTTAAACATCCAAAAGGAACTATTTTTTCAATTATGTATTCTTCTCTTACAGACGTATTTCAAACTTCCCTTGAACTTTCTCCAGTAAGTATAATTGTGTGCTTGTTGTCAACCCGGTCTTAGTCCTTGTCATTACAGGTTCAGTAGCTGAAAAGGTGAAATGTTTTGACAAATATTGAACGTCATCTATTTTATACTCTGGATCAGCATGGATGTTTTTTAGCTTCTTCAGACGGCTCTGTAATGGAGTTATATTTGGAAGTTTCCCAGTATGGTGCAAAAAGCCTCATAGAGAGAGGAAGTTTATAAACTGCAGTTCTACGCGAAGAAGAAAGACCAGATGCTCATCCTGCATGACTCCTCCTTGAGCCTTTGTATTTTCCCAGCTAGACCTTTCAGGATTCCTATTTATACATTTATCTCAAGTATACCGAGTGGTGACAAAGATGCGAATCGGCCAGCACATTTTCACTCAGTGTAGAGAGAAGCCATTTAAAGACTGAGATAACATTTCAAGAAAACAATAAAACCTGACAATAAGGGAAGATGAGAAAAAAGGAACATTCCTGACTGTGGTTCTGACATTCACTATGTTTCAATCTGTTTGTTTCACTGAAACGATGTTCTCCTGTTCCTGTTTGGCTTATTAAAAAGTGTATAGGTTAAAAGATCTGTTAAAAATGGTCCATATCTGTAAAATTGTCTGGAAAGTTCCACAGAAAGTTACAAGTTTTTTTCCTCTGGTTGCAAATGAAAAATAACACATGAAGATCGTTTTAAAAAATTTATTCAGTTACTTCCAGTGTTATTTTATGACCCAGTTATATATCAATAAAATTAATAGGAAAATTATATCATATAACTTTTAAGAGTTGTTCATTATTTAAACAGAGCAGTCAACATTGGGAAGCTACCAGTTTAAGGAAAAAAGTTACTTAAGGTTATTTCTATAAGTATATTATAGAGTGTATTACTGAGTGTTCTGTTACACTGACAGTTGTAGTGACATTTACAAATCCTAAAGTTAAATTATATCAGTTTTACCTATACATTTGGAGTGATCCATGAGAATGATAGTTCATGGGTGATAAATTCTCTTCCCAATACTGTATGGAGCATATCAAGAGTCATCTCCTATTAACTTTATTCTCCTAATCAAAGAGTGAATTCTACTGTTTAACCCTAAATCTAGCTATATGTGGAATTGAGATATTTTTATTAGATTAGTTGTTATGTTGGTTAGTAGCACTTATTATTTGCCAAGCATTACTCTAAGCATTTCATATATGTAACTATATATATAATAGAGTATTTTATATATATAACTATATATAATAGAGTATATATAACTATATATAATAGAGTATTATATATAACTATATATGAGTTATATTTCTATAATCAGTTTGCTTCTCACAACAACCCTAGAAAATAGGTCTGTAACTATTCCCATTTTACAGATGTGAAAATTGAGGCAAAGAAGTGAAGTAATGTCGCTAAATTTACAAAGTAAGTGGCAAAGAACGGATCTGAATCCAGGCTGTTTCCAGAATCTGTATTCTTAACCACTATACTTCATTGCCTCCAGTTTTTGAAAATTAGCCTTAAGATAATTTTATTCAGTCTTCATGTGTTTCAAATATAATGTCATGTTTTTGTCCAAGAATATTATTTGTTTGTTTTAATCTCAACTTATATCTATACCCAATGCTAGTTTTGTGACATTACACTTCCCTTTAATGGAAGGTACAATATAGCAAAGACAATGTCCAATCCTAGGGATATTAATGCAGAGGACCATTATGTCAATTAGGAGGGTGCATAGCTATGAGTGACAAAAAGCCAAAAGTGATAGTGAATTAAACAAGATGTTTATTTCTCTCTTATGAAAAAGATGACTGGAGGTTGGAAGTTCAGGTCTGATGGAAAAAATCACAGTTTCACAAAATCATCAGGGACCCAAATTCCTTCTAGGCTGCCACTTTGCTTTCCACAGCACTTGGCTTCCATTGCGTGGCTCAGGATGTTATCCCAGTTCCAGCCATCACAGGTAAAACAAGGAAGGGTTGAAAAAAGGCAATTAAAGGCATTTCCCAGAAGTAATACATTCTACTTTTGCTTGCATCCCATGAATTATAAATTAGTAACAGGCACACATCTAGATTCAAGAAAGGCTGGTTATGCATTTATTTACACAGCCGTGTGCCCATCTAAAATTGGGGGTTCTATTCTAGGAGAGAAAGGGTGAGCAGAGAGCAGGTTTAAAGGGACATCTAGTCATTTCTGCTACATCCAGGACCTAACTCTTAGTTTCCATTTGTAACTTGGAAAATGGTGAATTCTATAAACTTCTCTAATTGTTAAATTTCATAACTTAACATTTTATTATCCTAAACATAGTCGATTCCTTTGGTTATATTTTTCCAACCTCCTTCTTCATAAATCCTTGTGCAGTTGAAAGATAATCCAAGGCACAAATCGTCACTACTTACCATTATCGAACAAAGACTTTTCCCTCCCAAATGCTACTAGACTCCTATCATTTACCCTGCCACTCTGCTTTTGAATTGGAGGAAATTTTACAGTTTATAAAATACTTTTTGCCTCCTACTCTTACCTGAATCTAACATTGCCATGGTCTCTTGATGCCTTGTAAGAAAGTGAACTTAATCAATAAATGATGTGTTTATTCTGACTGCTCCACTGACCAGTTTGTTTCCCCATCTCTCTCCCTCTCCTCAGGCCTCCCTATCCCCTGAGACACAGCAATATTAAGATAAAGCCACATAATAACCCTACAATGGCCTCTAAGTGTTCAAGTGAATGGAAGAGTTATTTATCTCACTTTACACCCAAAACTAGAAATGATAAAACTTAGTGAGGAAGAGATATTTAAAGGTGAGATAGGTCAAAACTTGGCCTCTTGTGCAAACCGGTTAGCCAAGCTGTGAATGCAAAGGGAAAGTTCTTGAAGGAAATTAAAAGCACTACTTCAGTGAACACACAAATGACGAGAATGCAAAATAGCCTTATTGCTGCTAAGGAGAAAGTTTGAATGGTCTGGATAGAAGATCAACCAGCCATAACATTCCCTTAAGCCAAAGCCCAATGCACAGCAAGACCCTAACTCTCTTCAATTCTCTGAAGTCTGA
The DNA here is from genome assembly GCF_029281585.2 of Gorilla gorilla gorilla. Taxonomy (NCBI): domain Eukaryota; kingdom Metazoa; phylum Chordata; class Mammalia; order Primates; family Hominidae; genus Gorilla; species Gorilla gorilla. Next base: position 48,423,491 of record NC_073241.2, read on the forward strand.
GAGAGGTGAGGAAGCTGCAGGAGAAAATTTTGAAGCTAACAGAAATTGATTCATAATGGTTAAGGAAAGAATTTATGTCCACAACACAAATGTATGTGTAAGGTGAAGGAGCAAGTGCTGATACAGAAGCTGCAACAAGTTATCCAGAAGATCTAGCTAAGATAATTAACAAAGGTGACTACACTAAGCAATACATTATCAATGTAGATGAAATAGCCTTATTTTGGAAGAAGATGCCATCTAGACATTCTAGTACTCTCTAGCTAGAGAGGAGAAGTTAATGCCCGGGTTCAAAACATCAAAGCACACCTGACTTTCTTGTTAGGAGCTAATGCAGCCGGTGACTTGAGGTTGAAGCCTGTGCTTATTTACCATTCTAAAAATCCTAGAACTCTTAAAATTATGCTAAATCTACTCTGCCTGTACTGTATAAATGGAACAACAAAGCCTGGATAACAAACAGCTTAAAGAGTGGTTTCCTGAATGTTTTAAGCCCACCATTGAGAACTACTTCTCTTCAAAATATTACTACTAACTGACAGTGTACACAGTCACCCAAGAGCTCCGGTAAAGATGTACAGACAGATTAATGTTGTTTCCATGTCTGCTAACACAACATCCATTCTGCAGTACATGGATCAAGGAGTAGTTTGACTTTCAAGAGTTATTATTTAAGAAATATATTTTGTAAGGGTATACCTGCCACAGATAAGTGATTTATCTGATAGATCTAAACAGTCTATTGAAAATCTTCTGGAAGCAATCAGGCAAGAGAAAGAAAGAGAGAGCATCCAAATAGGGAGAGAGGAAGTAAAATATCCCTGTTTGGAGACAACATGATTCTATATCTAGAAAACAGCATCATCTCCACCCAAAAGCTCCTTCAGTTGATAAACAACTTTAGGAAAGTATCAGGATACAAAATCAATATACAAAAATCATTAGTATCCCTATACACCAACATCAACCAAGCTGACAGCCAAATCAGGAATGCAGTCCCATTCACAATTGCCACAAAAAGACTAAAATACCTAGGAATACGACTAACTAGAGGGGTAAAAGATCTCTACAAGGAGAATGACAAAACACTGCTCAAAGAAATCAGAGACGACACAAACAAATTGAATACCATCCCATGCACATGAATAGGAAGAATCAATATCATTAAAATGGACATACTGCCCAAAGCAATTTACAAATTCAATGCTATTCCTGTCAAACTACCAATAACATTCTTCAAATAAGTAGAGAAAACTATTTTAAAATCCATATGGAACCCAAAAAGAGCCTGAATAGCCAAGACAATCCTGAGCAAAAAGAACAAAGCTGGAGGCATCATGTTACCTGACATCAAACTATTCTACAGGGCTACAGTAACAAAAATATCAAGGTATTGGTAGAAAAACAGACACATAGACCAATGGAACAGAAAAGAGAACCCAGAAATAAGGCCACACCCACCAACTGATCTTGGACAAAGCTGAAAAAAAACAAGCAATGGGGAAAGGACTCTTTCTTCTGTAAATGGTGCTGGGATAACTGGCTAGCCATGTGGTTTCTTGAGATGGAATCTACTCCTGGTGAAGACACTGTGAACTTTGTTGAAATGGCAACAAAAAATCTAGAATATTACATCATTGTAGTTGATAAAGCAGTGGCAGGGTTTCAGGATTGACTTCACTTTTGAAAAAAAGTTCTACTGTGAATAAAATGCTATCAAACAGCATCTCATGGTACAGAAAAATCTTTTGTGAAAGGAAAAGTCAATTGATCTGGCAAACTTCACTGTGTCATTTTAAGAAATTGCCACGCCAATCCAGTCTTCAGCAACCCCATCCTGATCAGTCACCAGCCATCAACATCCAGGCAAGGCCCTCCACCAGCAAAAAGATTGCAACTCACCAAAAGCTCAGATGATTGTTAGCATTTTTTTAGAAATAAAGTATTTTAAATTTAAGTATATACATTCTTTTTTTGGACAGAAGTTATTACACACTTAATAGATTGCAGAATAATGTAAACATAACTTCTATGTGCCCTGGGAAACCAAAAATTTTGTGTGACTTGCTTTATTGTGATATTTGCTTTATTGTGGTTTTCTGTATCTGAACTCGCATTATCTGTGAGATATGCCTGTATATAGGTCTTGATAAAAATGCAGTTTCAACTAAGTTTGAGAAGTTGCATGCTCTACCTTGTAAATCAGTAAACTCCTCATTTGTTCATTAAGAAAAGGACTTAGTTCTGCAAATCTTAAAACCATAGACTGTCAGAAACTTTGATGTTTGATGCCAGTTCACTAAGAATGGGACAGCCTACTCTTGCTTGAATGATGAGTCTCTGGTGCATAGAGGCAGTCTTGCAGAGTTCCAGATAAGTGATTTATGGACACAGCATTTCATATTTATCTCACCATTGTGTTTTCTGCAGAACCATAGACTTGAACCTGCCTTTCAGCCAAAGACTGAAATTAACCTCTTTACACACAGACCTGCTTTAAGCCAAATACTGCCTAATATAATGACCTAAACTCCTCACTCTTCCATCACCTTCCCCTCCTCCATTCATATAAGAACCTGATAGAGTTCTTTGCTGGGGAGGGGTATTCTAAGTTTCTTTTTCTGTGCTCTCCTTTATTGCAACATGTCAATAGACCTTAATTTTTTGAGCTACAGTTTTGTCCCCGAGAACCCGTAACAGACAGGCTTTTTAATGCCCTATCATGATGCTGAAATTCTGAGGTCAATAGATGTTATATTTTCTGAGCTGGTCCTATTTAGTTAGTCTATGACCCCAAGGAGTTAAAGCTAACCATCCAGCAAGTCCCAGTGTGAGTAAATGTATCCAGACAAAAATCATAAGTATGGAGAGTGGGGAGTGCTACCGTCAGCCCTTAGAGTTTGGAATTATACAGATGAGTTTCTATCTTGGCTCCAACCATTTAAATTATGTGCAATTGGTTATTATTTTTCCCTTTATTTTTCTCTTCTATAAAGTGGAAAGTATTAATACTTATTCACTGCATTGTTGTGAGGATAAAACGCAATTTATTTATTATAGATTTGAATGAGTGCTAGGTGGGTTTTATTTTTTGGTGTTGTGTGCTTCGTCTACAATGGAAGATAAATAAGGTCAAATATCCACATTTCCATTTATAAGTTTTTTTAATCTTAGGTAAGTTACTTTATCTCACTTTGCCTCATATGCAAAAAGGGAATAAGAAGAGAAATCTGATAAAGTTGGGTTATTAAGTGTGATAACATACTGAACATGTCTAGTATAGTATCTGGCAAGTAGCAGACATTTTATTAATGCTCGTTTTCTTTTTTCCCTACACTTCTTTTCCGATTATGCTTTGAAAAATATGATAATTGAAAGGAGTACAATTTGAAGAGGACAGTATTTCATTTAACATGTGTCTTAGTCTGTTTGTGCTACTGTAACAAAAAAAGAACACAGTCTGGATATTTATAAGGAACATAACTTTATTTCCTATAGTACTGGAGGCTGGGAAGTCCAAGATGAAGGCACCAGCATGTTTAGTGGTCTGGTAAGGGCTTTTTCCATTGATGGCATCCTCTCCAGGCAGCATCCTCACATGATAGAAGGGGGAAGGGCAATAAAAAAGAGGGATTCTGCCTCTTCTCATGGCAGAAGAGATAGATGGAATGGCCAGTGGAACTTTAGGGTTCTCCCTTCAATCTCTTTTATAAGGTAACTAATTTCATTTATAAGGGCTCCATCATCATGACTTTATCTCCTAAAGGCCCCAGCTCTTAATACTATCACATTCAGGATTATGTATCAACATATGAATTTTAGGGGATATATTCAGATTATAGCAATATCCATCTGTTATATGGAAGTTGAGCTCTAGATAATAGGGTTTTCTCCTTGCTCACATCCACATAATATGCCTCTAGCTACTGTCTACAGCAGTGATTTTTCCTATAGATGAGCAGTCATATGGATGGAACCCTTGCTGAAAGTGTTTCTGAGTCTTCTGATAACCGCACATATGTGTGTGTGGAGGGGGGTGTAGGTAGATGTGTTAGGGGCAGAGGTTGTGCTGATAGTCTCCTTTGCATTCCAGATATCAACTTAATCTTAATTCCCCCAAAGTGAGAAGAGAAAAATTAGCCATTAGAAATCTTTCAGCAGCTTATATTTCAAGAGTTCTGGTAATAAATATAAATAGCAAAGTAGAAGACTAAACACAGTGCCTGATTAAAAATATTTTTGCTCTTTGCATTGGTTAGAATTTTAGGTTCTTACCTAAGACGTCCATGTGGATGTTTTCTTTTTCTTTTTAGATCCTTTGCTGCATGTATTCTGCCTTCCCTATTTCCAGGGACCTAAGACCCCTCACTCAGAATTAATAAAGGTCCAAGTGCACTCTTTTGTCATCTGTATTACATACACTTTTACTTGTCATATTTTCTGTGACTCAAAGGCATTCATGTGTATAAGTGTGTATATATGTGTATAAATCTATTAAACATAGCTTGAAATTAAAATTAATTATTATAAATCCTTCTCTTATGATATTTATTTTAAAAGTTGGAGCAAAGGTATCAACATCCTTCTTGAAAACAGAAATCTTATCTATTTTTGTGCCTGAATGCTTACTTTCCATTCTTAGATTTCTTTGTTTTGTTTTGCTTTGCTTTTTTTTTTTTTAGAATAAGTAAAAAGCAGGAGAACAAACCAACCAACAAAGACATTAGCTTCTGAATCACTTTAGTTCTTTTATTCCCAATTTGTGGAGGCAGTTCTGATTCCAAGGTATCTTTTAGAGACCAAAGAAATTGAGAATAACATGAGAAAAACTTTGGGTATATCACTATATATTATAAAACAGCCACTCTGATTCAAAATAATAGATGGGACCTTCAAGCAAGGTTTTGTGATACTAACACACAAAGCAGAGAGAGTTTAGTTTATGAAACATCTCCATTTTATACTATAGCTTATGTGATATTTTCCAAGAAACTATTCTTCACGAGCCCATAGATTCTAGGAATCTGTAAGTAATTCTTAACCAGGAACATGCTGGAGAAGAAACTGAGCATTACAGGTGCCTTTGAAATGATGGTATCTCACCCCCTAGTAATGCAGTTCAATAATTAGAACAAAATCTATTCAATAAAATTGGCCACTTAGAGGCCTCAGGAGGTGCAAATATGTGTACTAAGAGCAAAGTAGACATGTTCTCTGTAATATTGCCTCAAGAAATCCAAAAAAGTTCTCCCCTCTGTGGACTGAAGCTAAAACACGAGAAGGGACTATGCCTCACTCGTCCCCACTCCAAAAATCTATACCTTAGCTTGGAAATAGTCTGTTCTATGAAAAACATGACATAGCTGTCACAGTTTCACTGTTCACAATGCAGACTTGTTGAACATTCTTGTCTGTTCTTGGTGCTGAGACAATACAAACAGTCATGAATGATGCAAGATTCAGAATGATGTTGTCCCACGACTTTTGTGTAGCTTCAAGTGTGCTGGCCTTTAATTTCTGCTGCCATAGAAACTGCCCTGAATAGCACAGACTCTCAGTGTTTTCCTGAAGGCAGAGTGACAACATATCTAAGGAGAGTGATACTGTCCCTATTACCATCAATCAATATTTATTGAACTCCAGCAGCCTGTCTTGAGCCACATTAGGAAATCTGTGCTGAGGCTTGCCCCCAGCTTGTGCATGGTTGACCTGAGACCCAGGCGGTCAGACAGGTGAAATGAAGTGGCTCCAGAATATGACACAGAATTAAGGCTATAAATTCTGCAGAATTAGAGCTTTAGTCACTGAAGCAGTTAGGGCTTGGTGAAAATCTAAAAACACTCTAAATGTCAAGGTACGAACCAAAGGAATTTAGGTCTCATCAGAAATAGCAACATTGGAATTATGTACTTTTAGAGTACATGTGTTTGGCAGCTTCTTCTTTTGTTAATGTTCCTTACTGTGTTTTCTACTGTTTGATATTTTACATTCCTATTCTACGAATATCCTTTTGAATGTCTGGAGCCTTTGTTATTTACCAAGTGTTTTACAGAACCTCTCAACTTGAAGCATCTACAAGTCAGGATAAAGTTTCTGGATCAACTCCTGTCGAGATTCATGTCTTAATTATGAATTGTGTCTTAATTATGATTCTGTCATAAGTTCTCTCCCCACATCTTCACCCTGTATTTCTGTATGTGGCCTGATTCCTGGAACAAAGTATCCCTCGGCAGCCTCAAATGTGGCTTCAGTCGTTCTTAAGTTTTTCCTTCTCTGAACTTATATCTCAGCTCTTGCATTTCACAACTCTTGGTTCTCTTGCTTTTTTTCTGTTTCTTCTCCCATGAAAAAATAAAAATTCAAGTAAAACAGCATCAAAACCCAGCATTATTCTCTGCCCATTTACTGTTTCTCTTGTGTATTATTTTCTTTCCTTTACTAATGTTACCTGTTTGGTCCTGACTTTTCTGATTCTATGAGTTAGTTAAGTTGCTTCCTCCCCAGTGACGCTTTATCCCATTTCTAATATCTAGTTACTTACTTCCTCCCTTTTTCTGCTATATTTAAAAATATTCAATTATAGCATTTAATCCATTGTATTATATTATTTGAACGTCTCACTGCATTTTCCTGACACCTCCTTCTTTGAAGTTTCTATATCTAGATCATTTATCCTGAAATCTGCTTTAAGCTCAGTGACTGGTATCAATACAGATATGTTTATTGAAATTAATGAACTGATAAAATATAGGATTTAATGAAGAAAACAAACTGATTTTCTCCAACCTTACTGTTTGTTCTTGTAGAGTAATGTACTATCTTACATCTGTAATCTATTAGAGGTTAGAATCTGGATCCAAAAATATCACTGTTGTTGACCTTATATGTCAGTGTATGATACCTACCCAACCAATATTAGTTTATATTAGGTCATATTAAGTCAGTTTATAATGTTAAAATTGTTAAACTTTCACAAAATAAAGCCTGGATCCACTAAATGATTCAATGGCTCCAATTCTTGGCAGCAAATAGTGACATTAGCGGAAACTATGAAATACCACTGTTGTATCCAGAAAGCTGGATTGCAAATATCATACCACTGCGTTTTAGTTTTTGTGGAGATATGACGGTTTTGGCAATGGAGTAGAAGAGTTGATATTTTGAGGCATTCTGCTAGCATATGAAGGACTAAAACCTTAGCTCATGGTGAGGTTTTTTGTTGTTGTTTTACCTAGTCCTGTTTCTCATTTTCCACATGGAGAAATCTAAGAGAAACAGGATTGTACATGTGTTCATCTATGGAAACTGTGTTGTTAACATTTTAATGACATTATCACATTATCTGCTATAATTTTTTTTTGGCATAGTCACCATTTCATTCTGACTAGAACAGATAAGGTAGACAGCTTGAAGATTTCTTTTTTCTATTTGAAAATTACATATATTTTTTTCAGGTTGGGATTGTTTGAACCAGAGTCAGACAACATAGAAAAAGACACCACCTTCTTCCATGTAGGTTGGCACTTAGTTAAGTCAAATAGGTAGCACTGTTTCAAGGATGGATTGGGCAATGTAGTAAAAAGACATAGCTTTTCAAAACATCTTATATGTCTTGACTGTGATTTCATCATTTATTGTGAAGTGTTGTGATACTCTTACATAGCTCTCTTATGCTCTTCAAATGTAAAACCTGGGACATTTCAAAGTTAAATAAGAATGGGAAGTGATTTGCTATTTTGGCTTATTTGCACCATTTTTATCCTTCACCTATATAAGTCAACACATTAAATACATTGCTGATAAGAAACAAAGCTAAAACCAGGGGGAAAATCAGAATTAGATATTAAACCTGAGTTTCTAATCTGTTGCCTAGTTACTGAGCCATGCTGTTTCCATAGTATATTTGTGTCACAATCATTAGCTCTGGCATTTACATTTGTAAGCTTATCTTTGTTTTCTTCATTCTTCATAATAGTGCCAAGATATGCAGATTATTGCATTAGACTCAAATGATATCAAGCTCCTGAAATTTTCACTCTTTGTTTAAAAAAAATCCTAAAGTCATTCCAAAAAATGTTTTAGCAAAATTTATAAATAGAGAAATAATGTTTCCCATGATGCAATTTTAGATCCTACATGAGAGGTAACATTTAAAATATGGCTATTATTGTCAATTTATAAATATATAGTCTTTCAGGCCATTATATCATCTTGTTAAATATCTTTAGGCACTTTGAGATATATATTTTCTGAATGACCATATTTTTGAATATGTTGAAAGCACTCATCACCATATTTTACCAATAGGTTCCACTATGTTTTCTTGCCATGAAGACCCAGCTGCTTCTTTCTCTGAAACCCGCCAGAAGATTCATTATGGAGTCTTTCTTTTAATGCCTTTGTTCCCTTTCTTTCAGTTACATAATTCTGTAACAACTGCCACTCTTCTGTTGCCCTAAGGTGGTATTAAGAATTTGATGATTTGAACAACGTACTGTTTTCTCCTCCCCTATCTACTGTTTTCTATAATGATTACTAAGCAAAAATATTTACATTTCAGGAAAGAAGAATTAATGAAAAATTAAGCACATAAGCCAAAGGGGGGAAAATATGACAGTTGCACAAAGAGGATACTAAAAGCCCATTATCATCTTGCTGTGACTGGTAACCAATCATTGTGATTGACAGAGGGGAAAAGTCTACCATGGCCAGTTTTCAACTATAAAAATAAAAGCAATTAAGAAAATTCTACATAGAACATTTTCCCTAAAATCTCAATAAATTTTAACGAAATTTATCATAAAAATAATTTCAGCCAAAGATTAAAAGTATGAATAATCCTTCGTTCCATCAGCAAATGCTCAAGAATGCCTACTGTGTGTCAGGAATTGTCTTAGATATTGAGTATACAGTACTGAGTGGATGGACAAAGTCTTTGACCTCATAAAGCTTAGTATATAGCTATATTTGATATTATATGACGATTTTTATGCCTTTGTCAGTATTTAGGTTTTCAGTTGCCATTTTTAAAGAGAACTGGAGTCTAAGAAGGGAAGGAAACATTGACCTACCTCCAATTTACCCATCTTTGATTTTTCAAGAATCTCTTGTAATCCCTCGTTTATACAAAATAGGGTTTCCTGTGTCTTCTTCAGCAAAGTATTTCTTCTGTATTTAGTAAATGAAAATAAAAAAGAAATCTGGAAAAAATGAATAAGAAAAGACTAGTCACATTTACATTAACTATAATACCGACATGCTAGTGATGAGTGTGTTTTTGTTGGCCTCTGCTTTAAACTCCTAATAATCAAGGTTATTGTTACTACCTTTCTGAAACTGAGAAAGGAGTCCCTCCTTCCATTCTTTCCTTTTAACAATCATTCTGCTGCTCTGCAAATTAACAAATTTATAGCCAAATAAGCAAATAAAGAAAAATGATAATACTACCCACAGGTATTTGTTTGTCTCATGATGTTTACCTCTATTATTCAACAAAATATTAAAAGAAATACCTGCCCTCAAGACATTCTTAATCTAATTGTGAATTATAATATATATACTATAAAGATACAGAATCCCCAGATGATCTGTATCAGGAGAAAAGATATCAATGTCAATTAATTTGGGTTACTGTGGTCAGGGAATACCTCACTGAAGACATGAAATGTAACCTGATTCTTAAGGGCTAGATAAAAATAAAACTGCTGAATCTTTGAAGATAATAAAATTAGTTAGAAACAAGGTATAAGAATTCACAATGTTCTCCAAGAGCTGTGCAGTAGCTCCCCCCTTATCCACAGTTTCACTTTCTGTAGTTTATCAGCAGCCAACTGTGGTCTAAAAATATTAAACAGAAAAGTTCAGAAATAATTTATAAGTTTTCAATTGCATACTGTTTTGAGTAGCATGACATCATGTCTTCCTACTTTGTTCTACCTGGGATGTGAATCATCCCTTGGTTCAGTGTATCCACGCTGTCTACACTGCTTGGCCACTTGTCACTTAGTAGCTGTCTAGATGATCAGATCAACTGTCACAATATTGTAGTGTTTGTGTTCAAGTCACCTTTATTTGACTTAATTATGTCCCCAAAGTGTAAGAATAGTGATGCTGGCATGTTGTTGTCACTGTTCTATTTTATTATTAATTATTGTTTTTAATATCTTACTGTGCCTAATTTATAAATTAAACTTTATCATAAGTATGTATATATTGATATTGGATTTAATATGATCCATGATTTCAAGCATCCACTGGGGGTCCTGAAATGTATCTCTCATGATTAAGGGGAGACTACTGTAAAAAGAATAGTCTAGTATACGATGGGTGGTAGGAATTGGAGTTGAGTGTAGACATCACTTTATAGTTGCTATTGAACTTAAATCTATAGAAAACAGAGAATCGGTAAAAGTTGATGAAAAGAAAATGTTGAATGAAAGCGACTTCAGCTCTATAAGATAAATTAGCATATACCTACACTAAAGGCTAGGGACAACATAGGGAAGTATAACAATTAGGTTGAAGATAATAAATCCAGCATAGTGTTAGTACTAGTAGAAATAACATATGGGTTTGGGAGATGTTAGGAAAGAAAAAAATGACTGTACTTGACTAATTTGGTAAAGGATAAAATTTGAAACTGATTAACTGAGCAATATCGAGGATTTACTCAATCAACTAGAAGAAAATAGTAAAACTGCAGTGATCCATTACTTCCTTTCAACAGGTTGTTTCTTTAATGGAATAGTAGAAATAATATCATAGGATAAGAATTATGTTAATTAACATCTCTTTAGCCCTTTCCTGTTTTCTTTACATATTAGTTTCTTTATCACCTTCTTCTTAACGGAATACATAAGAGTTGGTAAGCTCTACCAAGATTAACATTATTCTTCTGACCTTAAACTGAACATTGTATTAGAAGTGTCTGTTCCAGCCAGTACAATGAGGCAGCTAGACAAAAAAATGATCTTTCTTAATGTTATTGTTTGAATGGCGTACACTCTGGTCTTAAAGAATCATGAATTATTCTTTCTGGAGACAGTCCTGAAATAGTCCTCAAATAAGCCACTCATATACTGATTAATATGCACAATGGTTCTGACATTTGGTAAAAGCTTTATTTAAGTGGACCACAGTCAGCTGCAACTCAGCCAGGCTGGGGACTACAAGTTCTCATTTGATCACATTTTAAATCGGACATAAATTATGAAAACTCAAATGGAGCCTTAAATGGCTGTCTTTTTATATCAACCCTGAAGTTCATTTTAATACTCATGATATACTATCAATTATCTTGCTAAGATATGAGTGGAGGATTCGTATTCTAAAAGACATGTCTAAATCTTACAATGTATGCAAGTTTGTTAGAAAACAATGCTTTTGTGTATAGAATTGTAAACTAAGCAATGTTAATTTTTTAAAAGTTGAACAACATTTTATATTGTGAAAGTTTAATTTACTTAGAAGAAAATGCCACTCTTTCACTGATAATTAAAACAATGAAACAATTTCAATTGCAGAAATATTGGAAGACAATTTCCAACAAATTGTTAATTAAATTTTCTTTGTCATTGCTCTTTTTTATTAAACTCTGATGTATTGCAAATATCCACACCTTACCAATATTCGAATGTGCATGCTGGATAAGCTTGGACACATCTGGAGTCCATAGGTACATACATTAAAAGTTTGTAACTCTGTGTACTAATTTTTTTATTGGCATTTTTCTCATCAGTAATGATTCTCCAAAACCATGATTTTTCCTGGTTCCATAATATTCAATTGTATGAATATACAATTCTCCTAACCTTTGTTTTGTTTGTTTGTTTGTTTGTTTTGAGACAGGGTCTCACTCTATCATCCAGGCTGGAGTGCAGTGATGTGATCATGGGTCCCTGGAGCCTTGACCTCCCAGGCTCAGGTGATCCTCCCACCTTAGCCTCCTGGGTAGCTGTGGCTACAGGCATGCTCCACCAAGTCTGGCTAATTTTTTGTAGAGATAGGGTTTCCCCATGTTACCCAGGCTGGTATCAAACTCTTGGGTCAAGTGATCCTCCCTCCTTGGCCTCTCGAAGTGTTGGGATTACAGGTGTGAGCTACTGCAACCAGCCCAATTCTCCTAATCTTGCTCATTAGATTTGATTTTTATTTCACTGTTTCTAGTTGTATAAATGATATTCATATATTTTATAACTCAAGAAGTGCATATTATATAAAACTGTGTTAATTAAATCTTAATATAATAAAATCTTAATATAATACTACCAAGTGCAGATTCTTATCTTTCTCTTTAACAAAACTGTGTACCCAAAATTTGCTGAAGTGTCACAGTGTGGATAGTAGAGGTGGTGGCTGAACCAATGAGCTCTGACTTGAAAGAATGCATATTTCACTAACATGCATCCCTTTATGTGAATGAACTAAAAGCACATCATTATAAATGTAAGGGAGGCATACTGAACGCCTTCAAAGACAGACAGATGGTTGATATAAAGCTATGTTCAATTCAGTTGCATAACAGACACATGCACACACACACACACACACACACACACACACACAATTCTGCAGTGCAACTTCAGGGGAATGACCTTAATTTAATGCAGAGGCTTAAAATACACACATATGTCTCCCCTTTTATTTGGGCTACCAAATTAACATAAAATAATACAATCAGGTTAATTAAATGGTTTTTCTCCAACTTTGTATAGTTTGGAATTGCAAAATTTTGTAAAAATATATTTGAAAATACGGTCACTCCATTTTATAAATTACTTTGCACTAAACATGTTTATGATTAGGTCTCAGAAAATTTATTTTGCAAATCAAGTTATGCATTCTCTATTATTAAAAAAAAGCATTATATAGCAAAAGTTAGTTTTTCTTTTTGTGTTCACTGTTAGAAGTATTAGCCCTTTCAAGATGCAATTGTGGTAATCATTTCATCTCAATGTCTAGTGGTATCTTCTCCCTCCAATTGTTATATATAATTTCTGCTCTGCTCTTATACATATGCCCAAATCTTTATTTTTTAATAAATATATGCAATACACATTTTTCAACAATAAAAAATTTGATTCATATGACTTTTAAAATTGTTTTATGTATAACATATTATTGAACTTGTTTTAGGCCCTGTTTATGGTCTAATTTGGTGAATAGAATATTTTACTCAAAAAGAAAGTATACTTTGCAGGTGTTGAGTTTGGCACGTTGTACATGACAATTAGGTGAAGTTGGCTGACATGTTGTTCTGCTCTTTTACGTACTTGCTGGTTTTGTGTTTACCTGTTTATCAATTACTAAGAGAGACTTGTGAAAGTCCCCAACTATTATTGTGTTTTTGTGTGTGTTTGTGTGTCTCCTTGTAGTTCTACCAGTTTTTGCTTTCTGTATTTTGAAGGTCTGTTATTAATGTGTAAACATTTAGGACTGTTACATCTTGATAACTTCATCCCTTTACCATTATGAAATGTCTCTATTTCTGACAGTTCTGTGAATCTCTACTTTGATACCAACCTAGCCACACTAATTTCTTATGCATTGTGTTTATGGGGTGTATCTTTTCCACCCTTTTATTTTCAGTGTGTCTGTGCCCTTTTATTTAAAGTGTTTTTTTTAAGTGTATAGTTGAATGTTGCCCTTTTGTATCCAGCCTGAGCACTCTGCTTCTCAATTGGAGTGTCTCATCCATTAACATATATTAAATGTCATATTAAGACTATTTACATATCTCAATTTGAGCCTCTGTTTTTCTCTCTGTTTTTCTTTTCCTGTCTTCTTTTATTTACTCTATTGAATTTCTGATGTAATGCCTTGTATTATTTTGGTGGTTGTTTTAGAGATTACTATATGTATCATTATGGTCTATCTGTAAATAACAATAATTGAGCAATGTAATTAACTTCACGACAGTGTAATTCTATTTACCCTCTACCTTCTTGTATGTTCTTGCATATTTTACTTCTACTTATATCATAAACCCAATGATATTTTATCAGTATTGATTTAGACACTCAAGTCTTTTAAGTAAATTTAATTGTGTGTGTATAGGTAGAAAATGTAATATCATAAATGTACTATTTTAACCTTTTTAAGTGTACATTTCAGTAGTATTAAATATATTCATAATTTTGTGCAACCATCACTGTCATCCATCTCCGTCACTCTTTCCATCTTGTAAAACTGCAACTCTATCTCATTATACAATAACTCTGATTTCCCTGTCTCCCTGACCTTGGCAACCACATTTTACTTTATGTCTCTATGACTTTGACTACTCCAAATGTCATATATAAGTGGAATCATTTAATATTTGTCTTTTTGTGACTGGCTTATTTCACTTAGCATAATATCCTTAAGGTTCATCCATGTTGTAGGGAATGTCAGAATGTCCTTCCTTCTTAAGGCTGAATAGTAATCTATTGTATGTATTTAGCACATTTTGCGTATTCATTCTTCCATCAATGGACACTTAAGTTACTTCCATGTTTTAGCTACTGTGAATAATGCTGCTATGGACGTGGGTGTACAAATATCTCTTCAAGACTTTCTTTCAGTTCTTTTGTGTGTATAGCCAGAAGTGGAATTGCTGGAACCTATGATAATTCTATTTGTGATTTTTTTGAAAAATTTTTATACTGTTTTCCACAGTGGCTGTACCATTTTACATTCTAATCAACAGTGCACAAGAGCTCCAATTTCTCTACAACCTTGCTAACACTTGTTATTTTCTGTTTTTATAATTCTGACCATTGTAATAAGTGTGAATTGGTAACTCATTGTAGTTTTGATTTGTATTTCTCTAATGACTAGTATGTTGAGTATCTTTTCATGTACTTATTGGCCATTTACGTATTGACACAGGATTCTTTCTGTGCTGTTTCACCAGCCAGAAACCTCCACAGCTGGCAGTGTCTCTGCCTGGACTTTGCTCAGGCCTGTTGGGATCGTTCTGCACACTCAGCCCAGCAGCCTACACTTGGCTTGTGCTACTGGCCTGGATCCCGTGCCCATCATGGTTCTGTGCTCAGCCCGTGTCTGGTCCAGTGTGTCGTGACCAGCTTCTGTCTTGGATGCTGGCATCTGGACAATGGGGACGCAAAGATGCCAGCAGCAACCACAGAGCCCCAAGTGGGTGTCACAGCTTCTGCTTGAGGAGTACCAAGGTCTAAGCCACCAGGGAATGCCACAGTTCTCTATGTGTTATACTCTGGCTCAGGGAGTCTTGAGGTCTAGGCTCCCAGAAGGGATGTAGCTCTTTGCTCCTGTAGTCTGGCAAATGGGAGCATGTCACATCTCTTTTAATTCATGCCACCTGCAGCTCAGTGAACCAGCCAGGAGCACCCCTTTTTTGCTCCTGGGTTATTGTCCCCGACCAAGAAGAATGAGGTACACGGACTTGGAGAGTGAGCGAGGCAAAGAAGAATTTTGCTGAGTGACAGAAAAGCTTTCAGAAATGAGAGGGAACATGAAGTGGGTAGCCCTCTGTGTGAGAGGGGTCACGGAAGTGGGTAGCCATCTGTGAGGCTGAGTCCAGGGTTTTTATGGGCTTAGAATGGGAGAGTGCATGCTGATTGGTCCATGAACAGGCCTGGAAAAGTCATCATTCCATTGGCTAAAAGGCATTGAGGAAGTTCTTACTCCAGTCATGGACTATGCCCAGAACCAGTAGCTCAGTTTTCAGGCTTTGGTTTGAAGGTTGGGTTTCACTAGGGACACACTTCTGTCTCCCTAGGAATTTATCTGTCTCCTGTCCCTATCAGTATATCTTTTGGAGAAAAGCTGATCCAAGTCTTATGCCCCTTTTTGAATCGGGTTATTTTTTGTCATATTCTGGCTATTAATCACTTATCAGATATATAATTCACAAATATTATCCCTGATTTTATAGTTGCCTTTTATTCTGTGTATATTATCTCTTGATGCACAAAATTTTTGATTTTCATGAAGTGCAATTTGTTTATTTTCTTTCTTTTGGCACCTGTACCTTGATATCATAGCCAAGAAATCATTGCCAATTCTTATTTCATGAAGTTTTTGCCCTATGTTTTAGTTTTACAGTTTTTAACCCTACATTTAGATCTTGGACACATTTTGAGTTAATTTCTGTATATGATATTAGGCAAAGGTCCAACTTCATTATTTTACATGTGAATATCCATTTTTCTCAGCCGAATTTGTTGAAAATACTTTAAAATGACTTTTATATTTGCCAAATCTGGTATTTTTCTTTTCTACCTACAGATTTGGGTTTTCCTTAGGTTTCAATTTCCTTCACTCTAAAGAACTTGTTTTAGTTATTTTTGTAGTGTACACTCTCTCAAATTTTGTTTTTCTGAAAATATTTTATTTTGCCTTTTTATTTAAAGAATATTTTGATATTTTGATAAACAGAGGTAGTTAACTATTGATAGCTCTTTTTTTTTCTTTCAGCCTTTTAAAAATGTGTTTCTGTTGCTTTCTGGCCTACATTGTCCCTAATAAGAATTCAGCTATCATTGTTTTCATTGACCTATCTGTCATTGACCTATCTGACCTATCTTTCAGGACCTATCTGACATATTTCCCTCCACCCTCACCCCACCTCCTGTTGATTTTAAGATTCACTATTTTTTATTTTCAGCAATTTGACCATGGTAGGCTTAAGAGTGATTTTCTTTGTATGTATCTTGTTTGGAAACCCTTGAGCTCATTGTATCCGTGGGTTGATGTATTTTATCAATTTGGGAGATTCTTGAGCATTATCTCTTCCAGTGTTTCTTCTTTCACATTCTCTTTCTCTTCTCTGGTATTTCAAGTAAAGAGTATTAGACATTTGATATTGACTTACAGATCTTGGATTTTCCATTTTTATTGTTTACTTTATTTTTCCTTTTTAATTTATTTTGATAATTTCTATTGATCTTTCTTCAAGTTTGCTGATTATTTCCTCTGCTGTGTCCCATCTGCTATTAAATCATCAAATATGTGTTTTATTTCTGATATAATTTTTTTTTCTCTCTAGCATTCTCATTAGCTTCTTTTTATAGCTTTTATTTTGTAGCTAAAATTCTTCATCTGTTCACACATGCTGTTTATCTTTTCTAATAGGTGGACTAATATATGTATCATGAAGTCCTTATGTCATAATTATAAAATCTGAGTAATCTCTACCTTTTAATATTCACCCTTCCTTCTATTGACCATATTCCTTAATCTTTGTGTGTCTCATAAATGTTTAATGTATTACAGATTTTGTCTGGAAAAAGAAACAAAAAAGCAGTAGAGAAACAAGTAAATAATATTTATCCTCATAAAAATATTTACCCTTCTTTGTCAGTGTGTCTCCCTACACATTCACTAGTATAGTGAGACAAGTTGATTTACTCTATAGTCAAGCGTTGTCTGGGCTTAGGAGATTCAGTTATATTAATTTCACCTCTAGCTTCATATATTTTGATGGGGGGGATCAGTACTTCCCTCAGCAGGGATTTGGATTTGAGCATTGTTGAGACTCCAATGACACCTTAATGTTTTATAGTCCACATACCTGCTTTCTGAACCACAGAAAATGTATTTCTGCTCTTTAACTGGATGTTAACTTTCTAGATTTATGGCATTTTCTGTTCACTCTGCAGTTCTGTCCATTGCTTTCTTACACCTTGGGAGCATTCTATCTATTGTGCTGTCCTGTCCTGAGGACTTACTGTGGCACTTGTGGCTCAAACTGAAGACCCCAGGGCCCTGGGATGTGGGGGGATTTCTCTGAGCCTTTCTTCCTGATCTTGATCCTTTAGCAGCCACTGCCTTTCTACATTTCAATGCCTGGGGAGCCTCCAAGTAATTTCTTTTGGTTACTCTATGCTGTACTTACAGGAAGGTCCATAGGTTAGAGATGGTGGGTGTGTACAGATTCATTTTATGGCCCAGGCTCCTCAGAATTTAAATCCATTATGCCAACTCACGTGTAGCTATTAAAACTATTTTTAAAATTTGGCTGGTTTCTCCATACCCTTGTTGCAGTGGGATGACTCCTGATGAAAGGAGGTTATATGTATTGTTTCCAAGAAAAGACTCATCACCATCTGGATTTTAGTCTATTTTGCCTTCTATGCATTTTTACTTCTAATTATAATTTTTAAAATCTTTAATGTGGTTTTGTATGTAGCTTATTCAGCTGTACCTCATTGTTATTGTGAGAATGACAGTCTCTTAGACTACATCCTAAGCAGTGGGAGAAGCCTGTTTGGTTATTTTTGACTAAATATCAGACATTGTAAAAGAAAATTTGTAGTTTAAGGTTTTATGCAATTTATATGAACTTATGTTATAAATTAAACTGTAAACTTTCTGGTTCCTCCAGGTCATAGTGAGCATAATTTCACATATATATATATATATATAAAATTATATATATACACACACATATATATACTTATATACATACAGTTATATAATGTATATAACTATATATAAATATATATGTAAATATATATATAATATATTATTTATATATAATATATAAATATATAATATATAATATATAATAAATATATAAATATAAATATATATAAAATATATATAAATATATAGTTATATACATTATATATCTATAACTTACATATATAGTTCAATAGAAAATTATTGAACTTATAGTTCAATAGTTTTCTTTTGGAAATGAAGTCAGTATTTTCCTCTTTTTCTGCTAAAATCCTATGTACTTACTATAATACACCAAGTAGTTTGTAGCAAACCAAACAATAGTCCCAAAAGCTGCTCTGTAACAATAATAGCACAGGTGAAAATTATAGGAGTACACTACATACTGTGTCTCCTCTTTGTAGCGTTTAAGTGCAGCTTAGCAGAACAGTCTCCCAAAAGCTCTACGTAAACTAAATTGGTTTAACTTCTTCTCAATTTTAACCATCTTACCCATAGGGACATTTTATCCTCAAGTATCTTGTTCATAGCTCTGTAAGTCTTAACATACACTAAAAAAATACAGATTATTCCAAACTTTGCAGTAAATTCTTATTAAAACTTAGTTTTTTTCCACATGAAAGTTATGTTTTTTAAAATGCACATTATGATTCTGCTACTGGAAAAGGGTCACAATCCAGACCCCAAAAGAGGGTTCTTGGATCTCATAAAAGAAAGAATTCGAGGTGAATCCATAGAGTAAAGTGAAAACAAGTTTATTAGGAAAATAAAGGAATGAAGCATGGCTACTCCATAGGCAGAGCAGCTCCAAGGCCTGCTGGTTGGCTATTTTTATGGTTATTTCTTGATTAGATGCAAACAAGGGGTGGATTATTCATGAGTTTTCTGGGAAAGGGTTGGGCAATTCCCAGAAATGAAGGTTCCTCCTCTTTCAGATCATATAGTGTAACTCTCTGATGTTGCCATGGCATCTCTAAATTGTCATGGCTCTGGTGGGGAGTATCTTTTAGCATGCGAATGTATTGTAATTAACATATGGGCAGTGAGGGTGACCGTCAGGGATTGCTTTCATTGCCATCTTGGTTTTGGTGGATTTTGGCTGGCTTCTTTACTGCATCCTTTTATCAGCAAGATCTTTGTGACCTGCATCTTGTGCTGACCTCCTATTTCATCCTGTGACTTAGAATGCTGTGATGGTTAATACTAAGCATCAGCTTGACTGGATTGAAGGATACAAAGTATTGATCCTGGGTGTGTCTGTGAGGGTGTTTCCAAAGGAGATTAATATTTGAGTCAGTGGACTGGGAGAGGCAGACCCACCCTTAATCTGGGTGGGCACACTCTAATCAGTTGCCAGTGTGGCTAGAATATAAGCAGGCAGAAAAGTATGAAAGACAGACTGACCTAGCCTCCCAGCCTGCAACGTTCTCCTGTGCTGGATGCTTCCTTCCCTTGAACATTGGACTCCAAGTTCTTCAGTTTCGGAACTTGGACTGGCTCTCTTTGTTCCTCAGCCTGCAGACAGCCTACTGTGGGACCTTGTGATCATGTGAGTTAATACTTAATAAACTCCCATATATAAATATATATATATACACACACACACATATATATGTAAGATAGTATAAATGAATACATATATATTCCGTTAGTTATGTTCCTCTAGAGAACCCTGACTAATACAGATTTTGGTACCAGGAGTGGTTCTAGAGGAACAGAATATTAAGAATGGAATTCTTTCAGTGGTTTTGAGGTTTCTGGAGTTGGCTGCTTAATATGATTAGACAAAAATTGCAAAGGACTCTCTTTCTAATGGTATGGAGAACACTAATAGTCCTTGGCATGAACTGTTCAGAGAGTTATGCAAAATAAATGCATTTGACACTTCTGATTCATCACTCCTGAGAGGCAAGGAGTTTAGTGACTCTATATATAATACCTTTGATCATGTGTGGAGAACCAAGGAACATAGTGAAGCTGGTTGGTTGCTCCTAAGTTCAGCGGACAAAGTGATGAAAGAAAATGATGAATTCTATCTCCCAGCTTCAGAAGCAGATAGTGAGCCTCAAATCTGCTAAGATTGCCCTGAGTGAGAGTCTTATCTCCTGTAGAGAAAGAGCTGAAGTTTTGGGAAAACATACATAAGCTCGTATCATGCAAGTGGCTGACCTGCAATGAAAGGTGCATGCACAGCCTCACCAGGTGTCTACTGTTAAAGTGAGGGCATTGATTGGAAAAGAAAGGGACCCTGCAACTTGGAATGGGGGCATGTGGGAAAACTATGATGAAGCTGGGGACACTGAGTTTGTAAGGTCTGATTAACCTTTTTTGCCAGAAGAAACAGCTTCCCGATCACCAGTAGTAGCAACATCCTCTCCCCAACCCATGCTGCCCTCAGCCTTTCCACATTTGAGGAGATAAACCCTGCGCTGCCTGAGGCAACAGCGATGGCCTTCCCTGAGGCAGTTGCCAGGCCAGATAATGTTGATTCTCCTCAGGAGCCACCCCCAACACCCCTGCTTGCTTCTAGACCTATAACTAGACTAAAGTCCTGGTGGGCCCCCAGAGATGAGGTTGAGAGTGTGACCCATGAGGAGGAGCACTACACTCGAAAGGAACTGCTTGAGTTTTCTAATTTATATAAACAGAAATCTGGAGAGCAGGCATGGGAATGGATATTAAGGGAGTGGGATAATGGTGGAAGGAATATAGAGTTGGATCAGGCTGAATTTATTGATTTGGGCCCACTAAGGAGGGAGACTGCATTTAATGTTGCAGCTTGGGGAGTTAAAAAAGATTCAATTAGTTTATTTGCTTGGTTAGCTGAAATATGGATTAAAAGATGGTCCACTGTGAGCAAGCCAGAAATGTCCAATCTCCCTGTTTAATGTAGAGGAAGGGATCAAAGGCTTAGGGAGATTGAGATGGTGGAGTAGATTAGTCCAGAAGATATACTCTTGACTAATGCCTTTTGAAATAGACTTGTGAGGGCAGCACCTGCATCTTTGAAGAGACCTGTAATTGCTCTTCTCCGTATGTCAGATTTAACAGTGGAAACTGCAGTCACTCAACTACAAAATTTAAATACAATGGGAATAATTGGATCTCGAGGTTGCAGGGGCCAAGTGGCAGCATCCAAACATCAAAGGCAGAGTGAGTGTAGCTACCGTAATGGACAGCAGAAGTAAAGCGGCAGTCAAAATAGTCTGACATGTAGAGCTCTGGCATTGGCTAATTAATCACGGTATTTCTAGAAGTGAAATTGATAGGAAGCCTACTGCATTCCTACTTAATTTATACAAGCAGAAAACTTCAGGTTGAATGGACAGAAAACTAATTTGAATTATAAACACAGAGAATTATGGCCCCTCAATCAATTTCCAGACTTGAGCCAGTTTACAGACCCAGAACCCTTTGAATGAAGGGGAGGCTGGGTCCCCTTGAGGAAGGATCCCACTACACTACCAACAATTTATATGGTGACTCTTTCTCCCATCCTTCCCCAGGGAGACCTCCAGCCTTTTGCCAGGGTAACTGTGCACTGGGGAAAGGGAAATAATCAGACGTTTGAGGGACTATTGGACACTTGCTCTGAGCTGACGTTGATTTCTGGGGACCCAAAACGTCATTGTGGTCCTCCAGTTAAAGTAGGGGCTTATGGAGGTCAGGTAATTAATGAAGGTTTAGCTTAAGTCAGATTTGCAGTGTGTCCAGTGGGTCCCTGGACTCATTCTGTGGTCATTTCCCCAGAGCCAGAGTGCATAATTGGCATAGACATACATAGCGGCTGGCAGAACACTTACATTGGCTCCCTGATTGGTAGGGTGAGGGCTATTATGGTAGGAAAGGCCAAATGGAAGCCATTAGAGTGCCCCTACCTAGAAAAATGGTAAATCACAATCAATGTCACATCTCTGGAGGGATTGCAGCGATTAGTGCCACCAAAAAGGACTTGAAAGATGCAGGGGTGGTGATTCCCACCACATCCCCATTCAACTCCCCCATTTGCCCTGTGCAGAAGACAGATGGATCTTGGACAATGACACTGGACTATCGTAAGCTTAACCAAGTGGTGACTCCAAATCCAGCTGCTGTATCAGATGTGGTTTCATTGCTTGAGCAAATTAACACATCTTCTGGTACCTGGTATGCAGCCATTGACTTGGCAAATGCCTTTTTCTCCATTCCTGTCCATAAGGCCCAGCAGAAGCAATTTGCCTTCCACTAGCAAGGCCAGCAATGTATCTTTATTGTCCTACCTCAGGGGTATATCAACTCTCCAGATTTGTGTCATAATCTTATTCAGAGAGAACTTGATCGCTTTTCGCTTCCACAAGATATCACACTGGTCCATTACACTGATGACACTATGCTGATTGGATCCAGTGAGCAAGAAGTAGCAAAACACACTGAACTTATTGGTGAGATATTTGCGTGCCAGAGAATGGGAAATAAATCTGACTAAAATTCAGGGACCTTCTACTTCTGTAAAATTTCTGGGGGTCCAGTGTTGTGGGACCTGTTGAAATACTCCTTCTAAGGTAAAGGATAAGTTGCTGTATTTGGCCCTTCCTACAACCAAGAAAGAGGCGCAATGCCTAGTGGGCCTATTTGGATTTTGGAGGCAACACGTGTATTCCTCATTTGGGTGTATTACTCTGGCCCATTTATCGAGTGACCCAAAGGCTGCCAGTTTTGAGTGGGGTCCAGAAGAGGAGAAGGATCTGCAACAGGTCCATGTTGCTCTGCAAGCTGCTCTGCCACTTGGGACATATGACCCAGCAGATCCAGTGGTGCTTGAAGTGTCAGTGGCAGATAGGAATGCTGTTTGGAGCTTTTGGCAGCCTCCCATAGGTGAATCACGGGAGGCCTCTAGGATTTTGGAGCAAGGCCCTGCCATCTTCTACAGATAACCATTCTCCTTTTGGGAGACAGCTCTTGGCCTGTTACTGGCTTTGGTGGAAATTGAACGTTTGACTATGAGTCACCAAGTCACCATGCGACCTGAACTGCCTATCATGAACTGGGTGCTTTCTGATCCATCTGGCCATAAAGTGGGTTGTGCACAACAGCATTCCATTATCAAATGGAAGTGGTATATACATGATCAGGCTCGAGCAGGTTCTGAAGGCACGAGTAACTTACATGGAATAACTTACATGAGGAAGTGGCTGAAATGCCCATGGTCTCCATTCCTGCCTTCTCTCCTCCAGCCTGCAGTGATGGCCTCATGGGGAGTTCCCTATGATCAGTTGACAGAGGAAGAGAAGACTAGGGCCTGGTTCACAGATGCTTCTGCATGACATGCAGGCACCACACAAAAGTGGACAGCTGCAGCACTACAGCCCCTTTCCAGGACATCCCTGAAGGACAGCAGTGAAGGGAAATCTTCCCAGTGGGCAGAACTTTGAGTAGTGCACCTGGTTGTGCCCTTTCCATGGAAGGAGAAATGTCCAGATGTGCGATTATATACTAATTCATGGGTTGTAGCCAAGGTTTGGCTAGATGGTCAGGGGCTTGGAAGAAGCATGATTGGAAAACTGGTGACAAAGAAATATGGGGAAGGGGTATGTGGATGGACCTCTCTGAGTGGTCAAAAACTGTGAAGATATTTGTGTTTCATGTGAGTGCTCACTAACAGGTGACCTCAGCAGAGGAGGATCTTAATAATCAAGTGGATAGGATGACCTGTTCCGTGGACACCACTCAGCCTCTTTCTCAGGCCACCCCTGTCATCACCCAGTGGCCCATGAACAGAGTGGCTGTGGTGGCAGGGATGGAAGTTATGTATGGGCTCAGCAACATGGACTTCCACTCACCAAGGCTGACTTGGATATGGGCACTGCTGAGTGCCCAGTTTGCCAGCAGCAGAGACCAATGTTGAGCCTTCAATATGGCACCATTCCTTGGGGTGATCAGCCAGCTACCTGGTGGCAGATTGATTGTATTGGGTCTCTTCCATCAAGGAAATGGAAGAGGTTTGTTCCTACTGGAATAAACGCTTACTCCGGATATGGGTTTCCCTATCCTGCATGGAATGCTTCTGCCAAGACTACCATCTGTGTACTCATGGAATGCCTTATCCACCATCATGATATTCCGTACAACATTGCCTCTGACCAAGGCACTCACTTTATGGCTAAAGAAGTGCGTCAGTGGTCTCATGCTTAGGGAATTCACTGGTCTTCCCATGTTTCCCATCATACTGAAGCAGCTGGATTGATAGAACGGTGGAATGGCCTTTCGAAATCACAATTACACTGCCAACTAGGTGACGATACTTTGCAGGGCTGGGGCAAGTTTCTCCAGAAGGCCTTGGATGCTCTGAATCAGTGTCCAATATATGGTACTGTTTCTCCAATAGTCAAAAATCAGGGGTCCAGGAATGAAGGGGTGGAAGTGGCACCACTCACCATCACCCCTAGTGACCACTAGCAAAATTTTTGCTTCCTTTTCCCACAACATTACAGTCTGCTGGCCTAGAGGTCTTAGTTCTGGAGGGAGGAAAGCTGCCACAAGGAGACATAACAATGATTCCATTAAACTGGAAGTTAAGATTGCCACCTGGACACTTTGGGTTCCTCCAACCTTTAAGTCAGACTTAAGGCTAAGAAGAGGGTAACAGTGTTGTCTGGGGTGATTGACCCAGACTATCAAGATGAAATCAGTCTACTACTCCACAATGCAGGTAAGGAAGAGCATGTATGGAATACAGGAGATCTATTAGGGCATCTCTTAGTATTACCATGCGCTGTGATTAAGGTCAATGGGAAACTACAACAGCCCAATCCAGGCAGGACTACAAATGGTCCAGACCCTTCAGGAATGAAGGTTTGGGTCACTCCACCAGGAAGAAAAACCATGACCTGCTGAGGTGCTTGCTGACGGCAAAGGGAATACAGAATGGGTGGTAGAAGAAGGTAGTCATCAATACCAGCTATGACCTCGTGACCAGGTGCAGAAATGAGGACTGCAATTGTCATGAATATTTTCTCCTTTGGTTCAAAACATGTTTGTGCATGTATACACTTGTACTAAGAAAATATCTTCTTTTTATTTCCTTTCTTCTTTATCATTTGACATACATTTATTGACTTCACATCAGCATTTAAGTATTGTTAACTTTACGTAATAGTATTTGGGTTGGGGATTGGTGCATTTCCGGTTGTATGAAGGATAGTTGTATTATGTTAGGTGCAATTATAACCTTATTATTGTCTCTATTTGAAGATTATGATCTCAGGAGATGTGTATGGGTTCAAGTTGACAAGGGGTGGACTTTTGATGGTTAAAACTGAATGGCAACTTGATTGGATTGAAGGATGCAAAGTATTGATCCTGGGTTTGTCTGTGAGGGTGTTGCCAAAGGAGATTAACATTTGAGTTAGTGGGCTGGGAAAGGCAGACCCACCCTTAATCTGGGTAGACACAATGTAATCAGCTGCCAGTGCGGCTAGAATATAGCAGGCAGAAAAATGTGAAAAGAGAGACAGGCCTAGCCTCCCAGCCTACATCTTTCTCTTGTGCTGGATGCTTCCTGCCCTCGAACATCAGACTCTAAGTTCCTCAGTTTTGGAACTCAGACTGGCTCTCCTTGTTCCTCAGGCTGCAGACAGCCTATTGTGGGACCTTGGGATCATGTGAGTTAATACTTAATAAACTCCCCTTTATATATATATATACATATATATATACACATATATATACACACACACACACATATATATGTGTATATGTATATGTGTATATATATGTGTGTGTATATATATGTGTATATATATACATACACACACATATATATACACATATATTTCATTAGTTATGTCCCTCTGTCCCTCTAGAGAACTCTGACTAAGACAAATGACTAACCTCCTGGTAATGCAGCCCTGTAGGTCTCAGTCTTATTTTATCCACACCCTATTCAAGATGGAGTCACTGGAGTTTAAACACCTCTGACAATTCAATAATACATGGGGACACGGGTGGGCAAAGCTGAGATTTTGTGTATCTCACATGTACTTAGTTAATGACTGTGCTGCCTGTCCGTGGCTCAGACTAGTAAAAGTCATACATTAGCATGCCCAGTTGCCTTCTCCAGCATAATATCTAGCACCTATTTGGATGCCTCCACTCTCACAACCCCTTAGAATTGTGGAACTGAGAACCTGGCTTTGTGACAATGACAAAGCTTAGGTATTAATGAAGGCATTATTTTGGCTCATTGTTCCAAGATGCTTACCAGTAATTGGTATTGCTATTGTTATTTTCATTAGGCTGGGGAAAAATTTCTGCAAGATAGGAATTGTATGTTACCTTATTTATCTCTTTCTTCCTGCCAACAGCCACCCCCAAACTGCCAGATTCTCACAGGAGTGGATTGTCACCTGTCATAGAATTGGTGGCAAGAACTGGAATTTCCCTCTTCATATCTTCCTTCTCCTTCTTTGTGAAAATTATAGTTAGGCATTTCTATGTCTAAGCACCTGATGCTAGCGGCACTCAGTGAAAAGCAATTGTCACTTCCACAAAAGAGGAGCCCAATACTCCCCCTATGGTTGTAAAAAAATGTGTTATATTGGATAGATAGACTGCTCTGTGAGGCTACAGGCCAAAGAATAGTTGAGCCCTTTTAAATAGTCAGGATTCCTAAAATCTACAGATAGGGAACGCAGTGCTTGCTTATCAGCCACTGATGACTTCAAAACCTCAAAAACTGGAAAAAGTATGTTAAGTTAGATAACTAGTGGGTACTTTCCCCACTCCCCCATCCCCTCCCCACAACGCTGGCTTTTCTTTCTCCTACTGAAAAGAAAAGCACCAGAAAATGAAATTTCCAGCAGATTAAGGAAATGCAGGAGGGCAGCAAGCTACACAATGGCCTCAGTGGATTTTCTTTCTACGTGTTCTTTCTGTGTTCCTCACAGCGGTGGGAAAACCATGCCCTCTGAAATAGAGGCTTAGCTGAAAGCTAATGCCATCTAAAGATGGAGGATTCACATTGCCGTTTGAGAAAGACCCTGAGGCCACCAAGAATTTGCCCAGTTAACAGCTCTGACTTTACAAGGGACTGTGACAATGCCTATAGAAACTAAAACTACTTTCTAGCTTTAGAAAAAATGCTGCATGGAAAAATTATAATTCTTTTTCTCTTACTTGGTTAAAAAAGTAAAAAAAAAAAAAAATGCTGCTAACCACTTTACTCCATTCTAACCTTGACTGAGATCTTTCTCCTAAAATTTGTACTGTTCAGAATAGTTTAAATGATACTTGATGATATGAAAACTTCTTGTTCTAATTGCCTTTTGCAAACCTGTATATTCTTGTATCACTATTCCTTTACATTCTTTTATACTGAAGATGTCCTAAAAGTTCAAATACTTCCTGGGTGTTCTACATGGTTTGTTTTCTACCTGATAACCATCCTTCATCTCTGGGCATTTATGTGGACAATGGAAGTCTGACAGAGGCTTTCATTTTAGGTTGATAAATCTCAAACAGTCCACATCAATCAATTAATTATTCACTGAGCATTTATTGTGTATCTTTCATGTAGGTCGCTATGCTTGGGGTAAAGGTGAGGGGAGAGGGGCACAAAATAAAAAGTAAATTATTTCATTCCCGACTCTCATGAGCTAACAATCTATTGCTGAAATTAACAGGTAAGTAACAGCTTAGTACAAAGTTCAAGTCTTTGGCATTTCTTGGCTATTCTTTCTTATTTCAACAACATCTGTTTTCTTCACAGTTTATATCGTATCGTGTCACCACATTTTGAGCAACCTGGACACAGTTACCTAGTGTTAGAATACTTCTTAACTATTGATGAGATCTTCTCATGCCCCAGAATTTGCTGCAATTTCATTTATGATGCATTTGTTTGCACACGTCATTCAATATAAAAAAATGGCTATTATGTCAAGTTAGCAGGCATGATTTTATTTATGCAACATTTTATCTTATTTCTACTGGACATTTAACATTATCTTGCGTCAGGGATGAATTTTCAACTTTTGTTATGTATGTTTCTACTTAGCTATACGAACAGCTACAGTGAAGAAATTTGTGTGTTACAGGACAGGCAGCTTTTTTCTTTCTTTCTTTTAAAATAAATCAGGACTACCGAGGTATTTTAAATAAAAAAAAGTGAATAAATGTGTTCACAGAATGCTTTTTTTTAATTAAAAAGGAGTTATTTTTTAAGAAAAGAAAGCATCAAAGTCTCTCTGCCTCCAGCTTTATAAACACCAAAATAATTGCTTGGGAATTTTGCAGTGCAGGCAAAGTGTGTACTGTAGAAATGTATCAATCTTGGGGTCATGCTGAACTTCTCTGGAGCCCTACTGCAACCTCTGCCTCCCAGGTTCAAGCAATTCTCCTGCCTCAGTCTCCCGAGTGACTGGGATTACAGGCATGTGCCACTACACCCAGCTAATTTTTTTTTTTGTATTTTTAGTAGAAACGGGGTTTCACCATGTTGGCAAGGCTAGTCTCGAACTCCTGACCTCAAGTGATCGGCCCGCCTCAGCCTCCCAAAGTGGTGGGATTGCAGGTGTGAGCCACTGCATCCGGCTCTAGTTTCTTTTCTCATGAAATGTGGACAGTGGTGGCTAACTCACAAGGTTCTGGTACAGAGTAAAGTGTTCAGCTCTTTAAATCTACTAAGGCCTCCTTAGATTGTGGAAAAGTGCCAAGTGGTCAGAATCCCATAAAATGAGTGGCATGAGCTTATAGTTAGCAGTGTGGTGGCTGTGCTGCTCTGGTCCTCACAGTGCCCACTGGAGACTGGGTAGAGATACACACGCAAACCGAACTACAACTCGGGCTCCCAGTCCCACCTGTCAAACCTTCACACAGGATGAGTCTTCTGGTGCTCTTCCATCTCTCCAAGGAGTGTCCCTGCCCATCCCCTCTGCACTGGGCACCTTTGAGTTTTGGCAATGGATTTTTACTTTGTATTGAAGAATTTCCATCCCCATGCCCTGCTGTGCCCTTCACCTCCCCGGACGGGATTTTATTTCCATCTCCAGTTTGGTCCAAGATGTTTAGTTGATCTGTATTTCATTAACTGATACAACTATTTTCTAATTCATAATTTTCCTACCCATCAACCATACTTACAAACAGCGTATCTACTGTCATTGTCAAATAGAAAAGGAATCACTACAAATTGATAGAAAAAAATAATTGATAGAACAGAAGGCCTTTGTCATGTTGGGGATTTTCTCCTCGCTGCTGGCCTCCTTAAAGTGGCTGAGGAAATTGCTTGCTGTACAACAGTCACCCAGAGTCCCACATTTTCTGAGGTGATAGACCTATGGTCGCAACAAGGTAACTAGGGAAACTGACCTGTGGCTACTATATTTTCCTGGCCTTCCTGTTCCTGCTAAATTGTAGAACCTTTCCTCTTTCCCTGATTTGGGATGAGTTTGACACAGCATGAGTGCAGGAAAGCCTTATTATGTCTCCACAGTTTGTATTCTCTTTTTATTAGGCTACTTTTCTCTCCCTGCCTTCCACCCTCACTGTCTTTATTCCTTCCTCTGAAATCCTTATTTAAAAAGCCATAGTCAAAGTGATATTAAGTCATTTTCTATCACAAGAAACTAAAATATATATAAAATGGGAAGCAAACTCTTTATAGAACTGTACAAGTTATAGCTTTACAGAAAAAAAAACTGAAATGCTGTTTTGCCCTCGCATAGAAAAATTAATTACATGGATAGAAAGACCCGCTTTTGCCTTTCTCTCTCACCAGTCTTCCCCAACACTCCTCCCTATCTCAGACCTTTAGACAGAAAAATAAAGGTAGAGATCAATGAGCTGGGGAGTTAGCACAATACAAGAACATCTGGAGGTGTTGCAAGTGGGACTTTGACATCATAGGATTTTCTAGAAGAAAACCACTGATGAGATTTTCCTCTGACAAAGTGTCGGGGAGGAAACCAGCCCATTCTAGGGCTCCAGTGTCCTTACGTGGCCCTATTTGCTCATAAATGGATGACATCTAAAGGAGAAATCAGTACGTTACTGGTATCATGATGTATGCCATTTTTCAGTAAATA
This sequence comes from Gorilla gorilla gorilla, assembly GCF_029281585.2. Taxonomy (NCBI): domain Eukaryota; kingdom Metazoa; phylum Chordata; class Mammalia; order Primates; family Hominidae; genus Gorilla; species Gorilla gorilla. The sequence goes on from NC_073241.2 coordinate 48,453,976, forward strand.
TTATTTGAGAAATGTGATTTTTCAATACAAAACTATTAAAATTGAAAAAGTATTCTGATTTGAGGTCTGTGAGTCCTAAGGCTAAATGGCAGTAGCACTTAAATTACATTTTTGTGGTTGTACTTTGATTCTACTCAAGAAACCAAGAAAAAAAAAGCCAATGTCAGATATTGAATCTACATTAATATTTCAAGAGACAAACACAATCATGCATGTCTGAAATTAATGAAACAAAAGAAAATTTGTGGTAAGAAGAGGTAAATTTTAATACAAAGGAAAAACACATAGTAAAAAAAAATTTAAAAATTTAAATATGTATTTTTTCTTATGTATAAAACAAACCCAAAACAAACTTTACATTTTGAACACTTTTCATATTAATGTAAAGGCAAATGTTTATTTGTCTAAACAAGAGAAAGAATATATATATTTTTAACCTGGATGAATAAAATCTGTAAGCCTGGAGAGTTTATAACAATGCAATGCACTTGTAGCACCTGTTGTCATGGATACACACTGTCTCTGATGGGAACAGTAAAAATGACCCAATCACACTAAGAGACCGTGCACTCTTTCTGACCAGCACTTATATACTGTTTATAAGTTACACTATTTTCATACACGATTCGGTTTTGTATGAAAATCTCAAATACAAGTTTCTACCACTCTTAGATTAAAGGATGGCTTTTGCAGTGTAAAATTTAAAAATTCCACCAACACCAATCTTCTAAGCATATAATTTTCACTGACCTAACTATTCTTCATTATTCTCTAATTTTGCTCATAGAATGGTGGTTTTAATGTATTTGTTTTATAAATAACTTTTTTTTCCAAGTGAGATAACGTCATTCTAATGGTTGAAATGCTAAGCACATGATTTAACCTGATGGCTTTGAGAATCAATAGTATGCCTTCAATATCATTTTATCTGTAGTCTTGGGCAAGTTACTTAGCCACTGAGCCTCGTTTGTACAATAAATATGGTAGGGATAATAATATTACCTAACTCTTAAATCTTTCATGAGCATCACATGAGATAACCCATGAAAGTGCTTAACACAGTCCCTGGCCCAGGGCAAAATTCAGTCACTGTTTAGTTACTAGTGCATAGGAAGAATCACTGGCAATCACCTTTGTAACACTTTAAGGTAAGCCAAGTAGTAAGCCAAAGAAATCATCAGTGGTTATGCATTGAGTCAGCACTGGAAATAGTCAGAGATGCCTGTGTTCATTGCCTTAAATATTAGTCATATGACTTCAGTATTTCCCCTGTCACAAATCAGTTTGGACTAATTAACTACTCATCCACACCAAAATATGTGAGTCAACATTGTTAGCAGCACAATCTAAATATACAACTTCTCTTCCTTTTCGTATTATGTCTGTGACCCCGGCTCTCAACACCATGTCTGAAAATTAGGAGCATTGTAAACCTGAGCATGAGATTCACTGGTGCTGTGGAAAACGCAGGGGGAAAAAGAAAAAGCAGAAACGGACCTGGGCTTGCATCGCAGCTCTGCTTTCCATTTCTGTGTGACCTTGGTCTGAAGTCTTCCCCTCCCTCATGTTCAGTTCATTTTTCTGTACAGTGAAAATAGTATCAACCTTGCTAGTTGTGACAAAAAGACATAATGAATATGAAGGTCCTACTAAATAGCAGGTATTTTCTTGAGAAAGCTGGGCTTCTTAGTGTTTTCCGTATTCCTCACTATTGCCTCACCTTTTACCCTAATATTATTTGTAACTCACCTTAAATATTCTCTAACTGTAATTCAATTACATAAAAAAATCTGCAGAGTTCGATCTCAATCTTTCTGTGCCTAATGAATACCCATATACAATTTTGATTCACTTGTCATTTTTTTCTTCCATTATCCTAAAGGATCACTTACTCTTTTCCCAAAGACTGTGTATGTCTGAACCTTCTCTCATATTAATCTTCTAATAGTTGTTAGGGACTACTTCTTCCCCAGGGAAAGGGGTAAATAAAGATGTAGAGACATGTCAGAATAAGAGGTAAATCTGGCAGGGAATGCATAGGTTTGAAAATATTCAGACGTCTTCCCTTGAAGAAGACCATCCCATAGCCTTTCTCCATCTTTCTTGGTCATTGAGAATTATTGCTCTTACACAGAAGAAAGTTTAACAAACTTAGACTTACGCTACCAGGAAATTGGATGGAAGGAAACTACTGATTGAGTCTGCTCTTATAGCTTCACAGCACCAGGATGTGAAGATCTTTTATGTCCAGAATACTGCACATTCCACAATCGGGCAGATAGTGTGTGGGAAAGGATGTACTACAGAGAAGGGAAGCTCCTGGGATGGAGAGAATTGAGAAATGGTGTAAGACCTTGGAGAAACAGGATCTTCATAAAGGAATGAGAGTGCTACCAGTCAACAGACTGGTTTGGTAGAAACTTGTGAAAAATGAAGCAAGGATGCAACCCTGAAAGGAGAAGAAGAAAGCTTGTGACTGTGACTGTATGCATTGCAAAATCATAATCTACTAACCGGCTGTAGGACAGCAGTACCCAACTTTCTGGCACCAGGGACCAGTTCCGTGGAAGATGATTTTTCCATGGATGAGTGGGGAATGGTTTTGGGATGAAACTGTTCCAACTCAGATCATCAGGCGTTAGAGTCTCGTAAGGATCACACAAACCAGATCCCTGGCATGCAGAATTCACAATAGGTTTCACGCTCCTATGAGACTCGAATGCCTCCGCTGATCTGGTAGGAGGTGGTGCTCAGGTGGTAATGCTTGCTTGCCTGCTGCTCAGTTTCTGCTGTGCAGCCTGATTCTTAACAGGCCTCTGACCGGTATCAGGGGTTGGGAACCCCCGCTATGGGAAACTAAGTTGGTAGCCAATCCTTAGTGAAAAAGCGCATGGCATGCTCTACATTCATTCACTCATTCATTTGTTATTATTATCATTGTTATTATTTGTTATTTTAATACTAGAGAATATGAAGGAATACAGCACCTTTACTCTTGAAGTTATATAGTTGAAAAGAAATACACAATTAATCTTTAAGCTGTACTAGATTTTTTAGGTTGAAAACAGAAAATAACTTCACAAAGAAGACAGCATTTTAGTTTGGCTTTGATTTTCATGTTGATTTGATTTGATTTTTTTCAAGTGAAGGATGGTGAGAAATGTTTTTAGGTCAAGAGAACAACATAATCAAAGTTACAGAGGTATGAAAGTCCGTGATGAGCTCAGGAAACCACGAGGTTTCTGTGGTTTCCTGTGTGGTTGAGGGCTGGAATTTATTGGAAAAGATGACAGAGCAGAGTCTGGCCACAAAGGTTGGACCCAGATAGTGACCGGCATTTTATGACATCCACGGAGTTCAGATTTTATCTTGTATAACAAAGGAGACCCCCAAAATTCAATTTATTTTAGTTTTGTTTTGATTCAAATACAAATATTTTTTATAATGAGTATAAGAGTAAATTATATATATTATGTCCCAGAAAGACAGCCACTGTTGACATTGGTTTATATTTCCTAGAGTTTATATGAATTTATATAGAGAGACAAATAGATAGCTCCCCCTCTCTGAGAAATGCAGCCACGGTAGAACTGCATAGTCTCACTGCTTCCTATTTATAATTGAATAGATAGGAGTAAACGTTTGATCCATGCTCAGATCTCCTCTCCTCAGAATGTGGAAGCTGAGCTCAGGGAATTTACATATTCCGTTCAATGAATGAAGAAGTAAGATAAATCCAGGGCTGCGGCAGCCAAGCCCTATCATTGATGCACCAGAAACAAAGAAAGCTATCAACTTCTCAAATTGACTCAACAATTTTACTTCTGGGAAATTATCCTACAGAATACTTTGAACATATGCAAAGTTATAAAGATATTCGGTGCATCACTGTTTAAAGTGGCAGGAAGCTAAAAACAACTAACTGCTCATTAGTAGATGGTCAATTAAATAAGTTATAGCAAATTCCTAAAATTAATTCCCAGAAAATCTTTTAAAAGCATGAGTGTAGGCATGGAAAGTTGTTATCTGTTATGTGAGACAAATTATAATATTATAACGCTCTATATTTAAATATAGATAACTACATAAAAATGCATAATGTATACAGTATTCAATGAAATAGGCAAAGAATGAAACAGTTACAATTTTAAGTTACATGCTACTCATTCTTTGCAAATACAAAATCATGTAACATGTAAAGAGATAAAGTACAATTGTAATTTTAAATGAGGAAGATACTGCTTCAAGCTGGAGGAATCAGGGTGTCAATGAAAAGAGCCAAACTGTAAAATATTTGATAAATAAATATTTATCAAATATTCAATATCAAAAATCAAAATATCAAAAAAACAAATATCAAAAATATATTAAATAAAATAAAGATTTATTCTGAGCCAAATATGAGTGACCATGGCCTGAGGAGTGGTCCTGAGATCATTGGCCCAAAGTGTTTGCGCTACAGCTTGATTTTTATACATTTTAAGGAGGCAGAAATTACAGGCAAGTACATAAATCAGTACATGTAAGGTGTACATTGGTTTGGCCTCGAAGGGCAGGACATCTTAAGGAGGTAGTGAGGGCAGAGAGGGCTTAGAGAAAATATATGGCAAGTGTTTCCTATTTAGACTTTTGAAAGGTGCCAGTCTTTCAGATCAGTTAATCTCTTCAGGATTGGGAGGGCCTGGAAGGAAAAAGATCTAATTATGTTAATAGATATTCTTTACAGATACCGGTTTTCTCCCACAAAAGACAGCTTTGCAGGGCCACTTCGAAAGTACAGTAAAGAAACATATTTTGGGTAAAATATCTTGATTTCCTTTTTTGTCATGTGATGTTATGCCAGAGTCAGATTGGAAAGTAAGTCACATTATATAGGGTTAAATAAAACCTATCTGATGAGATTTTACTGTTTGTAAGGTGTGACTCCTCAAGCCCCTTAATAGGAATTTGGGCAAGACAGAAAAAAGATCAGAGATTAGTGCTTAGTAGTAAGCTTCGTGGAAAAGGTAGCATAAAAATATGGACTAGGCCAGGTGTGACTGCTCATGCCTGTAATCCCAGCACTTTGGGAGGCTAAGGTAGGAGGATCACTTGAGCCCAGGAGTTGGAGACCAGCCTGGGCAACATAGTGAGACCACATCTTTAAAATATATACAGACACTGATTCATACACATGCAAGTCATTTGTGTAGGGCTCATGGCAATATACTTTTTAATTGCTTCAGTTTCAGTGTATGTGCTGAGGAAGTGAAGCTTTAAAATACAATGAAAGGACCAGAAATACCATTTGACCCAGCAATCCCATTACTGGGTGTATACCCAAAGGATTATAAATCATTCTACTCTAAAGACACATGCACACGTATGTTTATTGCAGCATTATTTACAATAGCAAAGACTTGGAACCAACCCAAATGCCCATCAATGTTAGACTGGATAAAGAAAATGTGGCACATATACACCATGGAATACTATGCAGCCATAAAAAAGGATGAGTTCATGTCCTTTGAAGGGACATGGATGAAGCTGGAAACCGTCATTCTCAGCAAACTAACACAGGAACAGAAAACCAAACACTGCATGTTCTCACTGATAAATGGGAGTTGAACAATGAGAACACATGGACACAGGGAGGGGAACATCACACACTGGGGCCTGTCAGGGTGTTGGGGGCTAAGGGAGGGATAGCATTAGGAGAAATACCTAATGTAGATGACAGGTTGATGGGTGCAGCAGACCACCATGGCACATGTATACCTATGTAACAAACCTGCACATTCTGCACATGTATGCCAGAACTTGAAGTATATATATAAAAATACAATGAAAGGTTATGTTTATTCTCTGCAACTGGGATATTCTAAAATTTAAGTAAGAAGTGAGTCTCAAATTGTACCTATGGAAGACTACTTAAAACTTACTATTTAGAATTCATACTTACACACCAACTAGAACAACACCATTTATGGGTGAGGGGTTCTGAATTACTTTATTGCTACACACACATTTTACATTTTAAAATAAATTTTTAGAGTAGTCACTATGTTCCAGGCATTTGAGTAGTAGTCGGATAATTCTTGTCTAATTCATTGTGTTACGTATACAGCAGGGAACCTGACAGACAAAAATCTGGTGGCAAGTTAGTCGAAAGACTAGGCTTGGAGTATGAAATTCATTCAATTATGCCCTCCTACCCACTTGGCACCCCCTTTAAAGGAATTGTAGACCTATTAAAATAAAGAGAAAAGGTAGTGAGTAAAAAAGTCCAACTATTATTAAAATATAATTTTTCAAAAAATTAGAAAATGTGATTTTCATACAAATATAATATGCATGTATGTCAAAGATTGTACTGAACTCATTAATATTAATGAACCAGTTAGATGGTAAAACCAGCCTAAAAAACATTTCAGAAGCCAGGTATTTATAGGCAGAGTAGTAAAGGAATGTCAAAATAAGATAACTAAATTGAATACAAAAATGATTACAATGACTATAATTTTGAGCCTCTCTCTTCCACCATACTGACATTATTTGCATCTTTACCAGAAAAATCTACAAATTAGCCTGTGCTCCAATGGAATTATGAAATACCTGTCATCATAAAGTTAATCAAAGGCATAAGCCTGGTGCTGACAGAATAATCAGTAATCTTTTCCTATTTTTGAGTTCCATATAATTTTTCTCACAATGGTTTACAAAGCTCCATAACTTTGACCTCAGTTATCCTTTTGGAAGATTATCTGAATATGTTGATTTATATGACTATGTTGATTTATCTCTAGTACAGAATCTTTTAAATATAAATAGCCATCATTCTGGAAGCAAATAATATTGAAAGGCCACAGGCTTGATTTTCATTTTCTTGGATCTTCATGCTGTTATAAGAATCACAACTTTAGTGAAATGTGTTTGAGAACTTGTTAGAATAAATTCCTTATTCTGCATTTATATTTAGTCAGAAGGCTGAAGACAAGATCTCTAACAAGCAACATAAGAAATAAGATGGAAGTAGCTGAGTTTCTTTTAGACAAGAATTATTTTACTAATTCCCAATAGACCATTTTGCACTGAAAAGTGTACTTTTGAAACTCCTGATCCACTTCACATTGTTCATTCATCAATAGGTTTATCTATCAAACAGTTTTAGGAAACTACTAAGTACAAAGCTACTTGCTGTGGAAGATGTTAACATTTATAACAAGAGTTTATCACTTCTTAATGAGAATATTTTAATATGGTGACAAATGGCATTCACTGTGTATTTGACACAAGTGGTGGCATACTTGGTGGCATGTCCATATTTCAGTCCCCCCAACTTTCCTCTGAAGAGAATAAAGCTGTCTTCTCCTGCCAGATAATAAGCCATATCAAAATGACTAATGAAATAACTGGAGATGAATATTTGTTTTTGAACAGTAGTCTTTTTCCTTGATAACTGATGTTCTAAAATGTAAGTATAAAATCGAGTCTCAAATTCTATGTACAGAAAGCTACTCATGGCTTATGCTTTAGAATTTACTCTTACACAGCAATGAATACAATCTCAATAGGTATGAAGAAGGAGTTATGAGTTACTCAGGGTCACATAAGCGATCACAGAATATACGTTGAAAGGGCACTATTCAAGGAAAAGCATAAATCACTAGAATATAAGCTTCATGAGGGTATAGATTTTTGTCTGTTAGGTTCTCTGCTGTATAGTTAACACAATAAATTAGACAAGAATTATTCTACTACTTCTCAAATGCCTGGAACATAGTGAACACTCTATACATTTATTTTAAAATATACTGCATTGCATAAAGACTCACATTCATTCAACGCATTTAAAAGATTCAAAATGAATATACAGTAGGTCATTTTGCAGATATAAAAAAATAGAATGATGCATGTCTATATCTATGAGATTAAAATTGAATTTGGATTAGAGAAGCACCCAAGCTTGTTTATCAGGAGACAACCAAAGAGTAGCAATCTTAACAGTTCCAGCAGGAGAGTCTGAGCGTAACAGTGGTGAAGTAGAAAAGTGGACAGATTTACTATGTACTTAGAAGGTCCAGATAAATCATACCTGGTGATTAACTGAATATTGAAGATAAGAAAGTGGCTGATGTCATGGAGGACTCATTGGTGTCAAACTTGGTAACAGGTTTGATAGTATTCCACTTGCTGAGACATGCAATAACAAAGGGGCATACTTTGGGGAGACCACAGAATCATTTGTACATCCTTGGAGCTTGATTCACATGGAAAAATATCCAAGTGAAGACAGGGCCAACTACATATTTTCTGGGGCCAAGTGCAAAATGAAAATGTAGGGAGTCTCGTTGGAATTTCAAAACACTGAACGCAATGTCTCAAAGCATGCACAGGATTCTTCTGCGCACTGGGCCTGCCCAGGTTGCACTCACTGGACAGCCAGTACTGGAAGGGTCTAACAAGACCTGAAGCTTGAATAGAAATTAGGGATTTATTGGAAGAATGGAATTACATGAGCTGCTTCAGGAAAGAATATCACTGAGAAGAAAAGACTCTTGGGTTTAGCCCTCAGGCGTCCTAATTCTGAAGCTGAAGGTCATAAAAGAAGAAGGAATAACAAAATAACTGAGAAGGAAGTCACTACTACTTGGGTGAAGGAAACTCAGAAGAGTCTGTTTTTGTAGAAGGCAAAGTGATGCAGGGTGGGTGAGCCCAAAAATCAGGGCTTAGCCTGGGAGAGTTTTTGGCTTTGCCCAGGAAAAAATGTATGGGCGAACCAGTGGTGCTAAAAGCAACTTTTATTGAAGTGGCAGCGTACGGCAGTAGCAGAGACACTAGTGGGTCAGGGCTACCCCACAGGCAGTATGCCCAGAGTGGCAGCTTCAAGGCACCTCTGCAGTTATATTAATACCCACTTTTAATTATATGCAAATTAAGGGGCAGATTATGCAGACATTTCTAGGAAAAGGGTGGCAACTTCTGGGTTGTCAGGTTGTTGCCATGGAAAGGAGCGGTAACATCTGGGTGTTGCCATGGCAATGATAAACTGACATGGCACACCGGTGAGTGCGTTTTATGGAAAGCTGCTTTCATCCTGTCCGTGTTTTGCTAGTCCTCAATTTGGTCTGCCGTCTGAGCCTCACCAATGGATTTGAGTCCTGCCTCCTACCTCAAAGTGAAGGCGTGTTTTAGGCAAAAGGGAATGGTATAATTCTGCCAATATGCTGAGAGGACAAGGACTGAAAGGGGGTCCTTGGATTTAGTGGTCAAGAAGTCACCTCACAAGGATGGTTTCAGTGGAGCTATTGTAACCAAAATCAGGTCCGGACCATTCATCACCTGAAAGCCAAAAACCCAAGAGATGAGATTTGGTGAAAGGAAAGTTAGCTTTATTCAAGAAGCTGGCCACTGGAAGAGGCAGTGAAGGAGTATTTGAAGACCACCTCTCCAAGTTGTGCCTCTGGATCAGGGGTTGTTAAGGGAAATTATGGGAAATAATGCTTAAAACATTTTTTGTATGTGAAATTTGTACAGTCTCAGGCATGCAGTTAATCATTGTCTTATCAACGTGGGGGGCATCCTTCTGCAGGTGGCCTCAGCCTGTCCTTATCAAGCTGGCCAGCCCATTCCCAAAGCCGTTGGTCTGCGCATTTTCTTTCATACTGGTTGAAGGTCCTGTTTTCCTGAGACTGCTTTTAGCGAATAATCTACAAACTGAAGCAAAGCAGTAATTCCATTTGAGTAAGCAAATTCTAAAGTGAAAATTTGGCAGTGAAATCTTCTAATTTTAGAATATTTTTAGGGCCAAGCATGGTGGTTCATGCCTGCAATCTCAGCATTTTGGGAGGCTGAGGTGGAAGGATACCTTGAACCCAGGAGTTCAAGACCAGCCTGGGCAATATGGCGAGACCTTATCTCTACCAACATTTTAAAATTAGCCACATGTGGTGGTGCGTGCCTATGGTTCCAGCTACTCTGTAGGCTGAAGGAGGAGGATCACTTGATACCGGGAAGTCGAGGTTGCAGTGAGACATGCTTCCACCACTGCACTCCAGTCTGGGCAACAGAGTGAGAACTTGCCTTAAGGAAAAAAAAAAAGTAAAAGTTTTGAAAGAATATTTAAAAAAATAGAGTGTTTTTAGACTTACAGAAAAATTGGAAAGACAATATAGAGTCCCATATACCTCACCACCATTTTCTGCTCTTATTAATATCTCACACTCATAAGACAGCACATTTGTCAGAATTACTGAACCAAGGTGGAAGCATTAGTATTCATTAAAGTCCGTAGTTTATTCTGATTTCCTGTTTTTATCTTATGTCCCTTTTCTATTTTAGGATCCCATCCGGGATACTATATTACATGTAGTGATCATATCTCCTTAGGCTTCTCTTGACTGTGACAGTTTCTCAGACTTTCCTTGTTCTTAATGACTTAGTTTTGAGAAAAAGAAGGTAATTTTTTAAGTGAGCAAGAAAAGTAACAAGAACAAGAAAAAAAAGGAATACATAAATATTTAGGCTAAAATAAATAAAACAATAAAGCAAACTAGCAATAGAAACCCATGCCCTTCATTGGACTATTCCTTATTTTTGTATGGAGGAGCAGTGGGTGCAGTCTAAAATATTCTCCATTGTTTCCTTTCATTTGTTTTTTTAAATTTGCTTCATTGTGGGTACTTATAACAAGCACAGACCAGCCTGTTCTTTGCAGTAATAGTCAAAGCCATCTTGTCATTATATGTAAAACATAACTAGATTTCTATGCAGATAACTCCCCTCCTCTATTGTCAGCTATTGTTGTAACTAAGAATAAAATCAAAGTGTCACAACTCTTTTTTCCTATTTGCATGCATTTCAAAGAAAATCTCATTTATTTTAAAGTGATATCTATCCAACAGCCTGCTCAAGAAAATGAAAATTCATGTTTGGCTTACTGAGACAAAAAATTCCTCAAGGGTAAATTGTTAAAATTTTACGATTTGGCCAAACCTTGTGACATGGTATCTTTTGCTCAAGATCTTGAAGGGTAGCAGAATATGCTTCTTCAAAATACACCACTTTGGTAGAAGGATTATTTTGAGTGAAGACAACTGAGAAGATACAAGAAAAGTTCTCTGCTTTCATCCACTTACCTAAAAGCAGGATTTAAATTTTCCAAAGTGTCCCTCCTTCTCTGTCTACCAGGAAGGACAATACTTAACCACTGGAGACAGACTTTAGATCCTTATACACTTAGCCTAGAGATGGCACCAGAGGCATCTACATAACAAACTTTACTATGTAGGCTTAACTTACCATTAGTTTCTCAGCTCACTGCAAGCTCTGCCTCCCAGGTTCATGCCATTCTCCTGCCTCAGCCTCCCAAATAGCTGGGACTACAGGTACCCACCACAACGCCCGGCTAATTTTTTGTACTTTTTTAGTAGAGACGGGCTTTCACCGTGTTAGCCAGGATGGTCTCAATCTCCCCACCTTGTGATCTTATTCAAAAAATTTTTAAAGGTTTTATATTCTCTCCACTGAATTGCCTTTGTACCTTAGTCAAAAAACAGTTGTTTCTATTTACGTGGGTGTATTTCTGGACTACTTATTCTGTTGCATTAGTCTACTTGTTTAATTCAACTCTACTACAACAGTCTCTTATTATTATACCTTGATAATAAGTCCCCAAATAAGATAGGGTTAGCTTTATAACATATTTTTTCCTTATTTCAATCATTCTGGCTATTTTAGATCCTTTGCATTTTCACATGAAATTTAGAAATTGCTTGACAAATCCTACAAGCCTGCTGAAAATTTGATAGGCATTACATTTAATCTAATGGACTGTTTTGATGAGAATTTGCATTTTTACTATGTTGACTCATCCTACCTATGCACATAGTATGATTCTCTAATTATTTAGGCTGCCTTTAATTGCACTCATAAGAAGTTTGTAGTATTCAGTAGATAAGTCATACATATTTTGTTAAAAATAAGTATTTTGTTACATTTATTTTGTCATAACTACTAAGAATGTTAACGATATTGAATTTTCTGACCCATGAACAAAGTATATTTCTCCAGGCTTTAGGTCTTCTTTAAATTCTCTCAGCAATGTTTCATAGTTTTTAGTGTACAGCACATTTTTGTCATTTTTTCAGATCTCTAATTCATATATTTATGCTATTGTAAATGAGATTTTAAAATGTTAATGTCCAATTGTTTGTTGCTAATTTATAAAATACTATTGATTTTTGATATTGATCCTATATCCTGTGGTATGGCTACAATTGCTTATTTGTAGTAGCTTTAAAAATTATTCCAGTGGATTTTCTACCTAATTATATTGTTAGTGAATAAAACAATTTGATATCCCGCTTTCGCTTTCCAGTCCTTCCAATTTTATTTTCTTGCCTTATCACATTGGCTAGAATTTTTAGTGTAATAATGAATAAAAGTTTGAAAATTGGAGTCCGTAAATTGTTCCTGGTCTTATAGGGGAAAGATTAAGTCTTTCATCTTTAAGTATGATTGAGCAGCAGAATTTAGGTAGATGCCCTTCATTAAATTGATGTTCTTTCTCAGTTTCATTTATTTGTACATATATTTCATGTATTTGTACTTTGCTGAGAGTTTTTTTAAGCATAAAATGATGTTGAATTTTGTTAAAATTTTAAATACCTAATCAGATGTTTATATGGATTTTCCTTTTGAGTTTTCTAACATTGTGGATTACATTGACTGATACTAAATGATAAACCAAACTTGTATTCCTTGGATAAACTACACTTGATTTTAATATAGTCAAACTTTTTAAAATTGTTGAGTTTGATTTGATAAAATTTTGATTAGGATTTTTACATCTATGTTCATAAGGTAGATTGGTATGCATTTGATTTCTCTAATGTCTTTGTTTTGCTATCAGAGAAATGTTGGCCTCATAAATAGACAAGTATTCCGTTCTCTCAAATTTCGAGAAACAGACTTTGCAGAATTGGTATTTATTCTTTAAATGTTCAGTAGAATTCACCAGAAAAGCCATCTGGACCTGGAGTTTTCTTCTGTAGACAGGTTTTTTTTTTTTTTTTTAAACTACAATTTCAAGTTCTTTAATAGATAGAAGCTTCAGACTACTTGTTTCTCTTATTTTTTTCCTGGTAGTTTGTGCCTTTCTAGGAGTTTATTGATTTAATCTAAATTGTTTAATTTATCACCATAAATTTGTTCATAATATTTTATTATCATCCTTGTAATATCTATAGAACTTGTAGTGATGTAACCTCTGTTATTCTTGCTGGTAATTTATATTTTCTGCCTTATCAATTTTATTGATCTCCTAAAGAAAGTTTTGATTTCATTGATTTTCTATTTTTTTTGTTGCCTTTGTAATTGATTTTCATTCTGATATTTATTCTGTTCTTTTTTTGCATTCTGTGGGTTTAACTTTTATCTTCTTTTTCTAATATATTAAGGCAGAAGCTGAGGTCATTGATAATTCTCTACCATAGATGATTAATCCTATAAATCTACTTCTAAGTATGACTTTAGTGTGTCATTCAACACATTTTGATATAAAGGTGTTAATTTACAGTCTGGTCAAGATAAATAACTTTTGGGTCAAACGAAAATGAATAGGAAAATTTTAAAAATTGTATGTGCTTTCCTTAGTATTTTACTACCTCCTTCTGAATAGAGATTTTCCAGAAACATTTCTATTACTTCTTTTTTTATGGGAGATATTTTCTTTATGTTTATTTGTATTTTTACTATTTCTACCATGAATATGAATTATGTGTGCATTTTTAAAAACTTGTTTTAAAATACAATTAAAATTCCCAAGAGGGCTAAACATGTAATGATAAGTACATGTTTATGTTTATAAGAAACTGTGTTACCCTTTTTTAGGGTGGTATCTTTCTTAGGGTGGTATATATAACTTTCTTTATCCACTTGCTGATTGATGGGCATTTGGACTGGTTCCATATTTTTGCAACTTCAAACTGTGCTGCTTTAAACATGCATGTGCAAGTATCTTTTTTGTATAATGACTTCTTTTCTTCTGGGTAGATACCCTATAGTGGGATTGCTGGATCAAATGGTAGTTATACTTTTAGTTCTTTAAGGAATCACCATACTGTTTTCCACAGTGGTTGTACCAGTTTACATTCACACCAGCAGTGTAAAAGTGTTCCCTTTTCACCACATACATGCCAACAATATTATTTTTTGATTATGGCCATTCTTGCAGGAGTGAGGTGGTATAACATTGTGGTTTTGATTTGCATTTCCCTGATCATTAGTAATGTTGAGAGTTTTTTTTCATATGCTTCTTGACCATTTGTATATCTTCTTTTAAGAATTGTCTATTCATGTCCTTAGCCCACTTTTTGATGAAATTGTTTGTTTTTTTCTTGCTGATTTGTTTGAGTTCCTTGTGGATTCTGGATATTAGTCCTTTGTTGGAAGTATAGATTGCAAATATTTTCTCCCGCTGTGTGGGTTGCTTGTTTACTCTGCTGATTATTTCTTTTTCTGTGCAGAAGCTTTTTAGTTTAAATAAGTCCTATGTATTTATCTTTGTTTTTATTGCATTATTTTATTTTATTGCATTATTTCATTATCATGAAGTCTTCACCTAAGCCAATGTCTAGAAGGGTTTTTTCAATATTATATTCTAGAATTTTTATAGTTTCAGGTTTTAGATTTAAGTCTTTGATCAATCTTGGGTTGATTTTTGTATAAGGTGAGAGATGAGGATTCAGTTTCATTCTTCTATGATGTGGCTTGCCAATTATCCCAGCACTATTTGTTGAATAGGATGTCCTTTCCCCACTTTATGTTTTTGTTTGCTTTGTCTAAGATCTTTGGTTATAAGTATTTGGGTTTATTTCTGTGTTCTCTATTCTGTTCCTTTCGTCCATGTACCTATTTTTACACCAGTACCAGGATGTTTTGGTAACTCTGACTTATTAATACAGTTTGAAGTCAGATAATGTGATGCCTCTAGATTTGTTCTTTTTGCTTAGTCTTGCTTTGGCTATGTGGGATCTTTTTTGGTTCCATATAAATTTTAGGATTGTTTTTTCTACTTCCGGGAATGAGCATGGGATGTGTTTCCATTTGTTTGTGTCATCTATGATTTATTTCAGCAGTGTTTTGCAGTTTTCTTTGTAGTGGTCTTTTACTTTCTTGGTTAGGTATATTTGTAAGTATTTTATTTTTTGCAGCTATTGTAAAAGAAATTGAGTTCTTGATTTGATTCTCAACTTCGTCGCTGTTGGTGTATAGCAGAGCTACTGATTTGTGAGTGTTAATTTTCTATCCTGAAACTTTGCTGAATTTATTTACCAGTTCTAGGAGCTTTTTGCAGGCATCTTTAGGGTTTTCTAGACATACAGTCATGTCATCAACAAACAGCGACAGTTTGACTTTCTCTTTAACAATCTGGATGCCCTTTATTTCTTTCTCTTTTTTGATTGCTCTGGCTAGGGCTTCCAGTACTATGTTGAATAAGAGTGGTGAAAGTAGGCAATCTTGTCTTGTTCCAGTTCTCAGGGGGAATGCTTTCAACTTTTCCCCACTCAATATAATGTTGGCTGTGGGTTTGTCATAGATCGCTTTTATTACCTTAAGGTATGTCCCTTCTAAACTGATTTTGCTGAGGATTTTAATCATAAAGTGAGGGTGGGTTTTGTCAAATGCTTTTTCTGCATCTACTGAGTTAATCATATGATTTTTATTTTTAATTCTGTTTATGTGGTGTATCACATTTATTGACTTGTGGATGATAAACTATCTCTGCATCCCTGGTATGAAACCATCTTGATCATGGTGGATTATCTTTTTGTTATGTTGTTGGATTTGGTTAGCTAGTGTTTTGTTGAGGTTTTTTGTACCTATGTTCATCAGAGATATTGGCCTATAGTTTTCTTTTCTTGTTATGTTCTTTCCTGGTTTTGGTATTAGGGTGATATGGTTTGACTATGTCACCACCCAAATCTCATCTTGAATTGTAACTCCCACAATTCCCATGTGTCATGGGAGGAACGTGGTGTGAGGCAATTGAATTATTGGAGTATGTCTTTTCTGCATTGTTCCCGTGATAGTGAATAAGTCTTATGAGATCTGATGCCTTTAAAAATGGGAGTTTCCCTGCACAAGCTCTCTCTTTGCTTGCTGCCATCCCTGTAAGATGTGACTTGCTTCTCCTTGCCTTCTGCCATGATTGTGAGGCTTCCTCAGCTACGTAGAACTGTAAGTCCATTAAACGTCTTTCTTTTGTAAATTTCCCAGTCTCAGGTATGTCTTTTTCAGCAGCGTGAAAACAGACTAATACATAGGGTGATACTGGCATCATCTAATGATTTAGGGAAGATTCCCTTTTTCTCTGTGTTTTGGAATAGTGTCAATAGGATGGGTACAAAATCTTCTTTAAATGTCTGATAGAAATCAGCTGTGAATCCATCTGGACCTGGACGTTTTTTTTGTTGGTAACTTTTTTTTTACCATTTCAATCTTGCTGCTTGATATTGGTCTGTTCAGAGTTTCTATTTCTTCCTGGTTTAATCTAGGAGGGTTGTACACCTTCAGGAATTTATCCATCTCCTCTAGGTTTTCTAGTTTATGTATGTAAAGGTGTTCATAGCCTTGCATGATCTTTTGTATTTCTGTGGTATCGGTTGTAATATTTCCTGCTTAGTTTCTAATTGAGCTTATTTGGATCATCTCTATTCTTTTTTTGTTGGTTAATCTTGCTAATGGTGTATCAATTTCATTTATCTTTTCAAATAACCAGCTTTTTGTTTCATTTATCTTTTGTTTTGGTTCTTTGTTTCAATTTCATTTAATTCTGTTCTGACCTTGGTTATTTCTTTTCTTCTGCTAGGTTTGGGTTTGGTTTGTTCTTGTTCCTCTAGTTCCTTGAGGTATGACCTTAGATTGTCTATTTGTGCTCTTTCAGACTTTTTGATGTAGGCATTTAATGCTATGAACTTTCCTCTTAGCACCACCTTTGTTTTATTCTGGAGGTTTTGATAGGTTGTGTCACTATTATCATTCCGTTCAAATAATCTTTTAATTTCCTTCTTGATTTCACTGTTGATCAAATGATCATTCAGGAGCAGGTTATTCAATTTCCACATATCTGCATGGTTTTGAGGGTTCCTTTTGAAGGAGATTTCTAATTTTATTCCTCTGTGGTCTGAGAGAGTATGTGCTATAATTTCAATTTTCTTAAATTTGTTGAGACTTGTTTTGTGCTCTATGATATGTTCAACCTTAGATAATGTTCCAAGTGCTGATGAATAGAACGTATATTCTCCAGTTTTTGGGTAGAATGTTCTGTAAATATCTGTTAAGTCCATTTATTATACGGTATAGTTTAAATCCATTGTTTGTTGAATTTCTATGTTGATGACCTGCCTATCACTGTAAGTGGAGTATTGAAGTCCCCCATTATTATTGTGTTGCTGCCTATCTCATTTCTTAGGGCTAGTGGTTAGTAACTGTTTTGTAAATTTGGACACTTCAGTGTTAGGTGCATATATATTTAGGTTGTGATATTCTCCTGTTGTACTAGTCCTTTTATCATTGTATAATGTCCTTCTTTGTCTTTTTTTAACTGCAGTTGCTTAAAAGTTTCTTGTGTCTGATATAAGAACAGCTACTCCTGCTCGCTTTTGGTATCCATTTGCATGGAATGTCTTTTTGCATCCTTTTACCTTAAGTTTTTGTGAGTCTCTTGAAAGCAGCAGATACCTAGTTAGTGAATTCTTATCTGTTCTACCATTCTGTATCTTTTAAGTGGAGCATTTAAGTCATTTACATTTAATGTTAGTATTGAGATGTGAGGTACTATTCAATTCATTGTGCTATTTGTTGCCTGAATACTTTGTTTACTTTTTTATTATTCTTTTGTAGGTCCTGTGAGTTTTATGCTTTAAGAAGATTCTATGTTGGTGTATTTTGAGGATTTGTTTTAAGATTTTGAGCTTCTTTTGGCAGTTTTAGTTGTGTTGCCTTGGTAATGGCAAATTATCTCAGCATTTGTTTCAAAAAGACTGTATCTTTTATTCATTTATGAAGCTTAGTTTTGCTGGATAAAAAATTCTTGGCTGATAATTGTTTTGTTTAAGGAGGCTAAAGATAGGACCCCAATCCCTTCTAGCTTGAAGGGTTTCTGCTGAGAAATCTGCTGTTAGTCTGATAGTTTTTTTTTAATAGGTTACCTGATGATTTTGCCACACAACTCTTAAGAATTTTTCCTTTGTCTTGATTTTAAATGACCTGATGACAATGTGCTGAGATGATGATCTTTTTGCCATGAACTTCCAAGGTGTTCTTTGAGCTTCTTGTATTTGGATGTCTGGATCTCTAGCAAGGCCAGGGACGTTTTCCTTGATTATTCCTGCAAATATGTTTTCCAAACTTTTAGATTTCTTTTCTTCCTTGGGAACACCAATTATTCTTAGGTTTGGTTGTTCAACATAATTCCAAGCTTCTTGAAGGCTTTGTTCATTTTTAAAACTATTTTTTCTTTGTCTTTGCTAAATTGGGTTAATTTGAAAACCTTATCTTTGAGATCTGAAGTTATTTTTTCTACTTGTTTGATTCTATTGTTGAGACTTTCCAGTGGATTTTGCATTTCTCTAAGTCTGTCCTTCTATTCCAGAAGTCGTATATGTTTTTTATTTATGCTATTGATTTCACTAGAGATTTTTCCATTCATATCCTGTATCTTTTTTTTTATTTCTTTAAGTTAGACTTCACCTTTCTCTGGTGCCTTCTTGAGTAGTTTAATAATCAACCTTCTGTATTCTTTTTCTGGCAATTCAGAGATTTCCTCTTGGTTTGGATCCATTGCTGGTGAACCAGTGTTATCTTTTGGGGATGTTAAAAAAACCTTGTTTTGTCTTATTACCAGAATTGTTTTCCTGGTTCCTTCTCATTTGGGTAGACTATGTCAGAAGAAAGGTCTGGGACTCAAGGGCTGCTGTTCAGATTCTTTTTTCCCATGGGGTACTCCCTTGATGTGGTGCTCCCCTTGTCCCCTAGGGGTAGGGCTTCCTGAAAGCTGAGCTGCAGTGATTGTTATTTATCTTCTGGATCTAGCCACCCAGTGGAGCTACTGGGCTCTGTGCTGGTACTGGGGAGTGTCTGCGAAGAGTCTCGTGATGTGATCCATCTTCAGGTCTCTCAGCCATGGATACCAGCACCTTCTCCAGTGGAGGTAGCAGGGGAGTGAGGCGAATTCTGTGAGGGTCCTTGGTTGTATTTTTGTTAAGTGCACTGGTTTTGTGTTGGCTGGCCTCCAGCCAGTAGGTGGCATTTTCAAGAGCATATCAGCTGCAGTAGCATAGGGAGGATCAGGAGGTGGGCGGAACCATAGAGCTCCCAAGAGATTATATCCTTTGTCTTTGGCTACCAGGGCAGATATAGAAAGACCGTCAGGTGGGGGTGGGGTTAGGCATGTCTGAGCTCAGTCTCTCCTTGGACAGGGATTGCTGCAGCTGCTGTGTGGTATGGGGATGTAGTTCCCAGGTCACTGGAGTTATGTACCCAGAGAGATTATGGCTACCTCTGCTGCATCACACAGGTCACCAGGGAAGTGGGGGAAAGCTGGTAGCACAGGCCTCCCCCAGCTCCTACACAGCCTGCAGTCTTAAAAGGCAGTCTCACCTACACTGTGACCCCCCAACAGCACCGAGTTTATTTCCAGGCAGTTTGTGAGCAGGGCTAACTTACCCAAGGCTACAAGCCTTCCAGCTGAGAAAGCAAGCTGACTCACAGTTCCTCGGCTGTCCCACCAAGACTGCAGCAGCAATCCACCTTCTTTAAAGGGTCTGTGGATTCTCTTGGCTTTCCTGGTATGTTCCTGCAGTAGTTCTTGGAGCAAAAGTTCACCATGTGGGTCTCCACATGCTGCTCCTCTATCTCTTTGAGTGGGCACTGCAAGTTAGTCCTGCCTCCTATCCACCATTTTTTCTAAGACTCCCATTTCTATTACTGCTTTCTGATTTAATTCCCTTGCATTTGAGAACATACTGCGTATGACTTGATTCCTTTTAAATTTAATGAGGCTTGTTTTCTGGCCTGTCTTGGTAAATATTCTATTATTTGGTCATTATTTCATCAAACAGTTTTGTCTCTTCAGCTTTTTCCTTTTCTTCGCAGAATTCAATTACATGTACATCAGGCTGCCTTAAGTTATCCTACAGCTCACTGATCTAATTTTGTTTCATTCTTTTTTCTCTCTGTATTTCATTTTGGGTAGTTTCAGTTGCCATGTCTTTATTAATATTTTCTTCTGCAATGTCTAATCTGCTGTTAATCCATTTCAGTGTATTTTTCATCTTAATGTGAAGTTTCAATATCTAGAGATTTGATTTGAGGGTTTGGCATATTTTCCATGTATATTTAACTTTCTGAATATCCTGAACAGCTATAATACCTGTTTTAATGGTCTTGTCTCCTAATTGTAGTATTTATTTCAGGACTGGGTCAGTTTTGATTGGTTCATTTCTCTCCTAATTATGGGTCTTTGCTTGCCTGTTAATCTTTGATTGGACAAATGAAATTGTAAATTTTATCTTTCTGATTGCTGTATATTTTTGTGTTTCTCTAAGTATTCTTAAGTTTTCAGATGCAATGTAGTAACTTACAAAGTAGTTTGTGTCTTGCTGATAAGAATTCTTGAGCTGGATCAGAGCAGCATTTTTGCCTAGGGATAATTTTTCCCTCCTACTGAGACAGATCTTTATGAATTATCTAATCAATTCCTCATGAATTATGAGCTTTTTTTTATCTGACTGGTGGTAATAGGTACTATCTAGGCCCCGTGTGGGTGCTGGCACTGTACTCTCTAACGCTGTTGGATGGTTCTTTCCTCAGCCTCAATTTGTTTCCGTACATGCATCAGCCAATCAGGACACTGATGAATACCAACAGGATGCTCTGCAGATCTGCAGTTATCTTTTTGCATAGGTTTCTCCTCTCCACTTTTCTGGGTTGCAAACTGTATCTGCCTTGGTCCACCTGGACTTTCAGTTTAATCTACTTAACTTTGAAAGTCTACTGGGCTCTACCTGGATTCTTTCTCACTCTGCTGTGGCCTACAAATTCTCTCAAGGCATTAAGCTCTAAAAATTGTAGCCCTTACTCCATTTGTTTCCCATTTCTCAGAGATCACTGCCTTTTGTTGCCTGAAATTCAGTATTTTGAAAACCACTGGTTTGTATACTTATCTTTCTGCATTTCCCCATCTCTCTCATCATTTCTTTCTAACTCTCCATCCCTGACCTCTCCCCATTCACTGATTTGTTTCCATGAAATAGGATAAATTTGAGGCCTCTTTTATCCCATCTTGGCCATAAGTGGAAATTCATTTTTAAGCAAGTACGATTTTAAAATAATATAAAGAAAAGAAGATGGGTTAATCATCCTGAGGCAAAGTAGACTTCATGCAGCATGCTCTTGTAAATATAAATGTGATCAAAGAATGGCCTCTTTAAAGGGTCAGGAGGTTTACTGCTAATATGCTAAATAGAATGCTGCTGCTCTTGTAGATTACGAGAAAGTGACACAAATATTGAGTTACTTAGCATCAATGGCTGGATTATTTTATAAACAAAGTGAAGAAATTAGGCTTAATGGCCACTGGGTACTTTCTAATGTTTGCATCAATAAACTGTATTCTTTATTGTGAGATGATTTTCACCAACTTTTTTAGTATCACATACTTTCACAAAATATTTATATGAAAATGTTCGAGTCTATACTGGCTGTTTATTTCCTCACTGAACTTTACCATCATATACTAAACAACACTGATATTTACTAATGACTACTCAATAATCTCATATCTCTGATGTCTTTGTGTTAAACACATACAATATTTGAAACCAGAATCAGACCAATTTAAATACAGAGTTTTACAAACATGGAACGTCTTGAGCCTGGCAGAAAAATAATAAAGGCAAAAACCTCGCTCAGAGCCCAACTGACCTTTCCTGTTACTGATTTAACAAAATATTTCAAAGAAATTCAAAACTGACCTTTCTGCTCCACATTTCATGGCTGCGTTTCTGCCCATGGAACTAATCAGTACAATTCTCATTGTGCTGGAAACCTGGCAGAGAAAGAGAAAGAAAAACGCTTTC
Source organism: Gorilla gorilla gorilla (assembly GCF_029281585.2). Lineage (NCBI taxonomy): Eukaryota > Metazoa > Chordata > Mammalia > Primates > Hominidae > Gorilla > Gorilla gorilla. Next base: position 48,476,100 of record NC_073241.2, read on the forward strand.
TTAGCAAAGGCTGAGGGACAATACAGAATGGGGGAAAAAACTCAGTTTCTAGTGAATAGCTACCTGAAAACAGCTATTTTTATTAGAACCTTTTTAACATTCATCCTATCCAAACTTTAAGATTTTTTTTTTCTCTCAAAGTGCATGTATAGTAGTGGAGAGGTTATTTTGGTATGCTTTTGAACTCAGAAGAGAATAAATTTATCAAATTTGACAAAGAAGTTGCAGAAAAGTGTTTTTAGTTAAAAAATGAACATTAAATAACATTTTTGGAAGTGGAGAAATTAAATCATTTTAACCATTCTTATCTCTCTCTCTCCATTCTTTTCTAATGATTCACAGTAATAAACCAATAGAATAATTCATTATTCATAATAAATAATGAATATTGTATTCTTTCTTTTCCCTCTTGGCCCTTGTGGTACACCAGAATACAGTGACCATATCTGATTCATCATATGAATTAATTTAAAGAGGATTAGTTAACTAATAATTCTCACAAATCATCAGACTTGCTGGGAGCATCAAAATTCCCTTGTTTTCTTAGCTTCTGTTTGTGTCACCAATCTAAATGCCCATCAGTGACAGACTGGATAAAGAAAATGTGTCACATATACACAATGGTATACTATGCAGCCATAAAAAAGAACAAAATTACATCCTTTGCAGTAACATGGATGGAGCTGGAGGTCATTATCCCAAGTGAACTAAAATGGGAAGAAAAAAACAAATACTGTATGTTCTCACTTACAAGTGGGAGCTAAATATTGAGTACACATGAACACAAAGAGAGAAACAGCAGACACTTGGGCCTACTTGAGGTTGGAAGGTGGAGAGTGGAGGGTTGGAGGAGAGTGAGGTACTATGGTACTCCTATTAGGTACTACCTATTGGGTACTATGCTGATTATCTCGGTGAGGGAAGAATTTTTACACCAAACCTCCACGACACACAATTTACCTATGTAGCAAACCTCCACATGCAACCCTGAAATTAAAATAAAAGTTAAAAGAAAAATTCAACTGAGAAACACAGATGAAGCTTTGAGTAAATGTAAAGAAATGCCTTGTTCCTAGAGAGGAAGATACAGTGTGATAGTATTATTTTTCTTCTAGATTAAAATAACATGTTAAACAGGATTACTGAATGTAGGCCTGGCGTGGTGGCTCACACCTATATTCCCAACAATTTGGGATGCCAAGGTGGAAGAATTACTTGAGCTCAGGAGTTTGATACTAGCCTGGGCAACATAGCAAAACCTTATCTCTACTAAAATAAAAAAAAAATTAGCCAGGCCTGATGGCAGGTTTCTGTAGTGCCAGCTCCTTGAGATGCTGAGGTGGGAGAATCACTTGAGCCCAGGAGTTTGAGGAGCCGGTGAGCTTTGATTGTGCCACTGCACTCCAGCCTAGGTGACAGAGGGAGATCCTGTCTCTTAAAAAAAAAATTAAATGTATTTTTAGTTTTTAGGGGGAGGAGACAATGGGTGTGTGTGGGGGTAACTATAGAAACTAACACTACTATTTCCTACTATTTCCAGCATTTATTTTTGCTTTCCTCCCTCACATCACACCAAAACAAACCAAAATTAAAAGAAAAACAGATTAAAAATTCCATTTAATGAAATAAATTGCTATTACTTCCAAATATAAACTATAATGAATATCTGTAAAATATAACAAAACCTTGACAGGAACAAGGAAGCATGCTGAATAGTACAATTGTCTTTTCTGATCCGAAAAAGAAAGAGATTTTCCCAAATGTCAATCTCAGCATACCAAATGTCTAACATTTAGTTAGATTGATTATTTTGGCCAAAAGCAATGAGAATTCCTCTATGGTTAAAAATGTCATAAACAAAGTCAGAAGATAAATTTATAAGAAGGGAAAATAGTTGCAACAAAATCACAATTTTCCTTGTAAGCCAGAATCTCTTATAAATAATGAAAAAAGCGATTCCAACAAGACAAAATTTGAAAAAGATACAACTGTTCGTTGAATGAATAACAGTGACTTAGAAGCATAAAAATATAACTGAGATAATATTTTTCACCTAACAAGTGCCAAGATTAAAGATCTGATACACGCAATGCTTAGAAGATGTTGAAAATGGGCATTTTCACCTACTGTTGCTGTAAGTTTAAACTGATCCCAAGTTTTTGAAGGACAATTTGGCAATCCTTCATTTGCTGTAAGGTATCTTAAATTTACCATTCTACAAATAAGACCTTGATCCTTTGCTTTGATATTTTGTTTTGTTGCACTTTTCCAATCAGAGCAGCAGTTTTAGTGTGCACAGAACAACGTGTCTAACTCTGATGTTCAATGTGTGCACGTAATTTACGTAATGATCTTCTATCGTGATTTTTTTTGAGCTTCTTTTTATTATTATTATTATTATACTTTAAGTTTTAGGGTACATGTGCACAATGTGCCGGTTAGTTACATATGTATACATGTGCCATGCTGGTGTGCTGCACCCATTAACTCATCATTTAGCATTAGGTATATCTCCTAATGCTATCCCTCCCCCCTCCCCCCACCCCACAACAGTCCCCAGAGTGTGATGTTCCCCTTCCTGTGTCCATGTGTTCTCATTGTTCAATTCCCATCTATGAGTGAGAACAAAAATCTGGACAAGCAGGAATGGAATCCTACAATGAACAAAAACCAATTGCGAAATGGTTTGAGGCAGAGTGTGGTTCAGTCAGGGATGTTGGAAGCTGGAGTAGACAGGATTATTTCTCAGGTGGTGGATCCAAAACTTAACCACATCTTCAGGCCACAAATAGAACGAGCAATTCATGAGTTCCTGGCGGTCCAGGAAAAAAGCAGCTGTGGCAGCACCCCCTCCAGAGCCCGAAGGCCAGGACCCTCCAGCTCCACCTCAGGACACTTCCTAAGAATATGCCAGACACCTTTTGAAAGCTAATTTTTGGTGAAGAAATGGATTCGGTTACATAAGAGTGCAACTTCAGGCTGAAGATAGGCCAAGGTCGTCACTGATCTCAAGATTTCAACCTTGACCATGGGCAGTGACCAGATTGAAAGGGGAGCAAGTTCTATTGTGATTTTTAAAGACAAGTTACAAATAGAGAATATTTTTAAATGATTGCTAAGGACAGTAAAAATTGTGACAAATAAAAATGACCATGTTTCAAACAGTCATTTCTAAAATAATCTCAAACAGTAACTGTGACAGTGGGCATGATCGTTAGTACTCCAGAGTAGAGACCTAGCTTGGCTTTTGGGGATGGCTGGATTTCCATTTGTTCGCCATAAAGCAAGCCACACTTAGCTACACAGATTGGAAAAGTATATTTTTTAAATATAAAAATACGGCCAAAGATCCCCAGATAGTTACAGAAAGTAAAGGATATGAATGAGAAAGACAAGCATAAATTATCAGGGGGAAAAAAACTCACCTATGAACAATTTAATTTAGACAATAGAAAATAAACAAAAAAGAAAGCACTAAAACATGTCCTTGGAAATATTCAAGAACCTATTGTATTTTTATAAATGTAATTCTATAAAAGAAGAAAAATCAAATATCAAGAACACTGAAAATTAAAAGTGCATTTGCAGAATAAGCAACTCTATAGCACAGTAGAAGAATTAGGGGGTCCCACACCTCACTAGTAAAGAGAGATCAGAGAGAATAACAGGAGGGGAATTATGAAAGAGGTAGAGTAGAAAAATTCCCCCAGAGAAAAAGTAAAAAGTTTCAAAAAGCTTCTGGGAAGAAAAAAGGTGTCTTATAAAGAATTAAGAATCAGACTGGTGTTTGGCTTGTCATTATTATCAGGATTATGAAGGGAATGGACTCTTTGAGTTCTGAGGAGAAAAACATTTAACTAGAGGTTTATATCTAGACAAATGTGAGGGGCAACATAGCATTCCAGACATGGTAAAACTAAAACTAGTAAAGTTTTGGAAATGAAAGAATAAATTAAGAGCAGAGACAGTCATGGGATCCAAATGCACATTAGATCAACCCAAGAGAGTAGGTAAGTCCTGTCCCAGTAAGGCAGGTCTGCCTGTGCCAATAAGACAGGTGTGCAGTAGGACTAGAAACATCCACTTTAGGACAGCACTGGAAAGCGGACCCCTCTTGGTGAAAGTATTGAGTAAAGAAAATAGAATAAACAAAATGACTGTAAACATGCAGAAGTATTGAAGACGTGTTGGAGGGTTAAAAATTAATATATGACTATTTTCCAACTTGACATCATGTGATATTGGACCTATAGAAGAGGTTGTGATCTTTGTATGTGGCTTGGCTCTGTGGTAAACAGTATAACATCATAAAAATGCAAACATTGTTTATCCTTTTTATTCTTAGAGTCAACTTATGATTAAATAACAAAATGCAGATATTAGCAACCATGCCAAATCAATGCATAGATGATGGGTTGGGAATGCAAGAGATGATAGAAGACGTGGAAGGAAGATTAGCAAATGGAGCATCAAAGATGTTGTTCCACAGATGATGGGAAAATAAAATGAAGGTTTAAGAATTATTTCTGAAATTCCAGAGCTCACTGGTGGCAGGAATGATGCTGCGATGGAATTTTACCAGTTAGATATGCAGTTCAGACAGGCAAGACATAGTAGGTGTAAATGATCTAGATCCTTATCTATCTCAGGAGACAATCAATAGGTAATGCCAAAGTTTGACCAAAATATAGCAGTGCAAGCACAATACTGGAAGATATAAAAATATTTTAAGAAGTTAAATGGAAATAACCAAAATTTCTACTGTTGAGATTTAGGACCAGAGGAGTGGAGGAATAAGACAGAGGACTATTCTTTTCATTACATATCCTGCTGAATTTTAATCAAGTACGTGTATTAGTTTAATTTTTGAAACTTCAAAATGTACATATGTGTTAATTGTAAACAGGCCCAAAGTGGTCAATTTTAAAAAATTGTGTTAAATATAAGTTATTTAGTAATTTATTCATTATTTCATTCACTCCACAAATAAATTTTGAACGCATATTATGTACTATTTCAGGACCTCAGAATATAGCAAAAAAATTAAAAAAAGAAAACAAGATAAAAGTTTCCTGCTTCCATGGGGTTTGCATTCTGAAGAGAATAAGCAAGCAAGGCCATGGAAGAGAGAGGGGATTTCAAATAATTTGCTAACTTGCTGTCAAGAAAAGCAAATAAGGTGAGGATGATAAACATGCTGTTTTAGATTTGGTGACCAGAGAAGGACTCTCTAAGGATACAGCCATAGGACTGAGATCCATATAAGAACTAGCCTTAGGACTGAGATCTGTATCAGAACCAGCTAGTCAAATGAGGACCAAGGAGCAGAACTGTCTGCAAGGATTTTTTTTTTTTTAACAATAAGTGAACTTTGCCATATACTCTCATCGTGTGATCTCTCTTTGTTAGGAAATCACTAAAGGAAAATGTGCTATTTATTCCACAATAAATCTTAATGTACATAAATATATCTCTTTACATTTAAGCAGATGATATTTTTCTTACCTGGTAAAAAGAATAAACAAAAAGACTGACTTGCATTGATGAAGGCCTGTGCTTACCAAACACACACACACACACAGACACACACACACACCCACACATTATGATACAACCCCATGATCATACATACAACTGGACAAAAATTAGATAATAATTATTAATGTGTTAATGAAATGCAAAATGTTTGTGTCTTGTGAAAATTTGTCTATGATGTAAACATTCTTCCAATGATTTGAATTCCAGAATATATTTCTCTTAAAATAAAGAAACCTGCACCAATTTGACCATCAGCCTGCCAAGAAACTACAAGATGGTTTGGCAAATTATCTAGACTAAAGACAGATGTCAATATTTTATACTGATTATTTCAAAAAAATGATCAAAAGTAAGTTTCATCTGAATGTAGAGTGAATGTAATACGTTTTAGATTTTTCCCATTATTACATGTAGAATTTTAAATGTGGATGATTTGTTTAAATTTGTTTTTTTTTTCAGATGGAGTCTCGCCCTGTTGCCCAGGCTGGAGTGCAATGGTGCGATGTCGGCTCACTGCAACCTCCGCCTCCTGGGTTCAAGCAATGCTCCTGCCTCAGTCTCCCAAGTAGCTGGAATTACAGGCGCGCGCCATCATGTCCAGCTAATTTTTTGTATCTTTAGTGGAGATGGGGTTTCACCATGTTGGCCAGGCTGGTCTCAAACTCTTGACCTCGTGATTTGCGTGCCTCGGCCTCCCGAAGTGCTGGAATTACAGGTGTGAGCCACTGCGCCCGGCCGATTTGCTTAACTTTTATACTCAGATATAGAGCGTCGTGTTCATCAACTCTTCAATTCATAGCACACTATTCATCATTAGTCCATGCAAGTCTCTTGTTCTGTGCATGTATGCATGTGTACTTGCATATGAATGTGTATGTATTATGCATGTATGAATTCACACGAGTGTGCATGAATGTTTGTATTCCCTTTTATCCCCATTTCCCAGGTCCATTCTTTTGCTTTCCATAGGCAACGATTATTTAACGTGTATTATTTCTATGTATTGTAAACTTTGTATTGAACATTGATATTAATTACTTTTAATTATTGCAAATATAATTGTGTATAGGACTCATTCTTTTTCTTACTTGTAAACTCAGAAATATATTTGAAGATCTACATACATTATATATTTAGTTTGTTGCTTCCAAGACTTATCCAGTACTCTACACTGTGAAGTCACTAAAATTTACTTATCTCCATCTGCTAAGTGGTAGCTAACGACATTGCCTCCAACTTCTTACTACCACAAATAACCATCATAATTATCCCACTGATTTGGTGTGACAATTTCTCAAAGATGTAAATATTCAGGAGTAGAAAGCTGGATTATAGAGTATACACATATTTAACATCAATTTGAACTGTCAATACTTGGCAATATCAAATTTTCTACTTTTTTTCCCAATCTGATGGGTGCAAATTAATATCTCATTATTATTTTAATTTGCATTTATTTAATAACCAATGAGTATAAGTATCCAATCATATGCTTGTTAGTCTTTTGGAATTCAACTTTTGTGAGAATAGCCTATTGATATCATTTGCTTATTTTTCTGTGTGGGTTTTTGTCTTTTCATGTTCATTTCTGGGAATTTCTTTTATCGCCTAAATATCATGCCCTATTTTACATATGGTGAATACATTTTTAATCTGTCATCTCTTTTAAAATTTTATCCATTGCATCATTCACTGAAAAGAAATACTTTTTATGATTTTTATCCTTAATCATTTTTGCCATATAGTTTGTATTTTGGGAGTTTTATTTAAGACTCCTACGTTTCAAAGATATTCTTCTGTATGAGACAATTAGGTCTTTAATCTACATGGATTCCACTTTTCTATGTGGTGTTAGGATGCAGTTTTGTTTTTTTTGCTATGGAGGGATCCTATATTCCCAGCAACTATAGATTACTCAAGCTCATTTATTTCTCTCCTGATTGAGATGTTATACTTTTAATGTATTAGATTCACATACTTTTTTGAAAACTACGATGCTCCATTGGAATATTTGTCTGTTTTTTTCCCAAAGTACCATACAGTTTTATATTACTCTCTCTTTGTAATATAAAGTGATACCTGTCAGTTTCAGTCCCTGACATTTGCTTTTATTTTCAGAGGTTAATTAGTAGTCCAGTGATCTTTTGTCTTCCATATAAATATTAGCAAGAGTTTAATAAATTACTGCAAAAGATCCAGATTTATATCTTTTTGGGATTACATTTAATTTAGGTTAATTTGGGGGACCCAACTTTTTAGTTTCTCAGGAATCAGATGTGTCCTTTCTGTATGTAGATACAGGTCTCCTCTTATTTCTGGAAAGATGTCTTAACCTATAATTTCAAAGATTAACTCTGTTCCTTTGTTTTGTTTTACTTCTTCTGGAACAGAAATTATATAAATGTTATTATGTAAATGTTTCTATATATATAAAATCATAGAAATGTTTCTTTGCCCATCTTCAACTTCACTACTTTTCCTTAACTCTTTCGATTTCATTATTGTTGTCTTACTTATTTGCTTACCTTTCTTTAATGTCCCATATTAAATTCAAGTTTAAGGATATTCTACCTTGGAAAACTTAGTATTGAGGAAATTTGTTTTTTTTCTTGTTTTTTTTCGCCTGATTTCAATCCTATTCTCTTCATATTTCTTTCCCTTCTTACTTTTTGAATTTCTGATTCAAGGAAATTTTTCAAAAACTCTGAGTGTTTGTTTGAGTACAGGTAATTCAGTCTGTGGTGGTGTGTTTTATTTTTCTTCAGTTTTCTTTGTGTGTATATCATTGGGAGAGGGGTTCTCATTAGTTGAGGTATGTTGAATTTTGCAATGCTTCATAGATTTGAAATCCAAAATTTGCATTATTATGTGAAAAAACTACACAACATATCTAATGCTTTGATATATAAATTCTTCTAAGGAACAAAAGTCTACCCTTTTAATCATAGTGAAATGCATATATGGAGTATTCAATTCTCCTTTTCCAACATAAACATTTTATATTGACACACAAAATAAATCTTAAGAAGAATCAGGTAAAATTTGATGTTTATGTCTAAGCTTCTTTAGGCTTCTAAAATATTATTTATTTGCATTTTAAATGACTATGCATCCTAGTTGTCAAAATGTCTTCATTCTAACATCAAAGTATACATAGTGCATCACCACTAAATGACAAGCATTAGGCTTTATAAAGGAAATGAGTTCCTTAAGGGACCGTCAAGCTGTATCAAAATAGTAAGTGGTTTAAGGGCACAGAAAATAAACCAAAACATCATTTATTTTTATGAATTCGAATACATTTGTTTTGAATTTGTCTAACAAAGAGTTGCCCCTAATACGTAATGAAACTTACACAATGACAGGTATGTCCTAAGTGTCCTAATTGTTAATTGCTGGCTGTTGAGTAGCTCTTCCCTCTAGGGTAAACTATAGAAGTGACAATGGTAACAGTAAACCATCGAGGCTGGGGTGGGAGGTGGGGTTTTTGGACAAGTAACATCTGAACCCACATCCACAACCTAACTGAAACCACATTCTATGAAAGGGGAAAATAGATTTTGTTGCACAACTAGCCACTTCTGCCTGGTCAAATGCTCTAATCTCTCAAAGGTATTTGTTTCATTTTGTTTTATAATTACTTTTTAGGGTAGAGATGTCAGATTCTTCACAAACCCCCTTATAAGCAGATCTCTCTCTCTGTTTCTCTCTCTCTCACTCACTCACACACACACACACACACACACACACACACACAATAATATTTGCTAACTTCTTCTCAAGCAAAGCAATAAAATGATGAAACATTTTCCTTTAAAATTGGAAATGGTGCTCCAGTTATCTTATTCTGTACAAGAAATTCCCCCTCCTCCATCAAATTAGTGGTATAACATTATCATGTATTGTGATCATGAATTCACTGGGTCAGGAATTCATAAAAGGCACAGTAGGAATTTATTACTCAAGGATCTCTTAAGCATTTGCGGTTAGATAGTGGCTGGAGAGGCAGCATCTGAAGACCTGGCTGTGTCTGGAGGATCCACTTCTAAGTCGCCTCACCCACATGGCTGATAAGTTGGTACTGGCTGTTGACTGAGGACATTAGCTCTGCTCCATCTTGGCCTCTCTGTGAGACTGCTTGAGTGTCCTAACGGCCAAGTGGCAGGCTGCCTCCAGCATGAGATATCCAAGAGGTTCAAGCAGAAGCTTCAGTGCAGTGTCTTTTAGAACTCACCTTCAGGAACCACACATCCTCACCTATGCCGTATCTATTGGTTACAAAGAGAGAAATAACGCCAATCTTTTCTTTCTTTCCCTTTCTTTCTTTCTTTTCTTCTTTCTTTCTTTCGTCTTTTTCTTTCTTTCTCTTTCTTTTCTTTTGACTGAGTCTTACCTTCAGGAACATCCTCACTTATGACATGTCTATTGGTTACGAAGAGACAGAAATAACTCCAATTCTTTCTTTCTCTCTTTCCTTCTTTCTTTCCTTCCTTCTTTCTTTCTTTCTTTCTTTCTTTCTTTCTTTCTTTCTTTCTTTCTTTCTTTCTTTCTTTCTTTCTTTCTCCTTTTCTCTTTCTTTTTCTGTTTTTTGTTTTTTGACTGAGTCTAACTCTGTTGTCCCTCTGGAGTGCAGTGGTGTGATCTGGGCTCACTGCAACCTCCACCTCCCTGATTCAAGAGATTCTCATGCCTCAGCCTCCTGAGTAGCAGGGATTACAGGCATATGCCACCACGCTCAGCTTTTTTTTTTTTTTTTTTTTCTGTATTTATGGTAGAGACGGGGTTTCCTCATGTTGGCCAGGCTGGTTTCGAATCATGACCTCAAGTGATCTGACCGCCTCGGCCTTCCAAACTGCTGGGATTACAGGGGTGAGCCACAACACCCGGCCACAAAACAAAACAAAACAAAACAAAAACAAAACAAACAAACAAAAAAATTGGTGCAAAAATAATTCCGGTTTTTGCCTTTTGTTATTGTTATTTTTTTAAGTAACAGCAGAAACTACAATTACTTTTGCACCAACCTATAATGCCAATTCAATATGGCATTTGCAGTGGGGACCACCTTGGAAAATTGCTACCAGATATAGGTGAGGGAGACTGATCATCTTTGGCTACAGCAACTCTCAGAAGTACTGGGACCAATATGTTTATGACTTTCATTTGAGATAAGGACCCAAAGCTTGTTTGTAAGAAATATTTTTGGCCCATCAAACGTTAAGAAACATTTCTGAGAATCTTGATAACTCTTATTGAAGCTGTAACGGAAATGTCATTGACACCAAGGTTACTCTCTTTCTGAAGATAAAAAGCTGGATATTCTCTTGGATGGTAAAGGGGTTACAAAGGGTAAAGTCTACTGACTAGTATTTATCAAGATTTATGTAGCCATATTTTAAAATTTTAATTACTTTAAATATGACATTAGTAATTATCTTAAAATTTGAATAAGATCACTGTTTTTCAGATTTTTCCTAAATGTTTAAAATTCATCTTGATAATATCAAGGAAGGTGATAATGATGGTGATTGTGTGATAATGTGCTAGAAACAGTGATGGTGATGATCTCATTATACCTGTGCAGTATTTTTAGAATAGAAAGCGATTCTCACTGGTATTATCTTTTCATCATAGTTTTGTGAGATAGATATTCCTCTTCATTTTACATATGAAAAACTATAGTCCAGAAAGGTAAAATAATTCACACATCATCAAACATGACTCAAATATTTCTTAACTGAAAGATTAGTTCCTAGCTTTGCAACACACAAAGTTTTCCTTCTATTAATATTATAAAGTATCTAAAATAGTACTCCTACTATCATTTTACATTTCTTTATTGTTAGCAAACATTCAGTCTTTACATTTATGATCTCATATTGATAGTCCAATAGAAGAAGAGAGATTGGTATTATTATCTCAGTGGTATAGGTGAAGAAACTGAGGAAGTGGGGAAAGAATTAATTCACTTGCTTAATGTCACTAAATGTAATAGCATACAAGTATAATTTGGTGTTCTGTGAATTAGTAGCAATGAAGTAATGATAAACAGCTCCACAGGCTTGTTCACTGTACGAATTCAGTAATTTTGATATATAACTCAATGGTTCAGTTCCTGCAGTGTTCTGTTTAAGATTCTTGGCTGCACAAATTTATCACCCAGCAATAATTTAGTTTCTGTAACTGAAGAGATTACTTAATAGCAATTTCCTCACTTATCACTTTTTGATGAAAAATTAATAAAATAGATTATGATAATTTACTCTCTACCTTAAGCAATGAATAAATTACTATTTGTGTATCACTTTTGAGTTTGTAGTATTACTTTTCAGTTCCAAATATTTATAATTTTCAATAAAATTTTGTGTGCTTCAACTTTTGGGGAGCATTGTATTACAAAAATATTCCCAAATGATTTTATTGTTTATTGTTCAATAAAAATAGACTTTTAAAAGTGTTTTCTTTTCTGTGCAATTGCCTTTACAGTTGTTTGGCATTTTAAGTATTCATTGCATCAAGGGATTAGAGAATTAACAACCATAGGTTGTTAAAATAATAAATCTTAGTGACACATTTTGATTAAGAAGAGTAACAGAGGCTCTAGCGCATGCTATATGGTACATTGGCCAATTCCCCCATCTTTATAACTAAGACATTTATTTCTTCAGCTGCAAGTTTGGTTGCTGACAATTCTCAGATCAGCTTCTCTCTGGGAGTTGCCTTCCACCCAGAGAGCTTCCTTGTTCAAATCTATGCCTTTTGCTGGGGCACCCTGCATCCAATGACTGGTCACTTTGAGAGTAAAAAAGCCCAGACCCAACTTCAATTTCAGGGCCCTCCCAGCTTCAGAGTTTGTCGTGAATATTCTGAGGACCCTGTTGCAAATGCATCACAATTTGACTTCTCTGTTCACAGGGCCACACATCTTCATAAATCTGCACACAGGACTGAAGTGTGGATATTTTTTTCCCAACTGGTGGAATGGTACTGGAGCTCAACTTCTCCAGGTATTTTTTCCTGCCAGGGAGCTCTATGATAGTCTATAACCTACAAGGTCCCTAGTTGTCTCAAAATCCGACAGTTGGCTACTCCAGAAAACTCTGTAAAGTGTTGACATTCCAAATCCAGATTTTCAAGCACCAAACACTCCGCGTGTTTCAGCACTGATGAAACCACTTCCTCATATTTTTAAAAGGAAAACAGCCAATGGTGATAGTGGTAGGGCTTTACTGCATTAGAACCTAGTGCAGACTTCCTGGTTGTGACATGAGGGAATGGAAAGATGGGGGACCCATAGGATCTCTGCCTGGTGACCCTTTGTTATGTGAGGTAACCTTTCTCTCACAAGGCCTATTCTCAAACACATGCCAAGTGTCATGGAATTTATCTGGCTCATTGAACAGAGAGGACCCACCCAGCCTGACCCCTACCTAATTGGGTTATTTTCGGAATTGAATGATAAAATATATTTTAAAATTATTAGCACATGGAACTGGCACATGCTAAGTATTCAATAAATAATTGCTATTATAATTATTATTGTTAGTATTGCGTACGTAATTATTTTATTTCAGATTGAGACAGTTAACTCATTTAAGTAATAAATTTAAACATTGTGGGCCAGGTGATCTTACAGTCTATAGCAGTGAAAAAACACAAAAATCCTTGTTCTTATAGAACTTCAATTTAGTGACAAAGACAATAAACATATGTTAAATAAAATACAGAAAATGATAAGTGGAGATGAGTTCAAATGAGAAAATTATACCTTGGAAAGGGAACACAGAGTGCTTGAGCTTAGATCAGGGAGATACAAAGGGTTGGTTTTTTATTACTAATGTTGAATTTTTATGGGTACATAGTAGGTGTATATATTTATGGGGTATATGGGATATTTTGATAAAGACGTGTAATATGTAACAACCACATCAGGGTAAATGGAGTATCCGTCCCCTGAAGCATTTATCCTTTGTATAACAAACAATCCAATTACATTCTTTTGGTTATTTTTAAATGTATGATTCAATTATTTTTGACTACAGTCACCCTGCTGTGCTAGAAAATGCTGGGTCTTACTCTAATTATTTTTTGTCCCCCTTAATGCTATATAATAATTATTATAATAATTTACTCTCTACCTTAAGCAATGAATAAATTACTATTTGTGTTTCACTTTTGAGTTTGTAGTATTACTTTCCAGTTCCCCATCCCCACTTCCCACCATCATCCCACAGCTACCCTTCCCAGCTTCTGGTAACCATCCTTCTACTCCCTATCTCCGCAAGTTCAATCGTTTTAATTTCTAGTTCCCACAAATAAATGAGAACATCCAAAGTTTTTCTGTGTCTGGCTTATTTCACTTAACATAATGACCTCCAGGTCCACTCATATTGTTGTAAATGACAGGATCTCATTCTTTTTTATGGCTGAATAGTATTCCATTGGGTATACGTACCACATTTTCTTTATCCATTCATCTGTTCATGAATGCATAGGTTACTTTCAAATCTAGGATATTGTGAATAGACCTGCAATAAACATGGGAGTGTCTCTTTGACACACTGATTTCCTTTCTTTTGGATATTTACCTAGAAGTCAGGTTTCCTATTCATATGGTAGCTCTATTTTTAGTTTTTTTAGGAACCTTCAAACTGTTCTCCATAGTGGTTGTACTAATTTACATTATCACCAGCAGAATATGAAGGTTCCCTTTTCTCCACATCCTCACCAATGTTTATTATTGCCTGTCTTTTGGGTAAAAGCCATTTTGACTGGGGTGAGATGGTATCTCATTGTAGTTTTGATTTGCATTTCTTTGATGATCAACAATGTTGAGTTTTTTTTCATAAACTGTTTGCCATTTGTATGTCTTCTTTTGAGAAATTTCCTTTCAGATCTTTTGTCCATTTTTTAATAGGATTATTAGATTTGTTTTCCTATAGAGTTGTTTGAGCTCTTTATACATTGTAGTTATTAATCCCTTGTCAGATGGGAAGTTTGCAAATATTTTCTCTCATTCTGTGTGTTGTCTTTTCACTATGTTGGTTGTTTCTTTTGCTGTGCCGAAGCTTTTTAACTTGATGTGATTCCATTTGCCCATTTTTTTCTTTAGTTACCTGTGCTTGTGGGGTATTACTCGAGAAATCTTTGCCTATTCCAATGTCCTGGAGAGTTTCCCCAATGTTTTATTTTAGTAGTTTCTTACTTTGAGGTCTTAGATTTAAGTCTTTAATCCATTTCAGTTTGATTTTTGTATATGGCAAGAGATAGGGGTCTAGTTTAATTGTTCTGCATATGGATATCCAATTTTTCCAGCTCCTTTTATTGAAGAGGGTGTTCATTGTATGTGCTTTTCACCTTTCTTCAAAATGAGTTCACTGTAGATGTATGGATTTTTTCTGAGTTCTCTATTCTGTTCCATTGGACTATGTGTCTGTTTTTACGCCATTACCATGCATTTTGGTTACCATAGCTCTGTAGTATAATTTGAAGCCAGAGAATGTGATTCCTCCAGCTGTGTTCTTTTTGCTCAGCATAGCTTTGGATATTCTGTGTCTTTTGTGGTTTCACATACATTTTAGGTTCTTTCTTTCCTCTATTTCTGTGAAGAATGTATTGGTATTTGGGTAAGGATTGCATTAAATCTGTAGACTGCTTTAGGTAGTATGGACATTTTAATAATATTGATTTTTCCAAATGAACATGGAATATCTTTTCATTGTTTGGTGTCCTCTTTAAATTCTTGACTCAATGTTTCATAGTTTTCATTGAGAAGATCTTTCACATCATTGGTTAATTCCTAGGTATTTTATTTTATTTGTAGCTAATGCTAGACCTCACTTGAAGTCAGTACATCTCAGAGTCTCATTCAAGGTCCACGGTGTACCCCCTGGGTATTGCTGCTGGTTATTCACGACCCAAGGCTCTTTAGTCAGCAGGCAATGGATCCTGACAGGACTGGGACCTTCCTTGCAAGGCAGTGGGTTCTCTTTTGGGCCAGGGTGTGTCTAAAAATGTAATCTGGGGGAAGGGCATAGTATGGGGGCCTCGTTACTCTGATCAGTGTCCTATCCTTCTGTAACTGAGCTGGCATCCAAGATGCAAATCAAAAGTCCTCCATACTCTTCCCTCTCCTCCTTTCAAGAGGAAGAAAGGGCATCTTTTGCAGCTGTGAGCTGTACTGCCTGGGGTTGGGGGAGGAGTGGCACAAGCTCTCCCTTAGCTGCCCTAGCTGGTGTCATAGTAAGTCACATGTCCCCCAGTTCCAAGTTGCAGTCGTTGTGGTCTCTCAAGTTTGTTTAGGACTCCAGAGCACTTCAGCCCATGGTGGCGAGGCTTGCATGAACTCCAGCTCTGGCCAATGTAATGGGCAAATCCTCTGTGGCTAGATGGTCTAGATGCTTCCTTGCAGGTGGGTGTTAGCTGAGTTCAGCCCAGTTTTACTTTCTGCTATGATAGGGCTATACAAAGTCTTACAATTGCTGCACTCTCCCCCACCCAAGTGCATAGATTCTCCCCAACACTACCCAGCTGCTATGAGAAGATGGGGGGAGGGGTGGCATTGGTGCTTTAAGGCTGTCTTTCCTACTTGCTTCAGTGCCTTTTTCAGCAATATGAAATTAAAACCAGGTACTGTGAGTGATCACATGATTTTTGATTCTTATGAAGGTGCTTTTTTTGGTGTAGATAGTTGTTAAATATGGTGTTCCTGTGGAGGGAACAATCAGTGGAGCCTTCTAGTTCACCATCTTGCTCCCTTCCAGGAGGCATTTCCAAAGGTTGTATTTTTAGGTGGAATTGTCAAGGAAGGATTCACTAATGCTGTGATATCAGAGCAACAACCCAATGGTGACAAGAGTGAGTAAGGACTGAGGTTATGGATAAGAGGTAGAAGTGCTCCAGGTAGAAGAAACAGAATGCCTTTCGCTTCCATGGTTTCTGTTGAGAAGGCTATTGTGTTCTTATCTTTGCCCTTCTTCAGTTACAGGAATTATTTTTTGTTGTTGTTTATTAGCTTCTTTCAAGATGTCATTTTTGTCTCTGGTTTTGTGCAGTTTGGATATAATATGCCTAGGGCATTTCGTGTGTGTGTGTGTGTGTGTGTGTGTGTGTGTGTGTGTGTTTGAAATCTGTGCTTTGGTGTCTGCATTAATTTTGGAAAGTTATCAGCTGTTATACTTTAACAATTTTTTCTGTTATATTATCTCTTGCATTCCTTGTGGTATTCCAATTATACATGTGTTACACCTTTTAAGATTGTCACATTTCTTGGATTTTTTTTGTTTGTTCATTTTTTTTTTCTTGTTGTATTTTAGTTTGGGAAGTTTCTATTGACCCACCTTCAAGCTAATTGATTTTTTCTTTAGCTATGTCCTGTTTGCTGGTGAGCTCTGTGAAGGCATTCTTTATTTCTGTTGCTATATTTTTTATTACTATCATTTCCTTTTGGTTCTTCCTTAGAATTTCCATCTCTTTGCTTACAATAACCATCTGCTCTTCCTTGGTGTCTACTTTTACATTAGAGTTCCCAACATATTAATTATAGTTATTTTAGGTTTTCTGTCTGATAATTCTAACACCTGTGTTATATCTGACTCTGGTTCTGATGCTTGATTTTTCTCTTTAGTCCATATTTTGTCTTACCCTTTGACATACCTTGTAATTCTTTTTAAATTTACATAATATGTATTGGCAAATAGAAACTGAGGTAAATAGGTCTTTTGTGGGAGGATTTATGTTGATTGAGAAAAACAGAATTGAGCTGTGTTTAATGTTTGTTGTAACCATCAGTGCCAGAGGCTTCAAATCCTCTAGTGGATGGTTGCTTTTGTCTCCCCTCTTGACTTCAGTTATCCCTAAGTACCTTCAGAGAGACACTGAGTCTTGTGTCTCTTCGGCCATAGCTCACTATTATTATATCATGTGTTTGTTGTTGGTGTGCTGGTAAACTGTGGGGGAGAGGAAACTTTCTATTGTCTTATGATTATATTTGACCTTTTTAAAAGTGGGTTTATGTCTCTGGGCTATGACTTCATAAGTGTTTATCCCATGGCATAGTGCTATAGCATCCTAGTTATACCTTCTTTAACTGTTCTGTTAAGGGTTACTGTATATTACTAGAATTTAATAATCCTTAACTTACTCCATTCTTTAGGTTTACCACATCCAAATAAATGCTAGGATGTGTGGATACTTTAACTCCATTCACCACTGTCTCATCTATTCTGTAATATCACCATGCACTTTACTTCTTGTGATTATTGGCTTTATGTGCCAACTTAGCTAGGCTATAGCTACAGTTACTCAATAAAACACCAATTTAGGTGTTTCTGTGAAGGTATTTCATAAAGATAATTCACATTTACAATCAGCTGACTTCAAGTAGAGGAGATTTTCCTTGATAATCTGGATGGGCCTCACCTAAGTAGTTAAACTATTTCTCT
The DNA here is from genome assembly GCF_029281585.2 of Gorilla gorilla gorilla. Classification (NCBI taxonomy): domain Eukaryota; kingdom Metazoa; phylum Chordata; class Mammalia; order Primates; family Hominidae; genus Gorilla; species Gorilla gorilla. The sequence goes on from NC_073241.2 coordinate 48,494,081, forward strand.
CTCTGCTTCTTTTTTTTCTGATACTTTTAGTAAAGACAACAAGAGCAGTTTGCTTTCAGTTGGCAACTCTAGGAAACCACCTTCATTGTCTTACCCCATGGGTATGTCAACTTTCCAACCCTGTGGCATAACTTAGTCCTCAGCAATCTTGATTATAGTTCTCTTCCACAAGACATCACACTGGTCCATTACATTGATGACATTATATGTGGATTAGACATAGTGAACAAGAAATAGCAACTACTCTAGATTAATTGGAAAGATATTTGTGTGCCAGAGTCTAGGGAATAAACACACACACACACACAAATCAGAGAACATTTATCCAGTTAAACTTCTAGGGGTCAAATGGGACAGAGCATGTTACATCTGGCCCCTCCTATGAAAAAGAACAAGGAACAATTCCTGGTGGGCCCCCTTGATTTTGGAGACAATTTATTCATAATTGGGTGTCCTACTTTGGTCCATTTCCAACTGACCCCAAAAGCTACTTTTGAATAGGGGCCCAAATAAGAGAAGACTACCATATGCATCATGTTATCCATCAGATTTGATGATGTGTGAAGTGTCAGTGCCGGACAGAGATGCTGCTTGGAGATTTTTAGCAGGCCCCTTGGTGAATAGCAGTGCAGACTCTTCACATTTTGGGGCAAATTTCTGCCCTTCTCGGATGATAAATACTCTCCTTTTGAAACAAAGCTTTCGGCTTGATTCTGGCCTTAGCAGAGACTGGATTTTAACAATCAGCCACCAAATTATCAGGCAATGTAATCTGGAGTAACTTTACTCCTAATTTCTCTGGTGTACAATCCAGTTCCTCATATCTATACCTGACTAAAACCTGATTTCCCAGTATCCAGGGCCTGATTGGTTCAATTTCTACAAACATTTCGCTCTAACCTTGGGGGATGGCATCACAGTTGCCTGGCTTCCTGGGATGCAGATGGGAATCTGACTGTCTCTGCCTTTTATATATGAATTTCCAACCAATTCTACTCTTTTGTTAAGTCCACTTCCACACGTCTTTTTTCAGGAACTGATAACTTGATTCTCATTGGAATTCTTTGGCAAATAATTAGACTAACTTTTTCTGCTATGTGATTTTTAAATGATTATTCTCTCCACTCTCTGTCTTCCAAAGATAATTGAAATTTTCCTATGCTCTTATTTCATATCTAATTGTCTTTTTCCTGGGAAGTTAATTTTTTAAATTCTTTTGTGACATTTTTATTGGGTTTGAAGATAAGTTAAATTCATGTAGTCAGTTCATCTTATTTAACAATGCGTCTGCATTAATTTTTTAAATGAGATTCTAGTGCCATATCCAAAGTTTCCAAAACTTTTAATGATGAGATAATATCAAATGAGATAAATTAGAAAGCTATTAGATTTTTGTGACTAGTATAGTCACAAAAAGAAAAAGGAAAAGAAAGACATTTTCAGTTTTGTCAATGATTTGGAATATAAAAAGGAAACAATCTGGGTATTTTTCTTTGTGCTTTACAACATTTGGGCAAAATTTTCTCTTGGAGTTAGGTCTGTTTTGCTTCTCTTTCAGGATAACAGCCTGATGTTTGCCTTCACAATCAATTCCCATTCCTTTCCATTTGGAGCTGATAAATCTTCACTGCAAATGGCAAGTGAGGTCAAAGACATCCCAAGATAGACGTCTTCAGTCTTCACCAGATGCAATTTGACACTCGGAAACCTGGTGAGAAGGATCAGGCAGGAACCAGTGAGGGAATGGGAATCATTTGCTAAAAGTTGTTTGGTGATTTGGTTTAAGATATCGGTGATTTATCAGATCCTTGTCAGTTATAAATCTCCAGGAGCCTAAATGAATAAAAAACCATCTATATAGAAAATCAGAGTCAAGCCTAGAGGGGAGATTCTAGTCTACTAAAAATTTCTGTTTATAAGATCTGTCCAGTACTATGTTTTTATGAGTAACTGAGACTAACATATAGTAGGCGTGTTCTGGCAACATGGAACTAGAAGCCAAGATAAATATGTTTCAGGAGAGAATCAAAATTCATAATATCTCAATATGCTGAATTATGGGAAGAAGCTAAATGTAATAGACACATGTACTATCCTTTATATTCTCAAAGTTCAAATTAAGAATGTCTACCATTTATCGATAGTAAAATGTTTCCAAGGTATTCCACAAAGCATACACATAAAATGTCTCTTTTAATCACAGCAATCCATTCAATAATGATTTTTGTGAGCACTTACTGTAAGCCAAACACTGTATTAGGTGCTTGAGATACATCAGTGGACAAAACAGATGAATACCTTGGCCATTGAGTAGGCCAAGGTGTGTGCCAATACTATTTTTCCCAGTTTTTGGATGAAGAGGCAAGGTAAAAGATATTCTGTAAATTAAAGTTCTCAGAGCAGGTGTACTGATGCTAAGTGGATTCAATCATTTTTTTCTATCATGTAAGTTATATTTAACAAAAACAAAATAATTTGTAATGATAAAGAGGCAATGCAAAACACGTGTGAAATAGGCAAATATAATTGACAGTAGATTCAACATATGTTAATGCCTTAATGAGGTTGCCAAGCATCTACAAAGGCAGTAATAAAATAATGGTTAAAAGTATGAGCTTTGAGATTAGACAAACTTGGTTTCAAATCTTGTTGCCTCATTAACTAACTGAATGACTTTGAGCAATTTGTTTTGCTTCTCTGGCTTCAGTTTATTAAAATATAAAATAAATACATATCTTCAATTTTACAAAATAGGAGTGAAAATTAAATGAGATAATATGTACTTAGCTTAGTTCCAAGTACCTTATAATTGCACAATAAATGGTAGCTAATAACCCTATGCCACACTGACATACGTATATTATGGAGCAAAAGGAGGCCTTAAAATCTTCATTTTCTTATGCTGCTTAGAGGTATCAGAGGTTTTTCATTTTGTTCTTAAATTTGCAGTTGAAAAGGTCTTAAGACAAATTTGAGATGCCTAAGTGAGAGAGCCTATGATATTGAAGAAAGAATTTGAATACGATTATCAATTAATTATGCAATGATAACAAAATGTATTGCAGGCTCTGTACTCAAGACTGTCTCCTGAGGAATATTGTTGTAGCAAAGGTTGGTAAGTCTCGAAGCCCTCTATGAGTGAATATCATTGATGGCTTCAAACAACTGTAGGAGCAGTCATGTGAAAGATTTACCCCTTATGGTCCTAGGAGCGATATTAGGTATAAGGTGTTGAAACCACAGTCAAGCAGGCAATATAAGTTTGAACTTCATATCAGTTAAGTTGTCTAAGGATGAAAGATGGTATTACAAGAGTACATCATAAGGGACTTCTTGGACAGGTAAGGAAATTCAAGCATTAGGCATATGGTAGGCCAAAGTCCTCTTCTGGATCTGAGATGCTATGTTTCTCTGAAACAATAGAAATGTGTACATGTGACCAAGTCTGGCACTTCCAAGTATGATCAGATTCTCATGGACAAGTGCTTCTTGCTCTCGTAGCATGTTATACTTATGCATAACCCTAGCATTGTTCAAATCTTCTGAGAAGAAGGTGCTGAAATAGAAATATGAGTGCAAGAATGTTATCAAGGAATGAGGTCTGTGAAAGGTCCAGGAGGAGGAAGCAAGATTGAGGATATAAAACTGTTAGCCAACAATGTAAATCTCTGAAAATAAAAGAGAGGAAAGAAAAATAGGCAGAAAAAGTCTGAGATGGTGAAGATCTGACAGTCTCAGCCAACGCAAATGAAAGTTCCAAAACAAACATTAGAAGAGTCCCATGTTGGGTAGAAACACAAGACCCTACTACTCACTAACACCCTACCTCCAGCCCCTGTGCTCAGGTACTGGCTGATGGTTGCCGGGAAAGGGTGTGGTGGCCTCAGATTGAGCAGAAACAGCCCCTAAAGTTTCTGTAGCTGGAGGTTCCAAGCTAACTTCATTCCTCACTAAGGAACACACACTACTTCTTGAAAAGGGATTCAGGTGCCTTATGTCTATATCATCTACATCCCTATTACACCAGGCTAAAAATTTTGTTTTTACTTTCCTGTTTTCTTAGATGGGCTATAGGATAGTGGAATGCGCACACTGTGTTTAAATCTCATTATCTCCAGCACATATTCAAATGTTTGTAGAGGCTCAGTGCTGATTAAATTAATGCATAAATATAGGCGGAGGTGTTTGGAGAGCTATGAAAGAACTGAAAAACTTGTTGTACTCAAAAATAACAACCGATCAACCTCTTGACCTTAAGAAACTTCTGGTAATATACACTTTAAACCAAATTGGGTAAGATTTTAATAGCCAGGATTGCTTATGTATTTAGCTAAGAAATCTCTTTTCTACACACATCATCTCCTACTAGAAAGCAGTGCCTTAAAGGAAAGAGAAGCCGGGGAGGTGACAATGGAGACAGGGAACTGAGAGAAGATTGACACTGTGGCTGCCAGAGATGATGGGGGAGGTAGAATGGATCACTGGTGGAAGGTGTAGGATCATAGAATGGCAGACAAGATTTGAGCCAGATGTCTTTTCTTTTTTGATGCCTCCAGATCACTCCTCGACCCTGTTCTCTGCCCCAGGAGGTTGAGGTGTCTGATCTATAGCCATGAATGCCTGTGCCCTCGACTTTGAGTTGGGCAGTGTAATGGTTATTTTAATGCATCAACTTGACTGGGCTAAAGGATGACTGTAAAGTTGATACAGCATTATTTCTAGGTATCTCACTTTCTTTTTCAATGAGTTCATATTCATTGCTGTGAAGGTCAACACCTTCTGACTTTATCTTTTCACTAAAGTATATCTTTGCTACCTCCCTAGACTAATTTATAGACACCATCTGTTAAATTCTGACTGATACTAAAAAATTAATGGTTGAAAATAAATAAACATTTTCAAATCTCATGGTAATGTGAAATTTTCAGTGCTCTCATATAGTGAATATCAGTAGAAATAAGTGACAGAAAATTACCTTAATGATCACCTGGTGTCTTCCTGCCCTGCTTGACACATGGGGCATGCATGATCAAATAAAGAGCAATAGAGAATCCAATAAACAGACCCTCTCAAAACTGAAGCTCATTTGGTCTGTCTGACTGTTATGCACCTATTATGTTAGAAAACATATTCTTTAAAATTTTTTTCTATTGATCAAATGTCATTGAGAGCATTTCTATAAATTATTTACCAGGGAGGAAAGAACAGCTCATTTATTTTTATAAAACATACTTAAAGAGAAATCCTGTGATAAATTTCAGGGAAAGCAGAGAAAATAAAGAGGAAAAAATGTTCATCCTACATGCATACAACCTCAGCTATGATACTTCTGAACAAAAGGCAATTTAATAGGAAACAATAGAATCTTTACTTTCTATCTACTAATCTAGGTATAGCTGCCTATACTTAAATATGTGGAGAGAAAGCTATCCTAGAGAAAGAATTATACAGATTTTAAGCAAAATTTATAGGATACTCAAGTGAGCTGGGTTCAAAATAAAACAGTTTCTTATCCCTAGACCCCTTCAGTAAAGAATCTCAAATTTAAAAATGGCCTAGGACACCATCAGTAAGCATAGCCTCAGGATAAAGATTTCAAGGCTGTGGACAAAAGACTATTTATTGAGCTTTCTGAAATATTTATATCATGCCTATTTGGGCTTCTAAGAGTAAGTATGAGCCTTGTATGTCCTCTAACATAGAGAAGAAGATTTACTAAAAATATTAAGAGTGTGGATTACACATATTTTAGACTAGACAAAGAGGTTTTTAAGAATCTTGATGATGTTGCTCCACAAGACTCTGTCAGCATAATCCACAGAACGACTTGTGTTGAAGATTATTTGTGGGGGTGGCCTTTGTCTGACAGAACGTAATGAAATAAGATGCTTAGTAAAACTCAAAAATATTTTATTAGAATTATATTGGGAGAACGACCATTGATTTAGAAGCACTTTTAAATACAAAGAGCTGTCAGAATCCCCTGGTTCTTACAGGAAGAAGCTCAGATTATTACTTAAATTCAAATACAGCTGTAGTTTCTATGCATTGAGAGTGGAATGTGCTCTATCTTCTTATAAGGACACAAATCCTATTGAATCAGAACGCCACCTGTCTGATCTCATTTAACCTTAATTACCTCTTTAGAGGATTCCTCTTCAAATTAAATCACACTGTGAAGTAGGGCTTGAACATATACATTTTGGGAAGACACAAACACTCAGTCTATAACAGCTATTATTTTTTATTATTCTTACTTTTTTCACTCTAAAAAAGTGTTCTAGGTTTGATGATAAGTTACATGATCACTTAAGGTATATGCATACTTAAATTCTCTAAGTCGTGTTAGACTACTCTCTAAATAGACAATTGGACCTTATACACCTATCAAAAGTGCTTGATGCTCTTAGGACTTCTTATCTGATTTTCTAGGTTTGCGATTCTTATAGGTTATAACAGGCATATTTAGAACTAAACCTCATGTCTTAATTTATAGGATAGTCCTTTCTGACAATTTCCATTTAGGATAATTTCCATTTAGAGCTGAGTGGTAATGATTGTAGTCGTTCTAAGAGTTAGTCTTCTCAGGTATTAATATGAACCCTCCATGTACTAAGTTGTTAATATACTGCACTCAGCATCTAATAAATGAGATCTATTACTATGGTGTAAAACAGAAGAAAACTGTTTTAGTGGAACCAATATCTTGCAACTGTATATTTTGAGCAAAGTACTGTTTATAAGCCTGTGATTTTTGTACCCATAATGAGGGATATTAACATGTACCTGGTAGAGAGTGTTAAATGAAGTCATATAGGGGAGTGCTGATGGGTTACATTGTAGGTTGTCCATAAATGTGGATTCTCTAATCTCTGTCTGGAACATCTTTTATTGACTGCAGGAGAATGAATGACAACCTTTAACACTTCGCTTCTGGCTATTCGTTCTCTGATCTTCATTTCCAGATTGCTTTTTCTTCCTTGCTAAGAAATTTTTAGTTTTCTGCCTTTACAAAATATAGCTTTGATTCATGTTTGTTTTCTTCAATTCCAAGGCAACTTGAGGGCTTTAAATCATGTACAGTTGGGGACTGAGTACGTGGTAAAGGAAACAGCCGCACTGACTGCTCTGGAGCTAAGCTTCTCCTGGGGCTGAACCCTGTCCTCAGACTCAGAGTTAAATGTTTCCTTTGCTATTTGGATAATCAGATGGATCACACTTTCTTTTACACTTACTGTCAAAAAGACATAGCTTTCTGGTAAACCAGATACCCTTAGTGGTGGCATGAACTGTGTCTCAGGAGGAATGGACAGCAGGAAAGGACAATAGGAGCTGGAAAAAAATGAGAGTGCAGAGGGGTGGCCAATGGGAAGGGTTTCCTCAGGTGCTGTCTGTCACATGCATGTGAAGCTGTGTAAGGACTTCTGCAAAATCCCTTTGCCCACCTAACATCTGGGACCTGGCAAGATTATCAGTGAACTCTTATCATCTCTGTCAAGTGCCTTTCAGCAATCTTAAAAACAATTTTCTCCCGTCGATTTTCATCCTAGTAAAGGGCCTTAGAAATGAAAATGCACAGCTGAAAATTATCACATATTGCTAGAGATGAATGATCAGTTTTAGAAAAACAATGATTGCTTCCTTATAAATTTGTGCAAGCAACCAAATCTAATAATATAGGGCATTAATGGAGGTTGGTTTAAACAAAAGTAACAGCTTTGCTTGCCTTAGCTTACCCAATTTATGTTTAGGACCTGCCACATCGACCATAACCACGATTCCACCTTCTGACATAAACCGTTTGTCAGCTTCTGAAAACCCAACAATATAGAAAAATGATGGTTATTTCCAACAACATGTACATTTGAAGTTTTTTGTTACTATTTATGCCAGAATGAAACACATTTGTAACTTTCCTTGTTTTTTCCTCCTTGTACATTCCTGGGTTTTGAAATTTTGAATAAATCACCGCAGGAGAAGGTTAAAAATTGCTATGGTTTTAACAGCTTTGCTCTTTTTTCTTTAACCTGATTCAGTTTGTTTGTTGGAACTGATTTATTTGAATTGGTGAGTTTTATTGATTTTTTTCATGCCTGATTTAATTCAATCAAATTGCCTTGTTCCGAGTTGTGTAAATGAGTTTTATTTTCTAACCCAATTAGGAAAAGCTTATAGGATGTTGTTCATGTAAGAATTGGAGAACAACCAATTTGTTTTCTACTAGCTGAAGCTATATATATATATATATATACATATATATATATAAAATCCTCGTGGCACAATCCCCAATGGTACAAATACCTGTGCCTAAATACAAATACCTGTGCCTAAAATATCTCAGAATTAATGATATATTTAGGGAATGGTGAATCATAAAAAATGACCAGTCGAAGTTACATGCATTATAGGATTTACTCTATTGTAAGAGCTAGACATCTGGGTAGTGACTCAAGATATAAGAGTCAGCAGGTCTCATCCTCATCACCATAAAGTCAGTCCTAACATTTTCAGTGCTTCCAAAGGCACAACCTGGATGAAAAGTCTTTTCTGCTTCTTCCCACCCCGCAGTCCATGCAGATTCCACAATGTCAACTTTACCTTGATCATGCTCATAGAAAATGTCAGGTATTACAATGCTAGTGGAAAACTCCATTATGATAAAATCTATTTCTGCATCCTATATATGTGGTTTTGTCTGGATATTACAAAACAGCCTGCCTTTGATTAATGTCAAATGTTTCAAAAAATATTTTTCAGATATTTTGGTACATCTTTACAGCTGGGTAAAATAATGACTTACCAAACTTGTCCTGATTCATTTTTAGTTATGAAACAAGTATGTTTCATCAAAATGATTTTATTGGATTTTGTGTGAAGGCATGCTCACGGAGTAAATCAGTGAATTACATGGAAACATACTGGGTATAATTTTTTCCTTTAAATGAACAGATCTTTATTATTGTGTAATAACGTCATCTTCTATTTTATTCTCAAAATGAAAGTACTCAAAGAATTTTATATACCTATCATTGTTATAGATGTTAAATATATATCTATATCACATTGATTTAAGCATCTCTTAAAAACTTTTTGAGCACTTTTGATCAACTGGAAAATGCCAGGGGATTAAATTGTGTATTTCACTAGTAAGTGCAGTGATTTCTCATGAGGTCCTGAAAACCTCTAAATAATAGCCAACATAAGTTTAAGATAGAAGGTAAAATGCCTTGCATAAATAATACATTCTTAAAAATTTTGTATGAGTCATTTGAAATAAAGTGTGTGCAATGGTATTATTCTCTGATGTAACCGCCTTACTTTGCATGAAACTAAAAATTAAATCATCTATACTGCAATTAACATATCTAAGTCAAATTTCCTGTCATACAGCTCTACGTTACCAAATTGAAATACATATGTAAAGATAGTCCCCCATTCTTTAACTAAATATTAATGTATCAATCAATTTCATTGAAATTATTTTCTTAATTGGTGTAAGGTTTATTGACTAAATCAAAAATATGATTGATATTTTTTGGTGCATACAAACTGTATCATACAGATCTCTGCCCATTTTCTTGCTTTCTGATAGGCACCATTCTTTTTCTTTGAGTGTATGTTGTCTTGACCAGTTCTAACTTTTTATTTATTTCTGAAACAAATTTGTTATTGTCTTTGTTCTGTTTCCTGAGTTCAGTCACTTTATTCCTACATTTTTAAAAATTGATTTTCCTTCTTAGTTTTTGAATTTTTAATTCCAAGTGGTTTGTAATACCCTCAAACCCATGCTTGTATATATTTAATTCAGTGTGAAATATTGTCTTCTCTTCTGTCTCTGTATCTGTCCATCTCCTGATTCATGCTTGCTTTTCTAGGGAGAGTTTTCCTCAGTTATGAGTTAATTTTTCTTCTCTGATGTTTTTTGAAATAAGTCTTTATAGATCTACTATTTTCTTATTTATTGTTGTGAAATTGAATCATTTTACATGATTTCCAGTTTCATGGTATCCTCTTCTGTCAAAAAATTTATTTTTTGTTTGTTGATGAAGGGAAAGATTTTGCATTCTTCAAATGTTTTGGTTTTCTTCTGTTTTCAAGCTGCAGAGTTTCCCTCTGGGCTACTTTTTCCCTTCACCATTCTGTTTTCCTTTTGACTGCCCCCCACCCAGGCCCCAAATGTTGTGGTGCAAAGATCATTCGTTCAAAACACATTTATGGATAAGTCCCTTTTCTGCATCCTTGTCCTTATTTACCAGGATCCCTTTGTATTATTCTCAGACTTAGGATGGATTTAGTATTTATAGCACTAATTTGAGATCAATTTTGGATGGCATTGCTAGCCCACTTCTTCTCATTTACTGGCAGTGCTTTTTCTTGATCTGACTTTGTTTGCTGCAAAGTGATGGGCCAATGACAGTTGAACAGGAGCATGAGAGATTATGGATTAGAAATGGTTTTATTCCTTTTTTTACTTAGGGTTATTTGGAATTTACACATTCTATGTCTTCAAATTATTCTTAGGACATGAGTTTTGTGTCATTTAATTTTGTTCTTTACCATTTTGTGTTCATGGAGAAGAAAACGTTGGGAGATGAGGACCTAGGCAGTAGATACTCTTGTCTTCCTAGTAACGTTAACTTAAATGGTCTGCTTCTATGGACATTTAGGTGTTTCCTATGGCACAATAGACTCTGACACCATAACAATTGCATGCATGTGAGTATATCTGTATAATTAATTTCTGGAAATAAAACTGTTGGCTCAAAGTATCTAAATATATAACTTTTATAGATACAGGTTGAGCATCCCTAATCCTCAAATTTGAAATGCTTCAAAAATCTGAAAGCATTTTTGAGCATCGACATGGTGCCACAAGTGGAAAATTCCAGACTTGACCTCATGTGACAGATTACAGTCAAAATGCAGGCACACGATGCACAGTTTATTCAATGTCCCCAAATGAAAAAAGACCCTACCAGGCCCCTTCATCTGATATACATGTTTTCCAAATGCCTTACAAAGGGTAATTAAAAAAAATCTGTTTCCTGCACAAAATTATTAAAAATATCATATAAAATTACCTTCAGGCTATCTATATAAGGTGTGTATGAAACAAGCATAAATATTTTTGTTTAGGCTTAGATCCCATCCCTAAGCTATCTCATTACATATATGCAAATATTCCAAAACCCAAAAATATTCTAAATCTGAAACACTTCTGATCCCAAGCATTTTGGATAAGAGACATTCACCCTGTATTGCCTAATTGCCCCTTATTGCCAATGGGACAATATATATTTCTACTGGGAAAATTTGAAAATATCTATTTTCACACCTTGCCAATATACTATGACATTTTGAAACATTTCTCAGCCTGATATTTGAAAGATGGTATTTCAGTACAAATATTTTGTGCATTTCCCTTGTTGTGAGTGAAATTGAACATCTTTTCATATGATTAAGGGCCATTTTTGTTTCTGTGGAATGGCTGTTGATAAATAGTATTCTTAAAAAGTTTAGATTCTTAAAAAATGTTTTCTTAAAAAACATTCTTAAAAAATGTTTATCTAAACATTGTCAGTGTATAGAGACATAACCAGTATATTGAGTTTTTAACGATCAACTTTGATCAACTCTGCTATTATTTCTCAAAGTTGTAAATAGAGTCTTTAGAAGGTCTCTACTGATATCTTTAAATATCGCCATTTTTGCTTATTGTTTGTTTTGTTTTACCTCTATACCTTAAATTTTTGTTTATTCTTCTTGTCTTATCACACTGTAAGGATCTCCAGCAACATAATTAATGGAGTTGATAATACAATTCTTTCATCTTTGTCTTATTATCAACCACAAAGGAAAGATTTTCAGTGTTTTGGTATTAAACATGAAATTTGTTCTATTTTTTATAGAAAACTTTTTAGCAGATTCAGGATTTTCCTTCTATGCATACTTTGTTAAGGGATTTTGCCATAAGTGATACAGATCCTTAATGCTTCTTCTACACCTGTTATAATAATTAAATTATTTTTCTTCTTTGATATTTTAATGTGGTGAATTATATTGTTTTCTTATGATTAATCAACAGGCACAGTGGCTACTTGGGAGGCTGGGGCAGGAAGGTCATGTTAGCCCAGGAGTTCCAAGCCAGCCTGTGTAACATTAGAAAAGCATCAGCTCTAAATAAAAAAATAACTAAATAAACACACAGTTACATTCACTGACAGAAATAGCATTTTATAAATAATTATAGAATATAAAAATGTATAATTTTAATAAGAATTATAAAATTATTTATAATTTTAATAAGAATTATAAAATTATTTATAATTTTAATAAGAATTATAAAATTATTTATAATTTTAATAAGAATTATAAAATTATTTATAATTTTAATAAGAATTATAAAATTATTTATAATTTTAATAAGAATTATAAAATTATTTATAATTTTAATAAGAATTATAAAATTATTTATAATTTTAATAAGAATTATAAAATTATTTATAATTTTAATAAGAAGTATAAAATTATTTATAATTTTAATAAGAAGTATAAAATTATTTATAATTTTAATAAGAAGTATAAAATTATTTATAATTTTAATAAGAATTATAAAATTATTTATAATTTTAATAAGAATTATAAAATTATTTATAATTTTAATAAGAATTATAAAATTATTTATAATTTTAATAAGAAGTATAAAATTATTTATAATTTTAATAAGTATAAAATTATTTATAATTTTAATAATCTGTAAATGATCCACTTATAAATAAAACCTTATTGAAAACAAAGTATTAAAATAAATGGTGATATACTGTGTTTATTAATATTTATATGCTATTAATTTGCTACAAAATGATTACTTCAATGCTGTCCCAATTAATATTCCAGCATTGATACATGTGTGAGTATGCATGTTTCTGTGTGTATGTGTGATAATTGACCAGCTTATTTCAAAAGTATGTAAGCAAAGAAAGCATGCTGATTATCCAAAAAAATCATATAGCAGAATAATCAAGTTGGAGGAGTTACACTGCTAAACATCAAAACTCTCTGTAAAGCTACAATAATCAAGACAGTGTGGTACTGCCATAGGGATACACAAATTGACCAGTGAAACAGAAGAGTTCTAAAGAGACCCAGGACAGGTGCAGTGGCTCACACCTGTAATCCCAGCATGCTGGGAGGCTAAGGGGAGGATCGCTTGAGCCCAGGAGTTCAAAACCAGCCTGGGCAAAACAGTGAGACCTTGTCTCTACACTTAAAAAACTTAATAAATAAATTAAAAGAGACCCATACATATTTTTAAACCAGATTTGCAACAAATGCATTACTGCAATTCATGAGAAAGAATATTATCTTTTCAATAAATTATGTCGGGTCAACTCAGTATCTGTATGGAAAAACTAAACTTCACCCCAACTTATACATAAAAATATTCATTAAAAACATATCATATCAGGAGATCTTCTAGCATGAGAGTGTGAGGCACCTCACTGAAGTGTTCCCCTATGAAACTGGTTACAATTATAAACAAAACGATTATTTAAAGCTTCTAGAAATAGTCCCAAAGGACTAGAAATAGTCCCAAAGCAGCAAATAAAAAAATATCTATTCAAGATAATCTTTGAAAATTCAGTAAGAAAGCCTGGAGCCTGTGGTATTTGAATCAGGACTTCACCCTTCCCCCACCTCCTGGCTCAGCAACATGGAGACTCCACTCCCGAGAACACAGAATTTCTTTCCTCATCAGTGCAGGAGCCATACGCTCTTGGCCCCCTAAAGATTTGCTAAAGAATCACTGACATGAGGTAAGTTGATTAATAGGAGAAAAGGAATACACATTTATTTAACATGTATACACAGGAGCCTTCAGAATGAAGACCCAACTTCCCAATGAGTTACAGAAACATGCATACTAGGCCACAAGAAAGAATGCAGATTCAAAAAATGGCCAGAAACAGGTAAATAAGGTTTAGTGGCAACACAGGTTAAGAGACAGAGAAAGGAAGAAGCTTGTCTAGTAAAGGTGGACTTGTTAGATAGATGAAGTCTCCTTTAGAGATGGTAAATGTTTCTTTTCCGATTTTTAAAAGTGTCAGACTCTCTGTCTCTCCTGGATCTGGGGAAAGGCATAGAAAGTGGAGGAGTTATGGCTGTGCTAATGGAGATTCTCTACTGATGCAAATTTTCTCCACTGAAAACAGCTTTGCAAGGCCACTTCCGCCAGGATGACCAACTGACAGCCATTTCAAAATATGTCAAAGAAATATATTTTAGGGTAAAATATTTTAATTTCCTTCACTAGATTCCAGTCAGATAACTTCTTTCCTGGGAAGAGTAGGACATCAGCTTTTCTTATCCTACTCTCAGCTACCTATTGCAGAGGCTAAGTCCTGAATGACTGCAGTTGAGAAGTGGAGACTTCCTTCTTTTGCCCAACCCACACTCATGGAATAGAGACTCTACCTCTTGCATGGCGGGCTGAGAATACTGGGGCCCTGCTAGTTGGTTCCATGTTAGGAGAGACAAGCCAAAAGGATCTTAGGCTGCTTCCCTGACTTCCATTGAGTGTGCGGCATCTAGAGCACAGATTTCACTCCGAGAAAAGTGTGCCACTGTCCCCACTCCCAGTTCTATAGCCCTGGTTCAGAAATTTTGCCTATGGGAGAAACAGATCATAAAACATAGTTCCCTATCTCTTCCTAAAAGAACTGTATTTGCAACAGAGCGTAAGTAAATTCCAAGCTAAAGGCACTCTTAAGAACAGTAGATATATACACGGTGAAAGGCAGTTGGAGAGATAGTCAAGATAAAGGCTAAATGATAGACAAACAAGTTTTTGGGGGAAAATGGGAAATAAGACCACTGAGAGGAGCCCTCCTGGGGTCAGAACAAATATTAGACTCAGAAACTACTTCTTCAAAGGGGCCAGAAGTTGATTGGTTTACTTTGTAGAACAGTTTATGTCCTAGAATGTTGTTGAAAACAATAGAGCAATCAGTTGGCAATTAGTGGAGTTTAACAGCTGAATGTGGTCAGAGAAAGAGAAGAAAGCCTTACCAAAATTACCACCATACTTGGCTATGGGTATATTCATATTTGTACCTCTCTGAGGAGAAATATCAGAGTCTTTACACTGTGTGCTGGGGTTGGGAATGAGAGAGAAAATCAACTTCACTAAAATAATCCAGATATTCACTAAACAAATAAACAATCAAATAATAATACACCCAGAGGAAGGGCAGCAGTACTCCGAGTGGCTGAAATATGCTATTAAAGATGTCGAACTTCAAACAATAACAACAAAATGAGGCATTCACTCAACAGGAAAGTATGACCCAGATATGGGTGGGGGAAGGGGGCAAAAAGCCAATAGCAACTAATTATGAGAGCAATCAAATGTCAGATTTTTCAGAAAAAGACTTTGAAGTAGTTTTTATAAACATATTCGTAGAACTAAAGAAAACCATGATTAAAGAAGTGAAGGAAGGTATGATGACAATGTCACTTCAAGTAGAAAATGTCAACAAAGAGAAATTATAAAAAGGAACCAAATGGAAATTCTAGAGTCAAAAAGTAAAATAACTAAAACAAATAATTAACTAGAGGGGTTTATATTAGTTTGTTAGGACTTCAATAACAAAATACCACAAACTGGGTGGCTTAAACAACAGAAGTTTACTGTCTCACAGTTTTGGAGGCTAAAAGTCTGAAATTAGGTGTTGGCAGGATTGGCGTTTTTCTGAGTGCTGGGAAGGAAACATGTTTTTGATTTCCCTAGCTTCTGGTTCTTTGCTAGCAATATTTAGCATTACTTGTAATTGTGGGACCTCGACCTCCACTTTCATCTTCATCTGGTGTTCTCCCTATGTGTGTGTCTATCTTAGTGTACATGTTTTCTTTTTTTGTAAGGCCACCAGTCATACTGGATTTAGTTGACCCTAATGAGCACATTTTAATTTAATTACTTTGAATACCTTGTCTTGAAATAAGCCCACATTCTGAGATAGTAGGGTTTAGAAATTAAACATATATTTTGGAGAAACACAATTCAACCCATAAGAGAGCTCAGTAGCAGATTTGAACTGAAAGAAGAAAGACTAAGTGAACTTGAAGATACACTGATAGATTGATCAAGATTACACAAGCTGAAGAGCGAAGAGCAAAGAGAAAGAAATAAAGAAAAATGAACAGAGCCTCAGACAAATGTGAAAAACCATTATGTGCACCAACATATGCATAATGGAAATCACAGCATTAGAGGGGAGAAAGAAAGAAGGAGAAAAATCTATTCAAATAAATAATGGCTGATAACTTTCCAAATTTATTAAAAAACAACTATAAACAAATACAGGAAGTGAAACAAAGTCCACTGTATCATTCTTAAGCCTTTGCATCATCATAGCTTAGTTCCCACTTGTGAGTGATAACGTGATGTTTGGTTTTCCATTCCTGAGTTACTTCACTTAGAATAATGGTCTCCAGTTTCATCTGGTTACTGTGAATGTCATCATTTTTTTCCTTTTTATTTACACCAAGGAATACTACTCAGCCATAAAAAGGAATATATATATAATGTGATATATATCACAATCTTTTATCTAATCATTGATTGATGGGCATTTGGACTGGTTCCGTAGTTTTGCAATTGTGAATTGTGCTGCTATAAACATGCATGTGCAAGTATCTTTTTCTTATAATGACTTCTTTTCCTCTGGGTAGATATCCAGTAGTGGGTCGTTGGATCAAATGGTAGTTCTACTTTAGGATATTGTTAACCAAGAATCTTATTTAACAATGTTATTTTTACTATCTTTCAATAATAAAGGCAAAAAATAATACTTTCCCAGATTACAAAAAGAGATAAAGAACCACAACCAGAGAATTTGTTTTAGCTGACCTGCGTTACAAGAAATACTAAAAAAAGTTACTCAAGCTAAAAGCAAGTGACCCTAGATAGTAATTCATATTCCCACAAAACAACAACAACAACAACAACAACAACAACAAACACAAAGAGCACTGGTAAAGGTAATTCTTCTCTGAATTGATTGAAAAAGCAATAGTGTCATTATGTGTGTTCTGTGTTTGGCTCTAAACATATAAAAGAGTAATATATGTGTAATAATAGCACAAAGTAGGTGTGTTGGAGCAAAGCTGTATTAGGCTAAGGAAATAACTACAGATGGTGTTGTAGTACAGAAGTAATAATTATACAGAAGTACTGCAGAAGTAATAATTATTATAAGAATTTAATATTGGGCTTGTAACATTAAGACATGTAATATGTGTTAAATATATATAATATGTATTAAATATAAAACCCTAAAAGGGAGAAAACGAAATAGAATTATACGAGTAGTACCTTTATCAATCATAGAAATTAAGCTAGTATAAATCTGAGGGTGATCTGATAAGTTAAGATGAATATAGTAAAACCAAGAGGAATCACTAAAAGATGACTTAAAAATACAATAAAAATGATTAAATAAATTAAAATGCTACATAAGAAAATGTTCACTTACTGTAAAAGAAGCAGTAAAGGAGGAACAGAGGAACATTAAAACCATGAGCTAAATAGAAAACAAAAAATGGCAGACACTTTTAACTATATCAACAATAACATTAAATGTTAGAAACATTTGTACACAAATATTCATAACAACATTATCTGTAGTAACCTAAAGATGCAAAAAACCTAAATCTCCATCAATCGATGAATAGACAAACAAATGTAGTATATCCACATAATGGAATATTATTCAGGCATCTAAAACAGTGAGGAACTGATACATATTCACTCTTTTTTTAAAATATGAGTGAACCTTAAAAACATTATGCTAAGTGAAAGAGCCAGTCAAAAAGACCACATGTGATGTGAATCAATTCATATGAGTAGTTCAGATTAGGGAAATCTTTAGAGAGAGATAAAGTAGATGGTGGAGAATTGGAGAATGGGGGATGAAACTTATATTTTATAGAGTTATTTTTAGGTGATGAAAAATTAAAATATTGACTATAATTATGGTTGCACTTATGTATGAATGTACTTTAAAAACTATAGAATTGTATCCTTTATTTTCAATTGTCAGATAACATTATATTTTATCTTCTACAATACAAAGTTTTGAAGTATGTATATGTTGTAGAATGATTAAAGCTAGCCAATTAACAAATGCATTACCTCACATAGTTATTACTTTTGTGTTGATAGCACATATAATACCCACTGTTTTATATGTTTTTCAATAATACTATATATTGTCATTAACCATAGTCACTTTGCTGCACAATAGATCTCTTGAAATTTATGTTCTCTAACTATTATGTATCCTGTGACTAATGTCTTCCCATCACCTGTCCCCTAACTACTGCAACCTCTGATAACCACCATTATACTCTCTAATTTTATGAGATTCGATTTTTTAGATTCCAGGTATGAGTGAGTTCATTGCAGTATTGGTCTTTCTTTGCCTGGCTTATTTCACTTAAGATAGTATAACCTCCATACTGTTTTTTGTAATGGCTGTATTAATTTACATATCCACCAATAGTGGATAAGTGTTCCCTTTTCTCCACATCATTTTAGCACATGTCATCTTTTATTTTATTGATAACGGCTATTCTACTGGGATGCAATGATGTCTCATTATAGTTTTAATTTGCATTTCCTGATGATTAAAAAAGTTGAGCATTTGAAAAATATACCTTTTGGCTATTTGTATGTCTTCTTTTGGAGAAATGTACATTCCGTTCTTTTGTCCATTTTTTAAATTAAGCTATTTATTTATTTATTTATTTATTTTAATTTATTTATTTTTTGCTTTTGAGTTGTTCGAGTTTCTTATATATTTTGGATGCCAGATGTATGGTTTGGAAATATCTTCTCCCATTCTGTAGGTCATCTCTTCACCCTGCTGATTGTTTCTTTTGCTGTGTGAAAACTTTTGTTTGATGTAATCTCATTTGTCTATTTTTGCTTTCATTGCTTGTGCTTTAGATGCCTCATATAAAAAATTATTACCCAGACCTATCTCATGAAGTGTTTCCCCTATATTTTCTTCTAGTAATTTTATAATTCAGGACATATATTTACATCTTTAATCTATTTTGAATTGACTTTTCTATATGGCGAGAAATGAAAGTCCAATTTCATTCTTCTGCATATGGATATGTAGCTTTTCCAACAGCATTTATTGAGACTATTTTTTCTCCAGTGTGTGTTCTTGACATCTTTGTCAAAAATAAGTTGGCTGTAAATGTGTATATTTATTTCTGGGCTCTCTATTCTGTTCTGTTGGTCTACGTCTCTGTCATTTATGTCAGTACCATGCTGTTTGCATTACTATAGGTTTGCAGATATTTTGAAGTCAGGTAGTATAATGCCTCCAGCTTTGTTCCTTTTGCTCAAGATTGTTTTGGCTATTTGGAGTCTTCTGTGGTTCCCTAGAAACTGTAAGATTGGTTTTTCTATTTCTGTGAAGAATGTAATTGGTATTTTAATAGAGAGTGCACTGAATCTGTAGATCATTTTGAGTAATATGGACATTTTAACAATACTAATTCTTCCAGTTCAGGAACATGGGATATCTTTCCATTTATTTGTGTCTTCTTCAATTTCTTTCATTAATGTTTCATAGTTTTGATTGTAGAGATTTTTTTACTTCCTTGGTTACATTTATTCCTCAATATCTCATTTTTCTTGTAGTTTTGTAAACGTGATTCTTTTCTTGATTTTGTTTTCAGAAAATTTGCTATCACATAAGAAAATACTATTGATTCTTTAAAGTTTATTAGAATAGTACACTTTACATATGTGAATGTATGGTATGTAAAATGCATCTTGATAAAGCTGTTAAAAATGTATCATATCTTTAGGAAGTTGCAAATCAAAGCAACAATGAGATATCACTATATATCCATTAGACTGCTAAAATTTGAAACACTGACAATACCAAATGCTTATGAGAATGTGAACCAACAGGAACTCAAGTTCATTGGCAGTGGGAATGCAAAATAATACAGCCACTTTGGAAGCCAGTTGGCAGTTTCTTTTACAAAGTTAACCATAGTGTTAACATACAATACATCAATCACACTCTGAGGTATTTACCCAACTGATTTAAAAACTTATGTCCATTAAAAATCTGCACACAGGCTGGGCATGGTGGCTCATGCCTGTAATACTAGCACTTTGGGAGGCCAAATGGGGGTCAAGAGATTGAGACCATCCTGGCCAACATGGTGAAACCCCGTTTCTACTAAAAATACAAAAAATTAGCTGGGTGTGGTGGCAGGCGCCTGTAGTCCCAGCTACTCAGGAGGCTGAGGCAGAAGAATCACTTGAACCTGGGAGGTGGAGATTGCAGTAAGCCAAGATTGTGCCACTGCACTCCAGCCTGGGCAATAGAGCAAGACTCCATCTCAAAAAAAAAAAAAAATCTGCACACAAATGCTTTATCCATAATCACTAAAAACTGGCAGCCATCAAGATCTTTATCAATGGGAAAATGGGTAAACAAATTGCAATGCATCCATACAATGAAATATTATTCAATAGTAAAAAGAAATGAGCTACCAAGCAGTGAAAAGACATGAATAATATTCAAATGCATAATGCTAATTTAAAAACAGCCAGTCTGAGTAAGGTATATACTGTATAATTTGAATTACATGATGTATTTGTCCATTTTCACACTGTTCATAAAGACATACCTGAGACTTGGAAATTTACAAAAGAGAGCATTTTAATTGGACTTACAGTTCAACATGGCTGGGGAAGCCTGACAATCATGGCAGAAGGCAAGGAGGAGCAAGTCACATCTTACATGGATGGCAGCAGGCAAAAAGACAGAGCTTGTGCACGAAACTCCCATTTTTAAAACCATCAAACCTCATGAGACTTATACATTACCATGAGAACAGCACGGGAAAGACCCCGCCCCCATGATTTAATTATCTCCCCCCCTGGGTTTCTCCCACAACATGTGGGAATTATGAGAGTTACAAGATAAGATTTGGGTGGGGACACAGAGCCAAACCATATCACGTGACATTCTGGAAAAAACAAAATTATGTGACAATAAGGGCAGTAGTGGCCAGGAGTTCAGGGAGGCAGGGAAAAGTTTGAATAGGTAAAGCATGGAGAATATTTTGGGGCAAGGAGACCATTCTGTATGGTAAAATAATAGTGGATACTTGGTATTATGCATTTGTCGAAATCCATAGAACTTTGCAAAACCAAGAGTGAAACTAACATATGCAAATTTTAAAATTATGTAGGAGGTAGGAGGATTCCCGGATGAATTGTAGACTGCAACAAAAGCTTTTAAATGTATTACAAATGTATAAAACAAACTCACTGACAGGAATAGAATTTAAGGTGGTGATCTAAGTAACTATGGAAATGAATGGAGTTTGAAAACCTAAAGGAAAAAGGAACTGCACATTAGTACTATACTATATTTGATAAAGTGTTTCCCATGCAGGTATAGGTTAACAGTTCTGATACTACTGTACATGTATATAAAAATTGAACAATTGAGTAAATGGATGCTATATGGTGGAAGGCAGATTTCTTTCTAATGCAATGGTAGTTTAATATATAAGCAGGGTGAAAGGTTAGAATGGTTCACATAGTAGTGTAGAAAAGTTGGAAACATCAGTATGAACTCATTGTTTGCTTATGTAGATAGAGAAAGTTACAGATAAAATATTTATAGATAAGTATACATGCACTGGTTAGTATGCATACATATATTTCCCTGTTCTGTCAGCTGAAAGGGCCTAGAAATGATGAAACCCCAGTAGTAATGAGCATATCTAGCATCTAGGACTTGATTTCTCTTAGCAGTCATCTTAGCAAAGTTGATGCAAAAGTAATCGCGGATTTTGCTATTACCTTTAATGACAAAAAAACACAATTACTTTTGCACCAACCTAAAAAAGGAACCCTGGCTCCTGGGAGAAATGGCTGACTCTAGAACTAAAGCAGGCAATATACAAATAAGCCTCGAGCATAGTGCTAGAAAATAAGGAAGTCTTTAAAAACAATACACAAAAAAACTACATTGATGGAGGTATGTCAAAGGCACACATGAGGCCACCAAAAGATCACCCAGTTGCTAATGTTGAAATAATTTAAGCAGCAAAATAAATGAGTATGTATTGACCGAACACGGTGGCTCATGCCTATAATCCCAGCACTTTGGAAGGCTGAAGTGGGAAGATCACTTGAGTCTAGGAGTTCAAGACCAGCCTGGGCAACATAGTAATACCCTGTCTCTATTAAAAAATAAAATAGACTGGGTGTGGTGGCTCATGCCTGTAATCCCAGCATTTTGGGAGGTTGAGACGGGTAGATCATGAGGTCAGGAGATCGAGACCATCCTGGCTAACATGGTGAAACCCCGTCTCTACTAAAAATACAAAAAATAAGCCAGGCATGTTGGCACGCACCTGTAGTCCCAGCTACTTGGGAGGCTGAAGCAGGAGAATAGCTTGAACCTGGGAGGTGGAGGTTGCAGTGAGCCAAGATCTTGCCACTGCACTCCAGCCTGAGCAACAGAGTGAGATTAAGTCTTGAAAAATAAATAAATAAAATAAAAAGAAATAAATTAGTATTGAAGTATAATCCAAAATATAAATATCTGTGAGTACATGGTAATATAAATACATGATAAATAAATGGGAGAATACAGACAAACCTCTTATGCAGAGCAATTCCAAGTGATTTATTTAGTAACTCTGTGTGTGTGTGTGTGTGTATTTATTTATTGAGATAGGGTTTTCCTCTGTCACCCAGGCTAGAGTGCAGTGGCATGATCACAGTTCCCTGCAGCCTCGACCTTCTGGGCTCAAGTGATCTTCCCACTTCAGCCTCTGTGCACACCACCATACCTGGTTATTTTTTTAATTTTTTTTTTTTTTCACAGACAGATACTCCCTGTGTTCCCCAGGCTGGTCTCAAACTCCTACCTAACCTCAAGTGATCCTCCTGTCTTGGCTCCAAATTGCTGAGATTACAGGCATGAGCCACCATGCCCAGCCCTATATATATGTTGAAAACAAATTCTCTTGACAAAATGTGATGAAAAAGCCACTTTACCTTTGTGGTCTTCTCCCAAAAACACATAATACAGCTTAATCGTATGGAAAATATCAGACAAATTATAATAGAAGGTCATTCTATAAAATATCTACTCCTCAAAACTGTCAAGGTCGCCAAGAACAACAACAAAGAAAAGGTAAGACACTGTCACAGCCAAGAGGAACCTAATGAGACAGGACAGCTAAATGTATTATGGCATCTTGGCTGAGATCCTTAAATACAAAAAGAATATTAGGCAAAAATTATGGAAATCTGCAAAAGCTTTCAACTTTAGTTAATAATGTATCAACATTTGATCATTATTATAACAAATGTGCCATAATGATGTTAATAATACAGGAAACTGATTGTGGTCTTTACGAGAACTCTGTACTGTTAAAGTTTTCTTGTAAATCCAAAATTTAAATTTTTTTGTTTTTTAGTATTAGAGATTTAAATGTGAAAAGTAGAATACATCTTCTTCATGCAAACATAGATCTTCACGACTTTTGAGTTGGCAAATATCTTAAGGAGAATTTAAACGCTCTTCATACTAAAGAAAACTTTGATAATATGAACTTTACAAAAAAGGAAAAATTATCTTCATTAAGTCACTATTTTTAAAATTTCAATTAAGAGAATTAAAAGGCAAGTCATCAGTTAGCATATTATATTTCAAAATATATATTTGACAAACTACTAATATTGTTGTAGGAAGAACCAGGCTCTTGTCACATGACCAGAAAAGCCTAGGCTCGCAGACATTTTGAAGGATGAGGGGTTATGTATCGGGTGGAATTTATTGGGTGTAAAGGAAAAGCAGCACAGCAAAGTGAGAGGGGTTGTTGTTAGGCCCCCATCTGACAGGTTGAATCCCAGGTTATCACCCAGGAACAGGAGAGGCCAGGCTTGTCTCCTCTACAAAGGGAGCCAACTTCCCCAGGCCGCACCCTGTCCTCCCAGTGAGAAGAGAAGACCAGTTGGAGATTCTCCAGGGAGCCCTTTTTACTTGGCTGTCTCAATATTCATAACAAAACAAAAATACTTAAATCCGGAAGAAAAAAAAGCAAATTATAGTAGGCAAACAATTTAAATATACACTTCGTAAAATGGTTATGCCCCCAGTTATATGAAAAGTTGCTCAACAGCCTTAGTAATTGGTGAAATGCAAATTAATACCAAGATAAATTATGACTATACAGTTACTAATATCTCTAAAAATAAAAGGAGTAACAAGTGTTGATGACAATTGGAGGAACTGAAACACATATATATTACAGGTGAGAGTGTATATTGGTACAATTGCTTTGCAAAATCTTTTGGCAATATCTATGAAAGTTAAGCATATCCTACTGTATAGCAACAATTCTAATTTTAGATATATACAAAAGTAGAATGAATGATATTAAAAGACTGTTTATGACAATTTCATAGTCAAAAATTGGACGAATACTATGTACATCAACAACACCAAAATTCCTCTTATTATACTACAGTAGAAGGCAACTTCCTGAATCTCATCAATGATAGTTATCAAAACTTATAGGAAGCCTCATATTTAATACTGAAACATTTTTTGTGATTATCAGGTCATGTTAATTACTTTGAGTTTACTTACTAAATTCAGAAGAAAAAGACAAGGATGATCTTTAATATTGCTTTGTAATATTTGACTGAAAGTCCTGTGTAACCCAGTAAGACTAGAAAAAGAAATGCAGGTGTACAGTTTGGGAAGAAATAATTGACATTGCCAGTATTTATACACTATATGATTCCTTACTTAAAAAAAAGTCAACCGAAGTTAGAAAATAAATTGCTAACAGATTTCAATAAAATAACAGTTGCATTATAAAATATTAACAAATTATTAGAAAAATATGATTTCACAAAAATACCGTTATCCACTGCATAGCAACATTTCGGTCAATGACAGACCCCAAATACAATAGCGATCCCATAAAATTATAATGGAGGTGAAAAATTCTGGTTGCCTAGTGACGTCATAGGTCATAGCTGTCTTAATGTTGTAGTTCGATAGATGCAATAGGTTCTTCACACATTTGTGGGGATAGTGATGCTAGTGTAAATAAACCTACTGTGCTGCCAGTGGTGTAAAAGCATAATACATATAATTATGCACAGTGCATAATAATAACGATAAATGACTGGTTTATGTATTTACTGTACTATACTTTTTATTGTTATTTTAGAGTATATTTCTTCTACTTAGATATATTTTTTAAAGTTGACTATAAAACAGCCTCAGGCAAGTCCTTCAGGAGATATGCAAGAAGACAACATTGTTCTCATAGGAGCTGACCACTCCACGCCTGTTACTGCCCCTAAAGACCTTTCAGTGGAACAACATGTGGAGGTGGAAGACAGTGAGATTGATGATCCTGACCTTGCCTACTATTCTACAGGCTAATGCATGTTTGTGTCTTCATTTTTAACAAAAACATTTAAAAAGTAAAAAAAAGTGAAACATTTTTTAAATAGTAAAAAGCTTATAGAACAAGAATATAAAGAAAGAAAATGCTTTTGTACAGTTTTATGATGCGTTTGTGTTTTAAGCGAAATATTATTACAAGAGTCAAAAAGTTAAACAAAAAGTTAAAAAGTTCTTAAAGTAAAAAAAATCATAGATTAGGTTAATTTATTACTGAAGAAAGAAAATTAAACAAAAATTAATTTGATATGGCCTGTATGTACAGCATCTATAAAGTCAAGAGTAATGTGCACTAATGTCCTAGACCTTTATGTCCATTCACCTCTCACTAATACAACCACAACGGCTTTCAGTCCCGCAAGCTCCATTCATGGTAGGTGCCTATAAAGGTTCACCATTTTATATCTGTTATACCATATTTTTAGTATACATATGTGTTGGATACATATGTGTTAGATGTTTACATATGTGTTGGATACACAAATACTTACTATTGTGTTAAATTACTTACAGCATTCAGTACAGTAACATGCTGTACAGGTTTGTAGCCTAGGAGCAATAATTGGTCATACCATATAGCCTAGATGTGCAGTAGGCTATATCACTATGATACAGTGATAGTCTATCTCACTATATCACAGGGAATTCTGTAAGTACTTACAGACCTATTGCTCCTAGGCTACAAACCTGTACAGCATGTTACTGTACTGAATGCTGTAAGTAATTTAACACAATAGTAAGTATTTGTGTATCCAACACATATGTAAACATTTAACACTTATGTATCTAACACATATGTATCCAACACATATATACACTAAAAATATGGTATAACAGATATAAAATGGTGAACCTTTATAGGCACCTACCATGAATGGAGCTTGCGGGACTGAAAGCCGTTGTGGTTGTATTAGTGAGAGGTGAATGGACATAAAGGTCTAGGACATTACTGCACATTACTCTTGATTTTATAGATGCTGTACATATAGGCCATATCAAATTAATTTTTATTTAATTCTTTCTTCAGTAATAAATTAACCTAATCTATGATTTTTTTTACTTTAAGAACTTTTTAACTTTTTGTTTAACTTTTTGACTCTTGTAACAATACTTCGCTTAAAACACAAACACATCATAAGACTGTACGAAAGCATTTTCTTTCTTTATATTCTTGTTCTATAAGCTGTAAGTACTTACGGAATTCCCTGTGATGACACAACAACGAAATTGCCTAATGCATTTCTCAGAACATATTCTTAAGCAACACATGACTACATACCGTTTACAATAGCCACTAAAAGTATAAGATTTCTAGCAATGATTTTAATAATGGTTATTAAAAATCTTGAAGACAATTATACAATTTTATTTAATGAATTTAAACCTGGTCTATAATACATAGATACATACAAGTTCAGAAATAGCAAGATGCAGGGTTAAAATTACAACTATTATTCTGAGAGAATTTTGTGGAAGATTCAGGCTTAATCTAAATATTTTGTGGAAGGACAAAAGGCCATGAATATTTAGGAAAAATTTCAAGAAGAACATGTATGTGAGTGGGGCGGGGGTGTGAGTGTGTATGTGGTGGGAGGTGGTAGGGCTTGTTCTTTCAGGAAAATATCTAGTCTTATTTAAATTTAAAATAAGTAAAATTGTGTGGTATTAGTATAATTATGGGAAATTAGACTTCCAAAATCAAATTTTAAAACCTACAAAGAGATGCATGCATATATGGAAATTGGATAAATTATAGAGATGGAAAACATTGCTACAAGTAAAATGGAAAAAAATAAACTACTTAAAATATGCCACTAGGGGAAGTGGCTATCACATGGAAAAGAATTAATTGGAAATATGGATCTTCCGTAAATAATTAATTCCAGATGGATTTAAGAGACAATTCTGAGAAAAGTGAAATTAATGGAAGGAAATAGGTGAAAATATCCTTATGAACTTGGTCTCAATAAGGTTTTTGAAGGATACTGAAAATGTAAAATGTATTAAAAAGGAAGATTTTTTTACATTAAAAGTTAAAGTCTGTGTAGGTTAAAAGAGGCACCATGAGTGAAAATCATCTGCACATTGGGAGAAGCTATCTGTACTATGAGATTCCATACACAGACATGCTATTTGTTATGGGCCAGTTGTTCGGAGTTCTGAGGATGCAGCAGTTTATAGAAGAGTGAAAAATACTTGTCCACAAGAAGCTTACATCCTAATCCTATAGCTGGTGTGTGGTAAAATCAGCACTTGGACCTATTGCACTCACTGTGTAGCTCATCTTTCTATATCACTTTACAAATTTTAAGCTGGGTTAATATGGGTCATCCCTGACAACTGGATCCACTCTCAACTTTAACAGAATCTAAACCTACAAACATTAAGCTCATGCTATGGTGAATTTTTTAAAATAAAAGTAATCTTGGGAGCACTCAGCCTTAACAGAAGACATTAAGTCTCATAAAATATAAAGATATGAATGTCT
Source organism: Gorilla gorilla gorilla (assembly GCF_029281585.2). Classification (NCBI taxonomy): domain Eukaryota; kingdom Metazoa; phylum Chordata; class Mammalia; order Primates; family Hominidae; genus Gorilla; species Gorilla gorilla. The sequence goes on from NC_073241.2 coordinate 48,522,116, forward strand.
CAAGAGCTCCTGTAAGTCACTTAGAAAAAAAATTAAGCCTCAAAGAAAAATTTGCAAACCATGGGAACAGGCAATTGATTCATAAAAGAGGAAACACAAATAATGATTAAATGTATTGAACGTACTTTACCTCACTAGCAGTCAGGGGCCTTGGCAGTCAAAGCAATATGAGGTACTATTTCATTCTCATCCAACTGGTCGGACTTAAAGTCAGCCAATACAAGTGTTTGAGTAGATGTGGATCAATATGAACTTTTACACACTGCTGGTGAGTATAAATTGTGCATCACTCGGGAAAGAGCAGATTGCTTATATTTGATAAAGCTGAAGCCACCCATATCACATGACTCAAGAAATCCAATTCCATGTGTACAGCCTAGAGATATGCAAAAAAATGCTTACTGCAACATTGTTTCTAACAGGAAAAATGGAAAAAAAACAACTAATTATCTGTTACCAGAAAGATGAATATACACATCAAAGACTATCCATTTAGCGAATAATAAATAGCAGTGATAATGATGGCCTAGAGCTCTATTAATGAAGACGAATCTCACAAACATATTTTGGGATAAAAATATAAACTGCAGGCCAGGTGTGGTGGCTCACATCTGTAATCCCAGCACATTGGGAGGCAAGGTATGGGGATCACTTGAGGTCAGGAGTTCAAGACCAGCCTGGCTAACATTATGAAACCCTGTCTCTACTAAAAATACAAAAAATTAGCTGGATGTGGTGGTGTGCCCCTGCAGTCTCAGCTACTCAGGAGGCTGAGACAGGAGAATCACTTGAACCCAGGAGGCGGAGGTTACAGCGAGCTCAGGTTGTGCCACTGCACTCCAGACTGAGCAAAAGAGCGAGACTCTGTCTCAATAAAAAAAAAAAAGAAAGAAAGAAAAATATATGAAAACTTCAAAAAGACACATATACAGTCCCTTTTAAGTGAAGTTTAAAAGTATGAAAAGCATTACTATATATTGATTACAGATTCATGCATATGTAGTAAATATATTAAAAAGTATGAGAAAAACTCTAAATTATTATACTGTTTACCTCTTTGAAGGAGGAGAAAAAATTCAATTAGGGATGCGGATTAAAGAAATTTCATATGAAACATGCCATTTCTCAGATCACTACAATAATCATATACTTGAGTATCACAGACATGAAGGCCAATCAATCAGGTAAGCAAAAAATATTTACTTGTTGATTTTTCTACTTATGCAAAGCCAATATTACATTTTTATAATGTGTTGAGATTTTGAACTATAACTACAGAAGTTTTAAAGAAAAGTATTACTGACTTATAAAACCATGAGTATAGTGCAGAAACACCTACACATTACTTATTCACACCCACACATTACTTATTCTTTTTTTTTTTTTTTTGAGACAGGGTCTGTCTCTGTCACCCAGGCTGGAGTGCAGTGGCGCAATCACTGCTCACTTTGTCCCCAACCTCCTGGGCTCAAACGATCCTTCCACTTCAGTCTTCTTACTAGGCTAATACTCTTATTGTGAGGCTAATCCGGATGGGTATTAATATTGCCCCTGAAGAACACAAGAACATACTCATGGTTATCTAATCCAATATTCACTGCTCCCTTTCAAAATAAACCATTTTATCAGAATAAACCATTTTATCAGCAGTGACATATGTTCTGAAATAATAATTTTATATATGTGTTTTTAATCTTTGGTACAAAATTGAACATATGGGAAGCTGTTTCAAAATACTTTTGCCTAAACACCATTGGAAACCTACTGAGTAAATAAAACCCCTAGATATCAATTCTAATGATGAATATGTTAAAAACATATTGTCCAGGTGTTTCTAATGTGAACTCCCAATTATGAACAATTGATTAATGCTATCAACAACCAATTAAGCAAAGATTGGATTATCTGCATTTAAAATTGCCTTTGTGTGTATTTCAGGAGGGATTTTTTTGCTGCACTCAATGTCATGACTATGTAAAAGGGCATGTCTAGAAAGATAAAGAGCCTGGATAAGTTCAACACATTCTATTTAAACTTTTGGTCTTTTCCCTACATTGCAGCTCCCTGTGCTTTTACACATCAAATATGCATAGAATATACTTCTGAGATGATTTCACCCAAGAATAAGTATGCTTTAGAATTAATTAAAGAGTTGTTTGGCAAATAATAACTCAGTCTGATAATACAGCTATTGATTTACTAAATATTAAGATTTTGTCATTTTTAGTGTCATTACTCATTTTAGTGTCATACAGTGATTGATAGCTTTGTTTTTTAATTTTACAGATTTTAATTTCAGAATCAATAATAAAGTACTGATACATAATTTATGGGAAAAGAAATCAGTAACCTCTCCAGAAGGTGAATATATTAAAGCCTTAAAATACTTACTTCACATCCCCAGCTGAGAAAAAAATTAAGGACTAGAAAATACATTTTAACTTCATATTAATTATTTAGAATCACCAGAGGGAGGACTACCATTGTCCATTTCACGACTGTCTAAGTTCATAAAGTTTCCAAAGATCTTACAGCTACTTAATCAAGTTCTATCCAGAAGCGGTTTTCATCATGAAGGTAAAGATCTAAGGTGAAGGAATATTATACCTTATTACACTTCATCTGAAAACAAAAATAGGCTTCTTTTCCTTTTATCCCTATTGGATGTTTTGTACATCAAATGACAAAAAAACCTGCTTCATTGAAAGACCTTGTTATCAGTTAAATTTCATTACTGAATACTTACCTATTTAAGCCACCTCTTTCAGTGATATCATGTAAATAAGCAAATAGAGTGTCAGATACAAAATGATACAACTGCTTAGAACCCACACAGATTAGGAGCTGTCATGGATTCCTTGCAACAACCTTGTACTATAGCTTTGAATGTATTATCTTTCTGAGGAGAGATAAGAGAAAAAAAAGTATGCCAAAACAATGCCATCTTTTGAAAGACACATACAATTTAGCAGAAGAAAGGAAAAGAGGTTTTTGCAAAAACAAAAGGCACATAAATGGTCAGGAACAAGAAAAGATAGCTAGGAAAAAATAATGACCTAGAAGTCAGAGAAGAAAGATACAGCATTGAGTCTGGGGATGAAGTAGCATCTATCACAAGGCTACTATGAGCCAAGTGCTTCATGGGCATTCTATCAATTAATCATTTTATCATCTAATTGCTCCATGTGAAAGCTAATTATTTTCTCAATGTATAGATGATACAATTTTAGACAAGACTCTCAAAATCTATTTAAGTAAGAAATATAATGTGTCATTTCATTTCTTTCTCTCTATGCATGTGAGAAAAAAACCCAATGATTAACTTATGCCTCTTCAAAGAAAATTATTTATACCTTGAGAAAAGAAAAGTATTTATACTTTTGAGAAAATAGAGATGTTCATTTAAATATCATTTCAGGACACTATGTTATTAAGTAAAGCAATCAGTTGGAATTACACACGTTAGAGTTTAAAGGTTAATTTAATAAGACACAACAGTGATATCAGAAGTCTGGTTTTTTGTTTGTTTGTTTTACAAAGTCTCATTATTGGGTTTAATTTTTTTTGACTAATTCTTTGATGCAGATTAAGAGGTAATCTTTTTCTTACCTTCTGTAGCTTTTCTTTTTTTCTTTCTTTCTTTCTTTTTTTTTTTTTTTTTTTTTGAGATGGAGTCTCACTCTGTCGCCCAGGCTGGAGTGCAGTGGCGCGATCTCCGCTCACTGCAAGCTCCGCCTCCCGGGTTCAGGCCATTCTCCTGCCTCGGCCTCCCGAGTAGCTGGGACTACAGGTGCCTGCAACCATGCTTGGCTAATTTTTTGTATTTTTAGTAGAGATGGGGTTTCACCATGTTAGCCAGGACGATCTCGATCTCCTGACCTCGTGATCCACCCGCCTGGACCTCCCAAAGTGCTGGGATTACAGGCGTGAGCCACCGTGCCCGGCCTGTAGCTTTTCTTTTAAACTAGCAATTAGAAAGACGTAGTTTCAAGGCTAAGAACTGAAATTTCATTGCTTAGTCTAGAGGAATAAAAGACGGCCGACTAGAAAACTCAACTTCTCTGATATGGAAAGGAAAAAGTCAGAAATGATAGTTAAAAATTGGCATGTGGAGTTAATGGTTTAGTCCTGTATTGCTTTGCATTTACCTAAGAAATCCAAAGTCAAACACTTACGAATGGTAGAACTGTTTGCGGACCTATGTCTGCCTGAAGCCAAAATTTATACGGGCTCAATTATTCCTTGGCCTTTCTCTCACTTTCAAGAAGGTAATCAGTAAGCACATATAATTTAAGATTGATAAAAAAATTAGAAAGGGTCACAAATTTGACACAAAGGAAACAATAGTAGGGAAATAATTTAGATTCATAACAAACAGCAAATTGGAAGAAGAGAAACTGTAGTTTTATGAAAATATTCGAGTATAATAACTTGAAAACCCACTCATGACCTAAAAATGATGGCTGAGTTAGCAAGCAAGAAAGAAAAACACACAGATGACAGAAATTAAGAAGAAATGAAAACAGAAGTGGAAAGTAAAATGAAGCATTGCTATAATAGACATGAACTTTATCCAACTTGGGAAACTAGAGGCATGAATATGAACATTCTTCAGGAAAGATCTTGAGCCTCAAAGTCATCCATGAAGGTCAGAATCAACTTCTTCCAAACTCCTGTTAATGTTGATATCTCAACTTTTTCCCATGAATCATGAATGGTCACAATGGCATCTGGAATGGTGAATACTTTTCAGAAGGTTTTCAATTGCCTTTTCCAGATTTCTTCAGATGAATCACTATCTATGGCAGCTATAGCCTTATTAAATGTGTTTCTCGAATAATAAGACTTGAAAGTAAAAATTACTCCTAGATCTGTGGCCTATAGAGTGAACCTTGTGTTAGCAGGCATGAAAACATTAATCTCCTAGTACATCTCCATCAGAGCTCTTGAATGACAAGGTGCATAGTTAATGAGCAGTAATATTTTGAAAGAAATTTCCTTTTCTGAGCAGTAGGTCTCAACAGTAGCTTAAAATATTCAGTAAACCATGCTGTAAACAGATGTGCTGTTATCTAGTATTCATTATTCCATTTATAGAGCACAAGCAGAGTAGATTTAGCATAATATTTAAGGGCCCTAGGATTTTCAGAATAGTAAATAAGCATTGTCTTCAACTTAAAGTTACCAGTTGCATTAGCTCTTAACAAGAAAGTCAGCTTGCCCTTTGAACTTTTGAGCCAGGCGTTGACTTTCTCTCTAGCTGTGAAAGTCTTAGGTGGCATTTTCTTCCTATATAATGCTGCTTCATCTAGTGATGAAGTTTAGTGTAGCCATATTCATCGATGATCTTACCTAGATCTTCTGGATAACTTGCTGCAGCTTCTGCATGAGCACCTGATGCTTCACCTTGTACTTTTATGTTATGGAGACAGTTTCTTTTCCTAAACCTCATGAACCAACCTCTGCTAGATTTAAACTTTTGTTCTATAATTTTCTTACCTCTCTCAGCCTTCATAGAATTAAATAGAGTAGGGTCTTGCCCCGGATTAGGCTTTGGCTTAAGTAAATGTTGTCGTTGGTTTGATCTTCTATCCAGTCAACTGAAACTTTCTCCATATCAGCAATGCGGCTGTTTTGACTTTCTTATCATTCATGCATTCACTGGAGTAGCACTTTTAATTTCCTTCAAGAACTTCTCCTTTGCATTCACAACTTGGTGGTTTGGCTCAAGAGGCGTTAACTTTCAGCCTATCTCACCTTTTGACATGCCTTCCTCACCCAGCTTAATCGTTTTCAGCTTTTAATTTAAAGTGCATTACATGGCACTCTTTCTTTCACTTGAACACTTAGACACCATTGTAGGGTTATTAATTGGTCTAAGTTCAATATTATTGTGTCTCAGGGAATAGGGAGGCCCAAGGAGAGGGAGAGAGGTGGGGAACAGTGGAGCAGTCTGAACATATGTTAACATTATTTATTTATTTATTTTATTATTATATTTTTTGAGAGAGTCTCGCTCTGTTGCCCAGGCTGGAGTGCAGTGGCGCTATCTCGGCTCACTGCAAGCTCCGCCTCCCGGGTTCAGACTATTCTCCCGCCTCAGCCTCCAGAGTAGCTGGGACTACAGGCACCCGCCACCACACCCGGCTATTTTTTGTATTTTTAGTAGAGACGGGGTTTCACCGTGTTAGCCAGGATGGTCTCGATCTCCCGACCTCGTGATCCGCCTGCCTCGGCCTCCCAAAGTGCTAGGATTACAGGCATGAGCCACCGCGCCCGGCCACACGTAACATTTATTAAGTTTGCCGTGTTACATGGGTGTGGTTCATGATGCCCAAAACATTTACAATAGTAACATCAAAGGTCCCTGATTATAGATCACCACAATAGATATAATGATTATGAAAAATTTGAACTATTGAGATAATTATCAAAATGTGACACAGAGACACCAAGTGAGCACATAGTGTTGACAAAAATGGTACCAACAGTCTTGCTTGATTCTGGGTTCCTACAAGCTTTCAATTTGTAAAAATCTCAACATCTGCCAAGAGCAATAAAATGAAGTGCAGCAAAATGAAGTATGCCTATATTTTACTTAAGTCACTATAAAACCAGGTAATAACAAACCATGTCATTATACAAGTTGTCTCTAAGATTCTAAAAAATCTGCTCTATAAGATTAGCACCACATGTACCTAATTTTACAATGCAACTGAAGAAGATACTCTTGTATATTCAACATTGTCAAGGTTTAAAAAATTCACTTTAACATCATGTCTTACTAGGAAACAATCAGAGCTATGAATTTCTTGTGGAAATTATTCTCTTTATATTTTCTTGAAAAGCAAAAAGAAAATCAACTGCTATCTGCCCTCAAGGAGCTAAAGGGAGAATACACTTGCAGGTGAGATACATTGTCTTCCTTCTGTTGAAATGAAACTGCTATCTATGTGCTTAGCAGCATATGTAAATAACAGATTGAAACTTGGTCAGAGAATTTTCTGTTCCCGACATCTGTTATACTTGACAGATGCCCCAGTGCCAACATGGCATCAAGTAAAGTGAGACTACAGAGAAAGTAGGAACTCCCACTGTCTTACTCCTTTCTGAACAAAAGCACCATTAACTCAAAAATGAGGTTCTGAGCTGAATAAACTATATATGATGTCTGCAGTTTGTGGATGTAGAGGCATGTGTGATTTCAGTAATTAAAATATCACATTCCTTACTCCCTGCTCCTGACAGACAGGTGGTCTAGTTTACTTAATCTTACATTTGAGTTCATAACATTTCAAAATGTTTTCATTTACTCTATCAGTAGGAAGAAACAGAATATCTAAATAGTGTTAAATGTTTAATCCCAGTAATAAGGACAACATCATGATGTTAATAAATGCATATGCAAAAACATGAACAGCAAAATGACTGAAAAGCAAATGCAAATAACAGACATTGTTTAATTTTGCTACTGTTGCAATGATTGCAAATTAAAGCAAAATTGAGGGATAATTTACAAGGCATGCAATTTAAAGTGACATATGTCACCAAAAGCTAGTGATAGTGCATTAAATCTGTAGTGCTGCTGCACAGATTGTAGAATGGCCATTTTCAAAAGCAATTTGGCATATCAAAGGCCATTACAAGTGTTTATAAGACTCACTTGAGGAAGCTGCTGGTTAATTCGGTGATGATAGACAAGCAGAAGCTATTGAATTCCTCCATAAAATCCAATCCTGGAGCAACGGGGGAAACAAAAGGGAAATACGAATGCCAGAAAGAAACCAAAAATCTAAGCAAGCTCTTCAGAGCATGGAGTGTGTTTTGGGCAGTTTATGTCTGGAGTGTAAGTGGCTGAAGGCAGCAAAAGAAGAGGGAAATGGAAGCAGCAGGGACAGGGCTGGCCAGAGGTAAGGTGTTTTGTTTTGTTTTGTTTTGTTTTTGGCAGAGTCTTGCTCTGTTGCTCAGGCTGGAGTGCTGTGGCACAATCTCGGCTCACTGCAACCTCTGCCTCCCGGGTTCCAGTGATTCTACTGCCTCAGCCTCCTTAGTAGCTGGGATTACAGGCACACGCCACCATGCCCGGCTAATTTTTGTATTTTTAGTAGAGATGGGGTTTCACCATGTTGGCCAGGCTGGTCTTGAACTCCTGACCTCAGGTGATCCACCCGCCTTGGCCTCCCAAAGTGCTGGGATTACAGGCATGAGCCACCGCACCTGGCCCAGAGGGAAGCTTTTATTCTTAACTTTTTACTGAAAAATTGCATGCATATTATAAAACATAAAAAGTATGCAACTCAGCAATCACCAAGGTAAGTACTTTTCAGATCAAGACAGAGAACATTACCAGCATCAAGGTCCAGGCAACAAACAACACCAACACCCAGAAGCCTTCCTCCTGCCCTAACCTGGGCTACTCTCCCCAGAAAGTTCAGTAATTGACTTTTGGCTGTTTTTGAACTTCCCTACGTAGGTAGAGTCATTCCCTTTTGCATCTGGTATGTTTAGCTCAAAGTTACATGGAAAGATTCAGACATTAGTTCTAAAAGTTATTCATTGTAGTTCTAAAAATTATTATTGATATGTATCTTTATTATTTAATATTTTAGTTATATTATATCATATTTATTATTTATATATTGCTGTTGTTTGAAGGTTTGCATCCCTTCAAAATTCATGTTGAAACTTAATCCCCAATGCAATAGTATTAAGAGGTAGAGACTTCCCTAGATGATTAGATCATGAGGGCTCTGCCCTTATAAGAGGACTTAAGCAAGTCTTTTAGGCCTTCTTTTGCTCTTTGACTCCTTTGCCATGTGAGGATGCAGCAAGTAGCACCACCTATAAAGCAGAGAGCAAGACTACTAGACAACAAATCTGCTGGCAGCTTGATCTTGGACTTCCCAGTACCTAGACCTGCAAGAAATAAACTTCTGTTGTTTATAAATTACCGTCTAAGGTATTTTATTATAGCAGCCTGGACAGACTAAGATATGTATTATTTATTATTTTACTGTACATAGCAGTTTATGAAATACTATTATGTATAAATATATCAAATCTTTTTTATCATACTCTTAATGGTCATTAGGGTTGTTTCTAGTTTTTGCTACTATGCAAGAAAAAAAGCTGCTAAAATTTTCTCGTACATATTTCTCTGGTGCAAATATATACTTGTTATACTGGATCTGTGCCCAAAATCATTTAAATTCTTGCCATTATAGGAAGAAAATGAGGATAATGATGTTTAAGAAATCATCAAAAATAAATAAAACAAAATAAATCATATAACTAATATTTTTTCTATTTTATATATATATGTCCAACAAAAGAAAACTTGATCAATCAATAGAAAGTGATAATGAAGGAAAAAGAGGACTAGATGATACAATAGATAAAAAGTGTGAACTAAAATAACATGAATGATTTTTAAAATAATAACTTAAATAAATATAAATGGGTTAAACATCAATTCAAAGAAAGTAATTATTTGGTTTCATTTAAACTGCACAAGATACAATAATACCGATGGGACATATTTTGATAAAAAAGTATAATAGTGGTTGAAAATCAAATATTGAAAAATTATACCAGGTAAATATAAATATAAACAAAGACAGATGGGGTAACAATCTTATATGACAAAGTAAAATTTAAAGCAAAATACGATATAAATACAGTGTAAGTTGAAAGGATATTGTATATATAAAGAGAGAAAAATTAGAAATAAATATCACAGGATATATGCACAAATTATACGTCCTCAAGTCATAGTAAGTATCAACTGATATAATTGCAAGTAGTAATATGTGCCATGTCAGTAATCGCTTTGGAAACTTTAATGTAATCCTCTCATAAACTGAAGGTACAAAAAGATGAAACTTAAGCATTAATACTAGGATTACAGATGACATAAATAATAAGTTTAATCTATTAGATATATGTAAAATTCTACATTTAACAGAGAATAAACATTTTTAGCAGGATTAATATATTAACAAAATATATTCTTTGTTAAACCACAAAGAAGTTTCAATTAACTTCAAAGTATGAATAACAGAGCATATGCTTTCTTGCAAAATACTATAAACTTACGTATTAAAGCGAAAAGATAACTAAAATATTCCATAGGTTTTTAAGCTAGAAAATGTATTATTAAATAACTCACTTCCTAAAAAAATGCTAATGGAAATTAAAAAAAATATTTACAAGTGATTGATAACAAAAACACTACAGACCAGTGCTTGTAAGATGCAGCTAAAACAGTAAGAAAGCAATATACAATCCTAATCAAGATTTTAGTTGGATATAATGAGAAACTTGATAAACTTTTTCTAAATTAAAAATAAACATATTGCAAAAGAAAACACATGAAAGCCTTCAGAATGTGGCCTATGGGACAGGAATGAAAGAAAAAATACAAAGAAAAATATAGGCATTGCTCTAGCCATTCAACTAATTTAATTAGATAACATAAGAAAAATACGTTTCATGTAAATAATTCATAAAAAAAGTATGCAAATTGATTTGTTATAGTGTTATTTACAGTGAGAATATATTTTCATTGTTCTTAACATCCAACAACAGAAGAAGAATACACTGGATTAATAAAAGGAAATATTATGCAGGCATTAGCATGAGACAGATTACATACATGTGTCTGCAATGAACTTTTTTAAACAACTATTTCTGGTAAAAATAAACTAGCTTCATAAAATGCATTTAATATGCTTTATGATATTACAGACCCTAATTCTACGTAAACTGGATGATGTATGAATAAAAATAAGATACAATCAGAGACAATACGAAGTGTTATGATAGAATGAGGTTAACATAATTACCTAATATAACCTTTTAGTTTCTTTAAATATCATGACACTTTCTTGACAAATTTAGACAAAAACACTTGTTTTAGTTTGCAATCCTAGGGATTTGCTTTAGCATATTTATAAAAGAAAATATGCGTTATACAATGTTAGATGGGAAGTTGTTCAGTTGTCGACTATCTACGCTATGGTGGAATGCCCAAATATGACCATTATATACACGGCAACTTATTTTATCTTCATTATACCTTGTGTTCACTTATTGATTCCATCCTCATGACCTTAGGTTTATTCTGTCTATATATTATTGCATTCAATTCGGTAGAAAGTTGTGGAGAATCTAGTGAAAAAAAGTGTTGGATTAATACAAAAATTAGTCAGGTGTGGTGGCTGGTGCCTGTAATCCCAGCTACTCCAGAGGCTGAGGCAGGAGAATCGCTTGAACTCAGGGGGCGGAGATTGCAGTGAGCGGAGACCGCGGGCCACTTCACTGCAGCCTGGGCTTAAGAGTGAAACTCCGTCTCGGCGGGGTCGGGGGGGAAGAGATAGGAGGAAAATTGCTTTTCTTGACACTAGGAGACATTGCTATACTGTAATAATAGTGTGGTGATTGTTGTTGATCTGTTTAGGTGTTATTTTTTCCCCTGTTGTTTTCTTCAAGAATACGACCAAAATACAAATTTGGAAAGAGGGCTGTGAGCCTAAGAAGGATAACAATGAACACCCTAAATTCATTTCTTATAATATTGAGCTCCTTGCTGGCCACAAAAAGACCAAACAAACCAAAATAAATCTGGCAGAAACCACACCTACAAACAAAATTAATTACCATTATGACTTTCAGTCCCTTTTCTCTTATAATTTATTAAGCCCTATCTCTATTTTCTCAATTACTAGAAAAACCATCTGTATCCTGCCTACTCAAGACTTCATGGCACTTTTCCATATCTTTAGAAACATCACTATACACACATGTACGCACAAATGCGTGCACACACACACACACACACATATACACAGAACTAGGCTGATGAGATAGCGTTTCAAGAAGTCCTTGTCAGCAACAGTCCAGTTCAAAGCATCTGCAAACCTACAGGCAGCCCTGTAATTGTCATAAAGTCAGAGCTTGAGGTGAGCAGCTGGCTTGGAAAGTTTGGGTAGGTGAATTGCTTTGTAGCTGATTTCAGTGGCAAGCACACTTGAATTGTTTACTTCAAGTGTCTTGGGGTTGTCTAGTGGAGACTGTATAAGGCGCAAAAGCTATAAACTTCAAATAACCACTGGAACTACTTACTGGTTAAAATCTCTTCTGTTGTATTAGTTGGATGTCAGATGACCCTTTCAAGTTTTGAACTTTTAGAAACCATTTTGATTTCATAATAGTCTATATATGTATTAATTAAAGGTAGTAGTAGTTTTAAAATCCATTTCTTTAAGGACATTTTAGTGTTCAGAGGAGTAGATTTGGGTAGAGATGCTGAAACCTGACAAATGGTACATTCTTGAGAAAGAAGAAGAAAATACAAGGAAGCCTCATTGCCATTAGTAAGAGAACTAAAGCTCGAAGTTCCAAAAAGACTATGAAAACTTCATCACCAAAGCCGTAAGATGGCATGTATGCACAGAAATATGCTGAGAGGTTATAGAACATTCTATTGCCAAGAAATATTTAGGGCACCCTGAGCAGAAGTCCAAGTGATAATCTCATCACTAGTATAAAGTCATTTAATAATTAATATTATACCTTTTAATTACATGATAATTATAATTCCTGCTCTAAACAAGAAGCATGAACCACAATTTAACCTTGAGAAGTAGTTAAATATGTCTGGAGAGTTTCCACATCTGTTGTATAAAGTGGCTGGATTATATTCATGTTCAACAACAAGTTATTAACAACCTAGGATATACAGGTGTTTTAATGTAATGTTTTAAAACATCTATTTTAACAATGTTTATTAAGTGTCTTCCTTCTGCCTGGCATTGAGAGATATAACAGTGAACAAGACATAGTCTTTAAGGGAAACTGACAAGTGAAACATTACAAGGTGGAATAATGAGCAGATAAACACAGAACACTGACAGAACTATAAAGACAAATAATGCAGGCTTAGACAATATGGAAACAATTTTAAGAGGAAAGGACATCTATTTACGTTGAGACAATTACGTGTGTTACTTCATCTTTATTAACAACCCTTTAAGTTAGGTAATGTGATCTCTATTTTATAGATAAGATTGAGGTTTAAATAATATATACCTCATAATTAAATATATACATATATAGAGAAAATATTTTATATAAATATATATATAAAGTAAATAATATATATTCATATATATCATACATATATACATATAAATGAGTTAAAATAATATATGCATAGACAGATGGAGTGGTGTTCTTCAAATCTTTATAGTGGTTCTTTGTCTCAGTGGTGTGATTTCAAATGAATTTTAATTTCATCTATATACCTTCCTGCATTTAAAAATGTTAAACGTATTTGCATGTGAAGCTATTTCAAAACATTTTAGGCCGGGTGTGGTAGCTCACGCCTGTAATCCCAGCACTTTGGGATGCCGAGGTGGGCGGATCACGAGGTCAGGAGTTCGAGACCAGCTTGACCAACATGGTGAAACCCATCTGTACTAAAAATAAAAAAATAGCTGGGCATGGTGGCACATGCCTGTAATCCCAGCTACTCAGGAGGCTGAGGCAGGAGAATCGCTTGAACCCAGGAGGTGGGGGGGTTGCAGTGAGCCGAGATTGCGCCACTGCACTCCAGCCTGGGCAACAGAGCAAGACTCTGTCTCAAAAAAAAAAACAACAACACATTTTATATAAGATATATATATGCATATGTATATGTGATATGGAAATGTTATGCACCATAAATATGTATAAGAAATGAGATATATGATAATGATATATGTGTAGATATAACTTACACACATTTGCAACTTTTTTTTTCTATTTCTTCTAAAAAAATGGGATACATGTGCAGAACATGCAAGTTTGTTACATAGGTATACATGTGCCACGGTGGTTTGCTGCACCTATTGACCCATCCTCTAAGTTCCCTCCCCTCACCCCCTACCCCTCAACAGGCCCTGGTGTGTATCGTTTCCCTCTCTGTGTCCATGTGTTCTCAGTGTTCAACTCCCACTTATGACTGAGAACATGCGGTGTTTGGTTTTCTGTTCCTGTGTTAGTTTGCTGAGGATGATGGCTTCCAGCTTCTTCCATGTCCCTGCAAAGGACATGATCTCATTCCTTTTTATGGCTTCATAGTATTCCATGTTTTATATATAACACATTTTCTCTATCCAGTCTATCATTGATGGGCATTTGGGTTGGTTCCATGTCTTTGCTATTGTAAATACTGCTGCAATAAACATACATGTGCATGTGTATTTATAGTAGAATGATTTATATTTCTTTGGGTATATACCCAGTAATGGGATTGCTGGGTCAAATGGTATTTCTATGTCTAGATCCTTGAGGAATCGCCATACTGTCTTCCACAATGGTTGAATTAGTTTACATTCCCATAAACAGCGTAAAAGCATTGCTATTTCTCCACAGCCTCACCAGTGACTATTGTTTCCTGACTTTTTAATAATCGCCATTCTGACAGGCATGAGATGGTATCTCACTGTGGTTTTGATTTGCATTTCTCTGGTGATCAGTTTTTGTTGAGCTTTTTTTCATATGTTTGTTGGCCATGTAAATGTCTTCTTTTGAGAAGTGTCTGTTCATATCCATTGCCCCCTTTTTGATGGGATTGTTTGTTTTTTTCATGTAAACATATTTAAGTTCCTTGTAAATTCTGGATATTAGATGTTTGCCAGATGGGTAGGTTGCAAAAATTTTCCCCCATTCTGTAGGTTGCCTGTTCACACTGATGGTAGTTTCTTTTGCTGTGCTGAAGCTCTTTAGTTTCATTAGATCCCATTTGTCAATTTTGGCTTTTGTTGCAATTGCTTTTGGTGTTTTAGTCATGAAGTCTTTGCCCATGCCTATATCCTGAATGGTATTGCCTAGGTTTTCTTCTTGGGTTTTACATTTAAGTCTTTAATCCATCTTGAGTTAATTTTTGTCTAAGGTGTAAAGAAGGGGTCCAGTTTCAGTTTTCTGCATATGGCTAGCCAGTTTGCCCAGCACCATTTACTTAATAGGAGATCGTTTCCCCCATTGCTTGTTTTTGTCAGGTTTGTTGAAGATCAGATGGTTGTAGATGTGTGGTGTTATTTTTGAGGTCTCTGTTCTGCTCCATTGGTCTATATGTCTGTTTTGGTACCAGTACCATGCTGCTTTGGTTACTGTAGACCTGTAGTATAGTTGGAAGTCAGGGAGTGTGATGCCTCCAGCTTTGTTCTTTTTGCTTAGGACTGTCTTGGCTATATCGGATCTTCTTTGATTCTGCATAAAATTTAAAATAGTTTTTTCTAATTCTGTGATGAATATCAATGGTAGTTTGATGGAAACAGCATTGAATCTATAAATTACTTTGGGCAGTATGGCCATTTTCACAATATTGATTCTTCCTATCCATGGGGATGGAATGTTTTCCATTTCTTTGTGTCTTCTCTTATTTCCTTGAGCAGTAGTTTGTAGCTCTCCTTGAAGAGCTTCTTCACATCCCTTGTTAGCTGTATTCCTTGGTATTTTATTCTCTTTGTAGCGATTGTGAATGGGAGTTCATTCATGATTTGGCTGCTTGTCTATGGTTGGTGTAAAGGAATGCTTGTGATTTTTGCACATTGATTTTATATCCTGAGACTTTGCTGAAGTTGCCTATCAGTTGAAGAAGTTTTTGTGCTGAGACGATGGAGTTTTCTAAATATAAAATCATCTTGTCTGCAAACAGAGACAACTTGACTTCCTCTCTTCCTATTTGAATACCCTTTATTTCTTTCTCTTGCTTGATTGCCCTGGCCAGAACTTCCAATACTATGTTGAATAGAAGTGGTGAGAGAGGGCATATCGGTTTTCAAAGGGAATGCTTCCAGCTTTTGCACATTAAATATGATACCGGCTGTGTGTCTGTCATAAATAACTCTTATTATTTTGAGATATGTTCCATCAATACCTAGTTTATTGAGAGTTTTTAACATGAAGGGATGTTAAATTTAATCAAAGGCCTTTTCTGCATCTATTGAGATAATCATGTGGTTCCTGTCTTTGGTTCTGTTTATGTGATGGATTAGGCTTATTGATTTGTGTATGT
Organism: Gorilla gorilla gorilla; assembly: GCF_029281585.2. Taxonomy (NCBI): domain Eukaryota; kingdom Metazoa; phylum Chordata; class Mammalia; order Primates; family Hominidae; genus Gorilla; species Gorilla gorilla. The sequence continues at coordinate 48,538,176 of NC_073241.2, forward strand.
TGAACCAGCCTTGCATCCCAGGGATAAAGCCAACTTGATCGTGGTGGATAAGTTTTTGGATGTGCTGCTGGATTCGGTTTGCCAGTATTTTATTGAGGATTTTCACATCGATGTTCATCAGGGATATTAGCCTGAAGTTTTATTTTTTTGTTGTGTCTTTGCCAGGTTTTGGTATCAGGATGATGCTGGCCTCAAAAAATGAGTTAGGGAGGAGTCTCTCCTTTTCAGTTGTTTGGAATAGTTTCAGAAGGAATGGTACCCGCTCCTCTTTGTATTTCTGGTAGAATTCAGCTGTGAACCCATCTGGTCCTGGACTTTTTTGGTTGGCAGGCTATTAATTAGTGCCTCAATTACAGAGCTTGTTATTGTTCTATTCAGGGATTCAGCTTCTTCCTGGTTTAGTCTTGGAAGGGTGTATCTGTCCAGGGATTTATCCATTTATTCTAGATTTTTTAGTATCTTTGCCTAGAGGTGTTTATAGTATTCTCTGATGGTAGTTTGTATTTCTGTGGGGTCAGTGGCGATGTCCCCTTTATCATTTTTTACTGTGTCTATTTGATTCCTCTCTGTCTTCTTCATTAGTCTAGCTAGAGGTCTATCTATTTTGTTAATTTTAAAAAAAAAAAACATCTCCTGGATTCGTTCATTTTTTGGAGGGTTTTTCATGTCTCAATCTCCTTCAATTCTTCTCTGATCTCAGTTATTTCTTGTCTTCTGATAGCTTTTGAATATTTTCCTCTTGCCTCTCTGGCTCTTTTAATTGTGATGTTAGGGTGTTGATTTGAGATCTTTCTAGCTTTCTGATGTGGGCATTTAGTGCTATAAATTACCCTCTTAACACTGCTTTAGCTGTGTCCCACAGATTCTGATACATTGTCTCTTTGTTCTCATTGGTTTCAAAGAACTTGATCTTTGCCTTAATTTCATTAATTACCCAGGAGTCATTCAGGAGCAGATTGTTCAATTTACATGAAATTGTGTGGGTCTGAGTGATTTTCTTAATCCTGAGTTCTAATTTGATTGCACTGTGGTCTGAGAGACTGTTATGATTTCTGTTCTATTGCCTTTGTTGAGGAATGTTTTACTTCCAATTTTGCGGTCAGTTTTAGAATAAGTACCACATGGAACTCAGAAGAATGCATATTCTGTTGATTTGGGGCACAGAGTTCTGTAGACGTCTACTAGGTCCACTTAATCCAGAGCTGAGTTCAAATCCTGAATATCATAGTTAATGTTCTGTCTCATTGATCTGTCTAATACTGACAGTGGAGTGTTAAAGTCTCCCACTATTATTGCGTGGGAGACTACATCTCTTTGTAGGTCTCTAAGAACTTGTTTTATGAATCTGGGTGCTTCTATATTGGGTGCATATTTATTTAGAATAGTTAGCTCTTCTTGTTGAATTGTTCCCTTTACCGTTATGTAATGGCCTTCTTTGTCTTTTTTTATCTTTGTTGGTTTAAAGTCTGTTTTGTCAGAGACTAGGATTGCAATCCCTGCTTTGTTTCGCTTTCCATTTGCTCGGCAAATTTTCTTCCATTCCTTTATTTTGAGCTGATGTGTGTCTTTGCACGAAAGATGGGTCTCCTGAATACAGCACACTGATGGCTCTTGACTCCTTATTCAATTTGCCAGTCTGTGTCTTTTAATTGGGGCATTTAGCACATTTATATTTAAGATTAGTATTTTTACATGTGAATTTGATTCTGTCATCATGGTGTTATTTGGTTATTTTGCACACTAGTTGATGGAGTTTCTTCGTAGTGTCATTGGTCTTTATATTTTGGGGTGTTTTTGCAGTGGCTGGTACCAGTTTTTCCTTTCC